>NC_143014.1:293034599-293634599 GCF_055824585.1 Amblyomma mixtum
ATGTTCTTCCGCACTCCTTGCCTTCCGTGTTGCCTGAGGCTGCTTATCCTTGGCGACGCTTTCTTTTTTCGCGGCAGTGCAGGCCTTTGAGAAGTCAACACGCGTGTGGTTTCTCCCTGCGCTTTTGATGTTTTTGTTTTTTAAAGCTACTTTTCGCTTCTGCAGCACCCTGCGCAGTCTTGCCCTTTGTCGGGCTCTGTTTCCGCTCCTCGATCTACGAAATAAATGTCCAATGGAACGCCAGCGCCGGCCATGTCTGTCACTGTATCCTGTATTTCCCACGCTGTTGTCCGAAGTTGTCAACGGACTCTTGTTCGTCATTGGGATTCGAAAGTTCGCCATCGTCCTCGCCCTGAAATGGACCCCGCCGTACGTGAGCGGCTGGAAGGACTGACCCAACAAATGGACCCGTACGGCGACACACATGTAGTCGTCCCGAGTGAGTGTCTTCCGCAAACCACCACATTAGACTAGTTGGCCGTACGGAACGGGCTTACGTACGCAGGAACGCTGCGGGTCGCGACTGCGCATGCGCAGAACGTTCCGTACCGCTGGTCCGCTTGCGTACGTGCGCATGTATCGTGCCGTTGCGTGCGCGCGCTACGGGCACGTTACGGGATGCGTTGACAAGATGGCGGCGCTCTGCTCGCCCGCTTCGGAATAAATACATGTCACCGCGAGATTCTTCGACGCGATAGCTCGCTCAAATGGTAACGGTTCGCTTTTATTTCACACACTCTAGCCCACGCGCAGAGGTATAAACGATAACTAGCCCCTGTTTTTCAGATAATTTGGCAACTTTCAAGCTCTTAGGCCTAACTAAATGAGGTTTACCTCGCCAGAACGGCATCTGGCGAAGCAGTTGGCTAGCTTTTAGTCATTTGTTAGATTTTCTTCTATTTGCATAGTTTTTCTTCTTGAAACGAAAAAAGGGTTGCAATGCACCCGCCCTTGTTATCAGCAATTAGGGATTTAAATTTCTTCAACACAGCGTTGATGTGCTTTGCCGTCTTCTCAATAGATGACGCTACCGTTTACGCGTGCCCTTGAGGGATGCTACGGCACGGCCAACTAAAAGTGTCGTGTTTACACTATTTGCAGCGTGCGCAACGAAGTAAGCGATGCGTGCGCAAACTTACTACGTACGCCCAACTAAAAGTGTCTATTCTTTACCGTTGTGTCCGGAAGGCCGATGCGTTGGAGCCAGACACGACTCAACTGATGATCTCCTGGCAATCTGTGCCGAATCGTGGTTCGACTCCAGTCGGTGCGTGCACATCCAACAACGAAACAGCGCCGTCGCATTTTCTCCGCACACTGAACGATCGAGAGACGCTTTCAGCTCGACCACTTCAACATGTCAGCTAGTGCATCCTTTCATACATGTCTTTTTTCGTCAGCGTCATCCCTTGATTAACGAGCACCCTTTTCATGCCGGCATGTTTTGTTTTGTTTTTTTTTTGTTGTTTTTCGTGAGGCCTCCCCACCGTATTACGAACGGAAGGGCGGGAGTCCCTTTCGTTCGAAACGCACGGCTGTGCGCGGACCCGGGAACAGTCTGGCATTTCTTGGAAAGCAATCATGTACACTTGTGCGCTTCTCTGTGTGTATTTGTGTGCTCTGTTAGTTTGCAACCTTTGTTTCCGGAGCCGACAAAAACCAAGACAGCGGCAGTGCATGCAGACAAGATAAACGAGCGATAAGCAGTGTGCGAAAGAAAGAAAGGCTCTACAACATACAACACGGCATACGCACAGAACACTCTGAAGCATACATGAACTGCCACAAGTAACTACAACCTTGTTTTGGGGCGCTGGCATGGATGAAAAAAAAAATGGCCGTGGTTTAGCTCTGGTTAAACCTGGAGGATTTCGAACATCTGCGCGTAGCCATATATTGTTGCGTGAGGTACATTGCCCACAGTCTCGCCGTTTCGCGTGCTCTTGCACGACCATACTGCGCATGCGCGAGGAGCAAATGATGTCACTACGCACAGATGGCGTGCCGGCGTCCCCGGCTCGCTACCTCTGCTCCGCTACTGCGCATCGGAGAGGAGAGAGAGAGAGGCTAGCGCGCGGCAGCGGCGGCCCCAGCACGCTAGCTATGCGCCGCTACGGCGCATGCGTAAGTGGCGAGCGCAGCGGTGGCGCGTCTTTCCGTTCGCCCGAAAGTGCAGCAGCGGAAGTTCCGGTTACGTCACTTCAAACATAAATAGTAAGAAAACAAAAGTTACATCCTGTATGTTTATTAAAACGTATTGGAATTATGTTAAAACGTATTGGAATTATATGTAAACCAAAAAGATTTTGTTCAGAAAATGTTTTTGCTGCAATAAAACTTGCTCCCAGCAATCGACTTCCTACATCGGCTGCGTTTGTCGCGCCGCCTTTACTGCGTTGAAAAATAAAAGAAAAGCAGCAAGGAACTCGCGCGCGTTGTGGTGTGATTCACAAGGTTGGACTTTCTGTTGACAAAAAAGGTACTTTTACTATTCCTAGGGCATTTTCAGAATAAAGATGGGAACAGCAGGCAGTGTTTGCAAACATCATAGGGGGCGTTCTAGAGTTGCCTACGGAACAGCGTGGTCTACTCTGTCGTCTGCTGCGGTACGCGTTTCGCTTTCGACCGCGCCATTTGTGAACTTTTCGTGTACAGCTGTGTAGGTTGTCTAATTTGAATGATCGCATTAGCGAGTAAATCTGGCATACGCGGCAGCACTGGCAGCACGTCGGACTTTGAGAAGTTTGTGCGACACCCTGCAGGCGGAGGCGCCTGTTGGGAGCATGCCCGCATTCGCCACATTCAACGTGACGTTTTTAAAAAAGATAGCTTCTAAATGACGTTACATACTCTGTAAACTTTTCTCCAAAGCACTCGCCAACTGCTAATGAACGAGCGCCTTGATAGGTAGGGTGTGAAATGAGAAAAATATCCCTGCAAGTTTTGTTTAAATGCGTCGCACTCCCGCCCGGTACCTCCTGCCAAAGCTGACTGCCGGGTACCGCTGTTTTAAAATTTAAATACATGCCAATGAAAATGAAGTTTCATATTTTCACGTTCATGTGCACTCGGGAGCGCTGTAAACATTTCTGAAAGCAGTACGTACCTTGTAGCATGTTTTCGATGCACTCGTGCAGGCAGGGCTCATGCATCGCCCATAACATTATTTTTCTGTGTCAATGTAATCACATAATCGCTCAGGTATAGCCCACCTGACAAATAATTTCCAACCATACTAGAAATTTAGCACAAGTAACCGCTGTGTTTTGCGTTGCAATAAGCCAACCACTGTGTTCCTATACATATACACAAAACGAAATTCTTTTTTAGGCAGAGGAGGAGGAGGATTTATTGACGGGAAAGGCAGAGAGGTTGGCCGGAAAAACGAATATCTGTCCTGCTACTCAAAATGAATGAATGAATGAATGCTCCTCCCGATGAAGACCTTAGCTTCGGTTGGCAATGCCTCCGGGATGTTTCTGCTTCGACAACGGGCACTGTCGTTTTGCGAAGCGACATTCCCAGCGAAGAAAGGGCCTCGGAGTGGGTGAAATGTTACAGTGCTGCTGCGAACACATCATGCATCATCTGCAGCGCCCAACAGGAGGGAAAATGTCAAAAGTAGGTCTATTTATTTATTTTGTAAAGAGGAAGATGAGCAGCGGCGGCCGCCGCTCCGCTAGCGCGCGGCGCGAGATCGCTGGCTGGATGACCGAAGCTCGGACCGGCATTTTGGCTATCTGTCGCTAAGTTCCTTTCCCCGGAAATCCTGCTACAATTTGGTGGAGCTGTGCTGGGTACAGCCTTTGGCCAACGTCCTGGAGCTTCGCAGCAGAACGATCGCTCCAGCCATGTCCACCGACGCAAGCCAGTCATCTTCCCTTTCGCCTACGCCCGTCGTTTGCCCTGGCGCCCTCCGACAGCGGGACCCAGCCATTTTTACCGGGTCCGATGATCACGACGTGGAGGATTGGCTTGCCTCCTACGAGCGGGTAAGCGGCCACAACCGGTGGGACGACGCCATGAAATTGAACAACGTGGTGTTTTACCTCTCGGACGTGGCCAGCCTATGGCACAGGAACCATGAATCAGACTTTACCACCTGGTCTGCCTTCAAAAGAGCCTTTTCTGACATCATTGGGCGCCCTGCAGTACGCAAGCTGCGCGCTGAACAGCGCCTGCGAGTGAGAGCCCAGCTACACGGAGAATCGTTCACGAGTTATATCGAGGATGTCATCAACCTCTGTTCAAGGGTGGACTCGTCTATGACCGAGGCGGACCGGATTAAGCATGTCCTGAAAGGCATCGAAACGGAAGCATTTCAGATGCTTATCGCCCGGAACCCTACCACCGTTGCCGAAGTGTTCAACCTGTGTCAGAGCTACGATGAGCTCCGCAGGCAGCGCATTCTGGTGCTACCACCTTCCGTGCAGCCTGACTCGCTTTCCAGCCTCGCCGTGACAACCTCCCACAGCTCGCTGCTTGACCAGATAAAAGACTTTGTACGTGAGGAGGTGGCTCGACAGCTGTCACTTCTTCACGGCGTGCAGGGGCCTCCCTCCAACCTGGATCCGACCCTACAAACGGTGATTCGCGAGCAAGTGACCGAAGCGCTACCACCTGTTCGTCCGCCGGTTCCCGCTGCAGCGCCGCTCACATACGCCGACGCCGTCCGAAAACCAAGAGCCGAGCCGTTTGTCCCGTATTATCCTCCGACGCCGCCGCCTGCCTTTCCAACCCGACCACCTCCTGCTCGTGTCAACCCTTGGCGCACCCGTGACAACCGTCCTATTTGCTATGCATGTGGTGTCCCTGGCCACGTTGAGCGCCTGTGCCGACGCCGTGTGCCACCACCCGTGGATGACCCCAGAACCTACGTCTACGCGGCACCACAGCCCCCGCCACGTCCGTCGGCCGCCGAACAGCTTGATGCCTCCGATCGCCGCCCGTATTCTCGCCGCCGTTCGCCATCCCCGCGGCGCCGTTCTGTTTCGCCACTGCATCCTCATTCCCCTATGCGCCAGGAAAACTAGTTGCCGCAGTTCCCGAGGCAAGAACTGCGTATTCGGCGACAAGTTCAAGGCCTCGTTTGTCCCCAGCGAATGTGCTCGACGTTTCTGTGGAGGGCCACACCGCCTTGGCGCTTGTTGATACTGGCGCTGCTGTTTCTGTGATGAATGAGAAACTGTGCCGAAAACTTCGCAAAGTGACGACGCCGTTATCCGGATTTTCGCTTCATACAGCTAATGCACAGCCCATCTCGCCTTTAGCCGCCTGCACAGCCAGGGTCATCATTCACGGTTCCTTATATACTGTTGAATTCGTCGTTCTCTCATCGTGCTCGCATGACATTATTTTAGGTTGGGACTTTCTTTCCCAACATGAGGCCCTCATCGACTGCGCTCGTGCCGAGCTCGAACTTCTTCCGTGCAGTGCTACCTCGCCTGATACGTCATCTTCGTGGGGCAAACTGTCTGTGGCTGACGACATCGAGATTCCTCCGTGCTCATCTGTTCCTGTCCCTGTCTCCTGCCTCACCGCATCTGACGGCGCTGTCGTCTTTACACCATCCGACGTCTTCATCTCTCGACACGGTCTGCCTCTGCCATTCGCTCTGCTCACTGTTCAAGACGGCTGCAGCCTCATCCCGATCTCGAACCCTTTTTTGAGCCCCTGCATATTTCTCCGTGGCGAATGCCTTGGCCACATTCAGCCCGTCGACTCTTTGCTCGATCCCGAACGATGCGCCGAATCATGTTCTCTTGCTACTAATTCTCTTACTTAGCCCGCATCTCCCGCTGTGGCCACAGACGATGCCTTCGCCGATTCCGTCGACGCCAGTCTTGCCACACCGCAACGCGCCCAACTACTTCACCTACTGAACCAGTTTCGCTCTTCTTTCGACGTGGCTCATAACCGACTCGGCCGCACGTCTACCGTGACCCATGAGATCGACACCGGAGCCCACTTGCCGCTTCGTCAACGCCCGTACCGAGTTACGGCAGCCGAACGCCAGATTATCAACACTCAGGTGGACGACATGCTTCAGCGAGGCGTCATTCAACCATCCATCCATGGGCCTCTCCTGTGGTTCTAGTGAAGAAAAAAGATGGCACAATACGATTTTGCGTCGATTATCGGCGGCTTAACAAGATCACCCGCAAAGACGTTTACCCGCTGCCGCGAATCGATGACGCCCTTGACTGCCTCCAAGGCGCGGAGTTCTTTTCTTCTTTAGACCTGCGTTCGGGGTATTGGCAGGTCCCTGTGGCCGAGGCTGACCGTGCCAAGACGGCTTTTGTTACACCAGATGGCCTGTACGAATTTACCGTCATGCCTTTCGGCCTTTGTAATGCCCCAGCGACTTTCGAGCGAATGATGGACTCCATTTTACGCGGCCTGAAGTGGACCACGTGCCTGTGCTACTTAGATGACATTGTCGTCTTCGCGCCTGATTTTGAGACGCACCTTCACCGCTTGGAGCACGTGTTGACATGTTTAACTGCCGCGAGGCTCCAACTTAATCTCAAAAAGTGTCGCTTTGGCGCCCGCTAACTGACAATTTTAGGTCACGTCGTCTCTAAGGACGGCGTGCTTCCTGCCCCCGTCCATGCTGCTCCTCTCTTTTTTCTCCTCGTGCCGTCGCTGAGTTCCCCAAGCCGTCGACTCAGAAGGAACTTCGCAGCTTTCTCGGCCTGTGTTCTTATTTCCGACGTTTCGTCCGAAATTTTGCCTCTATCATCGCACCACTTACGAAACTTCTTCGGGGCGCCAACAACCTGTCCGATTGGTCACCTGACTGCGACGACGCCTTCATCACCTTACGCCGGCTGCTGACAGCGCCTCCCATTTTACGCCACTTCGACCCCACTGCTCTCACTGAAATTCACACCGATGCCAGTGGCGTTGGCCTCGGCGCTGTCCTAACGCAACGTAAACCCGGATTTCCCGAGTATGTCGTTGCCTACGCGAGCCGTGCACTGACAAAAGCGGAATCCAACTACTCAGTAACCGAGAAGGAATGCTTGGCGATTGTTTGGGCGATCGGAAAGTTTCGCCCTTACGTTTATGGCCGCCCTTTCGATATCGTCACGGACCATCATTCCCTGTGCTGGCTGGCCTCCTTGAAAGACCCTACAGGCCGCCTCGCTCGATGGGCCCTACGCCTACAGGAGTATGATATCCGTGTCATCTATCGCTCCGGCCGAAAACATAACGACGCCGACGCATTGTCCCGCTCTCCACTGCCGCCAGACGTTGTCTGCCACTCGCCAACCGGTTGCGCTTCGCTGTCGTTTTCAACAGATACCATGGGCAGCGAGCAAAATAAGGACCCCTGGATATCTTCGCTTGTAAGTTTTCTCTCTAATTCCTCGGCGGCACCCGTGCCTCGTGCCCTCCGCCGCCAGGCTGCTCACTTCGCCATTCGTGATGGTCTATTGTACCGCCGCAACTACGTCCCTACCGGCAGGAAGTGGTTGCTTGTCGTCCCTGCCCATCTGCGGTCGACATTCTGCGCCCTGTTTCACAACGACCCGCAGTCTGCTCATGCCGGCGCCTTTGAAACATACACGCGACTCCGTCTCCGCTATTATTGGCGCGGTATGTCCACCTACGTCCGCAAATACGTCCGCTTTTGCCCTGACTGTCAACGTCGCAAGCCGGCTCCTCACCACTCAGTCGGCCAGATGCAGCCTCTCCCTTGCCCTTTGCGTCCTTTTGACAGAGTTGGAATTGACCTCTACGGCCCCCTTCCTTGCACTGCTGCTGGCAACCGCTGGGTTATTGTAGCCGTCGACCACCTCACGCGTTACGCTGAAACCGCGGCTCTTCCTGCTGCTACGGCACCACACGTTGCCTCTTTCATCTTGCATCACTTCATTCTTCGCCATGGAGCGCCCCGAGAACTGCTGAGCGACCGTGGGCGCGTTTTTCTGTCCGAGGTCGTGGAATCTCTTCTCAAACAGTGTAAGATCACTCACCATACCGCCACGGCCTACCATCCTCCGACTAACGGTTTGACGGAACGGTTTAACCGCACCTTGGGCGATATGCTGTCGATGTACGTGTCTTCCGACCACTCCGACTGGGACAGGATCCTGCCGTTCATCACCTACGCCTACAACACCGCCACGCAGACCACCACCGGCTTCTCGCCATTTTTTCTCCTCTACGGGCGCGAACCTTCCTCACCACTCGACACAGTACTTCCTTACCGGCCCGACGTGTCCGAGTGCACCACTCTTTCGGAGGCGTCCAAGCATGCCGAGGAGTGCCGTCAGCTCGCTCGGTCGTTAACATCCGGCGAGCAGGGGCGTCAAAAATTCCGTTTCGACACAAGCCACACTGATGACAGTTTTCTACCCGGCTCTCTCGTCTGGCTTCACGTGCCGTCTACCTCACCTGGCCTTTCGTCCAAACTTCTCCCCAAGTACCACGGACCTTACCGCATCGTAGAGCGCACTTCCCCGGTTAACTACATTGTCGACCCGGTGACACCCTCCACAGATCAACGCCGACGCAGCCGCGAGACTGTTCATGTGTCACGCCTGAAGCCGTACTATGACCCGTGTGTGTTGTCGTCTCCCTGACTCGCCAGGGTGGCTTCGCCTTCAGCCCGGGGGTGATTGTAAAGAGGAAGATGAGCAGCGGCGGCCGCCGCTCCGCTAGCGCGCGGCGCGAGATCGCTGGCTGGATGACCGAAGCTCGGACCGGCATTTTGGCTATCTGTCGCTAAGTTCCTTTCCCCGGAAATCCTGCTACAATTTATTTATTTATTTACAAGTACTACGGTCTCAAGGAGACCAAGCTTTCTGCAGTTTGGCAACGCATTAAAAAAATCTCTTTAGTAGTTCATGAAAATCCTCTAAGATAACAAACTGCCAGGCAATTTAATTATTGCTCTCTGCAAATTATTTTAGTCAACGTTAACTGTCCAATCCAAACCTGAACAGTTAGCTAGAATCTAAATGTGCTACCTTGCCCCCCCCTCCCGTGGTGGGGGGCATCGAACCGCAAGGTAGTTTGTATACACACTGCACATTTATAGGCGAGCTGCAGCTTTACAGGAAAGCAAGCTTGAAGTGACGAAATATGGTCTAAATAGCAGTTCACAACCACAAGCTACCTTTCCCACAATATTTCCCCATCTTGGTCGAATAGCATCTCAAGAGGTGCATTCCATAACTTCAAGGTACCTTTTGTTCAAAGTAAGTTCTCGCGACACGAAATCACGGTTAACATGCGATGCAGGAAAGCTACCTTATCTGGAACGAAAGTGCTGTTCAGAAACAGGTTAATTATAATGTGGCCATCAGCATAAATTTGTTGCCGGCTAGAATTCAAACATGATTAATGATTTGTAGTTATATTCTTTTGACTGGTTTTTTGTGTACTATAATTTAAGTTTGGAGAAAGTCACACGCATTGTCAGAGCGGTGTGGCAGGATACATACAAAAATAGCTTAAACGATGCAGTTTTTAACAATGGTAGCGAAATATGCACACCTAACGTTAGTTTAGTCCACTGTATATCAATGTGCAGATTAGAAAATTGAAGAAAGCGGTGTGTTATAGAATGAACATGTGTCCTTTGCAGAATGGTGTGTCACAAAGTTTGGAGGTGCCACCTCCATCACCTCAACAAGAACAAAAAATCCTCCAAGTGAACAAAAAACTGCAAGGCAATGATAGGCATAAAGATAAAAAAAGTCAACTATAACACGCAGAAGAATGACGCATATCTGCAAAGAGACCCCCGCTGTGTGCAGTGATCAAGTTGCACACTCTGCACAATCATGCAACAGCAAGTGCAGCTGCTCTTCGCCTTCTGCGATGCAGTGAAGGCACAAAACAACTTTTCCATCAGTACTTTGCCGATGGACTTACCCCGGCTGATGCGATACGCCTTCACGCAGCATCTCTGTGTGTTGAAGGTGACACTGGAAGCCTGCTGAAACTTGCCAGTGGTGCACTTAACCCAACCAAAAGGGCTGTTTACCATATGTACAAGAGCTGGCGACAGGAGCATTACGGCACAGTTTCCGAACCACTGGGGAGGCTGCAGGAGAATATTCCTGAGTATGCTGAACAAGGTAAGCGAAAACAGGAGGAGGTCCTGATAATAGATATCTCAGTGTGAGTGATACAAACCTTTGTACAACATGCTAAAGGAAACCCCCCTTTTTTTTCCTTGGATGCCACTTGCCAGTGGGAATAAAATGCTGCTGCTTTGGGAAGTTTATTTCTGACCCTCCACAAGGGTTCCTTTCTGTATATCACCCTGTGGCTAACAAGCAGCCATGTCAGTATGAAG
Organism: Amblyomma mixtum; assembly: GCF_055824585.1. Classification (NCBI taxonomy): domain Eukaryota; kingdom Metazoa; phylum Arthropoda; class Arachnida; order Ixodida; family Ixodidae; genus Amblyomma; species Amblyomma mixtum. Next base: position 293,044,915 of record NC_143014.1, read on the forward strand.
GCTAAACTGATTTTGTAAGAGTTTCCAGTCTAGTTGCTTTGCTCAGTGACCACACCACAGCACGGGAGCATCCATGCACAATGCTGCTAAACTAGCAATACAGCAGGACCTCTTGTCTCTCATCACTAAAATCAGGCTGAGTTGTGATGTCCTCCAGCAGTCTCTTATTCTGCGCCACTTCAACACAAACTGGCGCAATCAGCACAAGTGCAGAGCTGAATTGAGAATCAATAATTATGGACACATTAGACCATATGAGACCAGGAGAGAATGTCGTCACTTTTGCCAGGTTGTGTTGTTGTAAGCAGACACATACTTAAAGCTAAATGCATTATTACTGCCCTGGAAGAAGTGAAACAAGTTCAAATATGTGTCTCATTAGCCCACTGAATGTACTGACGAGGGTGGACAATTAACAGCAACAATGTAGTAAGCATGATCGCTTTCTCGATTGCGACACATAGATACTGCATAGCAATACCCCAGCTGGGAATTAAAAGCACCTATTAATAAAGAAGAGAAAAATTTTCCAGGTCTCACCTTGTTTACACAAAGATGCCAAAAATGTTGCCTACCATAGTGCACCTTTAGCAATCTATTTAATGCCAAAAATTTATTCAGGCCTGTAATGTCAGGAGATAGCTTTCTGTAACACAACAAGTTAGTGACAAATATTTGTTCTGTGCACTACAAAAGCAATATGCCCTAAACTTTTTCAGCCAATTATTAGAAAACTACAATGTAGCACATCCACCTAGCAGGCAGTGAGCATAAATATGTGAACAAGCATATCTGGCTTGCATGGCTGAAGGCCCAACTGAAAACGAGTCCTTTCATAAAATCATAGTCCTTCAATGCTTTTATGGTCATGAAACTTCTCCGTAACGCTATGGGAGAGCTTCATATGTTGACCGCGCCTTCCACGCGGCGACGCTACGAGTCCTGTGGGGGCAACGACGCGAGGTAGCGAGCGTCTCTACGGCCGCGAGTCTACGGGTAGAATGGGACTCCGGCAATGCGGCAGCAACTATTTTCTCTTGTCACTCTGCCTTCGTTTACAAAATAAGTACAGTGCACGTGACGTGCAAGCCTGTGATGCCGAATACTTGCTGCGTGACGGGTTGCCGCTCCGGCTACGGAGGTACGCAGGAAAAGGCCTCGCTGTTCTCTCTGCCGAGCGACGCCGAGCAGCGTAAAATATAGAAGCGGGCGATACCCCCACAGGAAAGCGGTGGATTTCGCTTCGACTCCAAGCATGTACGTGCCTGCGAGAGGCATTTTGCCCCACGGATTCGGTCTCACTAATTTATGATCAACAGAGAAGCAGTGTCGCTGCAATGCGCGAGAAACCGAAACTCAGGCCCGGCGTCGTCCCACGGATATTCGAAGGCCTACTAGCGTACTTGAGCACGAATCTGTGACGATGTTTCATTTCAGACAGCTGTGCTCTTCAGTGTGCTGGTGGCTTTTGGTGCGAAAGCACTACTTCATGGGATGAAACCCAACCAAGAATCTTGTGGCGTCCCTGAAGTTAAGGGTGCAGAAATAAAATAAATATTGCTGCGACTGGAAATTTCGTACCCCCGGCGGCGCGAACAGATCAGCTCTGCTGGCCTGTGCACGAGAGCAGTGTGCTATCGCAGCAGCCGATCAGTCCTCGTGTTGTTGTTGCCTCAAAAACGATGGCACATACCCACGGTGGGAGATTGGCCGGGGTTTCGTGCAGATCCAAACAGGAAAAAACTAAACTGTAACACTCTCGCGCTGCGCGCATTGTACACCGTCGTCTTCATCAACGTCCACATTCGGAACGAACACATCAGACCAGCTTAACCTCGATCAGAGCTTAACTTCAGTCTAATATCGTCGCCAGACGTGCCAACGACCCAGCAAAGCAAAACCATGAGCGAAACAGCCTAAACACATGCGTTCGCACGTCTTCTGGGTTTAACCACGTTGAACACCAAGCGCTTTTTATTTTTTGTACATGTTTCTCTGTTATTTATATCATTGCTCATTTCTGGCTTATTGCGTGGCCGCTCACAGCTTGTCTCTTAGTTTGGTAGCACGAAGCGAGCACATGAGCAATATTTCCTTGCATTCGTCAGCGCCTCCGTAGTCACAGCATGAAAAAGTGTAAATAAATGGCTTATGTAGCAAGAGTCTTCAGCAGCTGGCTTTGGCACCTCCGAAAGTGTCAGCAAAAAAAAATGAGAGCACCATCAAACTACCGGTGCATTCGTCGTGTGATTGCTCTTCTAGCGCGCACTCCAGTTCTTAAAATACCGCCATAACGTCATGTTTTCAGCATTATTGAGATTGCAATATTTATCACAAGGTAAACGCCAGCCTCAAGCATTCTTGTGTACTTAGATGAAAGCGAGGACTCGGCCGAGACAGGCGCAACCCAGACACATACAGATATGTGACTGATCGCTACGCTAGATCTCCAGAATAACGTTGTGGGCAAGATGCGGTAAAAATGAATGCGAAGGCTGGACCAGTGTACGAAAATTGCTTTTTTTTGTGAAAAGCAACGAGAGAAAGTAAGCGCGTTAATTGTTTGCCAGTAAACAGCCGCTAACAAGGTTTACTAGTGGCCGTCGTCGATCGTAGAGGGTTTTTAGTGTCTCGACGTTGCAGCCAAGCTTTCAGGTGATAACCGGTAAAGTAGTGTCCATCGTAAGCCCAAATACCAATCCCCTGAAAGCATAACTACCAAGCGAATATGAGCCTGTTGGCCGGAAAACAGCCGCTGCGAGCAGGGCTCGCGCAGCGACTTGTGCCCCCTCGCCGACAGCCGCGCCTCTAGCGGCGCGCGCTGTCCCTATATGAAACTTTGGCCGGAGTTTCGTGACCAAAAAACGCATTGAAGGACTATGATAAAATGCTAGGGTGACCTAATACAGCATGAAAATTTTGTCAGTGAAGTGGCCAGAAAGTTTTAATGCATGAGGAATGTTTCTGATGCCAAAAATGCAGTCTTCATTATAGGTGATACAGCCATCCCCTGAACAGAGGACACGGAAATGGTAACTTTAAAAAATATTTGCGCTGGAAAGGAATATTGCATGGCCACCAAACTTAGAGAACATACAGTACAAGCATGTTTTTCGTAAAAAAAAAATTAGGAGTTAACAGTGGAGTATTTTTGGAGCACTTTGATAAAAACTTGCAACGGTGCTGATGACAATGTGTTGAGAGTTCTTTTAGTTTTATTTTGCACATTTAGCTGTCTTATTTTCCTGTTGAGATGAAAGTGGACAGCTAGTAGCTGTACAAAAAAGTTAGATTATTCAGGCACCTAACCCTCTGTTCTATAGAACAAAAAATCTCACCTGACAACACCCATCTCCCATTTTATTGTCCTTCCTACCACACAAAAATATTTTGTTTTCATTGAAAATATGCTCTTCGTCCACATAACAGTAATCCATTAATGCAGGAAAACTTCAATTTACTCTCAGTGTTTCATGAAGGTGATAATTTGTTTTGCAACACAAACTATGCTTTCATGTTATGCCATACTAAACCATCAAAACCCGCTTTTTATGCAGGAGTTGATGTGAAGGTGCACTCAGAGGGAGGGGCAGGAAGCTGGGCAGTTCTCCTGGTAACTCCAATCATGAGGCGTGCCCAGCTGCTTGAATCATCCTCTGAAGTCATCTTCGTTGATTCCACGACGTCATGTGACTCAACAAGCAGCAGCGTGACAGTTATGCTGACAGCGACATCAGCTGGTGCTGTACCCATAGCAGTCATTGTGCACAGCAGCCAGACTACTGAGGGCTACTCAGCTGGCTTCGAGCTCCTGAAGCACAACTACCCCTTTTGCTTTGGAGGCTGCGAGGTGGGCACAGGAAAATTGCAAATCATACTTACTGCATGTTGTTTGAAAGAATGCCAGGTAATTGCAGATTACATGAGTTAGGCAACATTGGTTCAGAATATGGGTCTGCTCCAGCCTGTACTTTCTGCAAGCTCCAAGAGGCACTTCTTAACAATATCAGCATTGGCTACAAGCCACGCCTACAACTTTTAAGCTTCAACAGTTTGCTGCAAGAGGAGGTGTGACACTCTGCAAACCTCAAAATCTTGGACTTTTCATCTTGTTTGATAAAAAAAATCTGAGTTAATGCAAGCCCATACCAATGCTGCCTAAACTCCTGCTTGCCCAACCTGTCAGGTCAGTAGCAGTCCATTTCATTTAAAATTTGAGCCACAAATGAACAAGCTGTAGAGCTGAAGTGTCTGACATGTGAACTACACTGTGTAAATGTCACCTATACATTTAAATATCAAGCTGGATATAGAGTACACATGAACAGAGTTAGGACCCTTTCAGTAATGCCATCAAAACCGTAGTGAAAATATCATCATAGCAACAAAGGGTAATGTAGCAAGGTTATCTGGTTATCAACTTATCCGGCACCCGCAAACATCTGTCATGGGAATGACTTAGTGTTGCATAGCTGTCAGTATGTGGCTATTTCTTGTCTGCAGGCACCAGAGACTTTCATGACTGACAACAGTGCTGCTGGGAAAGCAGCAATTCTTGACAACTGGCCAGAAGCCAGGCAGCTCCTATGCCACTTTCATGTGGCACAGGCTGAGTGGCGGTGGCTGACGCTTGCCAAGCACGGTGTCAGCCCAAGTGAAAGGAAGTCATTGATGGCCATTTTTCAAAAGGTATGGAATTTATTCATAATCAGTGATCTAAAATTCGAATGCATACAGAAACAGCAGTGAGTGAATGATTCAGAAGAAAAAGTTTTATGGTTTTATGGGGGTTTAATGTCCCAAAGTGACTCAGACTATAAGGAACGCCACAGTGAAAGGCTCTGAAAATTTCGGCCACCTGGGGTTCTTTAACATGCACTGACATTGCACAGTACACAGGCCTCTGGAATTTCGCCTCCATCGAAATTCGGCCACCGCGGCCGGGATCGAACCCACATCCGATGGTTGGGTCAGCAGCCAAGCACCGTAACCGGTGAGCCACAGCGGTGGCAAGGCCAGGTACTGTGCCACTGATACTACGTCACAGGACGATGTCTCACAAGTCGCATAGTGCATGCATGCTGTGCAGGCCTATGGTATTTGGTTGAAGAATGGGTGCTATAGCATGTCCAGTGCATGACGACACAGCCAATGCATTGACCACTTGTGTTTCAGTTTGTAGGCATCATACACACACTAAATAATTGCAAAAAGTACAGCCAAACACAGCAGAGCTTTTGCCTCTCAATTCAGCACATGAAAGATGCAATAAAAAAATTGTGGGGCTACTTATGCAGCACAGTAGCGGCAGCATAAGTATCAGCGACAAGCAAGCATAATAAAGGCCATTTGCAACTGTGGCGAGAGACAATAATACTGTTCAGATAAGGAGCTGTACTACATAACCTCATGATCGTAGACAGCGGTATACAGTCGAGCCCACTTATAATGAACTTGACGGTCATGTGGATTGGGTTCATTAAAACCAAAGTTTGTAGTCAGTGGACTTGCCCCATTACAGCTCAAAAATACAGGCAGAGAAAAGTGAAAGTTATTTCTTTAAAAGGTCTGCTGTGCATGCCTGATTCTTCGAAGCAGACCCTATCAAACCGCTTTCTAAGCTCTCCAGAACGGTCATGTGCTCGTGGCCAAGCCCTAAGCAGCAGACGAGCTGTTTCAATGACGTGGTAATACCGTTAGTAAATGAGGCGCTCACGGCAACTGGTGAAAGCCCTCGTCTCCAATCCTCAAAAATGTTGTCAGGGTGCAGCGACAAAGCTACTGCAGCGCATGAGCACTCATAATGTACAGTATACATGACCCTTCGGTAAAGCTCTCAAGTAACGCATAAAGCTCCAAATAAAGCTATAGCTTGCTGTGACTACTAGGGTCTTGAAGCAATCTTTCCACCAGAATACAGTCGAATAGGCCTATAAACTAGATGGGAAATAGCACCTTACCAAAAAACAATGGCTGCTACTTTCAATCATACGGCGCACACTGTTCGAGAGCTCTAAACAAGGGTGACACAAGCTATCTGCTGTCTACAAATTGCCTGGACGCGGCAGCCGCGCAGAGACAGCCGCGCAGTCACGAGGTATGCCTGCAAGGCATACCTCGTGACTGGTATTCAAGCTTCTCAAATTGCTGTCATTGACTAGGCACCAGCCATGTGCAGCAGTTTGCTTCCAACACTGCCCCTGTCTAGAGCTTACCATGCTTCTGTTTCCACTTTAAATACTTTACCCAACAGGCGTGCACGCAAGCACTGACTGACCCTGTAGCCTGTTGGAGCACACCTGGCCGGTAGTTTAAGTTTCAAATCCACTTTTTTTATTTATTTATTTGGGGGGAGGAAGGGGGAGGGAGAGACAGCTACATTTTCTTTGGGAGATCACAGTAGCGGGGAGGCTGTGGGAGTGAGCTTACAGCGCCTCCTTGTTAGTTATAACAGAGTTATATAGCCAAGGTTGTTCGTTTTATCGAAGATGCAATGTCATAGCCCTAATAGATTTTTTGACGGTAGCTCTACCTCATTTGTAATAACTGTTAGTTATAACTGCAGTCGTTATAAGTGGGCTAGATTGTATTCATGATTTGTGAATTAATAGAAAACTTGTACAGATGGCTGCCATCAAATTATCCATAAAAACCAGCAAATCTGGAAAAGGGAGCCTTGAAATGATTCAGTAGGCCTGTTAGGGTTATGTCTCCGGGTGCTGCAAAATGGCACAGTAGCAGGTGGAACTGATTCTTCGTCCTTCTGGTGTCAGCTTTTTTTTACACAATCCCACCGATGCCAAGGAAAGTCCTGAACATGCACTTGACTTTACACTTGTCTCACCATTCACGGCAAGTATGGACTCTGCCCAGAGAAGATGGCTGCTTTCTCTCAGGGTCATAAGTGTAACACCAGGAAGCCCCAGCAGTGACCTGGAACAAAAAGTTTGTACATTTATGACAACCCTATGTAGCTCCATGCAGATGTCAATGCACTCCCTCCCAGTTCTGAAGAGTGGTCAGAATCTGGATCACAAATATGGCAATAAAATGACCCATAACAAGAGTTAAAACCTGCTGCCGTGCTTGTAACCAATTCAAGAAGTTGAATTTTGGTAACAGCGTTTCGTAGAGGTCTTGCAATCCTGCATGAATGCTTGCTCCATCATTGCCAAGGCCTTCATGAAACTTTTCCTAACGTGTGCCCAAAATTAACGCACCTGCTCATTCTTCCTAGGATCTGTAGCCCAAATTGACAAACTCAACGTACGTTTGAATAATTGTAGCAATTTTGTTCTTGTTCATAATTGAGTGAAGTTTTTACTATTCCGTTGAAGCTATACCAGTGTTTCCTCCTGCTGCTGGACTGCAATACAGCAACCGCTCTTGAAATGGCAGCACCAGTGATGAAAATTTTAGACAGTGACTAATAATAAAGCTAAGCTCTTAGACTGCATGTAAATGTTTAGAATGCACTTCTTATAACTTGGTTCATAACTGAAATATGAAGTTTTTTATGTACTACGCTAGTGTTTAAGTGCTTCTGATCGGCGCTATTCCTTTTTTTTCTTCTTGCAACCCTGCAGATCATGCGCGCTGATTATAGAGGCTGTAGAGGGTTTTGCGGGGTCGCAGCGGAGCACCAGACAGAGAGACGACCAGCGTGGCAGGCTTCTAGTTCCGGACTGCGCGTGCCGGGCGTGCGCTCCGAGCACGCGCTGTCGTTCTTTATTTTCTTTTGTCGCGGGAACGCCGATCTCAGCGCCTGCGCTTTATAGCGTCGCCGGGCGCTACAGGGCCCCCCGCCTAGACGGAACGTCGGAATGTGCGTGCCGACGGGGCAGAGATGGAGTAGCCACGGCAGGCAAGCAGGCAGCTAGAGTAACAGTGTCCCCACGGGGTCGCTGCAAGGTCCGGTAAGTTCAGGTCAGGGGCCGGGAAAAGCTGTCGGGTGGAGTGCACGGGCTCAGGTGGACGAGCCTGGCTGCTGCGCAACGGGCGAATGAGGCAGGGTGCCGAACTGACAATGGACATGAGGGCAGGGAAGACCATGGTCGGGCCGTCACCGTTTGCAGTGCTGCCCGCGGACACAAGCGTCGTCGGTGCTGGAACATTGCAGCTGATGTCGATGGGGATCCGACGCGCCGTGTACGTAGTCACAAGCACAGGAGCGGCCGAAACGGCTCCAGGGACTGACAGCAGATGTGGTGGGACCGTCGACACAACGGTGACAGCTGTGACGATGCCGGAGCAAGTTGCTGGGCTCAATCCAAGGTGCTTGGATGAAATGGGAGTGACAGTCCGGAGCACCTCGCCAGTGTCGATGCGCGTGTGGGCATGATCAGCTGTGGGTGTCTACAAGAAGGTTGTGGCAGTGACAGGCCGTGTAGTTGAGACTGCTACATCAGACGGCTGGCGGACAGCAAGAGACACAGCTGGTGGATGGACAGTTGCCGCACTACTCGGTGTGGGTAACTTGATCATTCGGTGCTGAAGGTTGCTCAAGTCAGGCACCAAAACAGGCGCTTGCTGCGACAGTGTCGAGTTGCCAGGGTCAGACGCCGAGAAGTGGGTGACAGTACCGAGGGTTTGGAGCGTGGCCCTTTGGGCAGGCGGTGTGGCTGCCTGGGTAGTGGAATTGGTATCTGACAGATGCTGTGGTGGCGGCTTCAACCTCACAGCAGAGGCCTGCAGAGCTGTTGACGGTAGTGACGAGGTAGGTGGAGATGCCGGAAGCCTCGGCACGGCTGCTGCCGCAGAGTTGTCCTTGGCTGCAGGAGGCTCTGGCGACAATGCCACTGAAGCGCAAGGAGGCAGAGCTAGAGACGCGGGTCGGATAGTAGTGGGAGCAGGGCGCGAGGCGGAGCTCGTGCGGATCCCACCTGGTGTGGCGTCGAGAGAGACAACCGGGCTGGAGACGCTGGACGGGAGTGGCGGCGATGCGGCGAGGGGCTGCTGAGGCGGGCCGGGTTCTGATGAAGGCTGCGTGGGCGCGAGCGAGGCCGGTGCAGGGCCAGAGGCTGGCGGCGGCGAAAACGGGTCCGCTGCGTCGTAGAGCGGCGGCGGAACGTAGTAGGCGCCGAAGTACGCCAAGACGGCCGCACGCAGCTCATCGTATGGCCGGCCGCCGAAAGCAGAGTAGGTGAGCCGACGCAGGAGGTCGGCCGGGAGGATGTCACAAAGGACTTCGTGTTTGAACGGCTGGATGGTGATGCCGTTCAGGTACATCGCAGCCTCCAGTTGGGCGAACCACCCGCCGACGCCTGCAGGCCGGAACGCCGGGAGCGGCGGGTCGAAACTTGGGTGCTGCCAGTACGCCATGCTGGAACGCCGCTGGGAAAGAAGGCACGGTTCGCCAGGTCACCACTGGTGAGGTATTAGCGGGGTCGCAGCGGAGCACCAGACAGAGAGACGACCAGCGTGGCAGGCTTCTAGTTCCGGACTGCGCGTGCCGGGCGTGCGCTCCGAGCACGCGCTGTCGTTCTTTATTTTCTTTTGTCGCGGGAACGCCGATCTCAGCGCCTGCGCTTTATAGCGTCGCCGGGCGCTACAAGGCATTGGAGGCCACCAAGCAAGGCCTTCGCTCCCAAAAGCACGAGGGCTTCATCACCCTCACTGAAGCGCTACTGGAGAAGGAAGAAGAATGGGTGCTGCTCTTCCGACTGTCAGCAAAGACACGAGGCCACAACACCAACAACTATTCAGAGGCCTCGATTGGGGTCCTAAAAGACATCATCCTGCATAAAGCATCTAATGTTGTGGCCCTAGCCGAGTTCCTCTCTGTTGTGTGGGAGAAGTATTTCTTGCACAGAATACTTGACCATGCCCACTCACTGGGCACATGCTGCAATATGAGAGGCTTCTGAAGAAACTGACAGAAGGTACCGAAAACAACATCAGGTGTGACGGAGATGGGCATTATGTCGTCCCAAGTGGCAGTCCAGAGAGCAAGTTTTACACTGTGTACTCTGACATCGGTCTACACCAGGCACTCGTGCACAAAGTGTTTGGTGGGATCTTCCCAAATGCACCTCTGCAGACTAGAGAAGGTCGCTACAACCTTGGAAAGCTTGCGCTCGGAGACAACTGCCCCGGCATTGATTTCTTCGAAGGCCTCCATGAGGAGACACAAGCGCTGCAAAATGCTGTGTGCGGTGAGGCTCCCACCGATGTTCTTGGAACACTCCCTCCACCTCAACAGCTGCAACTACCCAGTACAGCCCTCCAGAAAGTAGGGAAACCTCCAGTGCTCAACCACTGAACCAGGTTTGCTATGGCGCTATACATTTGCAAGACAAATTACGGCAACTCTATGTTAGCCGGAGTCATTATAAACCATAGTCATTGGACAAGTGACTACCGTATTTTCTGGTGTATAAGACGCACCCGCCATATACGCAAGCTGTCATTGAAAAAGTTTGTATATAAGACGCACCAGTGTATAAGGCGCACCCCAGTTTACCCAGTTAGGCTAGTAAGGCTTAATTAAACCCGCTTGCGTGACCATCGCAATATGCACCGTACCTGTGAGAAATTCTTAAGCAACGCTAAGTGATTGAAAAAGGCAACACTCACGCCATACCCGCCCACGTTTTTGCAAAAAAGAACGAAAAAACGAATGAGCTCCCCATGAGTACATCTTGTCTTGGCTTGTCTTGACAATGGCGAGAAGTGCGATTGTCGCCATCTTTTGGCATTTCTCATTACTTTTGCTTGGGGCATCCGAAACAGCCGCACGTTTGTGCTCCCGAAGACGTCATCCCTGCTGTTTCATGATAAAGTTCACCTAAAAAAAGTTGCGCAAGGCGGTTCCGGTATTAAAGCATTAACCGTGTTACAACCGCGTTACTGGTAGTGATATTTTTTCGGTGAAAAAAGCTTGAGCATGAACCCGAGTAATCTCTGAACTCGGAAGAAAAAAACGAAAAATTCGCATATAAGACGCACCCTTGTATAGGACGCACCAGCAAGATTTTTGAAAAAAAAAGCCGCATCTTATATACCGGAAAATACGGTACATATTTTGTGGTGAAGAATTTAAAATTCTGTGAAATCATAAAGAAAAATGTGCAACATTTTGCAGGAAACATAACACACAAAATAAATACATGTTTATTTCTAAAAAAACCCTTGTACTTCAAATGTGCCTTCAGTAAAATAGCATGTGCTGGTTGTAGTTCACCATCAGGTAATACTTGGTATTCCCTCCACTTGAAGAATGGTGCTTGTTTGACAAAATGTCTCCCAGTGACTGATTTATCTCTCTAAGTCTGCCATGGTGCACAATCTTACACATGCTGTTGTGGCCATCCATGCAAGCCAGGCACAGCCATGCATTAGTCTGGCCTCGGACTTCCCTCACTCATTAATGTAAAGCCTGGTACCATAGAAGATAAAAACCCAAGAATGGATGTTGAGCATTGTTCGAAACTAGAAACTTTTTGTCACTACCATTAATGCTTCTTTCGAGAGATGACAGTATCATGACTTTTCCTATACAGGACTGTGAACACGTTGCCACTACAGCCGCCAAGCTCGACACGTTCACTTGCTTATGTATATGCAGAGGTCTAGCATGTCGCAGCATCACCAAAACTGTGTAACAATAGGCTGGCTTTCATGGGAATTAAAAAAAAACAATCACATTTTCATCATTCTCTCGCTCCGATTGGTGTCTGCAATAACAAAAAACTAAATTGTGGTTACTAACAAGAATTCTGCGGAAATTCTTAATTATGAACTTTTCCCCCCAAAGCAAGCGGACCTAACAACAGTTCATGCATATTTTAGCCCATGGAGGAAGTAAATTTAAATTTAGTGGAGAGGCCCAGATGCCACTGTTTGTGAAGCCACCCCATGATCAGACAATGTGCTTGCACCATCTGCATGGCTCATCATCCTCCTCTCACATGCCTCTCTGTTGCCCACAGCAGCAACAGCCTACACACGCCAAATGGCACGCTGCCTCTTAGCAACCATGATTATGTTGCTACTGGCACCATAAAGAAGGTTTATGAATAATATGTTACTTCTACCACATATGCATCACAAAACTTCGCTCATTTTTCGATGGAAGAAAGCTTAACGAACCGTGTCATGCCAGTATCTTTGACAAGTGTCAGAATCACAGAGCTCAGCTTCCTCTTTGCATGCAACAGATTATAACAATCAACCCATGGGTAGGCAAACAGCAGCCTTTAAGCAAAAAACTGTTAGTTTAGTTTGTGTGTGTTTCAGGAACTGGAGGAAGGCCCTTTTGAAGCCCTCATAGATTCGGCACCTAAAGGCTGAAGTTAACAACAACCAGACATGCATGAAGCACACAGCCAGACTTGCGAAAAAACTGAAAAGCCTTCCAAACAAGCAGAGCTTTGTCACAGCACTAATAAACATGTCAGCTGCAGTCTGCAGGGTTTCAAGGTGCCGAGGCAAGATAAGTGTGCAGCCAACAAGCATCGCAAGGAGACGACCTGGCCTGCACAAAGGCTCGAAACATGTCCCACCAGGCAGGCTACCAAAGAAGGCCAAGCGCAGTCATTCGCTGTGTCGCAGTGTGGCAGACAATGTCCCAGCTGCAAAGTGACTGTCGACTGCTACGTCAGTCTGAGTGTGCCTGTGCGTGTGTCACATATATTAGGAAATTGGAAATAGAAGTATGAACTAAAATTTGGAAAAGAATAATGGGATGACGATAAGCATGACGTGTATTAATCCCAGAATAAAGAAAATGAAGAAGTATTCGGTGAGGTGGGAAGAGTTGATTGGTGGAGAAGATTTGATTTGATTTATTGGGGTTTAACGTCCCAAAGCGACTCAAGCTACGCCGTAGTGAAGGGCTGCGGAAATTTCGACCACCTGGGGTTCTTTAACGTGCACTGACATCGCACAGCACATGGGCCTCTAGAATTTTGCCTCCATTGAAATTCGACTGCCGCAGCCGTGATCGAAACCGCGTCTTTCAGGTCAGCAGCCGAGCACCATAACCACTGAGACACCGCGGCAGGTATTGGTGGAGAAGAGAGCACGATGACGACGAAGGCAAGGATGACGTGTACCAACGACGAGGCTATAAACGCGCGAGGGATAACGTGGCACGGGAGGGAAGAACAGAGAAGTGGAGGCTCCGGCGGGTCAGGAACACCTTAGCTGGAAGAGAGCAACACCGTCTACTGCTCCGGTGATCTCGACTTCTATGGCATCGCACCGTAGACTACCTGCCATTCCTAAGCTCGTTCCGGGGGTCAACGGCTGATGGAACCACTTGCTACGGCCAGGGGTGCCTCCAGCACTGTTGCCACCCATCCGGGTGGTGCCCTCCATGCCAACATTGCCAGCAACGCCTCCACGAGCACTTGGACCAGGAGCTCGTACGACGACGCCGACGCCGCCATCAGCGACGCCAGCCTGAGCACTTCGAACGCCGCCTCGACGCCAGCTATCTAGATGCCACTTACTGGACCCATGCAACGCATCAGCAGCACCGAACCGTCAGCACATACGCCAAACACTAGTACACTGGCTGTTCCAGGGTCATGTGTAGTGGTAGTCTTTATGTTTTGTGTTAGCTTTGTTAGTTAGTTTTGTGTGTTAGGGTTTGTGTCGCGTAGTGTGTATTAAATGTGCGTCTGTGTAGGTACACCTGTCACCTAGTCCATTCTTTCGGCCTGAGCGTTCTCGGGGAGATCCGTGATAGTGTGCCCATGGCAGAATCGTGTATACTGAAACTATACGACACAATATATATACGAGCGGGAAACAACAAAAACAACCTGCAGCGCGAGCTATATCTGGATCACGGATTAATCAAATCATCAAGCACATCCACAGTAGCAAGCAACAGCGTCCTTCCGTACGCTTGTGCCCAGAGTCGAAGGTACTGGTACGCCCCACTGTGAACGAAGCTCCCAACATCCAACTTTTAGATTAGCTTATTTAAGGCCAGTGCTTCCACTCCTTCGTCTCCATCCTATCCGCGACTAAACGACTGCCACAGCTAGTGCTTCAACATCGTATTTGTGGCGTGCAAGTTGTGACTGTCGCACTTAGTTGGCACCCATCGTTGAAGAGGCACCGTATATTTTAAGTGTTTAACATCATAAGGGACGCTGCCCAGTTTGCAGGAAATATAATGCTTTAGATTTTCACACGGCTGTGTTGGGTTTTCTGACAGGTTACATTTTCGCTGGTTGGTTATCGCCGCAGCCTTGTCGCCAGACGCGTACACTTGAGTTGGACATGAACTGTGGTTTGAGGAAGCTGTCGTGGCGTCCCGGCGATGACGCTCACATGTCGTTCGAAGCGAAAAACTACGCTTCGTTCCGGGCATCTCTTGTGGCGGGGCTCTTCGCTGCATGGAGGATGGAGTCCGCTGTGTGGGGCACATCGAGCCTACGTAGCTCGACTCGCTGATCGCAGTCACCGAGGGTCAAACCGTGGTAAGCGTAAGTGTTTCATTAACTTACATTATGTAACTTTGAAACAATAAAGACGGAAATAAATTAATTTTGCAGCGAACTTAAACCGACACTGCAGAGGCTGCAGAGCGCCAATACGATTATACGATCGGATCGGATTGGATTGGATTGAATACAACGTCTGACTTGATGGCAATCACGATGTTGCTGCCGCGCCAATTTCGTGATCGATGGAAAACTGGCACTAATCGTAACCTATTTGTTCTACAATTTTGCGAACTATTTTATTTTATACTTATTTTACAAGATGCACTACTTTGCGTGCATTTTTTGAAAAAATTGTTCCAAAACTGCTTGTGTTATTGCTCCGCCAAATTGGGCAGACCTTGCTTTGTTGGTTGGCCTGTTGGTGGAAGATGGCTGCCTCCAGGGGGCAAGATGCATTTCTTAAAAATTTTTATGCGCATTGCTCAATGGCACATTGCTTGGCTGCATCTTCGCAGTCTTTCAGCAGCGATTTCTAGCAGTTCCCTTTGTAATATGACGAGGCATTTCTTCTTAATGTGTGAAGTCAGCCCCCGCAAATGCTTTCGTTCTACAGGCGCTTCATCGCATAGATTTTGTGTATTTCTGGAGGCATTGCGATTTCAGCGATACAGTCCGCCGCTGCTGGTCTGTCATTGCTTTATTTTTTACCCTCCAGTAGCAAACCTGTTGTGTGCTCTACTTCTGGTGTTTGGTGACTTCTCATCACGACCTACTCTTCTCTGTATCCCTCATTAGATATCCACCGCAAAACACTACCGTCGTGATGTGGTGGCACGTAGTGGAAGCTGTGACGCCAAATAAGGTTTAGTGGACCATTGTCGAGGTGGATTAAATTTTGGTGTTGTTACATTGTCAGGACATGCTCAAGTGCCTAGCACGTGCATTGTGGTGAGATATTGGTACCGACTTCAAATTGGAGAACCGCAAAATGCTTTGGTCACCTTGTGCTGAAGAACGTGCTGTTTGGCTGGGTCGGATTTTTGCTGTGCTGTGGGCACGCAGTATGCAATACAAACCTCTTCTGGTTGTTTATCGCCAATTTATAAGCGTGTATGCTTTGACATCTTTGCCACTCAGTAAACAAGTTGAAATGAGTTACCTGTCTGTGTTGCATATGTGCCTTCCCACTGTAGTTTTTCCTAACACTGGCACACTATGCATTCGACCAAATAAATGTTAGTGTACCAACCTCAAGAATGCGCACTTTACGAGAATCAAGTGTGTGTTAAAGGTGCACTGAAGAGGATTCTGAACATGTCTTTTTGCCGCGGGAACTTGATGTACACGTTCCCAGCATTCTTAGGAGCTGCGACTTATTGCCCTGTGTGGCCGATTTCCTCAATTAAATCTAATTAACGTCCGGCTCCCGCCTTTTTTTTTTTGAATTCTGCCTCATACGATGGGCGGAGTCTACCAACGCGTGGAGTGCCTTTCAGTCAGTTCTGTGGAGGCTTTGCTTTGGCTTTATTTTGTTTTTTAAGTTTCCGTGAATAAGTAGTTGCATTCGTAGATAATATAGCCGCAAAATAAGCCAACAGAAATAAAATTACGCGCGGACTATTTGCTTTCGCCAATGACTTGACTGAAGCGAAATGAAAACCGCGAAAATAATCGAACTAATTTCTATTACTCTTTCTGGACACGCAGGATACAATAATTTGATAAATCCGCGACATAGTTGTGGTTCATAGAGCGTATCACTAAAAAAAAACAAGCCCGAAGCAGCCGGACTATGTTTTCTCCTCGTCTGCTGCCATAGGAGTGATGCGCCCTACCGCGGTGGCTTCGGCCTGCTCCGAGGAAGCGCTCGCCTCGCTTCTTTTACTTGTCGGTTGTTGGTGCACGCGGTTCTTATTCCCAGAAGGTCCTGTGTGCCCCACTTCCTACTTTTGCTATCCTGCGACTTCCTTGGATCTACACTTTTTCGTGTGATCTGTGGGACGCCATCGCGTTTTGTTGCGAGTGTTGTTCGATTCGCGAGTGATATTTTCGCGATGCCGGACGTTTGTGCGGTGAGGTTGTGCCCTCATCGGACTAAAAAAAATTGGCACAAGGGCCTACGTTTGTTCGCCTTGCCGAAGGACGAACCGCGACGTACTGCATGGCTACGTTGCGCGGGGCTCGATAACACCGAGACGCTACCAAAGTGTGTCCGCTTCTGCTCTGAACACTTCGAGATAAGCGCTTTCCATCGGCCCGATGTGAGTCACTCTCGCCTGCGTTGGAACGCTATGCCCACGCTTCGACTTCCCGTCGTCGATGGAACCGAGCAACAAGCCCCGAAGCGCCAAAGAGTCGTGGTAAGTATTTCTATGAATTAATTTTCTTAGCATGGCTCGACAGTGTCGTTCTGTAGGATCGCTGACTCGAACATGCGTCAGGCTGAAGATATAGTTTGTTCTAAAAGTTACGTGGCTGTATCATGACGCGAATGGTCATCATTTGCAGAAGCGAAAGAAGTAACAGTGTTCCGTGCTTCGCGTTCGTAAGTGTGGGGTCGGCTAGATAAGCTTAGAAACTTTGATATACAGCTTGTTCGGCAATTTTCCGCGCGCCGTACAATGCTTCCGCCGGCTAAAACGGTGCATTGTTCGCGCTCAAATTTCGCGCAGACATGGCATTTGGTTGTAAATGCTGTTTGTTTGGGGTGCTTGTCAGAATCGATCGCAAGGTGAGAGGTATTCGCATCGTGTGCCGTGACGGCTAAGCAAAGCAGGCCGCTCTCCCAGCGATGGCGCCATTCCATTTAGTCTGTAAGAACTCTGCCGTGGAGATGGGGTTTTTTTGTTTCTAGCCAAATAATAAGGGAAGGAGAAGTTGTTGCTAGCCGCGACATATGCCATCTAAACCTGAGTTGCGGCTAGTAGGAACAAAAGGAAAGGCAGAGGGTAGCGAGGGGAGGCGGCCTACGCGATGTTTTTGTCGCCGGCCCCGACTTATTACCTTGCGCGCGGGGGCACAGACGTACACCTCGCCTTCGCGCACCGCATGGTCCAGCTAAATGTTTATATTCCGTGCGCGTGCCGTGTTCTGTCACGGAAGGAAAACAAAACGCGCGTGGCTCTGTACACAACAAAGTTACCACACGCGGAGCGTTCTGTCACTGCGCGCAACTACCTGGCGCGGAACAGACGGGACGTCAAGTATTCACAAGTTTGTAGTATTCACAGAGGCTCACCAGAGACTGCTCAGGGGTGTGCGCGCTGCCCTGCCTGATCCAGTGTTTCAGCTGCGCCACACTCGCCACAAACGTCGCTTGTAGCTAGTCTGTGGTGCACCCGTATGTCCCCGAGCCACACACATCTTGCAGCCGCACGGATGATCATCGCGCACTACAGCTGTGTCAGGGAGCGGCCACTGACGCTGTTGATGCGCTCACCTCGTGCGATTCACAGGTCGGAGTGCTTGTGTCGGAGGTAATCGTAGATAACTGCTCCCGTCCTCCAGTGTGAGAGGCAGATCACTGGGAAGCAGCTGGTGTGCGGCGGTCATGAGTTAGCCAGCTTGCGCACAATTACGCAGTGGCCGGGCGCTCACTGTGCACGAGGAGCGGAGCCGTGCTGCGCTAGGCGCGCACAGATTTCGCACAGTGATTCACGATGCCGTGCACCCGATAGAAACTAATCAAGTTCCCAAATCGGTTAGTGTGAACTTGTGCACTTTTTAGCCTCACTGTCAAATCGTGTTCCATTTCCATGTTGCCACATTTTCAAACTTGTAATTATTGTGTGTTGTATTACTTTATTTGTATTCTACTGAGTGCCTCCTGCTAACTATTGTATAACGTTTTTCTTCTGTCGTTTCTTTTTTGTTCTTTTGTGTTTTTTTTTTTGCGCTGTTCTCTACCTTCAATGTACTGCCCCACTCACACAATGCTCCAATGTAAAGGAGCCTGTGAGTAACTTGAATAAATAAATAAAATCTGTCCTCGATGGGCAGAGCCTGCAGTTAGCCTGTTCATAAGGCATGGAATGTAGAGCAATCCTGAAATGCTATGTTGCACCACCTCCAGCTTTGTAAACCGAAGTGACTGATCTGCCTTTGTACAACCATCTTTCAGAGCAAGGATCTTCAACCAGATCCCTCTGAGGCAAGGCTTTCAACAGCCGCAGCCAGCAGTTGTCCGTACCAGGACAGTGGTTCTGTCGATCACAGCACTAGATCTGAAGCTGTCTGTAAGTCCTTATTGCATTTGGTCCATTCTGTGTGGATAAATATTTGTTTCCCTACAGTGACGCCAGCTGCGACTTCTCCTGGCCGTGTCACAGAGGAGCCCTTGCTGCTTCCACCCTTCGTCCCGGCCACATGCAGCAGTGATCCACTTGACTGCACATCTCCACAGGGTGACAGGCTAGACTCTGACTCCAGCTACTCTCCAACCTACCATGACGATATCGAAAGGTGGGCTCTTCACAGCTGCATGGGTTTTGGGCCTAACAGTTGGCACTATTCTGATTCCAGTGAGTCATCCGCAGAGAGTACACCAGCCCCCCCAGAAGAAGAACGGCAGTTCTTGGTCTTTGAGAGCTGTCTGAGGGAGCTGTTCCAGACATGCCCAGAGTGCTCGAGGCCTTGTGAAACCACCATTACCACCAAAGACAGCTTCATCAATGTCATCAGCATCTGTCCTCTGGAGCATGTCCGGACGTGGAACAGCCAGCCTGTCATCAATGGAAGGGCAGCAGGAAACCTTCTGCTGTCCAGCCACCTCCTCTTTTCAGGAGCAAATGTAGCTTCCACACTGAGGATGCTGCGCCACATGAATGTGCAGGTCCCAAGTGACCGGACCTTCTACAACTATCAGGATGCCCTCCTTTTTCCTGCGATAGAAAAGGTGACCAACAAACCATACTGATATATTTACCCCAGCTTGACCAGATGTTTTCAAAAAAGTTCAATTCCCGTTAGCCAGAAGGCAGAAATGAAGTTCAGTTTAAACGAACACACTTCTCCTGACATCACTTTTTTGTTGTTTTGTAGTAACTACCGCTGCAGTAGTGCACAATCAAACTAAGTTGTAATTTTACACTGGGCTAGTCAAGAAATGGAATAACATTTGAACAGATCTGGCTACAAGAACAAGCTGAACTCATGGACCAGTTGAACAACCAAGAGGTTGATGTCACCGGTGTTGGACGATTTGACTCCCCTGGGTTTTCTGCCAAGTTCCTGACATACACCACGCATGTTGAGCAGATCAACAGAATTCTTCACTCGGTCCAGGTCCAGCTTGGGGAGGTCAGTAGACACGTCTGTGGAAAGTTGTTGCAGTAATTCAGTGATAAATATTTATGTAAGCCGTTGGTAAGTAGAGTGGAAATACAGGAATGTAATGTTTGAAACCCGTCTTCATGCAGTCGGAGCAGGCAATGGCCAGCGTGAACATGGAGAAGGAAGGCCTAATCAAGCAGCTGGAATTCTTCAAGGAGAAATGTATGGCATGCCACAAAGGTTTATATGGTAGACAATTTATCGTTATCCCACCGACAATGCATAACACAGGTATCAAGATCCGGTCTCTCACAACTGACCGTCACCCTGCCATACGAAAGCACATGCAGACCCGTGAACCCAAGATCAAGCACTACTTTGACATTTGGCACATCTCAAAAGGTAAGAAAGTTGAGAGCATGATTGAAAAGATGCTTGCTTGCACAGAATGTGCTGCAGGCTTCCCTGATATGCCTTTTTAAAATTAAGGTGTCAAGAAAAAGCTAGCTGCGGCAAGCAAGCGGGCTGGATGCAAGGAGCTGGACCTCTGGATTCAGTCAACTACCAACCACATGTACTGGGCAGCCCGCGCTGGAGGGGGCAATGCAGAGCTGGTCGTCGACATCTGGCGGAGTATGAAAAATCACGTCATCAACCAGCACTCTGGACATGGCGGACTGTACCCAAGGTGTCTCCACAGCGACATGCCAGAGGAGACAAGAGTTTGGATGGACCCCAGTGAGTTGTTTTTGCCCTTGTCTAAAGAACTTGTTTTAAAGCATACCTTTTCCTCAAGAGTCCCAGGCATACGAGCAATTCAAGCACATCACTGAGGACAAGCGTCTCCTCAAGGATATCACACAGATGTCCCCCCATAGCCAAACGTTTGCTCTGGAGGCATTCCACAGCGTCTTGATTGACTTCGCGCCAAAGTCTATGGCATTTTCTCCAGCAGGGATGCTCGCAAGGTAATATTATATTGTAGTTCTGTCCTGTGTCTAGAGGCAGTTGGTTTATTCCAAGAGTCAGCACGTAACCACATCCACGTACTCCAGATCATTAGGCAGCATTGCCATCCGATGCGATATCCTCAACTTACAGGACGCAGCTTGCCATCCTCCACTTCAATGAAAATGCAGACCGGTCCCAGGCGAAGACAAAGGAAGGCAATTCACGCTGGATGATGAAGACTACCAAGGCGCGAAAGGGCCATCACACAGTGTGCCCCATCAAAACAGCTACCACTTACAGTAAGTATTATGCTTCATCCCAAATGAGTGACTTGAGGGGAGCCTTTTGGAATGAAGTAATGTGAAGATTTCATTTCCAGAGTATGTCGGAAAGCTTGTAAAAGAAGTTATCAGCAGCAGCGAGCTCTGGCAATCTCTCTCTGATGCATCAGAGGCCAACACAAGTACTTTCCCAGCACCAATGACCTCGGCCTTCACAAGGCCTTCTCTTCAGGACCTTGTGGAAGCAAGGAGGTCCCGCTTCTGCCTGGGTCCCCAGTGAAGCTAGACCAAACAAGGTGAGGGCGACAACATCCAGCGTGTTTGAAAGTCTGAACTGTCTGCTGAGCAGCAAGATGTGTGTTCCCCCTTCTGCTGCACCAGAGGCCGACATAGCATCTTCGTGGCAGGGCTCGGAATCCTACTTTGCAACTGTAATGAGGACCAATGGCTGCCAATGACATCACTCACACTGTGTCCCATGCAAACACTTCCAACTTTCAGTGAGTAACATGTGTAACTTCTGCATGAATGACATTCGGGGCGTATTTTCGAACAATATCATGCGCCGATTTCCTTTCCAGAGCGCACCTGAAAGTTTGAGAAGGAAGTTATGAGCAGCGCCAAGAGTCAGCGATCCTTCTCTGATGCATCAGAAGCCAGCATAAGTGCTTTCCCAGCACCAACGATCGGCTTTCGCCAAGGTGAGGGTGACAACATCCAGCGTGTTTGAAAGTCTGAACTGTCTGCTGAGCAGCAATATGTGTGTTCTCCCTTCTGCTGCACCAGAGGCCGACATAGCATCTTCGTGGCAGGGCTCGGAATCCTACTTTGCAACTGTAATGAGGACCAATGGCTGCCAATGACATCACTCACACTGTGTCCCATGCAAACACTTCCAACTTTCAGTGAGTAACATGTGTAACTTCTGCATGAATGACATTCGGGGCGTATTTTAGAACAATATCATGCGCCGATTTCCTTTCCAGAGCGCACCTGAAAGTTTGAGAAGGAAGTTATGAGCAGCGGCAAGAGTCAGCGATCCTTCTCTGATGCATCAGAAGCCAGCATAAGTGCTTTCCCAGCACCAACGATCGGCTTTCGCCAAGGTGAGGGTGACAACATCCAGCGTGTTTGAAAGTCTGAACTGTCTGCTGAGCAGCAAGATGTGTGTTCCCCCTTCTGCTGCACCAGAGGCCGACATAGCATCTTCGTGGAAGGGCTCGGAATCCTACTTTGCAACTGTAATGAGGACCAATGGCTGCCAATGACATCACTCACACTGTGTCCCATGCAAACACTTCCAACTTTCAGTGAGTAACATGTGTAACTTCTGCATGAATGACATTCGGGGCGTATTTTCGAACAATATCATGCGCCGATTTCCTTTCCAGAGCGCACCTGAAAGTTTGAGAAGGAAGTTATGAGCAGCGGCAAGAGTCAGCGATCCTTCTCTGATGCATCAGAAGCCAGCATAAGTGCTTTCCCAGCACCAACGATCGGCTTTCGCCAAGGTGAGGGTGACAACATCCAGCGTGTTTGAAAGTCTGAACTGTCTGCTGAGCAGCAAGATGTGTGTTCCCCCTTCTGCTGCACCAGAGGCCGACATAGCATCTTCGTGGCAGGGCTCGGAATCCTACTTTGCAACTGTAATGAGGACCAATGGCTGCCAATGACATCACTCACACTGTGTCCCATGCAAACACTTCCAACTTTCAGTGAGTAACATGTGTAACTTCTGCATGAATGACATTCGGGGCGTATTTTAGAACAATATCATGCGCCGATTTCCTTTCCAGAGCGCACCTGAAAGTTTGAGAAGGAAGTTATGAGCAGCGGCAAGAGTCAGCGATCCTTCTCTGATGCATCAGAAGCCAGCATAAGTGCTTTCCCAGCACCAACGATCGGCTTTCGCCAAGGTGAGGGTGACAACATCCAGCGTGTTTGAAAGTCTGAACTGTCTGCTGAGCAGCAAGATGTGTGTTCCCCCTTCTGCTGCACCAGAGGCCGACATAGCATCTTCGTGGAAGGGCTCGGAATCCTACTTTGCAACTGTAATGAGGACCAATGGCTGCCAATGACATCACTCACACTGTATCCCATGCAAACACTTCCAACTTTCAGTGAGTAACATGTGTAACTTCTGCATGAATGACATTCGGGGCGTATTTTAGAACAATATCATGCGCCGATTTCCTTTCCAGAGCGCACCTGAAAGTTTGAGAAGGAAGTTATGAGCAGCGGCAAGAGTCAGCGATCCTTCTCTGATGCATCAGAAGCCAGCATAAGTGCTTTCCCAGCACCAACGATCGGCTTTCGCCAAGGTGAGGGTGACAACATCCAGCGTGTTTGAAAGTCTGAACTGTCTGCTGAGCAGCAAGATGTGTGTTCCCCCTTCTGCTGCACCAGAGGCCGACATAGCATCTTCGTGGCAGGGCTCGGAATCCTACTTTGCAACTGTAATGAGGACCAATGGCTGCCAATGACATCACTCACACTGTGTCCCATGCAAACACTTCCAACTTTCAGTGAGTAACATGTGTAACTTCTGCATGAATGACATTCGGGGCGTATTTTAGAACAATATCATGCGCCAATTTCCTTTCCAGAGCGCACCTGAAAGTTTGAGAAGGAAGTTATGAGCAGCGCCAAGAGTCAGCGATCCTTCTCTGATGCATCAGAAGCCAGCATAAGTGCTTTCCCAGCACCAACGATCGGCTTTCGCCAAGGTGAGGGGGACAACATCCAGCGTGTTTGAAAGTCTGAACTGTCTGATGAGCAGCAAGATGTGCGTTTCCCCTTTACTGTAACGGAGGTCGACATGAACGTCTTGTCAGCACATACTTTTACAAGTTTCTTGCATGCAGGTCCAATCAGCTACAGATTCCCAGGTTCCTGTCTACCCGGCCGCAGATTGTATGGACATGCCAAGACACGTATCCTTTGTTGAATGGTCACCTTGGCAACCAACATCTTTTGCAGGAAAATGACTGGTTCAGCCAGATCACACAGATTTTTCTCTCGGCAGAACCTGCCTGCTAGAGAGCGCGTATCCCAGTTGGCGGATAGGGATGCTCTTATCACAGTCTGGCCGTTCTCCTGTGCAATTTGTGCAGTCACTTGCAAGACACTGTTAGCAGGAATAAACTTTGATTCAGTGCACCTGCAGTTACATTCCCCATGACTGGCAGAGGAGCAATTGAAGCAAGTGTGATAAGAGTGGTGCTTGCACCCGCGGACCAACAGGCATTCAGATTTGAGCAGGATCCCGACCACCTACATAGTGCCGGAAGGATTCTGCAGATACATCTAAGCAAGTCAATAAACTATTTTACAACTGCTATTCTGAGTGGCTTTGTGCATCTTTTCGTACTTTACCGCATGGCTGAAATACAAAGCTATACATTATGCTGCAAAAGAGCAATGGAGCCACCTAACTTACTGATTTTGAAACGCTGCTAGGCAAATACATTTCCTGCGATTCAGTTGTGTATGGCAGTTTGATGAGCTGCAGAACAAAATTTTGTGAAGATGTGGAAGGTTCACACCTTGTTGGTTCATGTATCAGCAGGTTAGTTGAATTCTGAAAGTTTTGGTCCACCACCACAGTTCTGTAAGCCTTTTAAACCAACTCTTATAGAGCAGTTGAATAACAAATAAGTCTTTGCTACACAGAGACTGAATAAGCTTAGTACATTCCAAAAAAAAGTGGTCTGGATGAATTACAATGTGCAAAAGCTCTGATGCACTGCAAGCAAAAATGTGGTATGAGGTGATCCAGTTCTTTATCCTGCCAGTGGAAAGCTGAAATCCCATGTTCGGGTGCGTAGGATGCCTACCTTTGGACGATTTACAAGGACCGTGGGTCGGCACACTCACTCGTGAGTGCACTCTTATCACCTCACTCGCGTCTGTGAGCGTGAGTGGTCATGACTGGAGGCAAATGCCGCGTGACAGTGAAGTTTGTTGCATGTGCTTATTTTTTTTCTGTTGATAGCTGAGGGAATTACATATTCACTGCCGAAGGCGCTCGAGGTAGCATAAGGCACCATACCGGTGTCTATTTACAAATGACGCAGAGGATTACGCTGGCGCGAGAATGGAAATATTTTGTTGTTGTTCACCTTACTAGTTCACCGTTGGCATGGGCGCAGGTTCGCGGGTGCAGTGAACCGATACGAGTTGTGTCCGATCCTTTTATCGAATTTCGCATTACCACAGCTAGAAAGGCAGATGTCTGTTGACATGCCTCCTACACGGCTCGAGCTCTGCACACAGAGTTCCAATGCTTGCTGCTGAAACCACGACTGTCAACTTCTCAGCAATAACTAGCGTAAGGTGGGATCTCGAGTACTGCAGTGGACGCTTCGTTTTTTTTTCTATGGCCGGCCGTGTGCACTGTAGAGCTCTGCTCGGGCCATAATTTTTTTTATTGGGCCAGACCCATGCAATGAGCCTGATCTACTTGGCCTAGCTCTTCAACCACACAAGCGAAGCTTGTGCGGTTGAGTGAGTGGTCATGAGTTTGGGTGACGGGTTGTGAATGTGAGTGAACATTAGTGCGAGTGTGTGAGAGGACGTGAATGAGTGCTTGTGAATGCGAGTGGACATGAGTGTAAGTGAGTGCAAGTGGCCGTGAGTGTGAGTGTAGTTGAGCAACCTCTCATGGTGCTGAGGTATGACAAGGACGAGCTTGTCCTTGCCTGTCAGGCAGAGACTTTGTCTATACTACTACACAGACACTGAATAAGCTAAGCACATTCCCAAAAATGGTCTGCATGCAATCTGTAAATGCTGTGATGCATTGGAAGCAAAAATGAGGTGCGAAATGGTTCACTATTTTTCAATATATTTCAATGGTTCAATATATTTAAATATTTACAAATAGGAAAGAACAGCTGCGAGCGGCACCGAGAACATAGTCCGAACTTCGTTGTCGTCTTCTACTCTTCCCACGCTCTTGGTCGTCGTCTACCCACTTCAGGACCCCCGGCTGCTGAAACGCCGTCTCGGCGTTAGGGCGGCGACGTATGAGCGTCGTGATAAGGTTTAAGGCGACAGACGTGGACGATGTCGGTGGTGGCGCCAGAGGACGATGGCGAGGTTTCAAGGGGAGCAATTTCATAGTTCACGTCGGTAACACGGCACACGACACGGTAAGGGCCACGGTAGTGCGAAAGGAGCTTCTCGGAGAGACCGACGCTGCGAGAGGGCGTCCAGAGAAGGACGAGTGATCCTGGGGTAAATTCGACGGCCTGGTGACGGCGGTCGTAGGCTGACTTCTGGGAAACTTGAGAGGCTTGGAGCCTACTACGTGCTATTTGGCGCGCCAGCGTGGCCTGGGAGATGGCGTCCCGAGCGTAAGCAGTGATGGGGGCTGAAGAAGGCGGCATGAGTGTGTCCAAAGGCAAGGTGGGATGCCTACCAAACAAAAGGTAGAAAGGAGAATAGCCTGTTCTGTCATGAAGGGAAGAGTTATATGCAAATGTCACATAAGGCAAGGCTGCGTCCCAATCTCGGTGGTCTGGCGATATGTACATGGCTAACATGTCGGTGAGCGTGCGGTTGAACCTTTCCGTAAGCCCATTGGTAAGCTGTCGCGAGCTGGTGCTGCGTGTCACACGAACGAAGAATGTCGTGAACTACTCTGGATAGAAAATGACCGCGGTCGGTGAGCAGTTGACGAGGGGCGCCGTGGTGAAGGGTGACGTCTTGCAGAAGAAAATCGGTGACATCGGTAGCGCAGCTGGACGGCAAAGCACGCGTGATGGCGTACCGAGTCGTATAATCAGTTGCGACAGCGATCCACTTGTTGCCGGAGAGGGACGTGTTGGAAAAGGGCCAAGAAGGTCGAGGCCAACACGGTGAAAAGGTTCCGGAGGTATGTCGATGGGTTGCAGAAGACCGGCAGGCAAAGTGGAGGGCCTTTTCCGACGTTGACACAGGTCACAAGTGAAGTGAAGTGAAGTGAAGTTTATTTTGACATCGATTTGTCAGAGGTGACGGGACAAAAGGCAATTCATTTTTTGCCTGACGTGGCCCCGTCACCCGTTACATTGCTCAGGGGGGTGGCAAATTACAGAGTAAAGTACAGAAAGGAAAAACAAGAAAAGTAACAACATCGCATACGTACTACATGAATTTTATGTAAAGATCAATGAGTTACACATAAGTAACACAGATGCAATGAAAAATGAAGGAAACAACAACGCATGTCTCTAGGACAAAACAAAAAAATTAAAATAGCAAACAATGAGATACACAGAATTAACATACAGGCAAGGGGATAAATGGCACGCAAACCAAAAACAATGAAAACCGCATCGCATGCCTACTACGTCTTTAGGACAACAAAACAAAAATTAGCGAACCTGGACATACACTCACCGAGTAAAAAAAAACACAAAAAACTAGAAACTGCACACTTTATGGAGGAGACAGAAACAGAAGGTACATTTTAACATTATTCTTGAAGTTACGGGGGGAACGAGGCTGCTGCAGAAGTTCCATAATACGTGGGTGTTTATTAAGTAAATCAGGAATTAAGTAATCAATGTGCTGCATACCATAATTCGTTCTCATCAGAGGCAATTGAAAATGACTATACCTGAAATCATAAGGTTTATTGTTAGGGAAGTATAAAGCATAAAAGGAAACTGGGTCACGGGTGACTTCATAATAAATATGATATGCAAGCTTTAGCTGAAACAGTCCATTTATCTTGAGTAAATTATGTTTTAAGAATAATGGGTATGTATGTTCTAGCGGACCTACATCTTCTATGCAACGCAGAGCTCGTTTTTGCAATATCTCAAGCCTGTGCAAGTTTGTCTTGGTAGTGGTGCCCCAGATTAACAGACAGTAATGTAAATGAGATTGTACTAAAGCAAAATACAACTGACGTTTAATAGAGCTGGGAACTAAATATCTCACTTTATACAAAATGCCTAGAGATCTAGAGATATTTGTGTGAACCTTATTTATATGAGAAGTCCAGCTTAAGTTTTCCTCAAATAAGACACCTAAGAACTTATAAATGGAAACACGTTCAAGGGCTGAGTCTTGGTACTTGACCTGGATATTAAAATTTTCAGGTTTATTTCGCGGCTTAAACATTACGTACTTTGTTTTCCGAACGTTCAATTGCATTTGGTTTATCCGGAGCCAGCATGAAAGCACATGTAGCCAGGTGTTCGCAAAGGTTTCTAGTGTAGATACCTGTTTTCCTGAAAAAAACACACTGGTGTCATCTGCATAAAGTATAATATCGGGTGTATTTGGTATGAGGACAATATCATTAATATAAATTATAAACAGCAAGGGTCCCAGGATTGAACCTTGTGGAACACCATATGCAATCGGTTCTAGAATAGAAGAATGTCCATTAAGGCTTGTAAATTGGTATCTGTCCGTCAGGTAGCTGCGAATCAGATTGAGAGCAACGCCACGGATTCCAAAAAAAGGAAGTTTATAAAATAATATTTGATGTTTAATAGAATCAAACGCTTTTCTGAAATCAAGGAACAGACCTAGCGTGAATCGGTTATTTTCAAAATTATTGATAACCTTGTTTTTAATATTCAGAAGGGCTATTTCAGTTGAGCTATTTGGACGGAAACCATATTGCTGCCTCACAAGAAGCTCTCTTTCAATACAGAACTTACTTAGGCGTGATTTTATCACTTTCTCAAGCACTTTAGAAAATAATGGCAGTACTGAAATAGGTCTGTAATTGTTAATATCATCATGCGCACCACCTTTATGCAAAACCACCACCTTTGCAATTTTCATGCTGTTTGGAAAGATTCCTGTAGCTAACGAGCTATTGCATATGTGCTGCAGAGGACGAGATATGAGGTCAACAACAGATGCTATAGGCAGAGCCTTGATATCATCGTTCCCTGGGGCAGCATTTTTGCTTAAAGAGCTAAGACAGCAAATAATTTCAAGCTCACTGCATGGAGTCAGGAACAATGAATCAACCACACTAGGAGATATGTATTTGTCAAGTCCATCAATATCTACCACCTGTTGTGTCGTAGCCCCGGAGTTTACAAAATGAGTGTTAAATTTATTGGCCAAACAAGTGTCCTTATACTCAACACCATCAATTTTAAGAACGTTAGGTATCTTGTTGCTAGTTTTTCCAATAATGTCTTTGAGGCAGTTCCATACCTTTTTAGTATTACTGGAGATGGCTTCAAACTTTTGCGTGTAGTATTGTAACCGGGCCTTCTTAAGATCTGAACTGAGCTTGTTCCTGGTTCGTTTATATTCAGCTAAGATATCAAGGTTCTTTGACCGAACAAACTTGTCGTACAGTTTATCTCGTGCCTTTATTCTTATATATAACTGTTTGGTTACCCAGGGTTTTCTGGATTTCTTGCAAACTTTGACCGGCTGCAAAGGAAATGCTCTGTTATAACTTTCCTTTACCTTATGTAGGAAAATATCATAGGATAAACTCGGGTTTTCCTCCGAGTAAACATCATCCCAGTTTGTCGCTTCTAACCCAGTACGGAACGTAGCTAGCGCCTCAGCACTATAATTACGATGAAAAATTGGAGCAAACCGGTTACGACCTCCCCTTCTTTTTGCCCATGGAAAAAAACAAAATATGGGTAGATGATCGCTAAGTGGCAGTGTTAAAATTCCTGAAATAGTTTCCTCGTTACTATGGCTAGTTATGCACAGGTCAAGCAGTGTTTCTGTGTTAGGTGTTATCCTGGTTGGTGCATTTATAACATTACAACAGCCAAACGACACGAAGGTATCCCGGAAACGTAGGCAAAGAGGGCTTTCAGATGACAGATCAATGTTGAAATCACCAACGCAAACAATAGGTACATTGAGAAGTAAGGCATGTTCGAAAATACTAGAAACAAAATTCAAGAAGTCATTGATATCACCAGAAGGTGGACGATAAACTGAAGCAATTAGGGACCCATGAACTATTACGGCGACAGACTCATAGTGGTCGCATACAACAAAAAACTCAGGCAAGACTTCATACAAATGTTTATCTTTAATGTAGAGTGAAGTTCCACCCCCTTTTCGAGTTCTTCTGTACACGCCTACTTCTTTATAGCCTGGGACCCCGACAACCTCAGTTTCGTCTAAAAACCACGTTTCAGTGAAGGCCAAAATATCAAACTCGTGGTTCAGAGAACTCAAAGATAACTCAGTATCGTTCCATTTGTTTTTTAAACTTCTGATATTAACATGAAACAATGACATCTTTCCACTTTCAGTCTGTGCAATGCGTGTAAAAGACGAGCAGTCATGATAAGTATTTACTTGGGGCTGTGACATCAGAATTTTGAATGAAAACACAGCCGGAAATAGAAAAGATTCAGTGAATCTTATCTAGATCTGCATGACTTTCAATACGAATAGCTGTGTCGCCTTGTGCCTTGCGCACAAACAACTTTCCATTGCTTTGCCAAGCGTACTGATAAGCCATTTCCGCAGCCTTCCTCTTCATTGCCCATAGCAGCTTTTTGTTATATGCTGTCAGATTGTCGAGCATATGCACACCTGAATTCGTGTCACTGAGAGCACGCCTCTTCGCCATCCACTGGTCCCGTGTTGTACGTGACACAAAGCGAACAAGTACCGCCGGCGATTTTCCTTTTTTCTCGGGCAGCCTGTGCAGGCCATCGAGCTCATGTTCGGACAGCAGAGGAAGTTCTAGTTCATTTGCCAGTGCATTTAGTTTACCAAGCAGGTCTTCATTACTATCGTGCTTCAACCCATGAATTTCCAAGTTCTGTCGCCTAGTGTATTGTTCTAAGCTGTTCAATTCTTGCCTGAGCTCCTGAACTTCCTGTCCGGTGTTAGTAGCCTCAACCTTTTCCACCCTCTTTTGAAGAACTGCGATTTCAGCTGACTGCTGTTTCATTTCTACAAGTACCTCGTCGTACTTCTCAGACATATGTTGAACAGAATGTTCCATTCTGTCTACAGTTTCTTTAATTTCCAGCAGTGTCTCGACCTTGGCTTTTATCTCCGTTATTTCTGCCAGCTTCTTATTTATCTGTAGTAAGACGTCCTGAAAGGCAGGTTCCTTTTCCGGCTTTTCTTTCCTAGGTGATGCAGTGCCGCGAGCCGATAAAATGACGCATGTTTGACACGTCCATTCCTTCCTATCTGCGAGACTTTTAGATTTAAAGGCAGTTTTAGAAACTCCAGAGCAGGATCCTAAGTGATAACCATAAGCACATTCACAGCACATCGGATACGTGCCGTTTTCCGGTAGCAGCTCATTGCAAACCAAGCAGGAGTCGTTTGCAGCCATGTGTAACAAAGCAAAAGATGCAAAACACACAGAATGCACTTCAGCAACAGCGGCGGTGGCGGGGTAGGTAGTTTGCAAGGAAAACTACAGAAAAACCCAACTAACCTGCGAAGTATGAATACTGCTGTTAGCGAAGGCCGCTGCGTTCGGTGCCACCGCCGCTGAGCAAATGCGCCGAGCGTGGGTCAGCTCCGTCTTTTTCAAGATATCGTGGCTGACGTAGTCCCATCCAGGAGCAGCAGGCCAATCACTTGCTTCGGCGTACTTGCAGAGGAATGGGGGCAGCAAACTCGAAGAACAGCGCTGGGCCTGGATAGCAGTCTGCGAAGTATGAATACTGCTGTTAGCGAAGGCCGCTGCGTTCGGTGCCACCGCCGCTGAGCAAATGCGCCGAGCGTGGGTCAGCTCCGTCTTTTTCAAGATATCGTGGCTGACGTAGTCCCATCCAGGAGCAGCAGGCCAATCACTTGCTTCGGCGTACTTGCAGAGGAATGGGGGCAGCAAACTCGAAGAACAGCGCTGGGCCTGGATAGCAGTCTGCGAAGTATGAATACTGCTGTTAGCGAAGGTCGCTGCGTTCGGTGCCACCGCCGCTGAGCAAATGCGCCGAGCGTGGGTCAGCTCCGTCTTTTTCAAGATATCGTGGCTGACGTAGTCCCATCCAGGAGCAGCAGGCCAATCACTTGCTTCGGCGTACTTGCAGAGGAATGGGGGCAGCAAACTCGAAGAACAGCGCTGGGCCTGGATAGCAGTCTGCGAAGTATGAATACTGCTGTTAGCGAAGGCCGCTGCGTTCGGTGCCACCGCCGCTGAGCAAATGCCAAGTGGCCACGTAGCGCTTGACGGAACGATAGAGACCAGGCCAAAAGAAGCGATGCCGCACCCGAGCGTACGTGTGGGACACGCCAAGGTGACCGGCTGTCGGCAGATCGTGCAGTTCTTCCAGGACAGAAGAGCGTAGACGTTGGGGTATCACGAGCAGGAGCGGAGGGCCATCGGAGCGTAGGTTTCGGCGATACAAAATGCCGTTCTGGAGCACATAAAGGTTCAGAGACGGAGATCGGTTTGCAGAACGGATGCCATCAAAGATAGGTCGTAAAGATGAGTCGTGGCGCTGTTCGTTGGCAATATCGGCAAGATCAGAGATAGCTAAGAGGCAGGGCAGGGTCTCAGCGTCCTCTAGGTCAGGTGGTTCCACAGGGTATCGGGATAAACATTCAGCGTCCTGGTGATGGCGCCCTGACTTGTACACGACGGAGTATAAGTATTCTTGGAGGCACAATGCCCAGCGACCAAGGCGACCGGTGGGATCTTTTAGTGAAGACAGCCAACAGAGAGCGTGGCGATCAGTGACAACAGCGAATGAACGGCCGAACAGGTAGGGTCTGAATTTAGCTACTGCCCAGACAAGGGCAAGACACTCACGCTCAGTAATGGTGTAATTTTGCTCTGCGGCTGAAAGTAGGCGGCTGGCATAAGCGATGACTCGATCTTGACCCTTGTGACGTTGGGCTAGGACGGCGCCGATGCCATATCCGGAGGCGTCGGTGCGAACCTCTGTGGGAGACGACGGGTCAAAATGTGCTAAGATGGGCGGAGTGGTCAGCAAATGGACGAGGGATGAAAATGAGTTCTCTTGAGCAGGGCCCCAGGTAAAGGGGGTGTCGTTCTTCAGAAGGTCGGTGAGGGGACGAGCGATGCCGGCGAAATCTTTGATAAAACGGCGAAAATACGAGCACAAGCCGACAAAGCTGCGCACATCTTTCGACGACCTTGGAAGAGGAAAGTCCTTCACAGCTTGAATTTTGATGGGATCTGGGCGTACACCAGAAGCGTCAACGAGGTGTCCGAGAATAGTGAGTTGGCGACGACCGAACTTGCATTTCGATGAGTTCAGCTGAAGTCTGGCGTTACTAAACACTGTCAGAATATTGGAGAGGCGCTCGAGGTGTGTGGAAAAAGTAGGCGAGAAAACCACAACATCGTCTAGGTAACAGAGGCAGGTGGACCATTTAAAGCCATGAAGAAGGGAATCCATCATTCGTTCGAAGGTAGCCGGGGCGTTACAGAGGCCGAGCGGCATGACTTTAAACTGGTATAAGCCATCAGGCATCACGAAGGCGGTCTTCTCGCGGTCCTTTTCATCAACGGCAATTTGCCAGTACCCCGATCGAAGATCAATTGAAGAGAAATATTTGGCGCCATGGAGGCAATCTAAGGCATCATCGATCCTTGGGAGTGGATATACGTCTTTTTTTGTGATGCGGTTGAGGTGCCGATAATCAACGCAGAAGCGCCAGCTGCCGTCCTTCGTTTTCACCAGGACGACTGGTGAAGCCCAAGGACTTGACGAGGGCTCGATGATGTCTTTTGCGAGCATCTTGTCCACCTCTTGATTTATGACGGTGCGTTCGGCGCTGGACACTCGGTACGGACGTCTGCGGAGAGGAGCGGAATCACCGGTGTTTATGTGATGCGTCACCACAGAGGTCCGAGCCAAAACACGGCTATCAAAGTCGAAGATGTCGCGGAAAGATGATAAGAGGCACCTAATATCGCGAGCTTGCATCGGCGGTAGGTCAGAAGCGATCATGTCGGGGTAGTCGTCCGTTGGGTTCGCTGTTGATGGGGCCGCAGGCAACCGGCATTGCTGAGTGGAAGGTAAGCAGCTGTCCACCACTGATATCACACATTCGGCAGCAGGGCACAGCGTGGCGAGTGAGATGCCTTGCGGGAGCGGTTGGATGGATGAACCAAAGTTCAGGACAGGAAGGTACGCGCGGTTGGCCGACATTGTAAGTACAATGTGTGGAAGCGCAATGCTGCGCGTCAGGGCGACGTCAAATTCCGCAGTGACTACGTAGTGACCATCAGGTACAGGGGGAACAGATGAGAAAGAAATGTAAGTTGCGGCTTGAGGCGGTAGACGGACAAAGTCGACAGCACAAAGACTGTGTATAACTGGGGACGGCGACTCAGCAGAAAGAGGAAGGTCAAGCTGAACAACATTAGTGGCGCAGTCAATGAGGGCTGAATGCTCAGACAGGAAGTCGAGGCCAAGAATGACTTCATGAGGGCACTGGTCTAGAACAGAGAACAGAATGGATGTATAGCGGTCGGATATGGTCACACGGGCTGTGCATAGTCCAACAACATGAGGCGTTCCGCCGTCGGCAACGCGGAGAACGGCTTTGGGTGCAGGGGTCAGTACTTTTCGGAGGCGGCGTCGTAGGGCTGAACTCCTGACGGATACGTGCGCGCCTGTATCGATCAGGGCTCTCACAGGCACTCCATCGACATGAATGGCGAGCAAATTATGGTCTGCACGAAGGGCTAATCGAGGATTTTGGGACTGGGGCTGTACTGCAGCATAACCTCCAGACACTGCAGCGTCTAGTTTTCCGCTTGCGAGCGTCCGTAGGGGCCAGGAGAGGAGCGACGGCGTTGGGGCGAACGAGACTGTCGACGCAGGGGGGACGGGGAGCGGCTGGAGCGGGGAATCTGGCCGTCGACTGTAGCACCGTGCTGGGCTTGAGGGGGCGTGTAGTGGCTGGGCTGTTCGTCGTCGCGATGGGAGCTGAGAGGACGGTATGTGCTGCGACGGGACCAATAACTTCGACAGTGGCGGGAGATGTGGCCAATGCGGTGGCAATGGAAACAAATGGGCCTGTCGTCGGTTGTCCGCCACTCGTTAGGGTTTCGGCGACGTGGAGTGAAGTACGAAGGTCGTCCAGGAGCAATCGCAGTGATTTCGGATGGTGGTGAAGACCGTACAGGGCTGACGGGCTGGAAACCAAGGTTTGCAAGCTCTTGGCGGACGACAGCTTGTACCAGAGAGATGGTAGGCAAGCGGTTGTCGCCATCATGTAGATGCAGGGGGGCAGGGGACATAGCTTCGAGCTCGCGTCGGATGATGCGGGTCACATTTTCTGGGGGCGCTGAAGTTTCCCTGTGTCGCAGGTCTTCACATGAAGAAGTCGCAGCCGTGTTGGGGAGGCGTGTGTACGGCTGGCTAATACGCCTGCTTTTGGCTTCCTCGAAGCGTCGACATTCCTTAATAATTCCGTCGACTGTAGTGCAGTTCTTGTATACGAGCAAGTTGAAGGCATCGTCGGCGATTCCCTTCAACAAGTGGCCGACTTTTTCAGACTCGGGCATGTTGGCGTCAACTTTGTGACAGAGGGCCAGCACATCTTGAATGTACGACACATAAGACTCCGTAGATGTTTGAGCTCGGGAGGCGAGGTCCTTCTTAGCAGCAAGTGTTCGGCCGAGCGGCGGTCCAAACAATTCGCGGAGTTTCTCTTTGCACACGTCCCAGCTGGTTAGATGGTCTTCGTGGGTCTCATACCAGACCCGGGCAGTGTCTTTTAGGTAGAATATTACATTTGCGAGCATAAGGGTCGGATCCCAGCGGTTGTAGGTACTCACTCGCTCGTACATGTTGATCCAGTCGTCGACGTCAGTGTTGTCGGTACCAGAAAATGTCCCAGGGTCACAAGGGGGAGAAAGAACGAGTGATGTCATGGCCGGGGCTGAGGTTTGCTGGGAGGCGTCTTGGGTCATGATGAGGGAAGGCAACTGGCGGCCGCTGCGGAGCTCCGTCATCGGTAGACGTAGGGGAAAGCCGCACCTCCACCAAATATGTTGCGGGAAAGAATATATTTACAAATAGGAAAGAACAGCTGCTAGCGGCACCGAGAACACAGTCCGAACTTCGTTGTCGTCTTCTACTCTTCCCACGCTCTTGGTCGTCGTCGTCGTCTACCCGCTTCACTATTTTATTTTTAAGGAGTTGCAAGCTGAAAACCTACATGGTTTTCAGCAGGATATTTTGCCCTTATTGCCTTCACCATGCAGGCGGGCAGTGGCCTTCTGTTGTGGCGCCCAAGCCGCCCCCACAGCCAGAGCACACACTGCCTGTAGGCAGCAAACCGGTAGTGCCTGAAACAATGCCAATGATTAGATGTAGCAAGCAGTACACAGGATGAAGTTGATCAGATGCGCATCCAAGTCGGGAGGGGACAGAATGTTCTGACCCCTAGCCGCCTCCTAATTTTTTTAATTCAGCCAGAAGAGTGCCTGTTCTGCATATTTACTAATTTGAACCAAAAACAATCATTCCTGTAACTACACTAAACAATGGTGACTTGAGTAAGCATGCACACCAAGGTTGAGGCCCAATGTTCACTCTTTTCTAGATGTCTCAAGCTGACCTCCCTTGTTGTTGCTAGTGGCTCTTTATTGATAATAAAAAAAATAACAATGGAAGCTAACGATGTTGCTAGCCGCGGCATCTGCCATCCAAACCTGAGCTGCGGCTAGCGAGAATAAAAGGACAGGGAGAGGGAAAGAAAGGGGGGAGCGATAGTAAGAAAGGATAGGTGTTGGGCGGCAATATACACTATGTACAATTCCATATATGGGAACCAAGTTCTACAACTCTGCTAAATGCTCCAAAAGCACACTTTTCATCACACTTACTAGTATTTATGTTATCACTGCAACTAAGGAAATTTATATATATAGGTGCCAGAAGCCCACTTCTGATAGGACAATCTCCTTTGAAATTTCGAATTGGCTCAGCAGTTGCTGCCAACTGCAATAAAGATTAATTTAAACCAGCCAAAATCCCGACGTACCTGAACCCGGACATGTATTAGACTAGCAGTCATAAGGTCTGCCTTATTTTCAGCCGTTCCTGAAACTGTAAAGAAGGTTCCTTTTTCTGAAAATGACAGCATGTAAGGTAAAAAAAGGTTCCATGCTTCTTATGCTATATAGCTCGTAATCTAATTCCTGAAAGGAGAATGAGTCTGTCTCCTGCACAGTAATGGGCTTTGTCAGTGCAAACTATCCTGATCCCATTTGTTTGCGCAGTGGACAGCTGCAGTCTTTTGCAGTGGTTATGGCCATAGCACACCGTGATTCCGTACTGTATACGAAGTTTTAGGCATTCTCTGTCGTTTTTTTTAAATAGAAGAGCACCGCAAGCGTATGCGCTTTAGATCGCACTGTGGACAATAAACGTAGTTGCAAGAGCTAGCACCGGTAGCGTTATTACGCAATCCGTGAAGCTTTCAGTTGTACTTACTCGTTCGCGGTGTCGCCCATGCCTGGCTGCCGGTAATGCCGCATGTTTAAATATGCAAGCTGCAGCACACCCTCGTTCAGGCAAAGATACCCGAACTCGGGGTGCGCTGTGATGCAGTTGTGACCCGGCTGCTTTTTAACGGCGGCCGGGCATTCCCGGCAGCAGACGTTCTCGATGGCTGTCGGCATGGCAGCGCAGCCGTCGCACTGGCACCTTCGCAGAAAACGGATGTCAGCGATGCGTGCCACCAGCATAATAGGGTTCATATCACTCACCAGTCCACGTTTCCCACTCGTTGCCAGCCGTCCTCGGAGCCATCGGCGTCCGAGTCTTCGTCCGTGGTACGGCCGGACGGATGGCCACTGCAGCTACCTTCGGTCGTATCGCGCAAAGGCGTACTATCGTAAGAGATGGCGCCTAAATCTGCCGTCCGCCGAAGAATCTCTCTTTCAAGCTCTGTGAGATCGTCGATGTCGATCCCATCGGCTTACAAAAACACAAATGGCTGAACGTAGTTCGGCCAACAACGTGCGCATTTTCAAAAGTCACTCCGCGTATTACTACGTATTACTCCGCCGATGACGGAGCGGCAAGCCTCCACGGAACTGGCTGAAAGGCACTCCACGCGTTGGGAGACTCCGCCCATCGTATGAGGCAGAATTCAAAAAAAAGGCGGGAGCCGGACGTTAATTAGATTTAATTGAGGAAATCGACCACACAGGGCAATAAGTCGCAGCTCCTAAGAATGCTGGGAACGTGTACATCAAGTTCCCGCGGCAAAAAGACATGTTCAGAATCCTCTTCAGTGCACCTTTAACTAAACACACACTTGATTCTCGTGAAGTGCACATTCTTCATGAACAGTATTATTATTTCGTGACTAAACTATGAACACTACAGATATCAAAAACTTTCCTTGTTAAAGGGCATATGGGGTACTCATGCAAGCTGTCATCCAAAAAGCTGTGGCTATCCCATCTTTCAGCACAAGTTATAGGAAACACACAAAACTGCAATATTTCAGCATTGCAAGCTCAAAATAAAATTTTGGCTCATAACAGCACGAACAGCTCATGACAAATGCAATAACAGGAGGACTGACATGTCCAGATGTGAGTTGCAGGTAGTGTAAGGTCTGCTGAGGGGTGTGTTCAGAGTTCACTTTGAAGCTAAGTAGTTGCATTATATTTCAATTCCTAACAGGCAACCTGTGATGAAGCCTACTGCGTTGATTGCAGTGCCGCAACACAGCCTAGCGAGAGGGGCAAGCATTTTGTAGGTGTACCTGTGGTGCTTTTCCATGCCAGTACCTGCTCGCTTTTATAGGCATGAGCATGTGTGCTCTGCTGAACCCACATGTAATGTATGCCAGCTGACTGCGCTAAGATGAGAGCATCTAGGCAAGGGATGTTTTCAGCCAAACATACATATTTAATCATTCATAATGTGGTTGCTGCCAAAGCAGCTGACAGCAGCAGGCTTTAGATGCACATTTAAACAATCTTCCTTTTTCATGAGATGTGTCACCTTACAGGGAGGGCGTGAAAACTCGTCTGCCACCCATAAAAATTTGTTGAAAACAAATGCACGTTGGTGACACAGGTGCGGTCTGATTCCACAAGGTGCCAACTATGCCTGCAAAGTGGCAATAACCACTATCTGTTGCCTGCGCCTGTCTTTAACATGAACTGCGCTAGCACCGCTGAAGGTTTGTTTCCAACCTGTGAAGCAGCTCAAGGAGGCGAGATGCACGTGCACAGAGCGGCCATGTGAAACAGCTGGATTGCAGTGCTGCCTGGGCACTGCAGGTTGCCCATGAACACAACGATGACGAGTGTTAAATCCTGAATGCACCCATTTCACCGAAGCGGTGGCCTTGTGGTAAAGCATCCGCATCACATTCGGGAGTTGCGGGGTTCGATCCCCAGAGCCGCCGGGTACCCACCGGTTTCTTTGATGGGTACAAGATTTCCCCTGGCCTGGTGCTCAGCGCATGTGGGGTGAGATGCGTGGAAAAAGGGTCTAGGCCACAGCTGCCTTGACGGATCAGAGATATGTTCCCCCGTCAAGCAACCCTAAATCCGCCTCGTGTGGTAGAAGCCCGACTTGTGGCCCTTTCTCATGAATGTGACGAAGTTCTCTGCCTTTGACAAAGTTTGCTTTGTAGCTGTCTTCAAGCCCACAGTGACGGGATCTGAAGGCGCAGGCTCCTTTCCCAAGCAATGCAACCCTAGGAAGCCGAGCACCAGGCCGGGGCATGACTTGCACCCATTTTGAGAAAACTGGTGGGTACCCAGCCGGCAGCAGGGGTTGAACCTACCACCTCCCAAAGCCGAGGCGGGTGCTCTGCCACGAGGCCACGGCCGCATCAACCACAAAATAATGCTAGCTAAGCTCAAGCACTGGGGTTTCTGCGGGCAGTTTCTTGGCATAATTCAGTCTTACTTGAGTTCTCGATTGCAACAAGTAAAAATAAACAATGACTTATCTGATACTAGGCACATCGTTTCAGGTGTACCGCAAGGTAGTATCTTGGGGCCATTGCTGTTTATTCTCTATGTTAACGACATTGTCTGTATTAGTAGACTTCCAATTTTCGTCATTTATGCTGACGACACCACTTTATTCTTTAGAGCTGCACAGTTGCCATATCTCGAAAAACAAGGCACAAAATGTTTGCAGTTGCTCCTAGAATGGTCTGAAAATAATTTATTAAATATAAACACTGCCAAAACGAA
Organism: Amblyomma mixtum; assembly: GCF_055824585.1. NCBI lineage: Eukaryota > Metazoa > Arthropoda > Arachnida > Ixodida > Ixodidae > Amblyomma > Amblyomma mixtum. The sequence continues at coordinate 293,084,946 of NC_143014.1, forward strand.
GGCTGTGCTTTTCAGGCCTTGTAATAAGTTGACAAATATGCCACCACTCTATTTAAGGATCGGTTAGTCACTTTATAGAAACAGTCCCTGCGGTAAAAAGCTTTGGTGCTATTTTTAATGAAAACTTGAACTGGAATGATCACATTGATGTGGTGGTGAACAAGCTTTCAAATGTTGTCGGTATTTTGTGTCGACTGAAATCTTTCATGCCGAAGATTAAGAAAATGTTGTACAGTGCGTTGTTTTCTTCTGTTGTAAATTATTGCTTTTTGGTATGGGGTGCCACGTCTTTTACGAATATTAACCGCTTGTATCTCCTTCAAAAGAAAGCTTTTCGAAATGTAATGAATGCTCCTCGGCTAGAACACTCCGAACCGATTTTCAATGAACTTAGACTTACATGTTTGCCACAGCTGTTTGAAACTTTACTTCTACGGCAGTATAAAGCCCGTGTTGATAAAACTAATTGTCCAATGCTAAAGCTGTCAGCCTTGCAATGCGGAGAACAAAAATACCCTACGTGAGCGACATTAAAATGGTATGTACCAAGGATACCAACAAATTATGGTTGTCAAATGTTGAGCTGCACTCTCCCATGGCATTTAAGTAAGGAGTCCAAAATGATTAACACCTAATACCAGATTTGTTATTTCTGTTTCTTTTGTTTTCCAAAAGTGCCATGTTATGTACGACTGCAATGCCTCTGTAGGGTGTGTCGGCCTCATCAAGCTTTTCCATTGGCTTTTTGTCGGCACACCCAACATCGTCATGATGTTAAATAAAATAATTCTGATTTCAAGTGTTTGTCAATGCAACTTTCAAGTCCCCTCCAAAAGTAAATTATTGAGGTCGCTTAATTATTTTCATAAAGCAGTTAAAAGTATAAGAATAATTGCAGTATAGTTATTTGGAAGAAATTCCTCACCAATATTAATTACGATGATTTTTATGCATCAACGCAGCATCATGAAGAGTGCTTCACTGTTTCACGCTTTGTGCTCAGCGTTAGTATGCAATGACACACTACTTCATAGTGGTGCAAGTAGCTTCTTTATACAGTCATTGCTATATGGACATCGGATGCTCTCCTAGCTACTTTTGCTCTTCTGTGTTCACCTTCTCTGTCATTGGTCTCCTTGCCATGTCCGCTTCGTTTAATTGAATGAAACCTTAAACGTGAATGGGCCTCTGTGGTAATGCAGCGGCAAAACCATTCTGTTGCACGAACCAGGATATAGGTTTGATTCCTGGTCTCACGTACATATTTGCATACATTTTTGCCCCCATCCTTTTTTGATATCTCTGTTCTCTGTGTTTCAGCAAATATTCCCTATCCCTTTTATTTCCGCTGGTCACAGCCCAGCCATAGCTTAAGATAGCACATATAGCAATTGCTGCTGCAGGCATACATATTTTCCTACACTTTAACAACAACAGACTTGACTCCATTTTAGGGTGCTACATCAGGGACTGGGATTGACAAGATATAGGACATTGCGGCAGGCACAAAAGTGTGATGGGCAGAATATGGCGGCAATATGGTATGGCTATGATAGTGGTACGGATTTCTCTTTCAGACTAAGTATGAAAATCCCAGTCTGCACATAATTTTAAAGCACACCGAACAACTCCAGGTGAGAACATTGAGAGCAGCGTAAACTGCATTGACTCTCTAAGCTTGCTGAAAGCACTCCACTCCAAAAAATTCAGTAAAATTGTTATTAGAAGATACCAAGCACCATACAGCAACAGCCACAACACATGGAAAACAATAAAATTATGCTGGGTACCGAGCCAAGTCAGCATATGCAGTAGCAAAAGAGCTGAAGGGAGTGCTGCATGAGCATATGACGACAAACTAGAAAAAGTAAATATTCCGCATAGATTGCTTGAAGCTGGTGGATAGTAAGCTACAAAAGAAATAGCGGACCACTTCAGATAATGCAATCAACAATAAGGTACACCTGGTAAAGCAGAATCTCGGGCAAATCAAAGTCACGTCAAAACCAAAGAATGCTTTATTGAACTTATGCCACCTCACATCAGACGTATGCGCCTTACACATAACTTCAGGCCACCGTGGTGGCTCAGTGGCTATGGTGCTCGGCTGCTGACCCAAAAGACGCAGTTTCCATACTGGTCGCAGCGGTCGCATTTCGATGGAGGCTAAATTCTAGAGGCCCGTGTACTGTGCTATGTCAGTGCACGTTAAAGAACCCCAGGTGGTCGAAATTATTCCCGAGACCTCCACTACGGCGTCCCTCATAGCGTGAGTCGCTTTGGGATGTTAAACCCCACGAACCACAACCCACATAACTTCTTGCTAATAAAACAAGGAAAACCTTTTGTGAATTAAATGCAAAATTGGTTACGGTAAGACATTTTTTATGCAGAAAGCCCAAAGAAGTAAAAAAAAAAGCATTTTACAATTTCTACATAAAAATATCTGTTTGAATCTTAATTTACTGTTAGCAAAGATTGCCACAGCAGATTTACAGTGAGTAAAGTTCCTAAAAGAAGGAAATATCATAAACAAACTGCAGCACATTAAAAGCTAATGGTCTCTGACCGCAGCAACCATTTTTCAACCCTGTGCTTGGCACATGGATAGCCTTAGTTTCTAATGCTCCATAAATCCAAAAACACACATGCTTAACACGAATCCAAGGTGCTGCGCTGCACCATGCCTCATTGCCTGCTCTGCACTGGCATGTTTCACCCCATAATTTCAATATATGCCTTGTCAGAGCTGCCTGTCGATGAGAGGGCACCGGGGTGAAAGCAGTTCGCTTTTGAACTGCGCGCTGAATATTAGGGAAGTTCTTCTTGCAGTTTTTTCAGTACACCGACAATGGTGCTGCAGAGTTTCGTTGCCATACATTGCAGATGTAGTATGCGGTATTATTTGGTGGGTTTACAAGACTGTTAGGGAGTCACCACGAGCGTGTAGTATGCTTTTCAATAGAGAGTCTGCTATCATCTGTGTATGCAGGCTTCATGAGGTGGAAAACTGAGTGTAGTACTCCCAGAACAGTGCCTTCACTTCACTGCTGTGTGCAGCTGGGGCATCAGCACTTTAAACTGGGCAATTGTGCTCGTGCTCGGTGCCTCAGCTCTTGACAGCATAAAGAGAATGAGGCTAAGCAAACGAAATTCTTTTCATTCTTTTTTGGTGCTTTTGTTCATCTTCTTGGCCTCAACTTGCACTTACGGCGTCTCTCATAGCCTTAGTCGCTTTGGGACGTTAAACCCCATCAACAAACAAACAAACAAACAAACTTAGTGTTGCGTCAGCTCGCCACCTTGTTCGAGTCAGCAAGGTGGCATCGCTTTCACGACACAGCAACCTGCCAGAGAGAAGCAAAACAAAAATTTAAGATCTCATTTACATTTTGTACCACCTCTATAAGAAAACTGTAGCTGTGCTCACCGTTGACGCCGGTTTTGTGGCCGCGATACTCGGCCGAAGAAATCTCGAGCCTTCGGGTACTCCGGACGTGCGCGCCGGGTTTCGACAAGCGCGCCCAGCCAAGGAGCGCCGGCGGCTGGCGTAGAGATGGCGCTACGCACGCAGGCGATTTATATAGTGCATTGCTCGGAGTAAGCGTTCATGAAGAAAAATATTTTAATAGCGAAGCGTTTTAGTTTATACACTACACTACATACTCGAAGAAACATAAGCGCGTAGTGCGTTTTGTTTTCTTACTATTTTTGTTTAGAGTGACGTAACCGGAATTTCCGCTGCTGCACTTTCGGGTGTTCGGAAAGACGCAGCGGTGGCACCTTTGAGTCTCCCGCACGGCGGCGGCGGCGCGCCAGCTGTACACCGTGTGACGTCACTGCTCCTCGCGCATGCGCAGTATGGCCTTTCCTCGGCTCCGCGAAATGGCACGGCGACTAGCGTAGTGTTCTGGAGGGGGGGAGACCAACTCTCCCGCTTCAAGGCTGTCGCCGTACGCTCCCTCCTCAGTTTTTTTTCCTCCATGCGGGCTTGTATGCGTGTGCAAAAACGGAAGGCGCTGCGGAAAGCGCGCGCGAAACGAGCAGACCACGCGACGAACTGGCTGCGCCCACCCTTCGCCCGTCAGTCAGAACGACGCACCAATGGAATGACTTTAGTGAAAGTTGTAAGTATGACGTCAACCCAAAGGCTCGGGAGCCAGAGCGGAGCATGAGGACGTTCGCTTTTGGAAGGAAAGAACGAACGGGCTTTGATTTCAATTTTTACAGCTTTTAGGGGCCCGCATGGCGCTAGTATTTTGCAGAGGTTATCTTCGATGCCTCATCTATGCACTGGGCTTCTTTTTCTAAAATGTCGAGACCCTTGGACAGTTGCCCTTTAAAGGCTGAACTCCATGTGCGCGAAAACTCACGCGAACGCGACGGCGGCAAGCGATGAGCGACGCCGACGCGCGAAGCGAAATGCCCGTGTCGCTTGTCGTGTCGCTCCGATCTGCACTGAAAAAAAATTTCACCCGTCGCTCGGAAGTTGTTTACGCGATTATCCAATAGCATCTGATCCGGCAGCGTACGTACTTCACTGCCGGTAATTTCGCGAGCTTTCTCGAAAGCGCCGCATTTTGCGTTGACAAGTTTTTATGCGAAGCATACTAGCCGCACAACCGAGCTCTTCCTTGCTGCGCCGCGCGCGGCCGCGTAGCTACCACTTGACCTACATCAACGCACCACGTGATATGACGTCACAACAGCTGTGAAAGCCGCGGGGCTCAACTCGTGCGCTCGCTTGCGGACGCGCAGCCTCCACCGGCGGCCTAACTCCCGCTCCTTCTGCTAGGGGCGCTGACGTCACAACAGCTGTGAAAGCTGGGGCTCAACTCGTGCACTCGCTTGCGGACGCGCAGCCTCCACCGGCGGTATGCTTCGCATCCTAGGCTTAACCATAAGCTAAGCCAGGCCATTTTTTTCGAGTACCCGTATGTACTACTATCAGCGTCAAATGAAACGCGAACAAAACACCTGAAACGCGACCACAAAAAATCAAGCATATTAGAGGCTGGAGGTGAAATACAGGCGTGGGCTATTAACATTTCAGAAGAGCGGTCTTTTCGGCTTCGATGGGAAAATCAACTGCTCATGTAATTTGCCTCCCTAGTATAATATATGCGAGTTGTGCTGTTCGCGTTTCAATTGGCTTGTTCGCGTTTCAATTGACGCTGATAGTACATTTGCACTACGATGGCACACGCTCAAGCCCAAGGCTTCAATGAGAGGCTCATCGACGCCGTGGAGTGTGAGCGGGTTCTTTGGGACTTGCAACAAAAACTATAAGGCGCGCAACGTTTCAGAAGAGGCGTGGCGCCGAGTAGCCGCAGCGGTCGGTGCAACAGGTGAGTGGTTTTGTAAACAAAACACCGTACGCTGAGTGCGTTGTTTCGTAAGTGCTGTGTTTTAGGACGTGGCAAGCTGTCTAAAGTCGAGCAATCGTAATCGTTCGCTAGAATATGCGCTCAGCCGGGCAGCAGATTTGCATGCCAAATGCATGATTAATTTCGATACAGGCTTTCACCTGATAGCCGATTTACTGCGCTTTTCATGCCTACGCAGTTCCCGGTGTGAAGAATCGGTGGAAAAGCCTACGGGACACCTTCACGAGGGTGTTTAAAGGGCGTATCCAGGCGAAAAAGAGCGGGGCTGGTGCTGACAAAGTTGAGACACCAACCTGGGCTTTCTTCGAAAGGCTGCTCTTCCTGCGGGACACAATGCTCAGTAGACCGTAAGTCCATTTGGAGGTTATCATTACATTTCACTAAATGTATGCTGTCATGCGCAGTTTCGTGCCGCCGCAGTGGCTCATTGGTTATGGCGCTCTGCTGCTGACTCGAAAGAGACGCGGGTTCGATCGCGGCCGCGGCGGTCGCTTACGATGGAGGCGAAATACTAGATGCCCGTGTACTGTGTGATGTCAGTGCACGCACATTAAAACCCCAGGTGGTCGAAATTTCATGAGGCCTTCACTCTGGGACGCTAAAAACCCTATAATCCAAATCATGTGCGGTTTCGGCAGTCCTCCATGATTTACAAATTTTTTTTCACAGAACAAGAAAACCAAGGCCCAATGTTATTTCTTGCAGGCCATGTTGAAAATAATTTTTTCAAATTATTTGTATTTGCTGTATTTTAAATAATTCGAGCAGACCATTGTCATCAAGTGCATTTAAACTTTAAAAAGCCTCATTTCCCTGATTGAAACTGGAGGTACTTACTTATCTTTTACCGTATTGTAGGACCTCGGGCAACGTGGAGGCACTGCCGCACAACCATGCGAAGCCTCCGTATATTGTGCCCCAATACAACTGCGACGACACGGCACAAGAAAGTGCAGAGCAGATTTTCGAGCAGATGTACACCAACGAGTGTGCCCCGCCGTCCAGTCCTGCGCCAAGCTCAGTTCCTGCCCCAAATGCCACAATTGAGCTTGCGCCTGAAATGCCCAGCGCAGGTCCACGCAAAAAAAAAGTAAAATAGATAAATATGACAAAGAAATAGACATGCTCGGAGAAATCCTGCAGAAAAAACCAGATGGCCTTGGCCATTTTGGGGCATACCTTGTGGACAAAATGAGGCAAGTGCCAGAGAGGCTCCAGAATGAGATGCAGATGAAGGTGTTGCAGACTGTGGTAGCATTCATCCCAAAAAGTGATTTATTTGGTATATCCTGTGAACTGCCAGAAGCAATATGAGAGGGAACACAGGAGCACGGGGCTCCGTGCTTCGCGAAGTGCAGCCACCAATAGACGAGGACAGGTGGCATCAGGGTCATGCTCGGGAAGAGTAGTCAGCCATGCTTACACTGACGATTCTCGTCTTTTGTCCATCGCAGCACTTTGCGAAGTGAGGAGGACACATGCTCCAATGCTCCCTCTTATATTGCTTCCAGCTGTGCAGTCTTTGCCAAAAGTAACCAGGTTGCGCAGTTTGCTTCTCGGTCGTCCTCATCATCAATCTGACTACACCCACTGCAAGGCAAAGGCCTCTCCCATGTCTCTCCAATTAACCCTGTCCTTTGCCAGTTGCGGCCACCGTACACCCGCAGACTTCTTAATCTCATCCGCCCACCCAACTTTATGCCGCCACCTGTTACCTTTGCCTTCTCTCGGAATTCACTCCGTTACCCTCAAGGGCCAGAGGTTATATTAATTGCCTTCGCATTACATGCCCTGCCCAACACCATTTCTTCCTCTAGATTTCGACTAGAATGCCATTAACCCGGTGTCATTAACGTTGCACCCATCACTTTTCTTTCCATAGCTCGCTGCGTTGTCCTTAACTTAAGCTGAACCCTCTTTGTTAGCCTCCACATTTTTGCCCCTTAGGTGAGTACAGGTAAGATACAGCTGTTGTAGACTTTTCTCTTGAGGGATATTGGCAAACTGCCATTCATTATGTGAGAAAACCTGCCGTATGCGCTCCACGCCGTTCGTATTCTTCTAGTTATTTCCCTCTCATGATCCGGATCTGCGGTCACTACCTGCCCTAAGTAGACATATTTTCTTACTATTTCCAGCATCTCAGTGCAAATTACGAGCTGCTGTTTCGTTGCTAGACTCTTCAACATTACAACGCTATCATGCCAGTCCTCAAGCTCTAAATATGTGTATTGTAAGGAGAACCCCTGTCCTTACCTTCCAGGAACTTTTTGGTGTTTAGAGAAGCCATTAAACGCATGAGAAGCAAACCACGCAGCCGCTATATTCTTGAGTTGTATCCAACTATAGTGATGCTGAGATAGCGATTATCCTGCAGTATGTACATTTTTGTGCAATAATCAAGGTTAAATTCCTTGCATTTTTTTTATTTTACAGTCAACTTTGACATTGCAGTTGCACTGATCGTTTTGAATACTAAGGTGCCTGCATTTTTGTGAAGTAAGAGGTGTCTAAGTTTTCTCATTATAGTCTGTGATTAGTGGTATCAGACTATAGTGATGCTGTGATAACTACGAATGCAGCAGCTTTTACGCTTTTGTGCAATAATCAATGTTAGATTCCTTAAAGCAATTTTTATTTTACAGTCAACTTCGACATTGCAGCTGCAGTGATTGTTTTGAACACTCAGGTGTCTGCATGTTGTGAAGAGGTGTCTAAGTTCTCTCATTATAATCTGTGAAGACGGTCTAAGTCAAGAAATAAGCATACTACACAAACATACGAAGCATAAGAAAGCACTGGGATCAGCTATGTGTGTACTTGTCGAGCAGGGAGGCTATTGAAGTGATCGTCTTAACTGAAGTAAATTTGGACGACACCAGACAGACTTGCTATGGCTTGGATGGTTATCAAAAATAACTAACGATTCCGATACTCGCTCTCTCCAGGTCGATCTTAATAACATACTAGACTGGTGTCATAATTGGAAAATGGAACTAAATATTAAAAAATGGAAATCTATGAGAGTTTTACGTTCAAATACTACTTGTCCTCCTTATTTTCTTCACAGTCATCCCCTTGAAAGCGTAAGATCGTACCGGTATCTTGGCATACATATAACTAACACCCTGTCCTGGAAACTTCATATAGAACATATAGCATCTAAAGCAAACAAAACGCTAGGTTATCTTCGGAGAAATTTTACACTTGCTCCATCTTCGTTAAAATCATTATTATACACGACCTACGTACGACCGCAAATGGAATACGCTTCATCCATATGGGACCTTGGACAGGTCTCACTGACACAGGTTCTGGAAACTGTCCAGAATCGTGCAACTAGATTCATTTTAGGCAATTACCATCATACATCTAGCGTCACCCAAATGAAAAGGTCTTTAAACCTCCTGCCCCTAGCTACCCGCCGTAAGCACTTCCGCATCTGCCTATTCCATAAGATTTTCTACTCCAATTTTCAAATTCGCTCTCAATGGATTCAACCGGCACCGTTCATTTCTCACCGTTGTGATCATCAACACAAGGTCACAGTGCCTCATTGTAACACAGTGACATGTGCGCAATCCTATTTTCCGCTAACCTCTAAAGAATGGAATTCCCTACCCGCATCATTAACTAGCATCACTGATTCAACTCAATTTAGAAAAATACTTACCACTCTGATTACATAATGATCGCTTTTGTATTTTATTGTAGTGTTGTGTTCTCCACCTACTAGTATTGTTCTTAAACTATTTTATTAATCTGTTCCGAGTTAATTTTTCTCACTTCTTTTTATCTTGCCTCAGTTGTTCTATAGTTTTGTATGAATTGTGCTTTGTTTATTTTTCTTGTTATCAACTGCCCTTCCCCTCTGAAATGTACTTTGTACCCTGAGGGTATCACTTATAAATAAATAAATAAAAAGTTCGTGCTATGCCGTGAAAACAGAAGAGGCGGAGGAGTATTCACCTTTGTCAAAGACACATGGATGTGTTTTACGGTTGAACTTTGAGCCGCCGCGGTGGCTCAGCGGTTATGGTGCTCGGCTGCTGACCCGAAAGACACGGGTTCGATCCCGGCCGCGGCGGCTAGAATTTCTTTGGAGGAGAAATTCTAGAGGCCCGTGTACTGAGCGATGTCAGTGCACGTTAAAGAACCCCAGGTGGTCGAAATTTCCGGAGCCCTCCACTACGGCGTCTCTCATAGCCTTAGTCGCTTTCGGACGTTAAACCCCAATAAACCAAACCAAACCGATTGAACTTTGACCACGCCGAAGTTATAGTGCTACCTATTAACAAAAGAGAAGTTGCATACACACTCTGGGGAATATACAGACCGCCCGGCAAGAATTCAAACATGCTTTTGAATGAACTGAACCCTTTTCATCAAAGGCATATGAATGAAAAAAAAGACTTGTTTTGGTTGGGGACCTCAATATTGATACTCTTCAAGAATCTAGAACAGCGGCAGCTGATTACCTTAATTTATTAGCGGAATATGGGCTTACAAATGTAATAAGGGCTTACACCATGGAAGAGTACTTGGGAGAGAGAATCACGAGAACATGCATAGACCACATTGTGTTTAGGTGGGCAAAACAATCATATATAGTGCCGCCGCGGTGGCTCAGCGGTTATGGTGCTCGGCTGCTGACCCGAAAGACGCGGGTTCGATCCCGGCCGCGGCGGCTGGAATTTCTTTGGAGGAGAAATTCTAGAGGCCCGTGTACTGTGCGATGTCAGTGCACGTTAAAGAACCCCAGGTGGTCGAAATTTCCGGAGCCCTCCACTACGGCGTCTCTCATAGCCTTAGTCGCTTTGGGACGTTAAACCCCATAAACCAACCAACCAATCATATAGGTCAGGCGTGATCAATGCCAAATTAGCTTACCATTACTTTATAGCAGCCGTGATATTCTCAGAAAAATATAACGATGGTGTGGGAAGCCGCGCAAAACAGACTCTTTTAGTTAATAAAAAAGCTGATGAAATAATCTTGAATGCTAATTTTGGTTTGGTTTGGTTTATGGGGTTTAACGTCCCAAAGCGACTAATACTATGAGAGACGCCGTAGTGGAGGGCTCCGGAAATTTCGACCACCTGGGGTTCTTTAACGTGCACTGACATCGCACAGTACACGGGCCTCGAATTTCTCCTCCAAAGAAATTCAACCGCCGCGGCCGGGATCGAACCCGCGTCTTTCGGGACAGCAGCCGAGCACCATACCCACTGAGCCACCGCGGCGGCCTTGAATGCTAATTTTAGATCCCTGTTAGCTCTTGACCATTTAAATGTATACAAGCAGCTAGTTGACATATTTCAAGGTATTTATCATCGTGCGTCTATTTCTGTCACCTTGCGGCAAAGGAAGCCGCACCATAAATGGATGACTCATGAAATAATGAATCTCTGCTACTTAAAAGACCAGGCATGGCAGAGATGCAGAAAACAACCAGAAGATGTTGAAAAAAGACGAGAGTTTCGTATATTACGACGTCTTGTCACAGCAAAAATACGACAGGCTAGAAGGCGATACTTCTTACATCAATTCGCAGTTTGCAAGCACGACGGGAGGAAGACATGGAGCATAGCAAATGAACTAATGGGCAGAACAAAACAGGTCAGCATTGAGGATACAATCAAAAAGAACTTCCCCAACCAAAGCACGCAGGTGATATGTGAAAAGTTCAACGATACGTTCGTACGAGCCCTGGAAAAGCTAAGAGAACGAAATGGTCGCAACTCTGACGAATACAAGCCAGTACGCGCATGCGCACACACAGCCTTTCTACCACCAATATCTGAAACCGAGCTTTGGAACATCATGAGGCAGATGAAGCTTACAAAACCACCGGGGATAGATAAAGTATGATTTCGTGACTTATATTTCCATTTCAATAAGCTGAAAGATTTGATGCTAAAGATATTAAATGGCATATTTGAAACCGGCCTTATACCCCAAGAGTTGAAAATATCGATCATAAGGCCTGTTTATAAAAGCGGTAAAAACGACAACTACACGAACTACAGACCAATCGCAGTTTTGTGCTGTTTAGCACAAATAATGGAAAAACATATCGCTTGTGTGATGCAGTCGTTTTGTGAAAGATTTTCTCCGCATAATACAGCCCAATTCTGTTTCACAAAAAACAAAAGCACAACAGTACTCCTGGAAGAATTTTCAAATTATGTTCATACTGTGCTCGAAAATAATCGTGTTGCTTTAGGCCTTTTCATGGATCTCACCAAAGCATTTGATATCGTAGGTCATGCCCTAATGATAAGCATGCTAAATACCTTAGGATTTCGAGGTCAATTCAACAGGTTTTTTGGTAACTACTTTTCCAATCGATTACGGTGTGTTCTAATTGACAATGAGTATAATAGCAATAATATAATAAAATACGGTGTACCTCAAGGGAGCACCTTAGGAGCAATACTTTTTAACATATATGTTACTGACCTGGGCAGTTTATCACTGACTTCAAAAATTTATCAATATGCAGATGATACCGCGATAATTCTTGATACAATAGATTTCGAGAAAGGATGTGATCGTTTTCAAGAAGGCCGCTCACGTTATGACTCTTCATGCAGGTTTTCAACGCGGCTGTCTCGTTACACTGCGATCGTGACTGCCTTCTGCCCAGCATCAACGAATCCTCACCACCAGGCAATGTTCTAAGTAGTTTCGTGGAACCTTTCAACGCCGATGCCTTCCTCGTCACTGAAGCGTGTGGTGCCGCTGACTTTGGACAATGTCCGCTGCCAGTCACCCAGCATTGGACCATCGACGAACATCATCTCGTGCTACAAAAGGGGCGTCACAGCAGTCTTCCTCTGGGGCGTGATTCCGGCGCTACCATGACACCGCCGCTCACGTTATGGCTCTTCATGCAGGTTGGTGGAATGCCTCCTTACGGCACCGATGTTTTGTACGTTTTTCCGATACGGCCCCATGTTATTTTTGCACAAGTGTGTTCACGCTCTTCTTTTTTCGAGAATGCAAAGTACTGTCGAAGGCGACGCTATTTGTTAAAGCGTAGGGCTGTGTTTTTCATGCTGCTGCTGTTATTGTGCGGAGACGTTGAACTGAATCCAAGGCCTGATAACGACTCTGCTCTTCAACAGCTTCTAGATGGCCAGGCTGATATTAAGCAGAAATTGTTATCCATTGAGGAATACCAGGCTGAGAACAAGGCTGCCATGCAGACTCTTAACACGAGGTTGACAAAACTAGAGATGCAGATTGGTTATCTTGCTGAACTGAAGAGCACTGTTGCGAAATGCCAGGAGAATAATCAATTGCAACATGCCGAGCTGCAGAGCCTGAGGGCCAAATTAGATCATCTAGAGAACAGGAGTCGGCGTTGCAACTTGCTTTTCTTTGGCATTAAAGATACAGATCAGCAAGAATCAAATGCAAGAAGTGAAAATCATGTGAAAGTTAGTCTGCAGGGAACATATGGGAATTGAAGATTTGAAATTTTAAAAAGCCCACCGAATTGGCAAATTTAGCCCAAGTAAAAAGCGACCCATCTTAGTAAAGTTTGCGACACATAAGGAAAAGTTAGCAGTCTTTGCAAAAGCAAAAACACTCAAGGGTACTTCGGTCAGTATATCTGATGATTACTGCGATAACGTACGAAAGAAGCGAAAAATTCTCTGAGAATACGGGAAAGCACATTGTGATGAATCAGATCGTCCGGTCATCAGATATGATACTTTATGCCTGAAGGATGGAAAGTATGTATACGATGAAAATCCAGAGTGTGTGAAGCGGGCCACGTGACTTAAAGCCGATAACTGTCGCTTGTCTTTTTTGGTAGTTAATTGCCGTAGCATTAAAAACACAAAAGTTGAATAACTGGGCCTTGTTGAACTGACGAAGCCGTCCGTCATTCTTGGATGTGAGTCATGGCTACATGGTGATATTGCTGATAGTGAAGTGTTTCCAAGTAATTAATGCAGCTATAGGAAAGATCGCGACACGCATGGTGGGGGTGTTTTCATCCTGGTAGACGAAACAGTTAATTCCCAGAAACTTGATATTGACGTTGGAACCAGTGAGGCTGTTTGGGTCAAAATACGTTTAGGAAATGGTAAATCTATCGCTGTGTGTTCATTTTACCGACCACCGGAAAGTGCATCCGACCCCTTAAGCGACTTTTCGAAAGCTGTCGAATCAGTTAAGCATGACTACATGGCCATCGGAGGTGACTTTAATCTACCTGAAATTGACTGGTCCCATTTAGGCATGGTATCAAGTAGCGGTAATAAGGAGACTAAAGCAATGCTTAATATTTGCGCCTCTTTCGCTTTGACGCAAATCGTGACTCAACCAACTCGTGGGAACAACGTTCTAGGTCTTTTCTTGACTAACATTCCTGAGGCTGTGCACCCTCCTGTAATCTTGCCCGGGATCAGTGATCGCAGTTCAGTCCTGTGCGAAATGAAGCTGGATTACGTCAGAGTTAGTGATGGCGGGCGGCGTCGCATATACAGCTATGGTAAAGCATGTGTTATTGATAACTGCGCTGCTCTCGAGTCCTACTTTCATGTGTTTGAAACACTATCTGTGCCCCTGTGCCCCTTGGTTTCTGTGGCTGTTGGCTTCTTTCATATCTGAAACGATGTCAGTTCACGAGTTGTGGAAAATTTTCACTGAAAAAATTTCTGAGTTACGTGAAATGTACGTTCCTAGTTGGATCTTGACGTCACGGCGAAGCAAAAGTAAGCCTTGGTTTAACAAAACTGTGCGCAGGTTCATATACAAAAGACAGGCTGCTTACAGGGCGTATAGAAGTTAGTTAGTTAGTTAGTTTATGGGGTTTAACGTCCCAAAGCGACTGAGGCTATGAGAGACGCCGTAGTGGAGGGCTCCGGAAATTTCGACCACCTGGGGTTCTTTAACGTGCACTGACATCGCACAGTACACGGGCCTCTAGAATTTCTCCTCCAAAGAAATTCCAGCCGCCGCGGCCGGGATCGAACCCGCGTCTTTCGGGTCAGCAGCCGAGCACCATAGCGACTGAGCCACCGCGGCGGCGCGCGTATAGAAGGAATCATTCTATACAGAACAATGAAAAACTAAAATATACAACAAACGCAGCGAAGGTAGCCGTAAAACAAGCAAAAGAGTTATTTTTTTCTTCTTTTCATTTGCGCATAAAAGAGCGCCCTAAATAATTTTGGCAGTTCATTAAAAGAAACGGCAAGGATCAAGTATCGATTCCATCTCTTGTACATGAAGGTTCCATTATCGACGAGAGTATCGATAAAGCTGACTGCTTCAATGAGTTTTTTTCTTCTGTATTCTCTGCTCCTTCCAATACCTCTCACGTTGAGCTCAATTTTGGTCGAGTTAATTCTGATCACATGCGTTGTGTCGAGTTTAATCAAAGAGGAATTGAGTCGATACTCAAAGGGCTGAATGCTGCCAGTGCTCCTGGTCCTGACGATCTACCACTGCACTTTTCCGTGCATGTGCGTGTGAGTTGTCTGCATATCTGAGAGTCATTTACACAAAATCCTTAGAGGAAGGTGCACTGCATTCTGACTGGAAGTTAGCCAATGTAGTTCCTGTGCACAAATCTGGCCCTCGAAATGTTGTTTCTAACTATCGTCCCATCTCTTTGACGAGTATTGCTTGTAAAGTTTGGGAACATGTGTTTTTCACTAGCATTATTAATCATATGAATACGCATTCCTTATTAAGCAATCAGCAGCATGGTTTTCGTAAAGGCCTTTCTTGTGTAACACAGTTGACTGAACTAATTCATCATCTGACAAGTTCACTTGATGAAGGGTTGTCTGTAGATTGCGTCTTCTTGGATTTCAAGAAGGCATTTGATGTTGTTCCTCATTCTTTTTTGCTTGAAAAATTGTCTTGGTATAACATTGATGAGAGAATGGTTGACTGGATACAAGATTACTTGCACTTAAGGAAACAAAGGGTAGTTATTAATGGAAAATTATCAAGCGAATACATTGTATCTTCTGGTGTACCTCAAGGATCAGTGCTCGGACCTTTGTTATTTTTTATCTTTATGAATAACATTTGCTCTAATATCTCTTCTCATATTCGTCTGTTTGCAGATGACTGTGCATTGTATATGGTCGTTGATAGTCCGAATGACTGTGTGCAGTTACAGAATGATTTGAACAGGGTGTCTGATTGGTGTAAGAAATGGGGTATGTTTATTAACTTGCAGAAATCTGTGTATATGCGAGTCACAAAAAAGAAAAAGCCCCATGAGTTCTCTTATACAATTAATGGGACATAACTTTCCTCAGTATCAGAATACAAATATCTCGGCGTATTCATAACCTCCAACCTAAGCTGGAGACGACATGTCGACTATGTAACAGGAAAGGCGTGTCGCGTTCTTGGTTTTTTAAGGCGTAACACCAAGCAATTCCCTGTAGAAACAAAAGAGTTACATTTCATGACAAACGTTCGCTCGGTTCTCGAATATGCCTGCGCAGTATGGGACCCTTGGCATAAAACGGATATAGATAAACTTGAGAGAGTATGAAACTTGGGTATCCGATATGTCTTTAACAACTATACCAGGAGCTTTAGCGTTTCACGTGCAAAAAACTCGCTGGGATGGAAGACGCTTGAAAAACGTCGATATTGTTTGAGGTTAAAATTTTTTCATAGTATTTACTATTCCAATACTGGCATAAACCGTGACCTGTACATCCATTCACCAAACTATATTTCGCTACGCCGTGACCATCGATTAAAAGTTAAGGAAATGAAATGTAAATCAGAGATGTACAAATATGCTTTTTTCCCTAGGTCTATAAGAGATTGGAACCGGCTCTCTGAAGAGGTGGTATTAATTACGTCAAGTGATTTATTCTCTTCATCTCTGTGAATGCTGTTTTTAGGCTGTATTAATGTTGCATAACGGTTGCATTGTATGTGCTGCACTTTGATACCTTTTCGTTTGTATGATGTGTTATTCCCCCCCCCCCCCCACTGTAATGCGACTTGTGGCGCTGTTGGTATTACAATAAACAAGTAAACAAATAAACATAAAATCATGAACTGGTTTGGTAAAAATTGTATTTTCGTCAACCGTTAACAAAACAAAATTTTTATGTTTCAGAAATCCACATAAGCCGGTTGCCCTCAATCGACCTTTATACTTGCACTCTTCTACTTGCGGCACTTGTAAATGTTGTAAATGTGTGCCACTAATACCTGAGTCCATAGTTAAACATTTAAGCCCTTTTTTGGACCAACACCTGACTTGGAATAACCATATCGAGCACTTGAGAAAAAAGTTACGAAATACGGCGGCTTTAATTTACAAGCTGCGGGGGAAATGTCCTCTTAATTTAAGAATTACAATATATAAAGCATTAGTGGAGTCTGTTTTCCGCTATGGAGTCAGTTAATATGAAGCATGCTCAGAATACAAAATGCAGAAGATCGATACAATAATAAAAAGAATAGTGAATAGTATTAGTTACGGCACAGACTTACACACAGCCACCACATAAGAGAAGTACTCCAAACTAGGCATACTCAAGGTACACGAAATGTTTAGGTTTTCGGTAGTTACGAGGCACTATTTCGCAAGTGATTTCAAAGTACCTGTACACAAAGTAGTCACTCTTAGGAAAACAGAAAGATACATTAAGCCAAGAGTTTTCACAAACTACGGAAAAAATCTAGAAACTATTATGTCCCTGCGCTATTTAACGAACTTAACAACGACCTGTACAATACTGAATAAAAAAAAAAGAAAACAATGGTGAAAGGCATTACAAAGTGGCGCTTAGCAACAACGCAAGAATAACATTTTTTATTGCTTTGCAGGTGTGAACGGTTCCTATTTGCATATTTCATGTGTCTTGCCTTCATATATGTACTTATCATGTATTACTGGCCTTTTCCTGTTCTCATTCTTCTCTTTTTTGGGACGAGTGGGACAAAATCCTGCTATCTAATCACTTCTTTAGATAGAAAATTTACTGAAGATGTATCCACCAACTGCCAGGTCAGCCAACAAGCGCTTTGTGCTTAGGCTGACCAGCAGACTTATGTGTATGAAAAAGTAGTAAATAAATTGTATTGTATTGTATTGTACTGTATTAGTGATATCAGACTATAGTGATGCTGTGATAACTCTGAATGCAGCAGCTTTTACACGTTTGTGCAATAATCAATTTTAGGTTCTTTAAAGCAATTTTTTTTTATTTTACAGTCAACTTTGACATTGCAGCTGCAGTGATTGTTTATAATACTCAGGTGTCTGCATTTTTGTGAAATAAGAGGTGTCTAAGTTTTCTCATTATAGTGTGTGATTAGTGATATCTGACTAGATTGAGGCTGTGATAACTATGAATGCAGCAGCTTTTACACTTTGTGCAATAATCAAGGTTGCGTTCCTTCATGCTTTTTTATTTACACTCAGCCTTGCCACTGTACACATTGCAGCTGCAGGGATCGTTTTCAATGCTTACATGTCTGCATTTCTGTGAAATAGAAGGCGTCTCTAAAGTTTCTCATTTTAGTCTGTGAATACAGTGACCAGTCACAATCACAAAGAGAACAATGCTTACAAATTCATTTATTTCCATCAGAAATACGGGGCAAAGCAATATGCTGCAACAGCAGCTTGACTAGTCATGGTGTCTAGCAAGTTACTGCTTTCAAATCCCCTGACTACTGATGAGGTTGGAAAACATAATGGTTGATGATAATTGGCAGAATTGGCTGAAAATTCAAGGCACAATCCAACGCACAGTATATGCAATGCAAAGAATAAAATATGCAGAGCTTTTACAGTACAAAAATTAAATACCCAAAGACATATTCATGAGAAGTAAAGGTACATTAATCTGAACGCAGAGGCTCACATGCAAAATAAAAGAAAGTATTCAAAGGCAACCAAATAAATTTGAGATATTTATACGCACACGCACTTGAGGCTGTAAATTATTGACATCCAACAAGTTCGCTAGGGAAAAAAGAAAGACGTGTAATACAGAAAATGGAGGTGCATTGGTGCACGGCGCTGGTACCCATCTTCTTCGGTGACTTCAGTTACCCTATTACCTTCTCCATTTTGTCTCTGGAGTACATGAGCGCAACCCAGGCAATTTCAGAGCCTAGTACAGGATCACTATCTTCAAGGAATAATGATATGGCCCTCCTGTTAACATCAACCTCTGATAATGTAATAAGTATAAATCTGATACCTGGCATCAGCGATCACGACCTCCTCCCCATCACTATTTCATTATCAATGACAAGGAGACCACCTTCTAGAAAAATAATTGCAGATTATGGCAGATCAAACACTGAAAGCACTAGTGATGCCCTTTGCAGTGGCTTAGTGGTTAAGGCGCCCGTCTATCGAGCCGGAGTACCCGGGTTCGAACCTGACCGCAGCGGCCACATTTCGATGGAAGCAAAATGTAAAAGGCGCCCGTGTGATGTCAGTGCACGTTAAAGATCCCCAGGTGGTAGAATTTATTCCTGAGGCCTCCACTCCGGCACCTCTTTCTCACTTTTTTCTTTCACTCCCTCCTGTACCCCTTCCCTTACAGCGCAATTCGGGTGTCTACCGATATATGCGAGACAGTTACTGCGACATTTCCTTTTCTCAAAACCAATTTTCAAATTTTCAAGCATTAATAGCAAACTTGCAGAATTTTTCTCAAGTTTCCAAGGTTCTTATTTATTTCGCATGGTTAATGCTAACAGGGATTTGTTTTAGTGTAGCTGAAAAACCAATACATTCCTACAGTTGCTGTAAAATTTGATAATCTAACATTGGCATCCTCATCATCACCTAATGCAAGAAAGGCCGCCGCGGTGGCTCACTGGTTATGGCACTCGGCTGCTGACCCGAAAGACGCGGGTTCGATCCCGGCCGCGGCGGTCGAGTTTCGATGGAGGCGAAATTCTGGAGGCTCATGTACTGTGCGATATCAGTGCACGTTAAAGAGCCCCAGGTGGCAGAAATTATCCACAGCCCTTCACTACGGCGTCCCTTATAGCCCGAGTCGCTTTGGGACTTTAAACCCTCATAAAACCATAAAACTTAACGCAAGATGATGATAGCCTGTCATCTAATATAATGAATGAGAAGGAAACGAGCAGCTACAATTAGTGGTCTGTACTCAACGCACACAAGGTTGAGCCACTGCCCGAACCTTATGGCGTGCTGACACCAGGCAGGATCCACTGCCAGTGGACTTGGCCTTCAGCACTAAAAAAATCCAAAAATGTGCTTCGCACAACAGTGGCACCCTGTGCACAGTTGCGTGCCCAAAGGTCCTCTGCAGCTGAAACATTGCAGGGCTAGACGCTGCCTCTCGCCAGGAGCCCTCACGAACGTTTCCAAATGTGTCGGTGCAGTGAGCGTAGCCAGGAGGGAAGTAGTGGCTAGCTGAACTGCTCTGCTTACAAAGGAAATTATGCAGCACGCATGTTGCCTTCACTATGTTCTCCAAATTTTTTGGCTCAAGGTTGATTTGCCTCTCAAAGATGTGCCACCGTGATGCCAAGATGCCGAAAGCGTTTTCAATACATCTTCTGTAAAAGAAATAATCACAATTTTGCTTGCAAAACTGATATGTGTCTCACTTTTTTCACACCAAGCAAAGCCCTTTTGTGACTCAATACACTGGTTCTAGCACTTATAATATACCGCACTCGTGCAAGTCTATAATGCTAACTGCCAACTGAGTGAGGCCAGAAACGCGGTTAAATTTACTGTTAGGTTCTAGCTTGAGTGATACATACCGTGCACGGCTGAGGCGGTAGTTGAACACCACCTCTTTGGCATCTGTGCGGCTCCCTGGCAGTGGCCGCATGAAATCTGGGCGCAACTGGAAGGCCTCATCACCAACGAAAACATGAGGGCACACCTTCTCTGACTTTGGCAGTTGAGCTGCACGAGGCAGATTGAGCTTGCCCTGATGCAGATGCTGGCCAATCGGGGAATCCTTAAAGATGCCCCCATCACTGGGTCTCCCAGGTGCACCCACGTCCACCAGCCGAAAAAAGGTACCTGCTGTCCACTACGGCCAGCAGAACGATGGAATGGGTGCCCTGCAAATATGCGCGAATACAAACACTGAAGGCTGGGGTCCACAGGTGTCACTACAGCGAACAGTACACAGTGCAGTGACCGGCATGTCATCCCACCCGCTACCACGTCATGATGCTCACTCTGCACCCACAGCAGTTGACAACCCTTCCCCCGTAGGGAGTTTACTGCTAGAGTGTCATGAACTTTGTTTCTTGCAGTGCGTTACAATTATTGTAACCTAGTGGTTTTTGCAAAAAAAAAAAGAAAACTGCTTTGCCTCCTCAGAATACACACTTGCAGTCATGCCACACAAAACGCCAGTTCAGACCACTCACAAATTAATAGCACTGTTTAAGTGTGGAATTTGGCATTTCACACCACTGCACAATTTTTTTTTCTTTTTTCACACACACTGATTTGGATCATAATACTTCTATTTACAACAGTTTGAGGGGCTGTAGGCCTCTTGCCTAAACACACACACACAAAAAGCACAACTGCCTACCCTCCTGAAGCGTTTTTTTTTCCCAAAACAAAGGTTCATTCATTTGTTTCGATACATTTGCCCATGGCGTATAAAAACAAACTTTAAGAAAAAAATGTGGATGAGTCCTTGATTGCGCTTATGTGAACACTCCTAGCTGGTGTTTTGTGTCCTTTTTTATTGCATTTCCTTTCTTGCGCTACTAACAACCTCAAATAGTACTATTACTTGAAGCCGTTCTTTCAACGCAACGTTTTTTTTTTCAGAAGCTAGGACAGTTCGATGAACGTTCACTGCTACACACAAACATTTAACGGATCGGTTTTCTAATGCAGTTTCTTTTCCCATGGTCAGCAAAGCGTCCTCTTAGCGATAGCTATATTTCAGTGTTGTTCTTTCCAGCTTGGTCAGTTTGCATAACATATAACTGCACCACCCTCTATGCTAACCTAGAGCAGAGTTTTTCCTTTGTCCCGTAGCTATTCAATGCCCCCACCTCCTCCCTCTCCCACCATTACCCTCCATTAACTCCCCCCGAAAGGGACACTACACAAAGAAGAAGAATCAATTATTATTCGGAACACTATCGGGCGTTTTTTTCTTCCCGTAAACGTGGCTACTTTGCTGAGAAAACCACAAATGGAAGCCCCGAAACCCTTCCACATTCACAGCGCCCGCGAAAAATAAACTGCTGTGACGTCATTTGTACGATGTCTTTGCAATGGAGCTCTCCGACTAATCAGAGGCAGCACTTCCAAAGACTGGAAATGCGTCCTAACACCAAAACAAGCTCGGAGGTCCCGTCACCAGTCGAATCGGCCCTCACAGTAGCAAGGCGCAATCGCAGGCCACCTCAGCCTCGCCACTTTACCCCCCTTCCTTGAAATGCAGATAAGCTCTCGGTTGCATCGCATGCGTCTGCGTCTAGTTGCAACGTCCGTACGGCAGAAATAGGCTCCGTGGGTTCAAAAGAAACTCCGTAAAATAATCGAGGGCAGTCGCAGATTGAAGTAACTACTGATCGCGCTCCCGCGCGTATACATCGGCGTCGATGACGTGAGCGTATAGCCTTCGGTGCGTTGTGTGCTGTCGTGAACGGCACACGTAAGCTTCGAGGGAGCCTCAACAGCGTGCGACAGGCAGTAGCACTCTAGCGTATTTCATTCATCACCACATCCGAGTGAAAGACTGCAAGCGCTTTGCTGATCAAACAGCGCAGTGCACTGTCAATTATCGCGTGTTCTTTGCCTAAGTACGCATAATGATCGCAGACGACCCTTTTGATTCACTCTGCTTAGGTCGTTGCGGCTTCTACGTTTGTGCATCACATCCTATGAGCTGTAGGCGGAAAAGAACCAGACTATATACGTTCCGCATAACTGTAGTCTGCCGCCTGCCGGTTTGAGCTGCGGGCAGTGAGCACGCATAAGCTTCAAGACGCATCATTTGGTTGAATGTTTTCCTCGCAGAAGAGCGTATACCATTAATGCCAGTTTAGCTCCATACTGCATCTGTATGCTACACCTTTCCCATAGAGAACGAGCACCCGAATGAAAGGCGCTAAAATCCTGCCTTCTGTGCCGGCGCCTCCCGTACTGCGAGCATGATTACCCGCTTTGTTCCTAATAGGCCAAATGAGAGGTGATGATGCATGTATGTGGTTCCTCTTAAGATATTTTTCTGCTCATAGCAAGATGCCGAGATCCAGGCGCTCCGCTTTACACGTGTCACTGCAACATAGTTGCACACTGCCGCATTCAACAATGCAATACACTGTCCAAATGAAAAGGGGTTCTGTTTGTCCGCATTGTCGTCAGTGATGCAAATCTCCAAACCTGCCGCAATTCCTCACTACCTTCTGCATCAGTTATGTTACCAGCATAGCCAACACGTCGAAAGAAGAGTAGCGCGTTTCCACAAGCAACCAAGACTTGGACTATGCTTGGCGTGGTTGGACTATGCTATGAAATCTTGAACTATGCTTTGGCGTGTTGTTCTGAACAATATTCATGTCTAAATAGAGCACCTTTTTGATGGCAGCAGGCAGAGGAAAACGGCCAGTGATTTATCTATAAAATCTTCCTAATTCCTCCCTGTCTCTCTCTTTCAACGTCTTATTGTCTGTAGCTGTCTTACTGCTTAGGTAGACGGCACGCTTCTCAAGTTCTTTTTTTTACCCTTCGCCTTCACCAAAGGCTTCTACCGCTGCCATTTTAAACATTCTGCTTTGTTGCCTCTCCCTGAGACATATCATGAATGAATGGGATGATAGTTTTCAGGAGCAGGCTGAACAGCAGAGTCCGAACGGACTGAGCTCAAAAGTATTCTTCCCCAGGCTTCCTCACCGCCAGTCAGGTTGAAATCATTGGATGCTCAAGAAGCACAGGGGAAAACTTCCTCAGTACGTGCGACCTTCGCACAACATTCTTACATCCTAAAAAGTATAAGCGAAGAGACGGCCTCGTGTGTTCCGCATTTACAGCCTCTGTGTACTACTTGTTCGCTACGTCATCTTAGTCATTGCGTTTGTCGTCGTCGTTTAACATGGTCGTACTTGTGCATGGCAAGTTCTTGAAGAAGGACTTGCTAAAGTAGTGTGAGAAACGGCGAGTGCTTTGGAAAATGAGAATAAGGAATATCTGCTCAGTCTCATAGCATAAATAAAGGAGAATACATTCTGCAAGGTATCGCTTAATTCTTGCACCGCTGAGCAGTGCAGGAACCTTTCAGGAGCAGGAAGTTCAAGCATTGTGCCAAGTATATTTAAATGTAGCAGAGCTCTCCACGTCAAATGAACTGTTTCTGTTCATCTCATTCCTTTTTTTTCATACCCGCAATTGTTACGTTCTTATGTCGAAAGGCGTAGAAAAATTTGACGCCTTAATTGCGGCAATGTAATGTGATATTCAGCGACAGCTGGTGCTCAGGTGAAATAGCGGGAGGTTGGCAGTCAGAAACCCTCATGCAGCGTCGGCCTCATAGTGCGTACATTTTTTCAGCTGGTGTGATGGGCAGCCGTGACGACGGACATATGCGAATAGGAGAGGAGTCACATTGAGATTATTTGTGTGGAACGAAAAGTCGTATGGGTTGCGTCGCAAGTAAGTAGCTAAATTACAGTCGTGGAAAAACGTTTTCCGGTGTGGCTTCGCGGAGGCTGTGAAACGAACAGTGATTCATTGCCTCGCTACGCAGTGAAGTCGTGTTCCTTCCAGCAGATCCAGCAAACATGTCCCCTAACGCCTGACAACGCTGAAATTTTTGTCCATGACGGAGCCTATCGCACCAGTGCTTCGTACGACGCATTTGTTTTCTTCTGCGCTTGAAGGTGAAGATAATGTATGACAGTCTGCTACCGTCCTATTGTACAGACACCGCTTCGCGAGCGTTCAGAGTTGCATGCTTTTCGCCGCCCCAAAAACGCCTATAGGTTCTCGAAATGTGCCACGTTTCTTTACATGAAATTGAACTTACCACCTCAAATATGCCTCGACTGTTTCTGTTCATTGCTCTGCAGCACACGCTGCAGCATTACAAGCAATTCTTTATGCTTCGCAATCCAGGTCATTCTAGCAGCTCTGCTGGAGCCGCATGATTGGCATCAAGCGAAACGTGTGGACCATGTTGAAGGGTTCAATGCCGTATTAGCCTGCGTTCTCCACGGGGATTTCATTCGTGGATAAGATCAGCAGTAGTTATTGCTGCATGCATTGCTGTGGTATTAGCTTTAACGTGCTGATGTTTACCGAAACTGAGTTTCATTTGAATGACGAAGGTGTATATCATCCATTTGTGTCAATAAACCATGTGTTGGAAGTGAGCGCTTGCGTTGTCTGTGTCCTCCTTTGTCCTTGTTCGTGCGCGCTTGTACGTGGTGTGCGTTACAACCCCAACTCGCCCATCAGTTTGTGCTTTTGGACGATTGGAATACTGATGTCTTGAGTGACTCTGGGGCCACTATCGATTTGTTTCTGCATTAGAATGCAATGATTTTCGAAATGAAATGGCGTCCCCGACAAAAGTCGTGACTTCATCTACATCCCGACTAGACGTCTGTATTACAATTTCCCGTGTTGAAAAAGTTATCTCCAAAGTACACAGCTCAGACTTGAGTGATAGTCTGCCTACTGTGCTAATGGTGAAAACACTGCAAGGCAGGGGCGTAAATTCACGCAAATTTCAGGGGGGTATACACGGCTGTCCAGCCCCGGGCTCCCTGGCGACCTAAGAAGTCCTAGATGCGCGTATAGCCTGAAGTACTGACAAAGCCGCAGCCGCCAGCAGAAGCCTAGCTGACCGGGGCGATATAGAGGAGCAAATTGAACAGGCGACAAGAGGAGGCTTCAAAACATCCGCTAGCGAAAAGCCTTTGCCGTCCAGCTACAAACCCTGCATAGTGCCGCATGAGCATTAACGGTGGATGCATTCCATTTTAGTAGAATATGGTATCTTACCCTACATTCATGACGTACAAAAAGTGTCTAACTGAGGATACTTTCGGACAATCTTTGCGTAACGCATTCGGATGTGGCCCTTGGGGTTGGGAATCTCTCTGTTCCGATCTGGAGAGGGGTTGACTTTATAAAGCTACCAGCACAGCTCGAGAAAGCTCTCTATGAAAACGTTATGAATCCATATATCCATATTTCTCCTTGCAGTGCCAAATGTCCTCGCCATGTAAGTAAAGCTAAGCCAGCAACAATGCGCTCATAGTGCGCTCAGACGCTAAGCATCCTAGCGCGCTTACGAGGGGAACAGTTTACGCTCGCACTAAAGCCGTTGCTTTACAGAAATTTCTCTCCTATAGTGTTGCCTCACGAGCCGCTGAAAAGGATGGCATGCAGTGCACTTTTGCTGATCGCATTGCCCATTGTCGCCAACTTGCTCGCCTCAACACTGAAGTCGACCAGCAACAACGCAAATACCGTTATAACCAGCACCACCACACCATCTCCTTTTCCCCCAGTGTTGAAATTCTCCTCTGTACACCAGTCCGCGCTCCTGGTTTGTGCGAGAAGTTTCTTCACAGCTTCATTGGGCCCAACGAACACCGCCCGTGAGCTACCGCGCTGTCCCCTGTTGCTGATCGTCGTTGACGCTCAGAAGAGGTCGTTCACGTCTCGCGCATGAAGCTTTGCACCCGCCGTCCCTCCTCCATCTAAACAGTGGCCAGGGTGGCGGCTTTCTTACTGGGGGGGATTTTTGTGAACGCGATTCGCGAACTTTCACTTATTTCACCTGTATGTACCGATCATCATCATCGCTCGCCTCTGTTGCGAGGATCGCACGTAGAGTACCAGGGTGTCCTGGAATAAAGACGCTTTGTTCAAGCGGTGGCTCACAGTATATAGGACTCTGGATCACTAGCGATCTAACTTGTACAAAGGACATCGACCACGTAGCATCTAACGTTAATCGCTACTTGTTCTTTATGTGGGGGGCTTTGAGTCTGTCTACTTCTTCCGTCCACCTACTCGCATACAAAACTAATTCTGCCGATACTAGATATGTCCGTGCTGTCTGGGATCCTTTCACTAAAGCTTGCAGTAACAAGATAAGAATGGTGCAAAAAAAAAAATCGGCTCGCTTCATTTGTACGACTACTGGACATAGTTCAGTGACAGAAATCAGCAAAAGCGAACTTTCCATCATTACCGCAAAGAAACCGTGTATCATGACTAAAATTTCTCTTTCAACTAATGAACGGTCGCTTTAAGACAAATCTCGCGGGAATAGTTAATTTCTCCTCTGGTTATGCGACTAAGCAAAGTTGCGCAATAACCACATTAAACATGTGTAATAATTGTTTTAAATATCCTTAGTTTCCATGAACGATATCTGAATGGAATCTGCTAACTAATGACCAAATTTAAAAATCATCTTCGTCAATGTTTGTTTCCAGTATTCATTCAAAAATTTTGGTGTATGCTTATTGCGAAATGTTCAAGCTGCATTAATCTTATTTGTTTTCTGTTCCTTGCTTGCGTTGTTGCGCTGCTTGCTAACGTGTATTGTATCCCGCCCTGTTAAAATCCGCAGCGGGGATTGCAGTATTTATTAGTCAAGAAAATAAAAAATAATTCCAGAGAAAAGACGAAGTAGCATTGTTTTGTTCGTTTCCCATAATTTCATGTTTAACTGCTGAATAGTTTTGATCCCTTTCCGTTCAGTTAAACCTTCGCATAAAGAAATGCTTCTTCCCACTTCCGAATCGCATCTAATTCCTTTACATTCTTCAGAGGATAATACGAAGGGAAGGAAGCGTCATGAGATAGGAAATATGCAAAAATACAGTATCCAGAAGTTACGCTAAGGGCGAGAGCATATGGCAGCGTAGAGCGCGATTTCTGACTTCCAAGTCCGCACGCCGCGTCAAAACAATTTTTCGTTGCACCGCAGCACAGTTTGCTTGAGATCATGACTTAATGAACCCACAAAAAAAAAACAGTGCAACTGTTGACTTCTAAAATGTGGCCCTTAAAACAGCACCCACTTTTCTAATGTGGCGTGCACTTTAGGCTGCGGAAACAAGGAAATTTAATAAAGAGTTCCGAGCATGATTCGAAGCACTTAAACTAGCTCAATTATTGAGTATTGATCAAAACTCTAGAAAAGTGGACAAATCCACGCTTGTTGAAGAAAAAAAGAAACGGAAATTTGATTCAGCCTTGTCTCTTTTTCGTTCTTGAGAGAAAGAAAAAACGATACCATTATCAATAATGCTCCAGTATATGCTTAAATTCATGCGAACACTTACGCACATGAGGAATTACCATGTCTGTACTTTACCTGTCATCAACTTGAAATTTCTGTCGGTACTCAGCGCTTGGTTTATCTCCCTTAGTATATCCGGAGAGTGGTAATGACCTTGCGAGGGGAAATTGTGCCTTCACCGTCACGCGCGTATCGGTGCTCGTCCAGCTGCAGCCGCCTGCCGAATGGCGCAAGCGCATGCGTTTATGCTCCCTCGACCCTTTCGTACGCTGTAACCCCCGCAGTAAGGCCACATTCTCACAGCCGGATTTTCCCTTGCTCCGTTGCCTCCGTCGCGCCCGCAGCTGACGGAGGGAGTTCTTTTTGACCATTTTCCCCCCGAAATCGGGCGGCCGGTGCCGCTGGGCCCTGCTCTACGTTTCCGTCGAGCGGCGGCGACGGAGTCCCGCCCATGCGCCAGTCACAGCGCGAGCTCGCTTCACGCGCCTCACCGCTTGCTTGCTGCGACCAAGAGATGGCGCTGGCGAGCGTCGCGGCTTCGGTGGCGGCGGCGATGCGCGGGTGCATGCGCGGGTGCGTGGGTGCGCGGGCGCGAAGAAAAAAGCTTTTTTTTCCCTCCGTCGTGAGATGCACACGTCGTGCAACCCGAAAAGCGCCCGCTGCCAAGGAACGGAGAGCGGATCACGGTTTTATTTCAGTTGGCAAATTACGAGGTGTTCCAGCTAAACGAGCCTCTAAACGCTAAACGAGTTTTGTGTTTGCACATTACAAAGAAAGGCAGTAGAAGAAAGGCACAACCAATCGGCCAAGCAGTGCACCTAGTATGAAGACCAATTTCGCAAGTTCCGTTATCTCCCTAGATATCTTCCATTTCGCTGACTGGCCAGAATAATTTGAGTGCACTGCGAATTTCTGTACCGCTTTAATACTAACTAGCTATATTCGTATCCATTAGTTTTAGCGCCGTACGCGCGGTGTTTTGCAGCAAACTGTGGAGTTGCGCATAGTTATTGAAACTAGCTCCAAACTTTTGCCAGAGCTAGCGAGATCACGTCGTTTTTTCTACGATAAGAGGCAAACAAACCAAATCTAAGGAGACTACGGACGACTTTCACCAGATCGCTCTTCGGAGCCCGCTGCCGTCCGCGCTGCTTTTTTTTTTTTTTTTTTCATGCGGGAGAGAAAAAAAAAGGGCGCTGACGTAGAGTCACGTGGTAGCAGCGAGCGCCCACCCAAACTGGTTTGCTGGTGTCCGGCGCCTCTTTCGAATGATTTTTCCTTGGCGCTGGCATCCCATTTCGCGCTAAGGTCGAACGTCTAATCGACCTCTGGTTGCATCTCTAAAGAGTGCCTCAGAGGCCATATAGCGTCGATCTCTTATCCTCGAAATGAATCTCCCTTGCTGGCCTTCTTGCTTCCTTAAAAGCAAAAAGTTCGAGTAGGCCGTGTAGGTGGGGTATAATATCCTAGTTAATCCCGTCAGGATTGTGCTAGGCGTATTCATTTTTCTCTACTTTGTTAATGTACATTTTTTGCGCATTCGCGGCATAAATAAACCGAAAGCTTTCCGTTTCGCATCACTACAAATACTTAACAGGTGGGACACGGTTATGTAACTTCACGGTGCACGTATGTCACCGAATTTGCGTTCTCGGAATAGAGATGTACGCAGTTGTGTAGTTTATTGTATACGCAAATCAAATATGCGGGTTATTGTGTGCGGATTTCCAGAGGTAAAAATGACCGAATGCTGTCCGCATTGTGGCACCGGGAAACAAAATTAGCTGAGTCGGTTTATTTGAAATCGGAAAAGGGTTCGGATTATCCAGACTCGATATATCCGGGATAGATTCCATTGGCATCCTTAGTTTATTTGGCTAACGAGTCCTTGATTTCTCTCTATGCTGTCCAAGCATTCAGTCGCCAACGTCTTGATCTCAAAAGTAAGCGGGTGCAATAGACGGCACATGCCTACCTCAAGCACCACAGGCTGCAAACTAAAACTGAAGATTAATTGCGTTCGCAGGTAGAACTAAAAATTTTTGATGGCAGTTCTTCATAAATTATTTCCTTAATGTGCAGCTGTTGTGTTATGTCGGGACCTAAATGACAAACTGGGTTTCCAAAAGGGTTGCTTAATTCGCCTGGGGATAATTCCTGTGCCTTGAACGGACGATAGCACTCAGAAGCCTGCAAGGCTACAACATCAAAGACTCTGCATTTAGTGGGAGCACAGTCAGCAGGCTCTAAGTCCTCATACGCTCTCTGCAGCTCTAATCCCACTATGCCACCTTGAACGTAAGCCAGATGAAAGGCAGCCGGTTGTATGCGGCTGCAGTTATGTATACATAAGGCCGGTGGATACAACCAAACAGTTTAAGTGTTTTTAATTCGTGCCGCAGAGCCCTATCTTCTCTTGGTCGCCGCTCTCATCTCCTGTCGGTGGCGTTGCGGTGGCCATGTCGGCGGCCGCCGATGGGAATCGAGACGCCGATTCCGACCTGGCCGCTGGCACCGGAGTGGCTCGAGTGCGAGCCCTGGCCCCAGCCCGTGATGGCGGGGCCGTGGGCGCGGCGGTAGATGTCGTACTGCACCGTGCCGGACACGCGGTGGCTGCCCGGGATGCTGCCGCCGCCTTCCACGCTCACCCGCATCTGCAGCGGAGGCAGAGCAAGGCTGAAATAAGCACAACCCGCTTCGAGCATGCAGTGCATCCCCATCGCCCGTCCAACATTTGGATATTGCAAGTATAAAGCACCGAAGGTGTACTCTGCAAGAGCAATGCTTGCATTTTTTTTAGTCCGAGATTTACTGGACCCTTCTCACCGGTGTCAGCGAAGGTGAACAAGACTTTCTAAACGTAGGATTTTCGAGGTATAGATTCGCCACAAAGACGAGTGCTCTTGTCTGTCGTCCTCACCCGTCCGTGTCTTACGTGGTTTACCAGCTAGCCAAGACATATACGTTACTGAGATAGAGACATATATTCTGCGGCATTGCAATGACAGTGTTGTCAGGAAACGCAAAACACATGAGTCATGTTATATATAAGCTTGTTAACAACTTTCTAATAGTTAATTTTCAGCCAATAACAGATAGGCGCCTAGTTGCAATGAGAGATTTGCTGTTTACCGTTAGTAACAGCCATACGATTGCTTAAAATCTCAAAAACAGATTGACTTCGGCGTTGTGCGTCAACAAATTTTGACCTTTGCTCCCGGTACTCAAACGCCGCGCGTCTTTGGCGCGCGCGCTGCAACGCCTACCACTCCACGTCAGTCCATGGCGTACGAGACACTTTTTCCCGCCAGCAGTAGCTGCTCCAGTGGGCGGAAAAATGAAGGTCACATGACTCATGCGCCACAGACTGATATGAACATAAAGAAAAAGAAAAAGGTCACAGCGTTACTTTAGTTTCAAGACTGCTCTTGCACGAAACAGTTTCGCGACGAACCGGCGTACTTTTTTGTGGGAAGTTACGACTTCCGAGAAGTCTTCCAAGCACAGTCTGGCATCGGGTACGTTATATTCCACACTAGACATATACCTCCGTGCAGTTGTTCTTTTTCATGCAGTTAGAGCTGCTGGAGTTTACCCGTGGATCTCTGCTTGGCTTAGGCAGCGGAATGTTTGGTTTGGCGACTTGAACCGAGTCTTGTTTCTAGAGAGAAGGATGCATGGAAGACGGCGAATAAGAAAAACTTGATCGCAGTGAAGAAGGCGAGCGAGGAAATTATTTTCAGCAAAACATTTAAAATGTATTTCATAAGTCATGCATAAATAATGTTACCTGTGCGCTCGTCAGAAAGGCCACTGAAACAGAAAGAAAGAACAAGGCTGACTTCTTTCTGCAGGTCATGAAAAGCGCCAAAGAAAAACGCAATAACTACAATAAAATCACAAACGGAATGCTGGACCCTGAAGGGGGCAGCATGCCATACGTCTTTAATTTGTTTACTGATGGCTTTAAGTGCTGTATGGTGACGAAGCTTGAAGATTTCAGCAGCGCTGCAGAAGGTATAAAATACTGTGCGCACGGACATATCAACGCCAGCTCCGTTTTCATAGTTCGTTTTTCGTGTTTAGCTGTTTTCGATCTGAACAAAGGGACAACGACTCAAAACCATCAATCGGGTAAAAGATCTTTCACGGCGTCGTAGATCTGTCTTCAATGTCTACAGGTATGTTAAACGCGAAGTAACAGAAGTATACCGAAGTAGCAGCACTTCATCGCGTGTTTTGGAGCGTATAAATAATTGCACCCAGAGACAAGCTGAAAGGCCTTTCGGAAAAGCTCTTTTGATAACAGCTGTGATTTGGAAAATCGCTTGTTCCTGTTGCAGATTTTATTTATTTATTATATTTTTGTATACTGCCGCCCCTTGGAGTCTTTGCAGGGGTGAGAAAAACCAGCCTAATGAACTGTCCGCAGCATAATCACATATTTGCAGCCATATTCAAAAAGTGGTCTAATTGCCTGCTGAGACTAGCAGCGTTCAACAGCATTAGGGAAGAAATTGAACAGGCGACACATTCAAGGCATGATAGCTGCTTGTAGATAAAGGTTTAGCATAATGCAGGTACTCGAGCAGTAGAACAAAACGAGGTGGACGGACAAGATTGAGGAATTATTTTAAGCGCTCGCTGCCGCGACGAGCAGAAAGGCGGGAAAGACCTAAGGTAGAAAGAGTTGATGAGGGAGAAATTAACTGTCCGGCGGCGACAAACTATAACCGTAAAGCTTTCGTTTGGAATTATTGAAGATCTTCAGATTTGTGTGCTTAGATTTCAGTCTATTTTGAAGTAACTCTTCCACGAATGTAAAGTAACCTGAGCCCTGCATTGCGTCGTGCCTTATTGGCCCCAGTGTTGTTTTGGTACGTAAATATTTCAGCTCAAACAAATAATGAATAAATAAATAAGTAAACAAATTACGCCAAGCTGACACTAATGATTTCGTATGCAATTTCTGGGTGAGGAGCATTTTTCCGCTCTTCAAAAAGCCTTCATTCGCAAATACGGAAGAGCAAATCTCTGTCGCTCTCCCCTGCAGCAAAGCAATTCGCCGCACGCGCTGCAAGCTACACACGGTCGCTTTTGCAAATATCCACAACTGAAATGCGGCCCCAGTGGCCATGAAGGGACCCGCGAGCCCGTGAAGCCGAACGCAACAACGAATGAGCAGCAGCAGCAGTTCCACATTGTAGGTTATATGAACCTTAGTCTGGCGACTTCGCGCGTGCTAAAAGTATTCGAGCTGCATAAATCGGCGGTTATTATAAAGACAGTGAATGCTGGTGCCTGAAACGGGATTCGAAACTATTACATGCTCCACATAAGGTGGATGACACACATCTACGCCCTGCGTGCATCGGTGAGCCTGTCATCTCTGAATAAAGATAAACGGTGGAAGCCTTTGCCTTACAGTGCACCGAGTGATGCCCGGAAAAGCTGCTCAACCAATAGCATTACTGCGCCGTCTATGTGTTACCACAAAGTGCCAAGTGCACTAGAAGCGCATTAAACGTTAATGAATGCTTATTAATTATTGCATTCTTTCGTGCCAATCCAGAGGAAAAACTATGTGGTGCGCCGTAGTAGAAGGCCCCGGATTATTTATTTTTTTTGACAGTTCGGGTTGTTTGTCGTGCACTTATTACCTCAGTAAACGGGCGTTTTTGAGCTTTGTTTCCATCGAGCGCTCAAGTATTGCACAACCAATGAACACAAGATGACATGATCAATGGATGAAAAACTTACACGCCAGGCGGGCATACGCGTTTAAAGCCTGTGCGACTGTACATGCAGCAGGCACTTACAAGCCCCTGTGCAAATGTAGCTGAAAACCGAGACTTACGAACAGTTACCGCCAGGCAGCATCCTGAGACCGTCTTGGATATCTTCATTTTTGAAATCTATGAACTCTGGGAAGTGCTGCTCAACCCAAAAGAGGCTTCAGTACGAGAGCGGACGGCGAAGCCGAGTTGGGCTTTTATTGGCAGCAACATACGAAGCGCGCGGTCGCTTCCGCAGACCACGATAAGGAAAACCCCGGAGCCCGCGTCAGTCGGGCTCTCTCGTGGCACGCGCCGCACGTGCCTTCTCTATTGCCAACGCGTTGCGCGAGGGTGAAATACGGAGGCTCGGGTCTGCCCTTTTTTATCTCCGATGCTTTCCGCCACGGCAGCTGTTCTCGCAGCAGCTCTGCGAAGGACGGCCACTGCTCCCTCGTCAGCGCCCTGAGGCAGGCGAGAGGCGCAAAGCGGGGCCGCAGTTACACGCTTCTTCGACGCGCTCTTTTCATCCTAAGCTGCTGGCCCGCGGGCAACGAACATGCGCCATCGGTCGCTAAGCGTCCGAGTATTACCAATCAAGAGGCGAGAGTTGCGGTACTTTAAGAACGACATTTGCAGTGTGAGAGATTGCTGATACCATACGGCATTTCACATGAAACTTCCCGCGTAACGCTGCACTAAGAATTGCATATTATTAAAAATAAAGGTTATGTGCACAAATCATTTTCGCATAGTTCATAGTCGAGCAAGAAAGGGGAAGAGAGATAAAGGGTTTATGACAATGAACTGCGCACGCAGTGATTCGCCAATACACCCAATAGAGTTGAAAAGGCACTCAAAGGAATAGAAAACATGCAGTGAACCAAAATATATACGTTCTTTGCACGTTGAAACGTAATGAACGACTTTTTTTAAAGCATTTATATTCCAGACTCAGAAAGCACTGGCGAACATTGTACGTATACCTGAAGAAGACCATGTAGCCGAACATGAGGCCGAACGTGTCCCGAAAACTCCCGAACTTTTCCGTCAAAACGGCAGTAAGCAGAACAAGCCTTAAACAAAGCTTCAGTCTTGAATGCCATTCAAGCAAAAACCAAACAGGCCGGCTTCATTTTTCGATCTCTAAGACCACTCGGCTATCATACGAAGTTTTGTTTTTCCTAGCATGGCGTTTATTAGACACCCTTGTGTACAGGAACGGGTTATTATCAGACTACAGGTTTTCCCTCAGAATTTAATCCAAGTGCCGGGAAAAATAATTTAAGCGGAAGCCAATTTAATCTGGACGCAGTGCAATTTTATCGTAGCGCAAACTGTTTTATCCAAGTGCCAAAGTATAAAGGCCAAACGTCAACTCGGAGTACAAGCGCGAACCCATTTAATCCGAGTACAAAAGCAAATAGTAAAGGGCCAGTGGTTCTAATCTGCGTGGCAAACCAATTTAATCCACATCCTGAAAATGAACACGGCAGATGAATTCAAAGCACACAGCACGAATTGGAGGAATAAACCGAAGTGGAGATGATTTTCAAGACCATGCGCTGACAGAGCAACAAGACTGCATGAAATATTTCGCTTTGGTCCGCTTGTTAGCTATTTCTTGCCGCAGTTAAGAGTGGCGGGAAAATGTAAAAGCGCAGTATTTTACATAACTCTCGCGGCTTGCAGTTCAGGCGCACAACCAGTGATTAACTATGACTAGTGTTCTGGCTGCAGGGCTAACCACTGCTGGTGCTTGATAGTTAGACACATCAGTTCTCCATGCAAATGTAACGTATGGCCCTGCGGCTGTTTTAATGAAATCGTAACCGGTACAAAATGTATTCGAGAGGTCCTAATCCTGACTCGACACCGCTAGCAGGGACGAAACATAGTATGTAGTGTCAAACGAAGTCGAATCAGGCGACTCATAGAATAGGAAAATTTTCGGTTCGCTTTAACAGCAACTTAGGGCTAGAACAAAGCAACCGGCTCCTCAGCAGGATCACCTCAGCAACCGTGTTTAATTTGCGAGGGGTGTTATCCTAGAGGTGAAGAATGCAAACAATCTATAGGCACATACAAGCACCGATCATTCAATCTTTGAAATGCAATTTCATTATCTGGAATGAAGGTGGAACCAGCGAAAGTCTTGTGCAGAGAAAAGTTTTTTTTCTTTACCGGAATAAATCAGTTGTAAGTCCAGCAGTGTTGTGTGTGCGAGTGCCTCCTCTGTCTTGGCCTGCGTCCATTTCCGCTGGTTTCAGCCTTTGCGTATTACGAACCATCTAGCCCAGCATTTTGCGCTCTTGGACTTTGCCTGGAAGACGCTATGTGGCTAGAAGCAGAACTCTACGTTTTCTGCGTGCCGTCTTCCCGCAGAGGTGTTGACATAAAGGAAAAGTTGTCGCGGCCGAAAGCAGTGCACTCTATCTGCTGTATTTGCTTCGTCTAGTATCGAGCAGCGCCGATAAAAAACGGCGCAAATGCTCCTTTTTTTGTCATTTTTGGCGGATTTGTGGAAGCCAAGTCCCTCCGCTCGCTGAGAAAGGTTCTGACTTTCGATCTGAACTATGAAAACACTTCCACTGCGGGGCTAAAAAACCGGCTCTAAGGAGGAAGCCGCTTAACGGAATGCATCGGGCTGGACAGGGTTACCTCTTCCGCATGGCTGTGAGCGGGAGAAAAATAAAAAGTTTGTACAAGTCCTTCACTTTTTACACGGGCTCATATGGTTTGGTTTGATTTATGGGGGTTTACGTCCCAAAGCGACTCAGGCTATATGGGGCGCCGTATTGAAGGGCTCCGGAAATATCGACCACCTGGGATTCTTTAACGTGCACTGACATCGCACAGTACACGGGCCTCTAGAATTTCGCCTCCATCGAAATTCAGCCGCCGTGGCTGGGGTGCAATCCACGTCTTTCGGGTCAGTAGCTAAGCGTCATATATAACTACTGAGCCACCGCGGCGGCCACACGAACTCATATGTCGCTCGAAAATTAGTTCAACACGACCCAATGAACCTTGCAGACAGTCCAGTTCCCCAATGCATAACTCCATTAACAGACATGCAAGCGATAAAGTTAAGGTTAGGTCCTTTGGTGCCTCCTTCGTCAGTTTTTCCTGTTTTTTTTTCTTTCAATACCTCCGTCTCATCGGCGCGCTGTGCCTTAATCTTTTTGTTTTTGTTACACCCATCAGCCCCGCAACGAGCAGACGCTTTACAGCGCGGGAGCATGGGCGCCGCCATATTTGGTCTCGTGACCATTCCGCCATCGCCGGCCTTCTCGTTTCCACGGCTGCCGGCGCGCTGGTGCCCGGCTGCAAGACGCTTCTTCGCCTCTCGCTGTGGATAACGAGCTGCCAGACGGCACAAAATCTTCGTGTGAGTTCGCACAGAACGTGTTGGGGCTGAAAAACGTTTGCGTCAACCAGCTCATCTACTCCTCTCCTTCAGACTGCCCGTATCGAGTCGAATGAGTCAACAGACCGCGGTCAGCTATCAGCGCGTTCATATTTATTCAGTCAATTCACCACGTAACGATACTGGTGGACTGCATAACATGGTCTGGAACAGCAGATTAAAAGCGGGCCAATACCTGAAAGCTTGCTTTCTATTGCCCGATATTTTTGCCGAATGGAGGAATATGTTTTCACAGCTATCAAGAACGTTCGCTGCTCAGCGCTGTGCACGCGACTTACAACCAAACGTCCGCCTGCGTGTGATCGCCGGACGATTGTCCAAATATTTACTTTATCCTCCGTTAACATTCCGGCTTCCAAAAAAAGAGCATGGATATTCTTCAAGGACACCTTCAGAAGCTCGGCAACGTTCGACCGTGCTCTGTTGCTAAGTAAAACTAAAAGTGCTCCGGAGTTCAGCCCCCGCAGGTGTAACAAGCCGGAATAAGCGGAAATATACAAAGTCCTCTCATGATAAATTTCACCGCTGACCCATGCATTAGAGCACTTCTGTAGAGCTTTGCACTGGGCGACAGAATTGCATGTCCAGCGCCTCCTTTGATGACTTTTGCAAAAGCTCCGTTGCCGCTTCCTTTGTGGTAGCGTTAAGCAAGCACGACAGTTTAGGAGCACTGTGCCGACGCCAAGGAAGCACTTATTGCAAAGGTCTAAAAAAGCACCGATCATTCGATGTATTGTGTCAGTGCTTGTGGAAGGTGAGAAAGGTGACAGGAATGTTCGCTCGTTCTGCCATTCCCGCAGCTACTGCTGGCGCTGAAATAAACCGGCGCGCGGAGTTTGTGATATGTTTATTTTTTTCGTGGAACAACACATTAACGTCCTGCTCTGCTTGGAAGCAGCATGAACTCGCAAGACAGCTCCTCCAAAAACGGCGGCAATTGTGACGCGGTTTCCTTTATATAACAAGCTCGTCTATTTTTCCGACACTACCCCACAGTGATATTAGCTCTAGATATTAATTCATCAAACAGCTGAATTGATTCACAGCTAAATTAATTCAATAATACGCATGACATCCGTGTCACAGCTGGGTTGTTTAAGAGCCACTTGACGTTCGTACACAAGCTGCGCAGCAGCGTTTCGCACTGCGCGCCGATGCTGCTAACGCCGGCTTCGAAGGCCAGAAGTGGTGGACTAGGGTGTCTCGATGCCAGCGCTTCTTTTCAGGATGGGGACACCCACTCCTTTCGGCGCCATCTTGGTTCTTTCGAATGCGCTGGGTGTGTTGCGACGGCAGGTTATCTATCGGTCAGAGAGAAGGGGACGGGCGTGTAGAGCCAATACCACCGTGATGTAAATGTAAATTTTCTTCTCTGCTCTCTGGTTAGCAGTCTGCTTACATAAACAATTGGTTTCCAAAGAGGGTGTGCGACACATGTCCCGTGTATCGTAACCTGAAGGTGGCAATGTTTTCTTGCGAGGTTACCCCTTTTTTATGAACATTTTTCAGTCGTATGCTTTCCACAAGCATCACTGGAATTATTATTACAATTATTATTACACTTGGATGGAATTTCGTATTCGCAGCACTTTTAATAATAATTTTGTTTCTTATTATAGATTTCTAATCATATTTATGTGACTAGAAGAAAAATGACACGTTGCATAAGTAGGCCGACAGCAGTTAAGGTGCCTATTGAATAGGAAAAAAATTACTAAGAACATTTTTCAGCAATCAAACATAATTTATTTACAATATTAAGTAGTCATTTCAATTTATAAGCTCTCAGGAAGGTTATCAGATTAAAATGTGCTAGCCTTACTGTAGGCTCATACCTGCTACAGTCTTGCTAGCATAACACTCGGCTGGTTTTTCAGGAGTGTTAAGCCATCGCAGATAGATGCGAAGCCGTGTGGAGACAAAGCGCTCAAGAAGTTTTTCAATCACATCTTTGTGGAGGCAACATGGGTTTTCTGGCAAAGTTACATGTTTTCCAATAATTTTCTTCAGTGCTTTAAAAGGCGTTCTCAGACGGGTCAGATCTTGAGCTTCAGCAAAGGACTTGAAAGCACTCTCACACTGAAAGACAAAGTCCAGCACTTGTCTGCTTGCATAAATTAAATTTCTGCCACCTTGGCCATATTGTTTTAGTTGAGTAAACAATTACTAAGAACATTTTTCATCAAACACAATTTATTTACAACATTAAGTACTCATTTCACTTTATAAGCTCTCAGGAAGGTTGCCACAAGTAAAACGCGACAACTGGGCACCGACGGACACGACGAAAATATGCGAGGTCGAGTGTTACGCTAGTAAGACTGCAGCAGGTACGACCTACAGTAAGGCAAGCCCATTTTAACCAGATAACCTTCCTGAGAGCGTGTAAAGTGAAATGACTACTTAAGATTGTGAATAAATTGTGTCTGATTGCTGAAAAATGTTCTTAGTATTTTTTCCTCTTCAATAGGCCCTTCTGTCAGCCTACTCATGAAACGTGTCATTTTTCTTTTAGTATGATTATAAATCCATAATAAGAAACAAAATTATAAGCTGTCGGGAAGCTTATCTGGTTAAAATGTGCTTGCCTTACTGTAGACTCGTACCTGTTACAGTGTTGCTAGCGTAACACTCGGCTGGTCTTTCAGGAGTGTTAAGCCATCGCAGATAGATGTTGCCCTTTCGCGCTCGATCCAGTGCACAGAGGAACACAACAGCCAGTCATGTTTTAACAAGCACGCACACCACTAGGCGCTACACAAAACACGAGCTATCGCTCCACAACGTCACCTGGAGAGTGAAACAGAACGCACGCACGCAGGTCCGTTCGGGTCGACGGCCGGCGGGAAAGAACCAACATTGCGCCGAGAGGCGGCGCAGGGTGATACAAAGGCTGTCCCCACCCTGAAAAGCAGTGCTGGCATCGAGGCACCCTATGGTGGACTTCCTAGTGGCGCCATCTGTCC
The DNA here is from genome assembly GCF_055824585.1 of Amblyomma mixtum. Taxonomy (NCBI): domain Eukaryota; kingdom Metazoa; phylum Arthropoda; class Arachnida; order Ixodida; family Ixodidae; genus Amblyomma; species Amblyomma mixtum. The sequence goes on from NC_143014.1 coordinate 293,124,762, forward strand.
TGGAAAGAGCAAACTGCTCTTTGTAAACGGTCTTCCGTTTCTATCCACTCTCTCGAACTATTTTCTTTGTCTTGTCGCTCGCTGTTTCTCGCCCAAATCTTTTGTATAATATTTCTTTCTCGCGTAGCATTGTTGTACCGTTATCGCCCTGGTGTTTCCCTCTTCATTTTAATAGTTTTCGCGCCTGTGTATCGACGCTCTCTTGCTAGTGTTTGTTCTGTAACATGTTTCGTTCACCTTTCCCTAAGTAGAGTGTTTGTTACGCCTCATGCCTACGCCTCATGCCTACGCCTCATGCGGTCAACGGCTAATCAGGCGTGGCCCCTATCGCCAGTCACCAGTCGGAACCTCTTCTTTCGCATGAGGGGTGGAGAAGTTTGTCGGTCCGCCCCCTCCAATACGCACAGTGCAGCAGTGGGCAGGTTGGTCCGATTAGTTATAATTTCGGCGCCAACCAACCATCAAGCCGCCCACAATACCCCGACAGTGCCAGTCGTTAAGTGCACCGCAGGCTGTTCCTTAAAGGCGTAGCCGAAGCCCCTTAATTAAAGCACCATATGATGCAGTTTGTCTCAACGATGTAGAACCTGCACAAGCGTGGTCTTTCGAATTGCAGCCATTGCATGTACGCTTTGCGGCTGCGTTTGACGTTGTCCCTGCTGCGGTTGACCGGCCTCGTGGTCACTAAGTCCATGGAGTAGCCGTGTGCGTATAGTAGGCGTCAGCTCTACTTGAGCTATTTGCAATTTCGGGCAGTACTTTCACCGCCTACTTTATCTGCTCCAGTGTGTACGAACGGTTCTTGTGGACCATTTCGAGGACCATACCTTAGTGTTAGTTTGTCTCATAATCCATGCTGCTACATTTCTCTCGAGCTTAGCGCTGCCCTTATTATTTCCCTCTTTATTGCTGACTGCGATGTCCTCCCTGTATTTTCAAACATTATCCTTAGCATAGAAGCTTCAACCCCTTATGTAATATGTGAGTAATGGGGAAATTCACCTGCTGCATGCACGTCAGGCCCCGCGTACCTTATAATCCATCGTAAATGAAGAGCGAAAATAAAAACGTGGACAAAGACACATATTCGGACACCATTCGGGCGCTCTAATGCACATCTGTCTTTTGCGGCGTTATTAACGAATAAACCAGATGAATAGCTGAAGTCCCATTTGAAGTAAACGAGTATTCACTGTGCTCCCATGCAGTCACCATTTCAAGAACTGTACAGCAATGGGGGCACTCTGAACAGCCTTCCATGTTGGTGGCGCTGCTTAAATGAGCTTGTGCTAAAAACGGCAAAAAACTCGCAAGTTTCGCGCTTTTCATCGTTCAATTATTAAAAATTGAGATATAAATATCTGCTTGCCACCTTTCTTATTTCTCAAAAAAAAACATTTTTACATCTTCCGGAGGAAAGAGAGAACAGTACGCGTACTCTTTCTCTACGTTCAAGTAAATACCAAATTTCAGAAATATGCGTTGATTAATGCTGACTCACCCATCATTTGCTCAGGTCAGAAGAGTTACCTTCTGCGCCGTATATCAGCAAATTCTTTTTCATAATCTGAGAACGCCTGTGAAATCATCTCAACCGTAATTTATTTTCCTGATAAATTGTTCCACAAGGTCTAGATCAGCTGCCTATACTTGGCGATTCCCTTTCTACTTCCATTGCCACCACTATCTACAGTAAACTGATGCTTCCTTCCCAGAAAAATGGCTAGCCGGAGGTACTGCCACGCTTGAGATATGGTCACTTACAAACGCAACCCACTATGACAGACAATTTTTCTCCGTTTTATGAAATAGATGCCTCATCACTCGAAACATGGGACTTGGGTTGCGGTAAATGAGCCTGCCTGTTGGCATTCGCACTACAATGCTGTCGATACTTGTAGTCCACATATACCTAAAACGTTTTTCCTTTCTCAAGAAAAGTCATGCGTTGTACAAAAAAAATGTCCCAAATGGTTGCGCTAATGGCTTAGCGTTGCTTATTATTCCAGCGTCCCAGACTTCCGTAAAGCCTTCGACTGTGTTCAGCACGATTTTATCGTAAAACTAGAGACCTGTGGCATCCATGGCATTGCATTAGATTTGCTAGGTAATTGGTTAAGCAATACAACTAAATATGTGACAGTAAATAATGAATCTTCGACTCACACTACTATCAAACAAGCAGTGCCTCAGAAATCAATATTAGGGCCGCTATGGTTTACCTCTTAAAATAATCACGTCTCCAAAATGCCAGAATCCGCAGATTTATAAGCACACGGGTGACAATATTTTCCTTACTGCCTGCTCCATGTTCGAGTAAGAAACAAGTGTAAACTCTTTTGTAAGGAAACTTCATATGACGCTATAAAATATTAACTTAAGCTTAAGCCTCACAAAAATACCTACATTATTTTCGAACCCATTAATGCAGTTGTATATAAGTCTATCAGTATAGAGCATGCAAATTCAAAAACAAGTAAGGTTTCCAGTGAAAAATTTCTTGGTGTTAGGCTCAACAAAAACCTTTCATGGAATGTTCATGTCTCCAAGATAAATGCAGATTTAAGTAAAACTGCTCGATGCCTGTGTAAGATTGCACCATAATGCCTGTCCGGCTTAAGCATGCTGCATATTATGCTCATGCTCTTTTCATTTTAAGGCTTTCTTACTTACCGTAATCTGGAGAACCAGGACAATTGGCCACATTTAAAAATGTCACTTGCTTCAAAATAGGGCAATGCGGGGGCGACTGAAGGATATTATGGAATACCTTTAAATTTTCCATCCCTTCCACTGTTCGGAAAACGTAATTTGGTAAAACTTAAGCAGATATACAACTCTCGCTTACTGCAGTGTGTACACAAAAACTGATTATATGGCATCCTCAAAGCTACCCCGACAATGAAATACCCCTTCCTCAAAACGAAGAAACCAGTTCTAAGAATTCGTACAAACTACAATAAAGAGAGTTTGAAGTTTCCGGTATCAGTCAATCTCAATGTTCCGTTTTTATTTATTTATTTTATTTATTTATAGCATTATTAGCGATTACCTTTCTGCCGCCCCCTGCTACGCTTGCCGTATCTTAGAATCCACTCCGTTACCCTCGAGGACCAGCGGTCATCTTGCCTTCGCATTACATGCCCTGTCCAAGCCATTTTCTTCCTCTTGATTTTGACTAGGATATTGACCCGCGTTTTTTCTCTCACCCACTTTGCCCGCTTCCGGTCTCCTAACGTTACATGTATCACTTTTGTTTCCATACCTCGCTGCGTTGCCCTTAACTTAAGTTAAACCCTTTTCGATAGCCTCCACGTTTCTGACGCATAGGTGAGTACCGGTAAGATACAGCTGCTGAATAGTGTTCTCTTGAGGGGTATTGGTAAACTGCTATCCATGATCTGAGGGAACCTGCCTTATGCGCTGCTGCCTGCGCAGCAAAATCCCGAAAGGCGCACACGGCAAGAAAAGGAAACCAGTCAGGAGGTTCAATTTGCTCAGCATACACGTTCTGAGCTGAAATGCACTGTTCCCTGAACAGTTACCTCGCTCAACGCGGCGACTGTGCGTGTTTATCAATCATGCAGCTTTCCCACACGCTAAACAGCCTGATGAACAGGAAAAGTTCACACGTAATTCGGGGGTCTTTCATCACAGAAAGAAATGTTATACTGTAAGGCGTGACCTCAGTGCCCTTTTTAAGAGACTGCCGAAGTAGGCTATGCACCAGACGAGCACATGGCGATACAACACAAATAATGGCGTTGTTCAATAGATTCCCGTTTCTCTCACATGTAGCAATTAACTGATCACAGCACTAGCGTCGCCTTGCTTAGGTGGGACGTCCTGACGCGTAACGTCCACGCTTGAAGTCTAAGAAAGTTTTTTGCGGACTACTGAATCTACATCCGCTGAACTCGTTTCAGTACACCGGCGTCAAGAAAGGCTAGGCAACGCTGCAGGTAATGCGCAGAGGAAGTAATGACCGATAAGAACATTTGTCAGCTGCCTTCTGGAGAGGCCATACAGGTATTCTAAGAAAAAGCGGAGATTGAATGTGTCAGCACAAAATTCTATCAAGACGGCGCACAGAAAAGACAGATGAGCATTTTGTCACCTAATAAGCACAGCTGCAGCTTTTCGGTTTTAAAAAATAAAAATCCTGAGACAAGTTGGTGCACAAAAAGTGTACGAAATATTCGCCCGACTCTATCAAGGTAGCAAGAAAGTCGGCCCACGCATCAGCTCCCTTTGAAAGCGCCCCAGAAAAGTCGCAGAACTTCTATGTAGCGAATTTACGTTCTTCCTCGCACAATTCAGCTCTTCCAACAGTGTCACTACACAAAGTCGCAACGAAGATGTCGCAAATTTGTGTCCGTACAGACACGAAGTGCTCCAAACCAATCGAAGCTTGCTTTTAAAGCGAAAGCTTTATTGGACTAGTCAAGCCAGGGTCGTCGGCGCCGCAATTTGACCTTCAAGTGGGGGAGCGACGAAGGTGCGGCAGCTAATTGATGTACTTTCTCTCATTCCCTCCTTTATCCCATTTCTTAAACCAAGATGTGACAGTTCCCGCGCCATTTCCTTTCCTGAAAAACCAAACAAAACAAGTGGGCCACCGGCGCTCATTGAGTTTACGGCCGTTGGCGTTGACAACGTTGTAGAGTTCGTTGATTTTGACGAAGAGGCGAGCAACTAGCTCCCTGGGTCAGCGGACGCCTCAATCTCGCTTTCATGTACAGTCTTTGTCAAAAGTAACCGGGCACAGGTGGTTTGTCTCTCAGCCGCGTAGCGAACCACTTACGGCAGCCCTTTGTCTATGAATCTGTGGAAAGTAAGGTGAGCTCTTTTTCTCATGTTTTGACACTTTTCAGTCTTTAGGGGTGCCGCAAAGGCTCCGTAATGCAGTTGAGAAGCAAAAGCCTGTTGCTCGGTTACTTTTGACAAAGGGGGTACGTGGCGTTGGTGTCCACCTTCACAAACCTGCTTTCGCTCAATATTCCGTGATCGAGGCGAAACGCAAAAGGCGCCCATGTGCTGTGCGATGTCAGCACACGTTAAAGATGCCCAGGTGGTCGAAATTGTTCCGTAGACCTCCACTACGGCACCTCTTTCCTCTTTCCCTCCCACCTTCCGCCTTTGCCTTACGGCGCGATTCAGGTGTCCACCGAGATATGCGGCAGATATTGCGCCATTATTATTCCGTGCTTAGCAATGCTAAACCGCGAGCAATTTTCTTCATCATATTCTTTTTATCAGAGCAAGAGATGGTGACATCAGCATAGGCCAAAATCTTAATTTTACACTGTACTATACAGAAGCACCGATTACCTGTGTTTAGAGAAAACTGAGCTATAGGTGGTCAAGATATATAACGCCAGTCACAAAGACGCTACAGGACAGGTGACGAAAATAAAATATTTTTGGTAAGGTCTTGAGATGCATGGTGGAGATGTGCCGGGGGGAGGGGTGACTGCCAAGCCGGTTTTGGAGTGACTGAAAGATGCCTTGGCTCTAAATACCTGCCGATACAGGGCAGCTCCCTCTCACAGTAGGCACATGCGGCGCTCCTGACGGCGCCTGCATAAGTATAATCTGCGCTGAAGAACTTCCCGAATGACACGAGCTTCAGGAGAGACCTATTACTCGCGCGACAGGGACTCCGAAACTACTGACGCTCAAGGGTTTAGTAGATGCGAAATCTATCAGCTTTTCTCCTTACGTACCTCATCAGATTGATCCTAGCTTATACATAGCAGATGTACACTAATTTTGAGTTCATTTTATTGCGCGGCTGTTGCATAAATCTATATCTTTTTTTTTTGCCGCGGACAGTAAATTAAAGTGGACAAAATCAAAGCATCTCGCTTTGAGAAAATTTTGCCGTTTTTATTTTATATACTGATACCACACAAAAAAGTAAACAGCAAAATAAGGTTGAATAAAAACAATCTAAGTTAAAATTATTTATAGTCTGAACCCGTTTGAACCGGTCCGACGCGATCCAAACCGGTTCGAACCGGAGCAGAATGTCACTCCGGAGCCGAACCCTGAACACAATCCGAAAGGCGTGAACCCGAACCCAAAAAACTTCCGGTTCGACACCCTAATTTATTTCTAATCATTGAAAACATTTACAAGCGACTTTTAATTCGTTGCATACTCACTTTAAGCTGATCAATTGTGCCAAGTTTTTTTTTTTTGTTGTGAGTTTCCGTTCTAGGTGCAGATATTAACGCTTATGAATGTGCCTGTAAAGGATTAATGAACGGTTGCCACAATGGGAGATGATGCTACACACATTGGGTATCATTCCACGTTGCATTATCTCGTGTTCTGCACGTGCAGATTGACGCGTTCTATCCTAGCTGATATGGAAAGACGCAGGAAAAAAGAAGTGCTCAAGGCTGCTTTTGCGGTCACTCGAGTGCCCGGACACAACTGCACCTTCAGTTAGAGCTCTAGGAAGAAAAGAACCCGCCACGGTAACATTATCTGGTCCACTTGTGTACAGCCGCCTGCAAAGGTGTTTTCCTTTTTATCTTTTACATTGTTGGCCTTATCAGAGCATTGTGTAAGCCCTGGGAAGTCCCCTGAGAAATACGGTCTAGCACCCGGCTCCGAAACTATGGCAGGTATAGATATAATGATATTGCGAGCCATAGATAGCCAGAAAGCATTCTCTTTGATTTCCACAAAAGAATATTCGCACAGGTGAAAGATGTAAGCATCACATCCTTTCTTTTTTTGAAAAACGATCTCTCTGTAGCGAAGTTCTTTCTCGGAACCAAAAAAAATGAGGCACTGTGAAGTGAGCTAACATTACCAAATGACATAATAAAGCGGCAAAGAGAACAACTCTACCCAGTCATTGTTCTCAAAAAAAATATTCTTTGGTCCTTTCTGGCTATGTTGACGTTTCCCCGACAGCAAAGGGCTCATTTATCGCGAGAAAACTACATTTAAAAATCTTCAGGCCAGTCCGTTATTAAAACTCGTCACGTTGTTGACGAGAAGGCTGCACCTATTCTGTGACACATTGCACGGCTTGGTACACGTCGACAAACGACATTATATACAGGATGATCCATCTCGAATAACTCGTCATAAGGATAGCAGACGTGATACGGAAATGAAATTTACTGCTTCAGATATTCATTCTTTGTTTTGCAGCAGGACATTGGAATGTACTCCCAGAAAATGTTGCGCAAAGGTGCGCAAATGTTGTGCAACTGATCCAGCAATTTACTCATAGAAAGTGTTGTTGCATCCCCAAATCGCGAACAAACTTCATACTTTATAGGTAACAACGTTGTCGAACTTACTACCACGTACAAATACTTAGGAGTCAACTTGCAATCGGATCTAACATGGCATCATCACATCAACGTTACTCTTGCATCTGCTAACCGTACTTTAGGAATCATGAAACACAGACTAAAGCAAGCGCCTTCACATCTAAAGAAACTCGCGTACATCACGTTAATCAGGCCTAAAATTGAATATGCATGTGCCATCTGGGACCCGAGCCAAGACTACATTATACGTTACATTGAATCCCTGCAAAGCCGTGCTGCTCGCTTCATTTTTTCAGATTATTCTCCGTACTCCAGTGTTTCATCTTTAAAAATTCGTGCCGAACTGCATCCGCCATCACTACGACGGAAACACGCCCGCTTATCTCTCTTTCACAAACTTTATCATCATGATCGTTTGCGCGACGACTTCTTTCGGTCACCCCCTGTCATTTTTCCTCGCCGTGATCATCCCTGCAAAGTCAAACGCCCAGCATGCCACTCGGCCCATTACGCACAATCATTCATCCCCAAAACCATAGCTGACTGGAATAACCTACCATCAGATATTGCCACTGAAGTTAACACTGATCAATTTCATCAAATGCTGTGGACTCATTTCAGAATTTGACGTCTCTGTGCGTTTTTGTGGTTAGCTGTTTTTTTTCTTTTTTTTTTCAGGACTAATTTAATACCTGTGCATCTTGTTCGATATTGTATTGTAGTTTTTTCTTTTTGTGTTATCCTTGAACCCCCGGTGTTTCAATTTTCACACTTTTATCTTATCTTTATTCGAACTTTAATCCACTTCTAATATTGGTGCTTGCGTATTTTGTGGTTTTCTTGCTATGTTTGCTGAAATTGTTTATTCTTACTATTTTGTTTCTCGCATATTCGTATTAGTGTGTTTCGTGTGCCCCCCCTATGTAATACCCTCTTGCAGAGGGCCTTTAGGGTATTTGAATAAAATAAATGAATTCAGTCTCGCCTTGAAGAACATAAAAATACGAGCAAATGATGTTGTTGCTTTTGGTATTGTGTAACTCCTGCCGTCGATATAAATTGTCCGTGCGCGTGCCTACTGATTACCTAAATAAGACGTACGGCTTTCCATGCATTTTGCCATGGCGTTTGTTTCAATGCCCAGCCCTATTTGGGTCCGAGTGAGGACCGATAGTATGTGCAAATAAATAAATAATTCAAAGGGCGCCTTCCACCCTTTTGGCACTGAGATGCGTCTGCGATCCGCGCACAGATATGGGAGCCAACGTAAATATTTGCCTTGCGAATTCGGCCGGTGATAGTGGTACCCGTATTTCGTTTTGTGGTTTTTTTTCTAGCTTACAAAAAAGATACGTTTCCGATGGGAATGTCTCTTCACGATAAGGACGCGACAGCTTATCAACACAGGACAACTTTTATTTCTCCTCAGGGTCCTTTCAAGACTACGGCAGTTTTACTAAATGCACAGCTTTATGAAGTGAGAGGACACCGCGCTCGCGCGCACACAAAGTGCCCGTGATAACTCGCCCAACACGCTTCCCCACTACATCTGGTCACCGATTTGCGATGGCAAGCCGCGGTGGGTTTGCGGCTGTCGTGTTCGGCTGCTGAGCACGTGAGATGAAATCCCAGCCACGGTGGCCGCTTTTCAGCGAAGATGAAGTGCAAACCCCCCCCCCCCCCCCCCCCCCCCGGGCTGCGCCATGTAAGTGAGCATTAATCTGCTCCAAATTAATAAATATCCGTGCGCTACACCGGAGTCTTCGTAATCGCCTTGTGCACGTTATACCTTCCACACGATACTATTAAAAGTAACGAGGAGCAGGTTCCCTGGCAATCCTTGGTTATTGTTAATGACAATTTACTACATTTAGAACCCTATATAGAACCAAATATTTCCCCGATTTTAGATTCTTTTTTTTAATGGCGCGTGAAGAACAGAATGCGAAGCGACTTCATCACGATATCAACCAAGCTACCAGTCCTGTCACCTCATACGGTCGGTTGGTAGATAGCGAGCATGTCGTAAAGTTGTTTTTGACGTCGCCATTGTGATACCTATGCAAGCCAATATGTCAAATCGTTCATTTTACTAATTTCTAATGCCAAACAAAAACATTTACCTGCAAAAAAAAACGCATAAATGAGTGAGTTACTAAACGAACTATTCGGCAGCTCAGAAGAATTCAAATGAGGAGCTGAATATACCAGGTGTTTCAGGGGAGACCTTAAGCAGTTTTACAAAATAGGCTTTTTGGGGCAAAAATATGGCTTTTGCGGCAGAGTATTACCTGTGGCAGAGCAGAACTGTGGGTCTAAGAATTGACACGCAGAAAACCGAAGTAATGTTCAACAGTCTAGGAAGGGTATACCCCGCAATTCTGGACAAAAGCATTTTTGAACGGGAAACCAGTTATGAACGCAGTTTTTTCATATAATTTAAGATGTCCTCTAACAATTAGTATATCGGAATGTCACCCGTCGGCAGCCGAATTTTTTTCTATTAACGTTCCTGCTACCGTCAAAACCGTTCCCCATTGCTTTTCTCGATGTGATCGATGGAAACGCTCTAAAACAAAGATTTTTCTAGATATCTGAAAAATGAACCAACCATTAACTTCAATATTTCCATAAGATTATCTTACAATTTTTCAATTTTATAAATTTTTGTCCGTGAATGTTGGACAAGGAACAGCAGTTCGCAATTGGTAGCGAGGTGCTGGAAGTAGTAAGAGAATATGTCTACTTATAGCAGGTAGTGACCGCCGATCCGGATCATGAGAGGCAAATAACTAGAAGAATAAGAATACGGTGGAGTGCATATGGCAGGTCCTCTCAGGCCATGAATGGCAGTTTACCAATATCCCTCAAGAGAAAAGTCTACAACAGCTGCATATTACCGGTACTCACCTGTGGGGCAGAAACGTGGAGGCTAACGAAAACGGTTTAGCTTAAGTTAAGGACAACGCAGCGAGCTATGGAAAAAAAGTGATAGGTGTAACATTAAGGGACTGGAAGCAGGCAGAGTGGGTGAAGGGACAAACGCGGGTTTATGACATCCCCGCCGAAATCAAGAGCAAGAAATGGGCTTGGGCCAAGGCAATGCCAATGCAAGATAACCGCTGGTCCTCAAGGGTAACAGAGTGGATTCTAAAAGAAGGCAAGCGTAGCAGGGGGCGGCAGTAAGTTATGTGGGCGGACGGGATTAAGAAGTTTGCGTGGATTGAGTGGCCGCAGCTGGCAGAGGACAGGGTTAATTGGCGACATATGGAGAAGCCTTTGCACGGCAGTGGGCGTAGTCAGGCTGATTATGATGATTACCTGTGTTGGCGGACACCGGAAAGCCGGTTAATTGTCTTAATTAATAAGCTGGTTAACTAATTTCTGATGATTATCTTTTTATTCAGGCAACCAGTTCCAATTAGAGATTTGTAGCCACTTGTTAGTAATAGCCATATCAGTTTTTAGTATTTAGAAAACGTGGTTATCCTCGGCACTGCAGCTCGACAAAACTTGGCTACATCGTGCCAAAATACATGCGCTTTCGAAAGGCATGCAAGGAAAGCAACTTTACAGTGCACGTAACTAATCAAGAACTCCAAATTTTATCGAGCTAAAGCGCCAAAGGTAATCGCGCTTCCTAGATATTTTTACAAAATGAGGATGAGGAATAAAAAATAAAATAAGAGTATTTGCCTACCTCTGTTTAAATGTCATGCCTACAACTATTATACTGCACACACACAATAAATCGATAGCTAAATCACACTCCTTCAACAGCGCTTCAGCTAAAGTGATGACTGGACCATCATCTGCTGTTGCAGTACTGATATTTAAATTCTAACCATTTTCCCCGTTAGGTTTTTGAAGAAATGATCTCAGAGCAAACCTTCTCCACAACACGGTAGAGACTCGATAGTCTTTTGTGGGCCCAAACGCAAACTGACATTGCACAGTTATGTCCACGATACGATATACTGACATTAGTGTGGATGAAATGTGTTGATGAAAGGGCGTCTGTGCTTGTGGCAGAGCTACGAGACATTAAATGGGACGCTACAAGACTTAGCGGAGCTAGAACGACTGGTGAGGAACGTGCTGTAAGTAGAGCAGGCATACCTGCTGCTACGGTGAAATACATCAGAGGGAGGAATAAAATTTTTAATGCAGAGACAGACAGGATTTCGTCAACTAAACAAACCTAAACCAACAAACCTAAATGAAATCTGAAGGTGGTACGAGATCAAAAAGGCCAGGCGGCCAAAATGTTTCTTTTCTTGAGAGCGGCAAAGAAGTATGCAAAAACTCAATATACAAGGCGTTTCACGTAACTTGAACCAAGCATTAAAGAAAATGGCACACCAGAGCTGGTTGAAACCAAAAGCATATTGTTTCCCGTCATGTGGGGCTCCTCAGAGTATCTTTTAAATTCCCCTTACGAAGTTCATTACCTTAGATTAATTATGCAAAAATCTAATATTCACTTTAGGGTCACTTGCCTTTCGTAATGTTGTAGAGGTGGTTTTGAAACAAACGATCCAGTTTTTTGTAGCAAGGTATTTTCTACGGGGCCCTTTTTTCCAGCTTTTAAAAAAACCCCGCGAAATATGAAAAAAAACAACGTGATTGCGCTCTTGCGCTACCGCATTGTAGCGCTGCCAAGCGCGTCTTAAGTGAACGAAGCGTGCGTAGTCACCGTCTCGAAGTGAGCGGCCGATACCGCTGTCATCATAGTCTCGAAAGTGCGTCAGCACATTCTACCTGAACATGGAAAGCACGCGCCGCGATCTGCGGGATGTGATAAACCGGCCTTAGACAGCCAATTCAGACGGAGCTTCTGTTGGAACCATCGCAAAGGCAAAACAAAAAGGGAAGGGAAAGCAGTGGAGTCGCGTGTTTCCGTTTTTATAATTTTATCACTTTGCAGCCCGTAGAACTGAGCGGTGGCCGCTCACTTGGGCACGGTCAGCGCGCAGGTTTCGTTCATTCAAAACACGGTTGGGCGGGATGGATGCATGGATGCATGGATGCATGGATGCATGGGTGCATGCGTACATGGGTGCATGCGTACATGGGTGCATGCGTACATGGGTGCATGCGTACATGGGTGCATGCGTACATGGGCGCATGGGCGCATGGGCGCATGGGCGCATGGGCGCATGGGCGCATGGGCGCATGGGTGCATGGGTGCATGGGTGCATGGGTGCATGGGTGCATGGGTGCATGGGTGCATGGGTGCATGGGTGCATGGGTGCATGGGTGCATGGGTGCATGGGTGCATGGGTGCATGGGTGCATGGGTGCATGGGTGCATGGGTGCATGGGTGCATGGGTGCATGGGTGCATGGGTGCATGGGTGCATGGGTGCATGGGTGCATGGGTGCATGGGTGCATGGGTGCATGGGTGCATGGGTGCATGGGTGCATGGGTGCATGGGTGCATGGGTGCATGGGTGCATGGGTGCATGGGTGCATGGGTGCATGGGTGCATGGGTGCATGGGTGCATGGGTGCATGGGTGCATGGGTGCATGGGTGCATGGGTGCATGGGTGCATGGGTGCATGGGTGCATGGGTGCATGGGTGCATGGGTGCATGGGTGCATGGGTGCATGGGTGCATGGGTGCATGGGTGCATGGGTGCATGGGTGCATGGGTGCATGGGTGCATGGGTGCATGGGTGCATGGGTGCATGGGTGCATGGGTGCATGGGTGCATGGGTGCATGGGTGCATGGGTGCATGGGTGCATGGGTGCATGGGTGCATGGGTGCATGGGTGCATGGATGGATGGATGGATGGATGGATGGATGGATGGATGGATGGATGGATGGATGGATGGATGGATGGATGGATGGAAGGATGGAAGGATGGAAGGATGGATGGATGGAAGGATGGATGGATGGATGGATGGATGGATGGATGGGTGGATGGGTGGATGGGTGGATGGGTGGATGGGTGGGTGGGTGGGTGGGTGGGTGGGTGGGTGGGTGGGTGGGTGGGTGGATGGATGGATGGATGGATGGATGGATGGATGGATGGATGGATGGATGGATGGATGGGTGGGTGGGTGGGTGGGTGGGTGGGTGGGTGGATGGATGGGTGGATGGGTGGATGGGTGGATGGGTGGATGGGTGGATGGGTGGATGGGTGGGCGGATGGACGGATGGACGGATGGACGGATGGACGGATGGACGGATGGACGGTCGGTCGGTCGGTCGGTCGGTCGGTCGGTCGGTCGGTCGGATGGATGGTTGGATGGATGGATGGGAGCGCCCCCTTTTAAACGGGGTGGTGGCAATTGCCACCATGCTCAACTTTTCATTCTTTATATTTGTTAAACTGTGTTGTCCATTCTCATTAAGATTCGCCATCTTCTTTACCTACGGTTTCCTACACTTCTAACGTTATGTTACATCTCTGCTTTTCAGCCACCAATCCACCAATCGCTTTTTGCTAACTTCCACTGTAGATTTATTTACGTTACCATTGTTATCTCTAAACCTAAGGGCTTCCGGATGAGTGACTGTGCCTGCATCGACATTCGGATGGATACCATCACATTTGAGTATGAGGTGTTCAATTGTTTCCACAGATCTACTACACACTACACATGTGTCATCTTCTTCGTTAAATTTCTTTTTGTAGCTGGGCGTTCTAAGACACCCTGACCTAGCTTCAAAAAGTAGGGCACTGCCTCTTGAGTTATCATAGAAAATTTCTTTCCTGCAGCACAGTTGACTAAAATGCCACCTGTTGCAAACTTGAGAGAAGAGCAAATACCGAAGAGCGCGCCAAAATAGCCGGAAACGCGCAACTCCTGACATAACAAAAAGCTGTCACGTGGCTACATGTATTTCCGTGCGCGGCAGCAGCGCATTAGCCGCCCTATCGCGCTGGTGCCACGCGCGTGGCACCAGCTCCTGCCTAAAACGAAATACATGTGCCGACATCCCAGGCCGATTTCGCAGGTAAAATGTACAGTCGTGAGCAAGCCGGCTGCGGAGCTGAGGAAAACTAAAGTCACTGGAAAACTGCATTGGAACTCCATCTAGCGACAGATATCTGGGATCGAGAAAAACGTGGCGGTGCCCCATTTTATCGACAACATATCAGACAGCTCGGCTTGATGCGTCGCGCTCCTTCTCGCCTAAACGTTCTGGCGCGATATCAGTCTCACTCCGGAGCAAGCGCCGGCCGTCCGTGGTATCTTGATCGCTGAAAAGAAATAAATAAATAAAAAGGGCGTCACAGGTACGGTTCTGCTGCGGCACCACTAGGCATTTCACCGAGCGGTAGCGCGACACACCGAAAGGATTCAACTTACATTCCTGCAGATAAGATGGGTCCCCCTTGAGCTGTCGCGACCCCTGTCGCTGTGGCAGATCCCGGAGGCCGTGCTACACCGCCATTCACTACAAAACAGTGCAGCCCGTCCTTTTCGTTAGGGACGTCACGAGTTTCAATCGACTGGAGGGAAAATTTTCGAATTTGCACGGGTGTCTAGTGAACGCTCTCATGCGTCGCGTGAATAAACTGCTTTCTTGTTTAGCCTGGCTACGGCCGTGGTCTTGTCTCTCTTCCACTGCCATACCTGAGTCTGTGAAAAATCGCCCCAATAAAACACAACAAAAAACTGGAAAGGTGCGATGCACAGAAAGGCGTTTCATTTAGATAAATTATAGGGCTACGCATTACAATTGATGGCGCGAAGGCAGCCATGTTTAGAGAGTTCTGATGCGAGCTGCTAACCCACTGAGTTTAGCGCAATGTTCTCGAAGCGGTAAAGAAAAAGGCAAAAAGCTTGGACCGTAAAATTGGAGTACGCTCTCATTCCGTATTTCTTTCAGCTTCTTCCTTCTCGGTAGGTGATGCGCACAACTTTGACTGCAGGAAAAATTTAAGGGATCATTACTAAATACAACGACAGCGTGTTTCAATCTTCCCGCCATCCCAAGCAACTCGATGTTACTATCCCGAGATCTTGCTTGAAAAAGATGACAGGGCGAAAGCAAGGGATTTATGCACCGTTATGTGTGCTGTTAAATTCCTAAATAACAAAATTCAAAATAGCAAATTCCTAAATAGCAAAGTAATTTTGATGCCAATTGCTTTGCGCTATTTGAGATTATTATATACGCGCTTCAGTTACATTACAGTTAACCTCAAGCGACGGCTACTTATGAGATGCGATATCAGATGGGCGTCACAAACTTTTCTTCATGACAGCAGGTCGCGCCAGAAGTAGGATGTCGGTTCCCCTTTCACTTCTTGTTCGTCTTTTTCTGAGTCCTTGATGTGCAGTATTATCAGCACCATAGCGCAAACAACCCTTGATGTTTCGGAATGCTTAGCTCCTAGCAGTTTAAACAGCACAGTGGTTGGTAGTGTTGTGAATGAAGCGCAAAAAGACTTTAGACACAAAAGAGATTGGTGCACACATACGAAGTGCTTCGTAATTCGTACGTGCACTTTTCTCTCGTCTGTGTTCGAGGCCTTCTAGCGCTTTATTCACATCATGCGACACTAGCTATCCCGCCAGGCGACCTTTTTTAATAGTGAAATTCAGTTAGACCTCTTTCTAGACAAATCCTGAATTTATTTGGCAAATAGTACTCTACAAAATATTAGCAACACGGCGAAAAAAAACAGCAACAGAGGGTGAAAAAATTTAAACAAAATTGTGAGAAACATATTTTTTACACGATGAGACCGTAAAAATAAAATAGTCGATGAACCTAAAGCACAAGTGATGTTCAATAATTGCGAACAAAGCCGAATCCACGAGGTCGCCCATCGGCGGAGTCCCCGTCGCGTCCGAAATTGTACTTGTCCTTGAAGCGCTGGCCAAGGCGATCTTCAGCTTCAAGTACATAATCACGCCAGGGGTGCGGCTGGGCGCCGCAGCATACGCCCGCACGTTGCGTTAATTGAGGTCGAACGCCAGTGCTTGCCTCATCTTCTTTACTGTTACGACACGCTTCCTCATCCACCCTGAGGACGGCGAAGAGCAGCCCATCACTGACGTTCGACCTCCTTCCACCTGTGTGAGTGGCACTCCACAGACACCCAGCAGGTGACTGCGACGTCATGCTGGCCATCGACTGCACCGGTCGTATACTGCACGACATCTGGTACGGGGACACAGAGGTCGGGTGGTACCAGGGCAGGAGACTACGAGCAGCAAGGTGTATGGCGAGGTGGAGTGGTCGAGCGCCAACGTGGGCGGAAACCAGGCGTAAGTCGACGAGGTCTTCCTCTTCTTCCGGGACCTGGAGGCAACCATGTCCACCAGGTTCATCAGCAGAGTCTCTCGCATGAAGATGGACTCGAGCAGTAGCATGGCCAGGTCCGCGGTGTCGGTGCGTACCAAGCGAGCGCAGACGCTGAGCACGGCGTGCCCTGCCTCGACTGCGGTTACGACCGACCCGATTTCCAAGGTGACAAGCGGGATCACTTTTGTCGCCGGGTTCCGGCACCTCGCACAGATGGAGAATGGCAAGAAGGTCGGTCTGGGCAAAATCGCGACGGCGTTTGAAAGACTGGGTGAAGAGCACGGCCTTCTCCGTTGTGCGGGTTTGACAAACGCTGGCCACAGCCGCGCGAAGACTGCAACCTCCCTTGACAAGCGGCCGCTCACTCCCTAGCAGAAAGGCTTGAAGCATGCAGGAGTGGTTCCACTGTGGCTGTTGCAACTCGAACCGGTAGGGGGGATGCGGCTTCATCGCAGCTTCCAGTATAACAGGGTCGCTCCACGCTCGGGTACCACCGTGGGCTCGTGAGCCGCATCGGGCGTCGAGAAAGGCTCCGCAGCGGTTCCAAGGGTCGAGGTCCTCGTCTCTGAGCACCGCCTGTGCTGCCTGAGTTGGTTCACCGGAGCGCTGGAACATCGTCGCGTTGCACCGAGAGGAGGGCAGGGAGGGTATAGTTCGCCGATGTCCTCGAGCAGAGCAGCAGTAGTGACGTGGATCTTGGGACACGAAGTCTGTCGGCGGCCAACACGAGACGTTCGTCATGTGACCAGCGCCGAAAGCGTTCGATGACACGTATACCGCGTGACGCACGAGGGTTCTTCTTCTTCTTCCTCCTCTTTGTAATGGCACATACCCACTTGGGCGGATTGGCCAAGGTATAGTGGTATAAATAAAAAAACTTCCATTGGATTACGACAAAATATCGGAGCCAAACGTGAATTTTGAAAAATGTATTCATAAAAACGACAGGAGAATATTTGAAGTGATATAACAAAGAACATTTTGGCGGAAATTAAAAAAAAGAAAACTCCAAGACTTTTAAAGGCGTTACCAAATCAACCTACCAGTTGCAATTATGTAATCATGGAGATTCCCACAAATTGAACCCAATGCAAATCCTTTGACGCTCGCACCGAACGATAACAACACTGGCAGAGATAACGGGAGCCCTAACCTGGAGAGAGGGACCTCCAGGTAAATCTTTCTCTGAAGTGCGAACTTTGGACAGTATAGAAGGAAATGGTCCACAGATTCAACGTCCCCGCATGAGTTCATAGGTTTGTCGGTTTGTCAAAGTAAAGATCAGGTTCTTCTTCTTCTTTGCACCAGAGGTGCCCCGCCAGAGACGGTTGGTAACTCGAAGACTGAAGCTTATTTCTTCGCACCAGGGGTGCCCCGTCAGAGACGGTCTCAAAATGTGTTGACACGCAGGGATAAAAAAGGCAATAACTGAAGATTTATATACAAATATTTACAGAATATACAAGTTAGATACAACGGCAAAAAGACAAACAACCAAAACGCGGAACTGGCTAATACTAGGGGAGGCCCCTACTCGGCGTAGCCGAAGATGCGTAGCATCTCACCTTAGCCCAGAACCCCGCTTCCGGCTCCGGGGTCCGGTTTTAAAGACCTAAAGGCCCAGCCCACATTTCGTAGCAACCAATCATGTTACACTCCTCACATGATTGGTTTACCGAGAGCATGGTCAGCCCTCCAGCTTCCGTTGGGCAAAACGCCCTTTCCATTGCACAATAAAAGTGAAAAACAAAGACAAATACACTTTCGCGCCAGCACGTGCGCGAATCGGTTCCGCGGGGCGGGGGGACACCCGTACTTGCCGGCGCGTTCGCGAGCGGCCGCGTTCCAAGAAAGGAGACGCTTCGCTTTGAGCGCCCCCAGCCGCGTTCCGATGACCCCGCGTACGCTACCGATCCCTTACACGCCCTTCCCAAGATTCTACAAAGGGCCCAAATGGCACTTTTAGAATTATACCAAAGAGGGGATCGGTACGGGTCACAAAACCACCCTGTGGGTGACACACCGCAGCTACACCAGCGCTGGCACCAACAAAACCAAAAGCAAAAAAAACACACTGGAACCAACACAACATTGTGCAAAATGCACACTTAACTACACACAGTGGCATGCCTGCCATGCACCGTAACACAGCGTCCAAGTTGGTACGTTGCTCTCCTGCGTAATCTTTCTCAGGCTTGCATTGGCATTTGCTGCAGTGGGCGCCTGTTAGGAAAGGGGATCATTTTTTCTTGTGTTCTGATGCTCCATTAGACGTTTGCTTACACACCTGCTAGTTTGGCCAATGTACAGAGGGCAAAACACATGCCTAGAACAACCAAACTCTGCGTTCCGGAGCTCCCAAAGCCGCTGCAACCAAGAAGGCAAAAAATGACGATGAAATTCTATGAGTTTAAGTGCCCATGTTTACATCCAGACCATTTTTAAGCAAATCTAATCGCTAGTTATCACGTGTTACGCCCGAAACACGCTCAGAGCGTGTTCTAGACATGCGTTTTGCCCTCTGTACATAGAACCGCATGAGAAGGGGACCTGACGACCCTCACATCGCAGGTCAGTCTTGAGGGTACCCTCTTCGCGGCAGCAGATACACTCGGTGCAAGACGACATTATTGCTCATCGCGTAGAGCTGCACCCGCAATGAACACGTGCATCTCGATTCCTTTTCAGACGTAGCAGACCTCTCCTTAGACCTCTGCCTGGTGTAAACAACGTGACGTCAAAACGGAGTGCGTGTTTCGATGAGCAAAGCCGTGCACTTTAGCTTCTGAACCGGCTAAGCTAGCTTGTGACCAGCGCTCCCCCGTCGTCTTTATTCTCCCGATTAGACACGCCCCCTACCCTCGGAACATGGCATGCTTGGCCGATAGGACCATGTAGAAACACGTGTACATGCACTGATGATGTAGAGCGCAAAAGGTCTATTGACTAAGCTCTGCCCACAAAATGCGTTAGAGCGAGAGAGAAGCGTCAGACGCACACCATTGTTGTCTTTTTAGAAAAAGAGAATGAAATTCACGTTAAAACCTGTACTACAAACAGGTAACACCAGCTTTCGAGATCGAGTTAAAGACAGGTAGCCGAGGGTACAATGCTGCTTTCCGCATTCCTTTCTGCAGCCACGTACAACGTTGGCCACGCACTGTGTAGACATGATGCTAGCAGTTAATTTTTCTTGGATACCATCGATAGCATCGCGGCGAAAACATCCAGAAACGCGCCAGAAAGAAAGGGCCTACAAGAGGCGCTCACTCACTCGAGAACGCCTGCAACCGGCGAGCCAGCGATGCCGATGTCTCAATAGTCCGTTGTTTCAGGTCTTGAATGTTAGTTGACCAACACATCGCCAAGGGACTGCGTCGTCTGCTACAGAGGTTTTTGAACGCTTCTAACTAAAATACTAGATGCTTCACAGCCCTAATATTAAAAATTAATTTTGTACACAACATGAACAATATGTCGAGCGCAAAATTAGCGTAAGTAAACTTTAGGTCAAGTAGGGACATTATTCGGCATAAACGTCAGTGTAATCAATCCCTTCGTGACATCACCGAAGAAGAAAGAGTAGAAAGAAACGAAGAAGAAGAAGTAGATTCAAGGCGCAGAATAAGAACTCTCTGGCTTCCAACCACACAAAGTCAATAGCGCTATCTCCTCAGGAGGCTTAGCAAAACCTTGAACGTAGTGCTCAGGCTTTACGTTTACGTTTCGCTTTACGTATCGAGATGCAGGAAACGGAATCTTTGCATACACTCGCCCCAAGTTCGGACTACACTGAGGTCGATGTGTCGGAGCTCATGCTAATTGTTTCCTCAGTGCAGTCTGCCGCCCAAGATCTGATGGGGCTTCTGTGGGCATGTTGAAGATTTTAGCGTTAAACTTCACAACTCACCTTCTGGATTTCGTAAATGCGTCATTGGAAAAAACGTCGATTCCCCACAGTTGGAAGATTGCGAAAGTAATTTTGCTTTTGAAAAATACAGAGACTACATTTCAATTAGACAATATACGGCCAATTGCTTTACCCTGAAATTTAGTTAAGTTGATATAAAGAGTAGTACAGAGTCGCCTCACAAAGCATGTCCATTGCGTTAACGGCCGCAGCTCCGCACAGATTGGCTTTCGTCGCGGTTGTTCCATATGATCCGCTCACGTGGATCTCGAAAGCCGAATCTGACTTTCACTGCACAAGAGGGAAATTTCGGCCTTGGTGACACCTGATGTTGCTAAGGCTTATGACAGCGTGGAACAAACGGTCCTTCTTAGCAAACTTGCTAAGCTATATCCACTGTACTACGTTTATGCCTGGATTTGGGAATTTTTAAAAGTTTCTTCTCCTGTACAGAGGGATCTTTCTGTTCTAATACCTATATTCAATCTAGAGGTTTGCCGCAAGGATCTGTTCTGACACCGCTGCTTTTTAACATATTGGTTCTGGACATCCCCATTCATCCTAATATTACAGCTTTTGTATACGTGGATGATATAGCTTTTTTTGCCTCAGCTAAGAATATTCATGCTCTTTACCAGTGTTTGCAGGCATACCTGAATGTTCTTGAAGACTGGTTGGACCAAATTAATTGATCACTTAAGGTCAGCAAGTGTGGCGTGCTGGTATTTCCGCCAGACACCCCTTTGTACATATCGCCAGTCTACTGCTCCACCCCAATTCCGCAGGTGGAGTCGGTTAAATTCCTAGGTGTTACTTACTACCCAAGTTTGGACTGGCGCCAGCATATTACGAATAATGTATTAAAGTGGAACGTGCTCTGGGCCGGTTGACACTAGTAGGCAATTACTTTCGCACGCGTCGCGACACATTACTGTTTCTCTATAAGGCTGATATGATCGAGACCGATTCTGGAATTCGGTTGTGTGCTGTTCTCTGGTAGCGCACACTACAAGCAGCAGCCCTTAGCCTTACTTGAAAGGTGTGCATACGGCTCTGCCTCGGGCTCCCAAAATCACCTTCAAATGTTCTCCTTTATCTGGAAGCTCCTCTCTCTTTTCTTTTCCCCTTTCCTGCCTCGCGTAGCCGCTCGCGGGCAGACGGGAGGAAACACCGCGAGGGGGCGGGGGGGGGGGGGGGGGGCGGTCGGGTGAACCTTTGTTCGGAATACTTTCAAAATGTGGCCGATTGAGCAACTATCGCACTGGCAATATGCGCTGAATTTTGAGAAAACAACTATAATCGCAAAATCAAGAAACACGAATGTAAGAGAAATATTGTTAGCATTCTTTATGGTGACAGCGACTGAGGAATAAGTGACCACGCTGTCTGCCTCATCGACCAAGTAAAATTGTAGTAACAGAAATCAGAGAGTGAAGGAAAACGAGGAATTCGTTTCCTACACTCCGGCCATGCGATGAGGTGATATATTTCGTTTTTGTGCGATGCTGTTCACTTGTGGCCATCAGTGTATTGTTCAAGCGTGTATTCATACAGGCATGCATTTCGAGGCTGCACCTTCGACTTGACGCAAGAAGTCACCCGAAAAAAACAGTACACCTGGAATAATTTTAAGTTTCATCGTGTTTCTAACCTTTTTTAAGTGCGCAACCATAAAAGTGTGTGGCTTTGTGAACAGCTCGACTATAACCATAAGTCAGCAGTGCATGTCTCTAGGAGTTATTTATACTTGCAAGAATTAGCGCTCTATCCTGAGCGGCGGGAAGCGACTGCATCATGGCAGAAAAGCAACAAGAAAAGTCTAGAAACAGAGGCAACAGACAAACACTAAATGGATGGCCTAGGCTCTACAGTAAAGCGGAGTTGGTGACATGAATGGTAACAGAGGAGGAGTTTGTAGTCCGAAGAGGCGCACTTTCGCTTGGCTCCGCAAACGCCACGACAAAGCGACAGCGGGCCGGGGCATCTGTCGCGGTGAAGAGGCGCCGAGATCACCTTCGCAACCAGCGACCGAGAGCTGAGGAGCGACGTTCATTTCATGCAGTAGCGTTTCCAGCATGTACGAGGGGGTACCCAAAAGAAACCGGACTAAATTTTTTGGTCGGCAAAGCTTCTGTGGTACCGCGTTTTGCCACTAGGAGCGCATAGAACGAACATTCCAGAGTCAGTAAGCCGAGTGCCGTCGTTGAAGGAGGTCAGACTAGTTTAGGCAGAGTTTTAGAGTGACGACTGTTTTGTGTGAATGTCGTTTTTGCAATGGCTGATTTTCGTGAACAGCGTGCGCAGATGAAATTCTGATTTTTGGTCGGAAAAAGTTGAATGGAAACTCTTGAAATATTAAGAAAGACGTACAAGGACGATGCTATGGGGACAACTCAAGTGTTCCTGATTCGAATCCTGAATAAAAGCAACAATCATGCCAATGGAAAACTTCAAATTCACCTCGCCTCAAGAAAGCGCGTCAGGTGAAATCAAACCTCAAAACAGTGCTGATTTCTTTTTCCGACGTGAGAGGAATCGTCCATTGAGACTTTGTTCCGCAGGGTCAGACAGTTAACCAGGCTTTTTACTTGGATGTTTGAAAAGATTGGGCAACAGTGTGCGGTGGAAGCGGCCAGATTTCTGGCGGTCGGGTGACTGGTTTTTCCATCATGGCAATGCCCCTGCTCAAACAGCCCTGTCTCTACGACAATTTTGGACCAAAAATGGCATGACCCCTATTCCTCAACCCTCATACTCTCCCGACCTTGCCCCGTGCTACTTTCTTTGTTTCCTAGAATGAAAAAATAGGTGAATGGAAACCGTTTGCCGCCGCGGTGGCTCAGTGGCTATGGTGCTCGGCTGCTGACCCAAAAGACGCGGGTTCGATCCCGGCCGCGGCGGCTGGAATTTCTTTGGAGGAGAAATTCTAGAGGCCCGTGTACTGTGCGATGTCAGTGCACGTTAAAGAACCCCAGGTGGTCGAAATTTCCGGAGCCTTCCACTACGGCGTCTCTCATAGCCTTAGTCGCTTTGGGACGTTAAACCCCATAAACCAACCAACCGAAACCGTTTCGCTGATGTTGCTGAGGTGAAGAAAAAAACGACGGAGGCACTGTCAAGCATCACAAAAGATGAATTTAAAAAATATTTTGAAAAATGGAATGAAAGATTCGACATGCGTATCATTGCAAGTGGGGAATACTTTGAAGGAGATTTAAGGTATTTGCTTAAAAGGTGAACAAATAAGTTCAAACAAAAATAAGTCCGGTTTCTTTTGGGTACCCCCTCGTAGTCTAGCCAAGCCATCACCACACGCCCTTGGACACCTGGCCATAGAAGCCAGAACACTAAATGAGGTTCCTCTTGAAGTTTCCCTCACGCGGAAGGCGTCCGGGGCGACAGCACGAAATGTAAGCGCAACGAAAAAAATCCATAAAGGTTTCTGTAGTCACAGCGCTCGATATCTATACATTGCTACAAAACACGGCACACTACGCATGCATTGATGCAATGTAGCATTAATGTCCAGGTGTAGCACGGATTGGAACAGTTTTTAATGCCAGACCATTATACTCCTGCCATACTGGAGCGTTTAGTGCCCCTTTCAACAAGTGAAATTTCCTTAAAGTGTCATTTGCGCACTGACCCACGATGAGCTTTAGTGACACTCGCTGCAGAACGCGCTTTAATCGTAGTGAGTTTGGTGGGCTCTCTCAACTTGGTCTGGCAAGGCGAGCGTGTAGCCTCAACAGCAGTTCTCCAGCATTCAAAAATTTGCTCTGAGAATTAAAAATTTCCATCTTATTTTCATGATTGCGCCTTTTAATGAACGCTTATTTTAATTCATATGCAAATAAAGATAATGCGCGCACTTGAACAGCTACTCTCGCTTTGCTGATGACGGCGACCCCCTTCCGCGGTAGGCCTAATGAGTCCAAAGGGTGTGTGTACGCAATTTCGGTGATTGAGAAGAGCGAATTCTCAAGTTTCAGCGAACCAAAATGTACTACACCGAGTGTAGTTTTGCCAAAGGTGACCTGAAATCGAATGTCGCTTACATTACAGGGCGCGCATGCACTGAACGGGAAGCGCCGTTGGGACTCGGACTGCCGCTCGATGTTTTAGGCAGCCAGCAGCAGTCGCGGCCGTCGCTTCTGGATGGCAAATAGGGCCGTTTCAATGAATGCGTATGGTCACCGAATATGTTTCTGCGTAAACTGATTCCAAATGAGGTATTCATCTCATCGGAGAAAGGAGGGGCGATTACCGCGAAGCTCCGGTCCTACGCGATGTCAGCAACCAGGCTACCAAGTGTTTCCCAGGCGCGCAGTCGCATCGGCGCTTCCTACAGAGTTGTCGCACTTTGTGTATAAGCAAGGGTACAACCGATACAAAAATGAGATTAATTAAGATAACTAATGCGCAGGTCGCGTATTATGCCATGCGAAGGAGCACTAGCAGTTTGCACACGGCGATGTAAACAAGAGTACTGAAGGGCAGTCGTACTCATCGGTGCATTCCCGGGCAAATTTCGCGCTTATGCGGTAAATGTTCGGTCATGTACTATGGCCTTAAAGCACTCATTTAGCGTGTACACAAAATATTTGCTAAAAAAGAAGCAAAAAAAAGCGAACAACACAAATGTAAATATTACATCTCCGAATGACTGTCTTTGGCTTCGTCACTGACAAGCCGCAATTAAACTACTTGTTTTTTTTTTTGGCCTGTTACTGATTTTTTTTGTTCTAACCTACTTCACTTTCTATTAAATCCTTTCTCCTTGTGACCACGCTTGCTTTAGCCGTTTTAACTGTATAAGCACTGAAGTTGTTTTCATAGGGTGAGTGAATGGTAATTACGATTGTTCTCTCTGGCCTCATTCGACGGCAATTGTGTATGCATTTTTTTAACTTTTATTGGTTCAGTGAATTTTTTTGTCTTTTTTTCTGCCTTACAACAAGCTAATTCCATGTGCTCTATTTACTCTCGAAGAGTGGAATTTCATTGATCAGGGCGTATACTTTCTTTAAAAGCAATGCCACTGTACCGCTGTCTAGTGCTCGGGGGCGTGCGGGTCTGTCAAGCTCTCATTTATGACAACTTTTACTGCCGGCCTCCACTGTTCTGTACCCTGTGAGACACGAATAAAAGCACTATTATTATTAAAATCAATCTCCACAGAACCGAAGCAGTCCGGCGTTTCTGTGGGGGGGGGGCAAAGCGATGGCACCGGCTGTTGTTCAGTGCGGGTAGTGTGGGCTGTGTTCGAGCTTCGGAGGCATCCCAAAATCTCGAATGAATTCGCGGAGCTCCGTTGACTGGAATGTATCTCAGCCGAATGCTATTAAAAAATTTGTCTAGCAGCACAATGCGGCAGTCGAGTCGAATGACATCACTTGGAAAGCGTTCCAAACTCCCGTGTAGCAGGGGTATTACTTGTCACGGATCATGAAGCTTTTTGTCGTTAACATTTGTTTAGATGCGGAAATAAATCTGAAAATTGACTCGGAGTAATTAAATTTGCGAAAAAATTGTATTTTGTAGGTATTTACGTGAAATAAAAAAGAATTTCTCAAAGGTGCTGCAACATCCCTCGCCACTGCCATCATTTCCAAATTGCACTCCTTTTTGCCATGGAACAGCGCGTGCTCTGAAAGTGTCATTCGTTCAAGAGAAGTGCACTTCGTGAAGGTGTCACTGAACCTGCCTGCGCGACAAGGCGCTTGGCTCGTTATGCGAAAACCCCGACGTAGCCAGAAAGCCGTGGCAGACCAGAACTACCTAGACTGGAAGGCACGCGTGGCAGACACGCTGTACGCGAGTGACGTCATCATCATCAGTGCGACTCTCCCCTTCCGAGAAGGTCAAGACGACTTCCGTGATGAATGGAAACAGGTTTAGGAGCGCCCCACCGCATTCCTGGGGTCTTTATACAATAATCATGAAAACTTTGCGCAGAATAACACAAGACAGAAGGGAGAAACACGTACACACACACGAGCGCAAACTTGCAACTGTATTTTTCGGAAACGATACATCGCCTTAAAAAAGCAGAAAGGGTGCCAGCGTATGAAAGCCAGTGCAACACGTGTAGGAGCACAATGGTACAGCAAAAAATAACAACTGTGATAGGCACAAGACAATTCAGACTCAGCGGAAATGCCCAGAAAGTAGCAACATGAAAGCGGGTTATCGGTCACGAAGAAAATCAAGTTCTTTTTTGAGAAGGGCTATCGATGCTTTACTCACGCAGCCTGCCTTACTAGATATCTCGCGAGCCTCTACAATTTCCCGGGCCACCCTATCGGAAGCTCTCCCGATAACCACCGTAGAACGGAGGAGACGTCGGCACTGCTGTTTCTTCTTCTTGTTCCTGTCTACATAGTGTTTGCATTTAAGGCAATGCAATGACAGGTTCGAGCCTCCATTTGAGCCCAATGAATTGACATGCTCTCTGAGCCTGTCATTGAGACAGCGCCCTGTCTGGCCTATGTACACATACCCACAGCTGAGTGGAACCTTATACACCACTCCAACAGTGCAGGGCACAAACTGTGTTTGGTGTTTCGTGACACATTTGTTCTTCATTGCTCTCTTTCCCTGGCACCTGCTGGTCATGGCGCACAGGCGGGACAATTTCAAAGGAGCTGTAAACACAACATCAACTCCGAACTTGTTGGCCACCCTTTTGACATTGTGCGAAAGTTTGTGCACATATGGGAGTACTTGAAAAGGTCTTTGTTCTCTTGGCAGCGTGAGATGAGTAACATCGACGGCCCTCTCAAGCCTTCTAAATTGTCTAATCAATGATTCGGCTACAGAAACTAATACTGAAATCGGAAATCCAGCTCGCTCCAAACGTTCAACCTGGTGGTCAAAACTGGATTTGACCCTGTGCGTGCATGATTTCGAAAGGGCTGATCTTAGACAAGATGATGCAATGCCACGTTTTACGAGTTTAGAATGAGATGAATCAAAAGGTAACAAAGCTTTTTTCGAACGCGGCATGTAAGCCCAACAAAGGTGTTTGTCATTAGTAAAAAACAGTTTAAGGTCTAAAAATTGTAGACAGTGGTCTTATGGTAGTTCAAGGGTAAAATTCAGCGTCTTGGAGCAAGCAAAAAACTTCCCCAAGACTGAGTCAGCAACCGTAGAAACATCATGCTTCAAATCTAGTTGTAGAAGGACTAGAAAATCGTCAACGTATCTGAAAATACTCACAATGCTATGGTTGTCAAGATCAGCCTTCAGGTCACGGTCAAATTTAGCTAAAAATATCTCGCATAAAACAGGAGCGACACAAGACCCAATGCATATCCCGCGTTTTTGAACATAGCACTCATTCTCAAAACTGACTACCATGGAATTCAAATACATGCTCAATAACTCTAAAAAACCAGCCACTGAAACACCACATAAGTTTTGAAATGCCACTGCGCCAGCTACTTCTATGCATTCACGGACGGCAAAGAAAAGTTCCTCGTGCGGCACCGAATAAAACAACTCCTCTATGTCCACCGAAAATCCGTAGTTAGACCTGCCAGCGTCCTGTCGAAGTGCATCTACCAGAGTACCGGAACTGTCAATCTTGAAAGGGTCATCAGTCACAAGCTTGGCCAGGTGACTCTGAAGGAATTTGCTGACCAGTGCCTGCCAGCAATCTCTCTCCGTTATGATGGTCCTGAAGGGGTTCTGGGGTTTGTGTGTTTTCACTGTGAAGAACACATTCAACGTAACTGACTTGCATTCCTTCACGGATTTCATTAGCTTGTCCAGGTTCAGATCATGCAGCAACGCCACAGCCCCAGCCTTTAACTTCTGCGGTTTCTGCTTGCACACTTTGAAGTTCTTCAGCACAGCTGTCATGGCCTTCTCGCCGAACATCTGACACAGCATAACAACGAAGCCACCTTCTTTATCGGCTTGCAACAAGGCTAAGTCCGACCCGCGGAAGAATTCCGCGGGTCGGAATTTGTGTTATTCTGCGCAGTTTTCATGAATATGTCGCTGCACCAACTGGCCCAACATTCTGCTCTACTAAGCTTCATTTCTTCTCCATTGGGCACTTTTCTGTGTAATTCTCCGCCTGCGGAACAGTGTGCGCGCTGTTGCAGCCTTATAATCATCGCTACTTGCAGAGCAAGGTACTATGCCTTTTCACTGCGGAAGGGCTTGTGCCCTCCGGAAATTGAAATCCTCTGGTGCGATTGGACCATCCGTTGGACACTGGAAAAGAATTGCCAAGATCCTTAAATCCGAATGCTCGCCAAGTTCGTCTGCTCAATGACTGGCTTCGACTGATCTGCTGCAAGGGTCTAGGGTTTGGCTCTTCTGGCTTGAAGCTTTTGCAGGGCTATCAACGATCTGTGCAGGCTGGCACGGAGTTTCTGTGGTACCGCCTTCTTCAAAGCCTTCCCAAGACTGCAAACTACAAGAAAGGTATGACTCCTATCGTGCTTCTTGGAGGTGCCTCTGTTCCTCCTAGAATAGCTAAGGTTTTGGAGCGTGGGCCGAAGTTTGCTGTTGAGTCCCGACTTGAAAAACAAGACGCCCTTGCTTCGGTGCACAGAATAGCCGAGAAGGCTCCAGATGAAGAAGAACGGGTGCGATGCCTAGCTGAAGGTGTTCATGCAGCACCTATTCGGCAAAGCAAACTGGGACGTCGATTCTCCGTGACGCTGCGGAATTCTTCCGCGGGTCGGACCTAGCCTTGTTGCAAGCCGATAAAGAAGGTGGCTTCGTTGTTATGCCGTGTCAGATGTTCGGCGAGAAGGCCATGACAGCTGTGCTGAAGAACTTCAAAGTGTGCAAGCAGAAACCGCAGAAGTTAAAGGCTGGGGCTGTGGCGTTGCTGCATGATCTGAACCTGGACAAGCTAATGAAATCCGTGAAGGAATGCAAGTCAGTTACGTTGAATGTGTTCTTCACAGTGAAAACACACAAACCCCAGAACCCCTTCAGGACCATCATAACGGAGAGAGATTGCTGGCAGGCACTGGTCAGCAAATTCCTTCAGAGTCACCTGGCCAAGCTTGTGACTGATGACCCTTTCAAGATTGACAGTTCCGGTACTATGTTAGATGCACTTCGACAGGACGCTGGCAGGTCTAACTACGGATTTTCGGTGGACATAGAGGAGTTGTTTTATTCGGTGCCGCACGAGGAACTTTTCTTTGCCGTCCGTGAATGCATAGAAGAAGCTGGCGCAGTGGCATTTCAAAACTCATGTGGTGTTTCAGTGGCTGGTTTTTGAGAGTTATTGAGCATGTATTTGAATTCCATGGTAGTCAGTTTTGAGAATGAGTGCTATGTTCAAAAACGCGGGATATGCATTGGTTAACGCGGAAAATTTGGCGTGTTGATACATGACTTGAATAAATAAATAGCAGCGCAAGGAGACAAGGACAAGAAGAGACAACAAGGACGGCGCTGAACTTCCAACTTTTATTTCTAACGAATCGTGCGAACATATATGCACTCAGAACAATCCGGCGTCATCGTCAGTGCATGCGCAGATATGTCAGCTCTTTATCAGAAAGAGTGATAGAAGCGGAGCTAACACATGCTTCTCCCCGATTATAAATCAACTCTGATTCAATGATTTCCCGCGTTACACGTTGATTATTCTTTTTTCTAATGACGGTGCTAGCAAGGTCTGGGGAACATTCTTCACACGTAAGACAGTGGGCGGCCAGAAGTGCTTCAAAATCTTTTCCTTTAAGGGCATTATCTACATTTTTGGCATGTTCCCTCAACCTGTCATTCACGCATCTCCCAGTTTGGCCGATATAAGTTTTGCCACAGATTAAAGGAATTTCGTATACCACGCCTTCTGCGCATTCAACAAAGGGCCGCCGATGCATCTTCCCACAGTTCTTTTGCTTCGCTGTCTCGGGATCTGTCATCTTGCACAGCTTTGACAGCTTGTGAGGAGCAGAGAAGACGACTTGCACGTCGTACCGCTGCGCTACCTTTTTCAGATTGTGTGACAGCTTGTGAATGTAAGGTATCACAGCTACCTTATGCCTACGCTGCGCGTGGGCGTCACACTTACTCACGTCAGTGCGTAACTTGTTGAGTAGGCCTTCAGCAACCGAAATGAGAAGGTGCTGCGGATACCCGGCACTGCTCAGCCTATCGGCTTTATGGTTGAACGCTTTTGCGGCGAGATGCGGGCAACTTTTGCTAAGGGCGTTTTTAAAGCAGGAGGTGGCGATGGCTCGCTTAACGAGCTTTGAGTGCGCAGAGTTGAAAGGCAGAAGCGGTTTATTGGCGCGCGGATCATAGCCCCAGCAGATATTAGATATTAGATATTAGGCTTCACTTTAAAGATGATGGTGTCTGCTGGGGCTATGATCCGCGCGCCAATAAACCGCTTCTGCCTTTCAACTCTGCGCACTCAAAGCTCGTTAAGCGAGCCATCGCCACCTCCTGCTTTAAAAACGCCCTTAGCAAAAGTTGCCCGCATCTCGCCGCAGTAGCGTTCAACCATCAAGCCGATAGGCTGAGCAGTGCCGGGTATCCGCAGCACCTTCTCATTTCGGTTGCTGAAGGCCTACTCAGCACGTTACGCACTGACGTGAGTAAGTGTGACGCCCACGCGCAGCGTAGGCATAAGGTGGCTGTGATACCTTACATTCACAAGCTGTCACACAATCTGAAAAAGGTAGCGCAGCGGTACGACGTGCAAGTCGTCTTCTCTGCTCCTCACAAGCTGTCAAAGCTGTGCAAGATGACAGATCCCGAGACAGCGAAGCAAAAGAACTGTGGGAAGAAGCATCGGCGGCCCTTTGTTGAATGCGCAGAAGGCGTGGTATACGAAATTCCTTTAATCTGTGGCAAAACTTATGTCGGCCAAACTGGCAGATGCGTGAATGACAGGTTGAGGGAACATGCCAAAAATGTAGATAATGCCCTTAAAGGAAAAGATTTTGAAGCACTTCTGGCCGCCCACTGTCTTACGTGTGAAGAATGTTCCCCAGACTTTGCTAGCACCGTCATTAGAAAAAAGAATAATCAACGTGTAACGCGGGAAATCATTGAATCAGAGTTGATTTATAATCGGGGAGAAGCATGTGTTAGCTCCGCTTCTATCACTCTTTCTGATAAAGAGCTGACATATCTGCGCATGCACTGACGATGACGCCGGATTGTTCTGAGTGCATATATGTTCGCACGATTCGTTAGAAATAAAAGTTGGAAGTTCAGCGCCGTCCTTGTTGTCTCTTCTTGTCCTTGTCTCCTTGCGCTGCTATTTATTTATTCAAGATTGGGTCTTGTGTCGCTCCTGTTTTATGCGAGATATTTTTAGCTAAATTTGACCGTGACCTGAAGGCTGATCTTGACAACCATAGCATTGTGAGTATTTTCAGATACTTCATTAACACTTCTTTTTGGGCAAGTTTTGGGCAAGTTGACAGTCGGCGCTTGTGTCTCGTCTCTTCTACTTTGTGGTCGTGTGTGTTTGCGCCCTTTTAAAGTTTTCAAATTTTCAGATACGTTGACGATTTTCTAGTCCTTCTACAACTAGATTTGAAGCATGATGTTTCTACGGTTGCTGACTCAGTCTTGGGGAAGTTTTTTGCTTGCTCCAAGACGCTGAATTTTACCCTTGAACTACCACAAGACCACTGTCTACAATTTTTAGACCTTAAACTGTTTTTTACTAATGACAAACACCTTTGTTGGGCTTACATGCCGCGTTCGAAAAAAGCTTTGTTACCTTTTGATTCATCTCATTCTAAACTCGTAAAACGTGGCATTGCATCATCTTGTCTAAGATCAGCCCTTTCGAAATCATGCACGCACAGGGTCAAATCCAGTTTTTGACCACCAGGTTGAACGTTTGGAGCGAGCTGGATTTCCGAGTTCAGTATTAGTTTCTGTAGCCGAATCATTGCTTAGGCAATTTAGAAGGCTTGAGAGGGCCGTCGATGTTCCTCACCTCACGCTGCCAAGAGAACAAAGACCTTTTCAAGTACTCCCATATGTGCACAAACTTTCGCACAATGTCAAAAGGGTGGCCAACAAGTTCGGAGTTGATGTTGTGTTTACAGCTCCTTTGAAATTGTCCCGCCTGTGCGCCATGACCAGCAGGTGCCAGGGGAAGAGAGCAATGAAGAACAAATGTGTCACGAAACACCAAACACAGTTTGTGCCCTGCACTGTTGGAGTGGTGTATAAGGTTCCACTCAGCTGTGGGTCTGTGTACATAGGCCAGACAGGGCGCTGTCTCAATGACAGGCTCAGAGAGCATGCCAATTCATTGAGCTCAAATGGAGGCTCGAACCTGTCATTGCATTGCCTTAAATGCAAACACTATGTAGACAGGAACAAGAAGAAGAAACAGCAGTGCCGACCTCTCCTCCGTTCTACGGTGGTTATCGGGAGAGCTTCCGATAGCGTGGCCCGGGAAATTGTAGAGGCTCGCGAGATATCTAGTACGGCAGGCTGCGTGAGTAAAGCATCGATAGCCCTTCTCAAAAAAGAACTTGATTTTCTTCGTGACCGATAACCCGCTTTCATGTTGCTACTTTCTGGGCATTTCCGCTGAGTCTGAATTGTCTTGTTGCTATCACAGTTGTTATTTTTTGCTGTACCATTGTGCTCCTACACGTGTTGCACTGGCTTTCATACGCTGGCGCCCTTTCTGCTTTTTTAAGGCGATGTATCGTTTCCGAAAAATACAGTTGCAAGTTTGCGATCGTGTGTGTGTACGTGTTTCTCCCTTCTGTCTTGTGTTATTCTGCGCAAAGTGCTATTCTGCGCGTCGATACGAATATGAGGCTGGCCATCTCTGTCGAGAAGCGCGTTGCAGTGGCGATGTATAAAGCTGCGCTCCTCGGCAGAAAATCGGTCTGTGGCCAATCTTTTCGGCCTGGGGCGATCAGCTGTCAACAGCATCTACCGGGAGTTTTGCGACACCGTAGTGTGCTTACTCGAGGACAAGTAGGTCAGCATGCCCTCTCCAGACGCAATGAGCGACCACATAAGAGAGTTTAGTGCCGTTTTCGACTTCCCACAAGCGATGGGGGCACTCGACGGGTGCCATTTTCCCGTGTCGCCGCCGAAGGAAAGCGCATCGGATTACTACAACTACAAAGGCTGGTGAGTTATCTCATACTTGGCTTATGCAGAGCTTACATGTTGAAGCTATAAAGGCAGCATTGCAATAATACGAATTTGCTAATGCAAAAGTCTTCAGTTCACAACTGATTGTGCTTGTCCATGATTTATGAAGAATTCTTTTAATGCTGTTTTTTTTTCACAGGCACAGCATTGTGCTGCTCGCCTTGGTAGACCACCGGTACTGCTTCCGGTACGTGAATGTTGGCTCACCAGGACGCTGCCACGATGCGTAAGTACATCTACCAACGCTCCCGGCTGGACGAGTTCATAGATAGGCCAACATTTCAGTCGCCAGCTGTAGTCATCAGTGGAACAGCTGTGCCTCCACTCATCCTCTGCGATCAAGCGTTTCCCCTCACAGCCCACTTAATCAAACCCTTCAGCCACAGCGCCCACTTGGATGCCGACATGAAGAGATTGAACTTCCACCTGTCGAAGGCCAGAAGGGTGGTGGAGAACGCGTTCGGCAGAATGAAGGCACGATTTAGGTTCTGCATGAAGAGGATGGAATGCAGCCTAGATACTGCTCCACTGGTGATTCGCGCCTGCTGTACGCTGAACAACATCTGTGAAGCGTTTGGCGACCACGTCATGCAAGACTGGACCTCTGGTGGAGAAGTTACCGAGGCCCTGTATGAGCAGCCACAGAGAGTCACAGATGCTCAAACCTCAACTGGTACTGCAGAACGACTTGCAATCCTAGAGCACAACAAGCAGCGAGCACAGAACTGAGGTAAACAGTGCTATCCATTTACGATAACCGTGTTTTCAGGCTGGCTAGTTGGTGCAATGCATTTCCTTTAAGAAACTGTGTGAAACGATAACAGAACACGCAGGAGACGCACACAAAATTTCAAAGTTTATACCTCTTTATAGGCTTGGCAGCCAACACTTTACAAAACAATGCATACTTTACATTCAATGCAACCAAAGCAAAAAGATGAAGGACAAGACAAGAAGACGCTGGCTAGTTTTATTTTGTCTTTCGTCTTTGTATGCTGGTCCTATTGTCTGACCATGAATTACCAACATGCCCACAATGCTTTGTTGCTATATAATATATCACAGGAAAAATATCACAAACTGCTGCGAAATATTGCTCAGGTTCAGGAGCAGCTGCAAAAAGCATAAAACAGCAAGAACGAAAAACAAAATAATAAACAGAATCGTAAGGAGTAACCTCACACGTCGCACTGCATGTGGTTAACATAGCCGTGATTATTGCAAATCACTCAGGTACTGCAAAAAGCACAAGAAATACAAAACAATAGACAAAATCGAAAGGAGTAACTTTAGATAATGTCATATTGCACATAGGTAACACAGCTTTGAGTATCGACCCGCCGTGGTGGCTCAGTGGTTAAGGCACTCGTCTACCGAGCCGGAGTACCCGGTTTCGAACCCAACTGTGGCAGCCACGTTTCGATGGAGGCGGAACAAAAAGGCGCACGTGTGCTGTGCGATGTCAGTGCAGGTTAAAGATTCCCAGGTGGTCAAAATTATCTACGGCACCTCTCTCTCTTTCTTATTTCACTCCTACCTTCCTCCCTTCCCTTACGTCACATCAGATGATGTCATATTGCATGTGGTTAACAATGCCTTCAATATCACAAATTGCTGCGCAACATCACACATGGACTGAAACAAGTGCAACAAATGCCAACAGTAAAAAAGAAAACAAAACAAGAGATAAAATCGGAAGGAGTCACATTAGATAATTTAATATTGCACATAGTTAACGCATTCTTCAGTACCGCAAATCATTGCACAACATTGCTCTGGCGCTGCAACAAATGAAAAAAATGCGCACGGAAAAGAAGAGAGAAAATCTGGAGTCACATCAGATGATGCCATATTGCATGTGGTTAACATTGCCTTCAATATCACAAATTGCTGTGCAACATCGCACAGGCACTAAAACAAGTGCAACAAATGCACAACAGCAAGGTAGAAAAACAAAATCTATAAAAATGGAGTCATATCAAATAATGTCATACTGCACATAGCCTTGAAAAAAACGTCACACAGGATAAAAAAGGGCACGGCGCGACTTGCTGAGTTGAAAGCAGGGGTAAAACATCAAGAGAATTGACGAGTCTGAAAACTAGCACAAAAAGAAAACTGGTAGGCAAAGTAAAAATTGCCAAAATACAAACATACAACTCTGAAAAAATCAGAAAACCGTAAAGATTTGCTGAGAGAATGGCAAATAGATTAAAATGAAACCTAATGAGCTGTGTGGTATAGTTGCCAACAAAATAGGTCTTAATTATGCATAAATACGCATGGAATGCATATGGCTAACCCTGTGCCCTTAACCCTTTCAGGCGCTTTGTACACATTTGTGTAAGTGGCAAACTTACAGCTTTTTCTGAGAAACTGGAGCACTTAACAGTGATTTCATTTTTTTCAGTCAAATTGAGTACCCTTCTTGTTGCAAATAAGTTGCTTTTTTGTACCATGTAGCGAATGCAGTAAATAATATTTTACACAAGAGTGAGCTAGGTAGCACTTCGTCTGCCGTTTCTGTGCAGAAGATTTTGCCGCGAGTGAAAACATCGATTGTTTTTGCTCAATTTCGAGCATAATGTGAATCTTCCAAACACAAAGTGATTCCACGATCCCTAAGGTGTTTACCTGACACACGAGAACATTTTGATGTTATTATTTCTAACAAATCTGACACTTTGTATGGAATTCTCCACATCGTTGTAAGAACTGACCTGCTGGTCTTTCACGTTCCTGAATATACTACTTAGGTGAAAAAATAATTGATTTCAGTGAAAACAAAAAATGGCGCCTGAAAGGGTTAAAAAAATCCTTATATCGATTCAAAAAATTTCGTGACAGCATTAACCAATTTTTCTTGCAGGGTCAAGTGCCGCTGCCTCATCTCCATTTCTCTGGCGTGGCACGCCTCAAAGCTTTCACGCAGCATCCTCTGCTCCGTGAGCAGAGCGTGTGTAAAGTCAGACGAAGCTGTGCGCATCCTTTTTCTGGGGTGCTGCTCGCGGATGCCTGCCTGCCCCTCAGTTCCTCCTTCTTCAGTGGCCACGGACTCGGCTGCAGCACGTTCAACGACCTGGCAGTCGTCCGCGCTCAACGTGTGCTCTTGAGACGCCAGTGCTGGGTTGGCATCCTCAGCGCCACTGTTGTCGGTACCCACCACCATGTCAACAATAATCTACATCATATAGAACAGAGAAGCAACAATTTATTATGTTTGCCTGTTAATGTTTTTGCTCCATAGAGAGGTGAGAAGTGTGGGATCATTTCTGCGTGTGTGAAACAAGGCTGTCGCTAGTGACTAGGTGTGAATTGAGGCAGTGATATTGTCATGTGTACTTATCGATGGTCACGCCACGACGGCCCTCGTCGACATCGGCGCCGACTCAGTGTTGCCACGGAAAATAAAAAAATAGTAGTAGAAACTTTCGCGAAAAATCATTAGAAATCAGTAGATTTTTAATTTCAATTTTTGTACTGAGTTTATGAGCCCACGAATTCAGCGCTTATATTAGTACTCTGCTGTTGTATTGTAGCTTCTAAGAAATAGTACAAAAATTGGCCACGAGATTCTTGGCGATACTTTTGAAAAACCCGGGGATCCAGAGAGCCATTATCAACCACGAAGTGAAAAACAGTGAAGCCCTCTGATGGCATATTCAAAGGCGTCAGATGGTAGTTAGTACCTGAAATCTTTAGAGTATAGTATCTTCCAGACAGGGGTGACTGGGAGATCACTGGGAGAGGCCTCCGTGCTGCAGTGGACATAAATATAGGTTGATCACGATGATGACGATCCAGAAATAAGAAAGTATGAGTCCCTTATAGCTTACGCAAATAAACTTTATTGCGCGTGAACAGACAACTTCAAAATGGCCATGTATATGACTAGATATGCTGTGAAATTCCACAAGTGGCTGTGCCAGCAAAGCCGCATTAAATACACTCATGCTTATCCTTGTGACAGTCGTCCATTCTCCTTATCAGTGATACTGGTGAACAGCGCAAAAAAGGCGGGACAACAAGGTGGGATCATTTCTGCGTGTGTGAAACAAGGCTGTCGCTAGTGACTAGGTGTGAATTGAGGCAGTGATATTGGCAGTGATCAGTGGCCTGTCAATGTTGAAGCTGTGACATGATGAAGACGTCATCAGGCGTTCCGTGTGCAGAAGGCCACAGATAGTCTCCGTGCTAAGCTTGTTCCGCAGTTTTGTCTTCAGGTTGTTTACAGCAGAAAATACCCGCTCAACTGCTGCACTAGAATGCGATAAGCACAGTATAGCCGTAACAAACTCGGTCAATGCAGGAAAAGCGGCGCTTCCATCACAATGTTTTTGAGAAAACACGACTGCCCAGAACTCGTGCAACAAGCTATATTCGCTTGTAGGGATATCAGCATTTCTTAAATATCGCCATTCGGTATCGAAAGATTGCAAGGCTTTGCCGGAGACTAAATTCGGAAAGGCTTGCGCCAGTGGTGCAAGATGCGCTGCCTTCCCCGTCATGGACACAGTAGGGCTAGGAGTTCGAGATGTTTTAAAACCGGCTCTTGAAAAGGGATACGCTTCAGAATTTGGTCGACACTCTCAATGACTTTTTTGACATTGGATGAAGAAGCTTGTGCGGCTTCAGTTCAAGAAGAGCCTCAGATTTCTTCAACGTGCCCTCTCTTTTCGGACTTGAGTTGAAGTAACTGCAGACGTCCCGCACGAGATCTTCAACAACGCGTGGAAGTTTAGAACAAGCGTACGATGCGCACAAGTGAAAAGAATGACACGTGCACTTAAGAATGAACAAGCCGGGAATCTCATTCTTCAGCAGTACCTTCACAGAATGTTTACTACCTTTTGAGGCGGCGCGTGCTTCAGATCAGCGCTAGTCGAACATGCGGAATGCACTGTGTCAATATTTTCTTAAATATACTGCGTCACAAAAGAATAAGAACCCTGACCAAGCATTTATTGGGCAGAAATTTATTCGCTCTTTATTGGCACAGGGTTAATGATTGTGATTGTACTGTGGTGCCATGTTCAAACAAATCACTGTACACTCTCCTTGCAGAATATCTAGCGGGGAAATAAATTACTGAGCAGCGAGTATGCACTCTGATAAATGCGGGGAACGTTACTGAATTACTTCACAGTTGGCATGTTCTGTTGTCGTTAGTGGATACGTATGCCTTGGTGCCTGCTGCTTTCCAGTGTAGGGGGCGCGAGGCATGTCAAGCTCCCCTGAGCAGCTTTTTTTTCTCCCTCTCTCTACTGGTCAACATGGTAAAATAAAGTGAACATAATTCGTGCTTGCTGAGACTTAGCTTAGACTGCATTTCATTCATTTACTCTCAGGGCTGATCGGGGTTACAGAAAGGAGTGGGTGACTAACAAAAATACATTCGTAATAGGCAGATTAAGATGGTTGTGCACAGCAGACTTGGATGTCGGGTGCAGCGATGTAGCCGGAGAAGATGTGACAGTTGGAAACGTAGAACTAAGAAGGTGCAGAGGACTGAGGCCAGAGTTAAAACTAGTTTAACACAGAAAAGCACCACCCACCAAGTCAAAATAAGCACATGCTAGTTGTCATGTGAATACAGGACATGGAAAATGAAACTCCTTTTCGGGCAGAAGAAAAGCCAAGGCACATTACTCATTGTGATGTTGCTTAAAAAAGTAGGTGTCTAGTTTCACTCTAATTACATGTGAGGTACACATATTCAGATGTCAGAGGCTTGGTGCATCCTCATCTTGCAGACTACCTAGTTTGGTCGATATAAACATAACCGCTTGTAACAGGTATGTGGTAGCCTTGTAGGTGGAGTATTTCGTCTCACAGCATGTTCAGCAAAGCAGATAATTTTCATTATTTACATTGCAGTAATATTGTAGCACAGGCTAGAAAGTTTGTAACTGAGGAGAAAAAAGTGTTCATGCCAAGTCTTAGCCACATTCTTAGTACCAAAAAAATATAGTGCAAATAAAGAAACGCTTCATTTTTTTGTCGGCGGTCGAATTTCGGTATAGGCGAAATTCTAGAAGAACGTGTACTCTGCGATGTTAATGCACATTTAGGAACCCCGGGTGGTAGAATTTTTCGGAGCCCTTCATTATGGCGTACCTCATAGCCTGAGTCGCTTTGGGACGTTAGAACCACCATTAATTATTTTTTCAGCCTTTTCTTTCTAAGCCTTGATCTTTTGCAAGTTAGCGAGATTCTACAGTCTCCTGCGGCTATCAGCTGGACAGGTAACACCCGCAGCTGCTAAGTTTGTTTGTCAAAGCTGCTGAGTACAGGATGGGTCATCTTAGCGCAAGCTGTTAAGAGGGATAGAAACATTATGCATTCAGAGTACTTTTCAGAAAAAAACATTTCCTACCAAGGAGGAAGGAACAGTGCCTTCTGGCATGGGCGGTGCACATATTCCTTGTCACTGCCGCAATTATGGCTGCTCGCTGCTTTTGGACAGCGTTTTATTTATCTCCAGGAAGAGCAGGCGTGGATGGGCGGTAATAGGTACATACATGGTAAATTAAACATTGCACTCAGCAATATTTTTTGTGCCTATGTTTTTCTTCTTCATGAAGTAGTTAGCGGTTTTTGATTGATGTTTGTGTAGCAATGACTAGATTGCTGCATTGCACTGCGTTCACAGATTTGTTTGCCCATGCTTTTGGCTCAGTGGTTCGTTTCCTTACCAAACAGTAGTTGGAAGTTTGGCTTTCAGCCTGTGCACTTTCTTAATATTTGCAATGTGTTTCCAGCTGGTGTTCAATTTAGTTGGAAATGTCTAACCGTTGTGTGTTTTTAAATGTTTTCTTCCTGTTGACCTCATTACGTTGCATTTCTCACAGAAAGAAAATGCTGCAGTAACGATTTTACTAAACGTTTACTAAAAGCAACGTAGTGAAAACGTTTTTTAACAAACCGTCAGTCAATGCTCTTGTTTTAACGTTATAGCAAAGTCAGGCCTTTGTTATTCAACTTTCCTCACAATTTTTAACGATCACTCAACGATGAAGCAACATTATGCGTTAATTGGCAATACAGCTGCGAAGTCTGTTTTGCCAAACAGCTCACCACTGTTCTGTCACTAGCATTCTCTTCAAGTCACTAGCTTACCCTTCGTCATCCACACCAATGGCTGCAACAGAAGGAAGCTCACAAGCACTCCTGTGTAAGTAATTCTGCACCTCCCTGGCTGCTACAGACAAAGGTGTGGCACGCTTCAAGGGCTTGGCAGCTGTCTTAGCAAGTACTCTGGCAACCCTGCCAATGGCTGGGCTGATACCGTTTCATTGCCGAAACAGTGCCACAGCCTTCCGTGGTGCTTGAACCTCCATTGAGATTCATAGGATCCGTAGCAGACACACAGCCTTGAAGACTCCTCTCAGTCTTTCCCCAAGTGGGTACATATCTGAGCCATGGGACACCGAGGAAGGCAGACTGTCCCAGATGCTGCAAACATTGCAACCTTTGTGCCGGACACGGACACCGCCCACGAGAGCAAAGCCAGCTCCCGGAAGGGTAGTTGGCAGTTCTGCCAACCTCCAGAGCCGTTTCTCCCCCAATTTGCAACTAAAAATTCCCTAGATTTCCCTAGATACGAAAAATAGTGTCGAGTTGTATATTGTAAAATTGTATATTTATGCTTAGTTCAGTAGCAAGTTTTATCATGCAGCTACCCTATTACGACACGTTGGTAAGCAAATTAGCTGTAAATTTGAAATGAAGGATTGAAAATGAAGAACTTCCAAATGAACCTACAAGATAAACGTAGCACTCTTCAGAAATTACAAATTAAAGGATCTAGATCGTATATGTCTTTGTTTTCACTGTAAGCAAGATATTAGTAAACATGTATCGGCATGTGAAATTAACTTAATATTTTTCCCTTATTCTGTGTCCGTTTAGACTTCTGCCGAAGGATACCATGTACAAAATACCTGGAGGTCACTTGAGGAGTGTACGGAAACTGCGATATAAAAGCTGCTTGTTGATTTGCTGCGATTGCTCTCGAGGGTGGCTGACGTAACAGTTTGAGTCAATTAAAACAATGAAGCAGTGATTGGCTTTTGTATGCCTCTTGTGACCTCAACTCACTTTGTTCGTCGTGGTGGAACTGGAAATTATGGTTTATGATTTTGGAGGGTTTAACGTCCCAAAGTGACCCAGGCCATGAGGGATGAAATAGTGACGGGCTCCGGAAATTTCGACCACCTGGGGTTCTTTAACCTGCACTCACATTGCACAGTACACGGGCCTGTAGAATTTCGCCTCCATCGAAATTCGACCGCCGAGGCCGGGATCGAAGCCACGTCTTTCGGGTCAGCAGCTGAGCGCCATAATAAGTGAGCCATCGCGGAGGGTGAACTGGGAATTGTTCCCTTAGTTAGACTAGCTCAGATTTCTAATACGGCACTCCTTTATAAAAAATGGCGCCCTTGTTCTTTACTAGTTATCAAACCAAACATGCAGATATGCTTACTAAATAGGAATTTCACGTCGTGCAGCGAGCTCCAAATACAGCGTGAGAAAGGGGCACGCGTGTTGAGGGAAGACAGTGGCGCGCCAGATCACATCAGCGGGTGCCACTGGCCACGTCAAGGACCATACACGTCCGACACGTCCCTGTAAAGGCTGGTTCACATGCATGCAAGTGACTGAAAATTAAGCAGCGCAGCACTGCGAAAAATTTGTAATATTTTGGGATATCGCCGCTCTGACTGCTGGAGTCGCCGCGATGGCTCTAAACAGCTTTTGCGCTGCAGCAACAAAGCGTTTTCACCTGCATGTGAAACAGGTTTTACTAGAGCGCGCAGCGGTGTTGTGCGGGCCTCCGTCAGTTGTAGAGAAAAAACAACGAAAAGCTTGTACTGTCTTCACAATTTGAGGGAGAAAAAGTATTTCTCCGAGCAAATGAAATTTCCCTAGATTATACAAAAATCTTTTTTTCCCTAAACGACGTCCAAATTCCCTAGATCTAGGGGAAAACCTCTAGGGTTGGCAGCACTGGTAGTTGGGAACAGGTCGGTGCCACGCCTTAGCAAAGAAGTACTGCTGGTTCACAGGACAGGAGTGGGCGTTGTAGGGTGGCTTGTTGACTGCTCCTGAAAAAAAAAAGCAGGTGACCCTAGAGGAGGAAAATGGTTGTAACAGATGATGCTCTCCCCGGCTGGCTGAGCCCATTCAGTCCTAGATGAGGGTTTCCGACTTTCCTGGTAGCTAAGGGGAATGCATCGTCTCTCTGCAAGAGCAACCAGGGCGCAGGCCTGCTGGTAGAGAAACTCCGCCAGGACCTGGTTTCCTCACCGGCTCGGGTGCACACCATCGCGGCTGACGTAGCTGTCCCAGCAATCAACCAAGCCACCGATGAAGTGGAAGCCCCGTTGTCGACACAGCTCCTGTAACGCAGCGTTTATCTCCTTGTACCGCTCGTTCATGCGGGGCAGCCGAGTGGTCTGGATTTCACACAACAGCGGAAAAAGCTACTAGCGCAGAAGGTTTGCTGTCGACAATGCCGCAAGCTAACCGACGGTACTTCTTCATGTACGTGCTGACATTCTCAAGATAGTTAATCGTGCCAACATGCTCAATCAGGACATCGATGTCGCTTAGCTGAGTAGCTATTGCCGGGAGCAACTGCGGAATCTTTATTCCTCTGTGCGCACTGACGTTAACAGCGAGACCATGACACGATGAAAAATACTGGTCAAGGTATTTTACCATCGAGTCGCCAGCCACCAAAACGCGACGCATGTTGATCTGTGCTGCCGCACAACAGGTTAATAAAAGTAGGGAACTTCTAGAACTTTGAATCACTGAACCGCAACAATGATTTGCACTGAAAGCTCGCTTTACTTAAAATAAACCGACAAGCAATTTAACACACAACTGTCCTACGCTTGCAATTCGCTACGATTAACACATACGCAGAAAAACTGTAACGACTCTTGTGTACAAGCTACTGCAACGATTACAAATAAGAGAGATTAACACCTAAATCAAACCTTGCAGCGCAGAGGCAAAGCAATAAGACAACAATATTCTAGAAAGCCCGTACAGAAGTGCCTACAAATGAGCAAATTAACTTTAAAAGGAAGAGAAAAAGCGAAAAATGCAGAATTTAACCCATACTAAACGATGTTGACATTAACAAGAAATGCTAAAGTGCCAACTCCAGGGGCCCTTCTTGGGCGTACGCGCCAAGCGCCGGCGCTCTCGGCGTACGCCAGAACCGGTCTGCGCACTGCTTGAGAAGGCAGCGAACCTCGGCGAGGTCCCGATATCTGTCCGTGCTAGATATCAGCGCCAGCGCACGGGCGCTCGTGTACGCATCGGCCGCCGGGTCCGGTTTACAACAATCGGAGGACCACGGGGCTCTCGGCGACTCTTTTCTTCACGGCTTGAACCTCTTTCGGGTTTCCCGAACTTTTCTTCGCGGTTTAATCGGTCCTTTCAGCGCCTCCCAACCCTTTTTCTTCACGGCTTGAAATTCTGTCCCTCGACTTGAGAGGGGAAGCGAGCCAACACCAGGGACATGGAGATGCATGCCCCTTTTCGACGCCCGTTACGGCGTACGACAAGTACACC
Source organism: Amblyomma mixtum (assembly GCF_055824585.1). Taxonomy (NCBI): domain Eukaryota; kingdom Metazoa; phylum Arthropoda; class Arachnida; order Ixodida; family Ixodidae; genus Amblyomma; species Amblyomma mixtum. The sequence goes on from NC_143014.1 coordinate 293,168,959, forward strand.
GACGCTGGATGCGCACGCCTAGGAAGCGGCCTTGGAGTTAGCACTTAAGATGCAATGATTGCGTAAAAAAAAGATACGTTTTTAGCTTCGGTTCACGTCGTCAACCGTGGCAGTCGAGAACACTTCCAGGAGAAGCCTCAATCAAACAGCACCAGCAGATGCAGACGCCAGCAGCAGAGTTGACTAATACCCCTGTCACACGGGCACTTCGGATCGCCATCGGTCTCGAGCGCGGTTGAAGCATGGTTGAAGTTTCAAGCGCGATCGAGGTGGAAAGCTGCTACACGTATCCACTCGATTCCGATTAACTAGTTAGATTGCTACATACGAGATGGCGCTGCGCCTACTGTCATCATCGCTATCGATTTCTAATAAATCAAAAATAACAATCGTTAACAAAAAATTTATGCTGAAAATTTCAAACTATGAGCAGAAAAAGCAGCTTAATTACTTTCTGCTACAACCAGCAGTGGACTTCATAGCAAAAAGCAGCAAAACAACGCTCGGTGCACGCGTCAACGGTAGCGCCATCTAGTGACAAGGCGCCAAAGCACATCAACTCTGTGATGAAGTTTTCTTCTGTAATTACTGGTAGCTAGAGTCTGTGCATTACAAGCCTTTTTTTTCGTTCCAAGAAGAAAAACTGCAAACAGTAGAAAATGTAACAACTGACTAAAAGCAATACAACTGCTTCGCCAGGTGTCGCTATTGCGAGGTAAACACTCCTCGGGTTTAATGTATGCGGACGATATTGTACTGTTAGCAGATAGCCAGGAAGATTTACAAACTTAGGTTAATTGCTGTGGAGACGAAGGAGACGCTCTAGGATTCAGTTTTAGCGCAACTAAATCAGGGGTGATGATTTTTAACGATACAACTGACCAGGTGCTTACAATTCGCAATGTTCGTGGCCTATAGGTGGCGCTGTGAAATTCAAGATGGCTGTCCGGAAGAGGGTCGCGCTGCGCTGCTCACTGTAGCGCTGCAGTGGCCGCGCCTTGTTTACACCGCCTGGCCTAGCGGCGCTTAGCACGTTGTTGGAGCTGTGTGTCGGGCACCTTCATCGGCAGCAACATGCCGCTACCTTTCTCAAGACCGCTCTCGTTGGGAGACATAATGCGCCACATTGGCGCTGAAGACACCAGGATAAGGTGCTTGGTGGAAGGCGAAGAAGTGCTGGATGCCCGTCACATCATCTGCTGCGGTGTAAAAGCCTCCACTGCCGAATCGGTGACAGTGCAAGGGCTTTGCGTCCAGACATCACACGTGCATAAGGAGCCACACGAGCTGCAGTTCATTTACGGACTGGACGCCTCTATCAAGGTATGTGAGCTTGCCGTATTTTGCTTCTTCAACGCAGGCAACTAACAAGCAATGATTTGTCCTACAAAAAGCTTCGTGATCGTGGTGCGCTTTAAACATAGCTTCAAACAGCAGTCAGCCCACGTTTCACGTGCATTTAGTAGTTCTGTCGAGAGTTACTACGACTCGTGTGAAATTCGCTGGTAATTGTGTTGCCTGGCGCAGCAGGACTCGACAGTTGGACCGATCGGAAGAGAAACGATCTACAAGCTTGCGTAGTCGATGGGGTTGATTGAGCTAGAGCGGAGATTTTAGAAAAGGACGCTCGCAGCACCTACGTTACTTCGGAGGGAAGCCAGTATCCTGTCCGCTGCGGCCGCGCGTTTCAATGACGGTGAAATGACGCAAAGCACACCCGTGTGCGGCAAAATAATATGGTGCCTCTTAAGGCTGGTTCACATGCAGGCGACTGAGCGATTGAGCGGCGCGTCGCAGCGAAATTTTCCAATTTGTTGAAACCTCGCCGCGACGAGAATCGGGATTTTCCGCCGCGGCGGCAGGATTCGCTAGCGTTTTCGCTCGCAGTGAAAACAGCGAGACATGAAAACTGCAGTTATAATTGCAGAGAACCATGTTTGTTTTATTCCTTCTGTGTATTTCTAGGGTCACTGCTCCTGCAAAGCTGGCAATTCTCAAAGATGCAAGCACCTGGTAGCAATGTTGCTGCTGGCTCACAGGCAAGAACACTTCCTTTCTTGTCATGACTTTTATTGAATCAGATATTGTCAGAAGCATACAAGTGCCGTGGAAAACATGACATCTAACGACTACATGATGCAAGCATGCAATTTCATGAAAATAACATCACTTGGCAAGTTGTGTTGAAAAAGTTGCAATCCTCTAGCACTTCATGGTTGCAGCAAACTTGCTTGTCACTCAGCAAGGCACGCTTTGCTAATACAAGCCCTCAAGAGAAGAAACATGAACAGGAAGACAGTCCTTGCGCAAATTGTCCTTTTGTTACACCTCTGTCGCATCAACACTTTTGATCCTCATTGAACTCAACCTGCATTCAACTCAAACCAGATCGAGGTTGTCACACAGTAACTTTTAGTACAAACGAGCTCGAGTTTGCTTGGCTCAAAGCCTCTTCCTGTAGCGCTCTTAAGTCTTCAAGCACATTTGAGAGGGTGTTGACACCTTCATCCACATTGAGTTCTAAAAAATAAAAGCGAATTAATGTAATAAAACCTCAAATATTAGCATAGAAATGTATTAAAAGGCATGACAAAACATTGTTAGAACATTATGCTTCTTTATATTAAGGCATTTTTATAATCTCGACACGACCTAATGCGCACAAAGGGAACTTCTCAGTGGCCATTCAAAATGCCCGTGTAGAACAGGAGGCTTCAATCCTTGTTGAAAACCTCAGTGAACGTTGTGTTCAGTGAGGATTGAAAGTGGTCGTGTGACACATAACATATGCAGTTATGAAGTAGAGATTACTAGTGTTGCTCCAATGCAGAGGTAATATCCTACATTGGCAACTACTGTCTCATGACCTATTTAAGCATGTTTTAATGCGCTCCATTTGGTCAAATACACTTTTTCATATTTAGTTTCCTGAATACAGCCATATTATCACTGATCTATGACAGCAGCCTCTGAACAGGTGCACCTTATTGCGCACTAGTGCCATGACACAGAAGCATGTGTGCTCTATTAGTTTGTAAATAGTGAAAAAGTCAGCAGTTATACTGTCACAAAATGCTAACACGTTCCAGTAGAGGACTACTTCATTCTGACGTGGCTTAGTGTCCTGAATAATGGTCAGATTTATAATGGAATCACTACATTTCTCAATTTAAATCTTTTCAGGTGAAGCTGCATATAGGGCTCTTTCATATTAGCTATGGTAGCGTTGAAAAATTTTTTTTTTAGCACAATGGGGCCTAGTCGGTACTAAAAGTGTGATGATGCATTGATGCTTTGTAATGACAGACTGTTTGTGAACTAGCCATAGCACAAAACAGTGAAAGTCCTCCTAAACACTTTTTTAAATCCACAAACTATTTCTTAGCAGATTTCAAACCAGCATTGAAAGTTAGCATAGCAAGTGCTGGTGTTATATTCAGAACGACTTTTTCAATTAATAGCAATTACTTTTTTGCCAACAGGGTTGGCATCCAAAACCTGGAGACCCTGACGAGCACAGACCTGAAGCAAGCCTGGGGCAAGCTTAAGGCGACTCCCATGTACCAGGCACGGGAGTTGCAAGAACTGTGCCATGTACAGGCTGTCCCAAGACTGTGCCTTTCAAAAGAACAACAAGATGGCATAAGGCGCAGATTAATAGTAGGCCTGCCACAGAGTGCATTGGCACTACACTTCAATGGCAGACAACAAGAGAGAGATCGAAGTTCATTTGATGCAACTCTCCAGGAGCAGGCTTTACTGACTCACATGATGGAGCAAAGTATGAGCCCGTATACAGAAATGCTGTTCCATGATGTGGCATTCAGCAGTGCATTGCACTTTAAAATTTATAAGTTTGCTGAGGAACAACTAACAGAGCCTGAAAGGCAATTTTATCATAAACATGTGGTGGTGTCACATGACGAAGCACTACAGATTAGTGCCCAAACAAGGTGCCAAAATAACACAAAGTGGCACCGAGAACGGAAAATAAGGATTACTGGCAGCAAGTGCCACTCTTACTTTACATTCATTCCCAAGGAAAACAACACCTGGGAGATGAAAGTTGCCAGAATGATGAGTGAGAGCTTCCGGGGCAATAATGCCACCAAGTATGGCAAAGCCTCGGAATCAAAAGCCGTCGAGGCCTACTCGTGCTCATCAAGCAGCACGGTTGAAAGAATGGGCTTCATTGTGCATCCAAGTGTGCCATGGCTTGGCTACAGCCCAGATGGCATTATATTCAAGAAGGGCGAACCAGCCATCTTACTTGAGATCAAAAGCCCCGTTCTTGGCAAGACAAGGAAAGCTGCCGAGCTAGTTCAAGAGAAAAAGCTACCATATATAAAGAAGGAAAACGAGAACTTCGTTTTGAACTGCAGACATAGCTATTATTCTCAAGTGCAACTGGGAATGTTCCTACTTAACTTGAGGACAACTCATTTCATGGTGTTTTCCCAAGTGGAACCATTGACTATTATTGTGCAACGCTGTGATGAGCACATCGACAAGCTTGTGCGGAAGCTCCAGTTTGTATATTTTAAGTGGTTATTACCCAGGCTGGCAGGATCAGCCCAGACGAGTGTTGCGTAAAGTTCATATACATGCATTGAAGAAGCGTAGCTTGTTGGGCCAGTTGGTGCATGGTAAGTAGAAAACCAGCGAAAAGGACGCATTCACAAGGAGGAGAAGTACACAGGACAACACAGCGTTGTCCTGTGTACTTCTCCTCCTTGTGAATGCGTCCTTTTCGCTGGTTTTCTACTTACCATGCACCAACTGGCCCAACAAGCTACGCTTATTCAATGCATGTATATGAACTTTATAAGAGTGTTGCATAAAGTTCATACGCATGCATTGAAGAAGCGTAGCTTGTTGGGCCAGTTGGTGCATGGTAAGTAGAAAACCAGTAGAAAGGTCCCGTGTACTTCTCCTCCTTGTGAACGCGTCCTTTTCGCTGGTTTTCTACTTTCATATGCCTGCTCAACGAACATGCAGCACAGAAACACTTGTGAATGAAGGGAGAATATTGCTACGACGAAGAGGAAGTGGAAGTCGAAGTGGCCTCCCGCGTGAAAGGGTCGCACGAAGAAGAAGAGGTTGTTGGTGCTTTCTGCTGGCGTTGGTGCTTCCTGATGCTCGCCGCTAGGAACTATTATCCTACCGCTTGTAAATAAATGTAAATAGTATTTCCCCGTAACATCTTGGTGGAGGTGCGGCAAGACGGAACTACGCAGCGGGCGCTACCTTTCACGCCGTCGCTACCTTCCACGGCTTACAATGACGGAAGCCGCTCCACCGGATTCGGCAGCATCAGTGTCCTCGGTGGTCCTCACTCACCCTCGGGATCCTGGACCCTTCTCTGGGGACGACGACGCTGACGTTGAGACCTGGCTTCGCAAGTATGAACGGTGCAGCGCTAACAACCGGTGGGACCAAACTTTCATGCTTGCGAACGTGGTTTTTTACCTTAAGGGCACGGCGCTGAAGTGGTACGACAGTAACGAAGAGACATTAACCAGTTGGGATGACTGTAAGCAGAAACTTATTGACCTTTTCGGCAAACCACTCGGCCGGCAACTTGCCGCTAAAAGAGATCTTGCCAGTCGCGCCCAGTCATCCACGGAGTCCTACGTGTCCTATATTCAGGATGTGTTGGCTTTGTGCTACACGGTCGATAAGGAGATGAGCGAGGCTGACAAAGTCGGACATGTGCTGAAGGGCATTGCAGACGATGCCTTCAATCTGCTCGTTTATAAGAACTGCGACAAGATTGCAGACATCGTAAAAGAATGCCGCCGCTTCGAGGACGCCAAAAGCTGACGGATCACCCAGCATATCGCACACCTGCCCAACACGGCTGCGTCTTCGTCCTGCCAAGAAATTTGTCCACGGAACCAGCCGACCTCGCCAGAGAACGTGACCCGTATCGTACGCCGTGAGCTTGAAGCCATTGCTCCGGCCTCCTCAGCAACACCTGCAGCCAACCAGCTCCTGCCCCTTCCACTTATTCAAGCCGTCGTCCGCCAGGAACTTGCTAACTTGGGTTTGTCCTCTGTCGCCGCTCTTCATCCCTCCCAAGTGCCCGAAGTCCCTCCTCTATACCCTGTCCGGCCTGTTTACGCCGCTTCTCGGCCGCGCAACCCCTCCGAGTGGCGTACGCCCGACGACAGGCCTATCTGTTTCAACTGTTCCCGTGTCGACCACATCGCCCGTCATTGCCGTAGTCGATGGTACTCCTCCCAGCGGAACCGTTACTCGACCCCACCTTATCGCCCCGACACTGCAGACTCAAGCTCTTTCTCGCGACCCTTGGACACGTCGAGACCCACCACCGACGTCCCGCCACCCCGCTTCAGCCGCTCACCATCTCCACAGCGCCGCCAGTCCCGTTCGCCGCAACGACCGCGCGCTTCCTCTCCCGGCCCCTACGGACGATCACAGGCGGAAAACTAATTTCTGCAGCGTCCAGAGGTGATGCTGCAGATACGACCCGGCTCCAAAATCCTCGTTTAGTTCTTCGTGCCCCGCGCAATTTACTGACCGTACAAGTCGATGGCGTTGCCGTCTCTGCTCTGATTGACACGGGCGCCCACATTTCTGTGATGAGTTCCGACCTACGACGCCGCCTCCGCAAAGTACTGACGCCTGCTCCTACAGCTGTTGTTCGAGTTGCCGATGGCACAACGTCCCCAGTCCTCGGCCTGTGTGCTGCTCGTGTGACGATTTCTGACCGCCAAACCACTGTGCTCTTTACCGTTCTGAATCAGTGCCCTCATGACGTCATACTCGGCCTTGATTTCCTTAGTGAGCACGCAGCCCTTATTGACTGTGCTACAAGTGTTGTCGAGTTGGACCTACCGTACTTCTCAGAACCACCTGCCCCAGTTGTGCACCGTCTCTGTACTGCCGAGTTCACCCGCTTACCACCTGAAGCCGCAACTTACGTATTGTTTAAATCTGTTCCACCTCTTCCTAACGGCCAGTATATCATCACCCCTGTCCTTGATTTGCCCGTCACAAAGAATGTTGCCCTTGCCCATACGGTTGTCGCAGTCTCGGCAAACACCGCGTGGTTACCTGTTCTCAACTTCAGTACGCACGTCCAGACGCTTCCTCAAGACATGTGCCTCGCCACGCTGTCCCCTACCGATGAATACGTGATCTCTGCAGTCACAAATTGTGTATCGTCCTCTCCGGACGATCATGTCACAGCTCTTTCGAGACCTGACCACTTTGCCAATATGATCGCTTCAGATCTCTTTGCCGACCAAGCCGAGGCGCTTACCCATCTTCTGGCATCTTTTCAGGACATATTTGACTTCAATGACCGCCCTTTAGCTCGTACGACTATTGTGAAGCATCGTATCAACACTGGTGACGCCACTCCTCTGCACCGCCGGCCTTATAGGGTGTCCAGCTCCGAACGCCAAGTGATACAACAGGAAGTCGAAAAGATGCTCGCTAAGGACATAATCGAACCGTCGTCCAGTCCTTGGGCCTCTCCAGTCGTCCTTGTTAAAAAGAAAGACGGCAGTTGGCGTTTCTGCGTCGACTACCGTCACCTGAACCGCATCACAAGAAGAGACGTCTACCCACTCCCTAGGATCGATGACGCTCTCGACTGTCTCCACGGATCTCAATACTTTTCTTCCATTGACCTTCGTTCCGGTTATTGGCAAATTGCCGTTGACGAGCAAGACCGCGAACAGACAGCTTTCGTCACACCTGACGGTTTATACCAGTTCAAAGTGATGCTGTTCGGACTTTGTAATGCACCAGCTACTTTCGAACGGATGATGGACTCACTCCTTCACGGATTTAAGTGGACTACGTGTCTGTGCTACCTTGACGATGTTGTTGTCTTCTCGCCCACATTTGCCTCGCACCTTGAACGTCTCAGGAGTATCCTGACTGTCTTTCGTATGGCTGGGCTCCAGCTCAACTCGTCCAAATGCCAATTCGGCCGCCGGCAACTCACCATTCTGGGACATCTCGTCGATGCCTCCGGTGTACGTCCTGATCCAGCTAAAATTGCAGCGGTGCAACAGTTCCCTCGCCCAAATTCTCAGAAAGACGTGCGCAGTTTTCTTGGGCTGTGCTCCTACTTTCGCCGTTTTATTCAAGATTTTGCCCTTATCGCTCGTCCCCTCACTGACCTCCTGAAGACGGACACAGACTTTACCTGGGGCTCTGATCAACAAAATGTGTTTTCCACGCTTGTCCGCCTGCTGACATCATCCCCGATTCTGGCACATTTTGATCCCGCGGCCCCTACTGAACTCCGCACGGACGCCTGTGGCTACGGGATCGGAGCCGTGCTGACTCAACGCTCCCGGGGCCCACACCACGTGGTTGCGTATGCTAGCCGCCTGCTTTCACCTGCCGAGCGAAATTACTCCATTACGGAACATGAGTGCCTCGCTCTGGTTTGGGCTGTAGCTAAATTCCGGCCATACTTGTTCGGGCGTGTTTTTTGGAAGTGGAAGAGGAAGTGGAAGTCGAAGTGGCCTCTGGCGTGAAAGGGTCGCACGAAGAAGAAGAGGTTGTTGGTGCTTCCTGCTGACGTTGGTGCTTTCTGATGCTCGCCGCTAGGAACTATTATCCTACCGCTTATAAATAAATGTAAATAGTATTTCCCCGTAACAATATATTCTACACTCTTTGTTCTTTCCACACCTTTCACATGACTAAGCAATAACAAGCATCATGTGCTTCAGCCATCTCATGCTGACTTATGGGAGACTAGCTGCCCAATTCTTAAATGAAGCACTTCAAGGTGTACACATACATAGATGGGTTTGCATGGCCACAAATAGGGTATGAATAAGAAGCGCTTCCAGCAAGTAAATGGGAACAGTCCACAGTCAAGGTAACAATCCCAAAGCATTTGCTTAATGAATGCAGTAAAACAACTGATTTTGTCAAATTTTGTCACCATGTTGACATGTTCATGCACAAATACAAAGGACTCATATTACAAGCACATCCAATGTGTTTCATAACGTGAACAAGGTGAATAATGTCCACAGAACAGCATGCAAGGAATGCACACACCCCGTAAGCAATGTGTGCCGTGAACATTGGGGTGAGACGGGCTGGGTTAGCAGGGCTAGTGGGAGTGGTTGCAAGTGTGCTTCCAGTTGTGCTTAACTGATATTGCTGGAATCATACTGAATGCAAGCAGTGTTCCCACTGACAACCTGCAATGGAATCAGACACGACTACATGCTCAAATGACTTTTGGATATTTCCCAAGTTGGATGCAAAATCTGTTTGCTGCAAGCTGGATTTTAGTGTGTTCTCTAATCTTGAATATGATTGCACCTTTTCAGTAATGTCAGTGTTAAAGCACATTTCACAGCACTGCCTACATTGTTGTCACCAAGAACATAACCAGCGAAAAAAGCTTTGTTTCACAACATGGTAGCATAAGCTTTCATCTATTCAGTGAGCACAGACATTAATATTCACTCAGCCATCTATCTTGCTGTTTTATCTCTTTTTCACCTATCTGCAAAGCAGGTCTTAAGCAGACAAAATAGAACAAAAAATGTTGCATACATGGGAGAGAGTCGTCAAATAGGTGCCAAGCAGGCAAAACACAACAAAGAATGCTGCAAACATAGAGGAGAGATGAAGCTCAGGAAATGGATAATGCATACAGCAGCTGGAAATAAAGAGCAAAATGTGCGTTTGACGAATGCAAGACTTCAAATAAGTCTGACATCACTTCAATGAAAGAATGCATAGAGGACTCATGGCTACTCACTTAAGTGATAACTAGAATCTTTCACTTGAAAGAATGGGAGATGAAAGGTTCACTATGCCAGCAATTATGATCAGTATTTGGTCAAGTGACCCAACCATCTCCCAGGGCACAGGGCTCTTTAGCACCTTGAAAACTTTCAATCTTTGAATGGCACGCTCCACGTGCACACGTGCCCGTGCAATTTTTAGAGTCTTATCAGAATCCTCAGCTGAGAATTGGGCTTGGTCACGCAGAAAAGGTGGCTGTATAACACCAAGCCCAAGCTGCCCACAAATGCCATCCAAGTTGAAACCTTTATCAACCATTACGTCATCCTGGAAACTGTCAAGCTTATTCAGCACGCCTGATTTCTCTACGCAGGCCTTGTCAGATGCCCTGCCTCCAAAACCTTTGCTAATGAAAGTTATTAGGCCGGCAGGTGAAACGCCAACAAGCACCTTGGCAGTGTGCGTCCCCTTGTAGTGAGAATATGTCAAAATCCGGCATGATGCACAATGAGATTTTTCGACTTCCACTTCTGTGCAATCCAGCACAATGCGCACTTCTGTAAATGCAGCAAAGTGCTGGGGCATATTGATCTGCACTTCTGCCCTGTCAGGCCACGGTACGGCTGCTTCAAGCACGGCTGCCATGCTCCGCAAAGTGCTGCTAAAATTCCTTGCAGCTGTGGACCTGCTGACACCAAACAATGTGGCCAGACATACAAATGGCAGGCATGTTTTTAGTCTAATGAGAACAAGCACAATACGGTCCAGAATGGGCATGCTAGTGTTCACGTTGTCAATTGCAGCAACTTCCTGAGCAATCAGCTGTAATATGCTCCTCGACTGCACGCCCATGAAGGCATTCACAGAACTGTCAGTGGTCAACAGTTGCACAATGCTAAATTTTTTTAGCGAAAGGTCCGAGTCCACTTGGACACCTACGTCCAGCAGCCTGTCTTCATTTAGCACTTGGTGCATGGAGCCTGCACCTGCAAGCTGCAGCAGTGCTTCTGCCATCTCACACCTCTGCTGTGTACAGCTCTCAGTGATAGAAGAGCCTGAAGCCGCTTCTGGAGTGCATACTGCCACCTGCGCAAGAGAAGTTTACAGTCAAAGTGTGAATAATATGACACACTGTCTTCAAAATGGCAAAAATGTTTAAATACCAACTGTGCTAGCTGTACACTTCTGGACAGAGGCCATGTACTTTCTGGTTTTAACCACAAAATGCCAGTAAGCATCCGCCAGTGAAAAAATTTCGGAATAAGTTAAAACTGAAAAACATCTGTTTTTGGTATGCTCATGCTATCATGCTAGTCAAGCACCCATTCTCAAAGAAAAACTTCCAATTTCCTTCCCTTCAGGGTATATAGAAACGGGCTGGCAAGCACTAAGAAATTCATGGCGGGGGGGGGGGGGGGGGGGGTACGCTCGAGGCTCTATCACGCCAGCTGCCAAAACGCACCTGCTTGCATCTAAGTTGATGAATATAGCAATGTGCCATCTGCGTAAATCTTTAATTCAGCTTCTCCCCAAGATTTATTTCAAACCAACAGGACTCATTTTTAGATGACACTCCTGTGTTCTTCTTGTGAGTAGTAGTAGGAAAGCTGCCGGATGAATCCAATCGATGCGAACAGATCTACTGGCTGGTAGTGTGGGGTCGACAAGTGCAAAATGATGGAGCTGACACCAGAGTTCCTCAGCTACCGGTAGTACACTGCGAGCGCTATTGTCCAGCTTCCTTTGTTTTGGAAACTACATTCATGTGACTGGCCAGCATTGGCCAAGGCGGCTTTGGACATTTTAGGATTTCTTGCGTAGAGCGCTAGTGTTGAGCAAGCAGTCTCAAAATTGCATGCTGTCAACGCAAAGGAGTGCGCTCGCATAGCTGACGACAGCCTAGGTATGCTTGTATATACTACAATTAACTGTAAATAGCATTTATAATAAACTGATTCTAAGACACAACAGAGGAGTCAACAAAACAGCCACTTCTGATGCAAATCACCTTAATAAGCATACTACCACTTACTGTGCTACATACTACCACTTACTGTGCTAGATGCGCAATAAAAAGTAGGATGGGATAATTGAACCCGTAGCCCTCCACAGGTTGTCATTTTGTATGTAGGGGGTGTATGACCAGAGAATGATAAGAATGGCAGTACTTACATCATTTGAGCTATCGATGCTGTCCACTTCACTTGGCAAGTCAGGCAGTGCTGAAGGAGGCTCCAAATTTTCGGGGGCTTTGCATAAATGAAATACAAGATTAGAGGTGTGAAAGTGGATCCAAAAATTTGACAACTGTGGCATCAGCTCAAATTGTAGCAGGGCAGGTAAACATGTGCAAGGGGTTTAATGTCCCAAAACAGTTCAGGCTATGAGAGAGACTGCAGTGGAAGGCTCCAAACAGTTTAGACTGCCTGGAACATTCACTGACATCATGCAGTATACAAGCACATAGAATTTCCCCTCCATCAAAACGTGGTCGCCACGGCTGGGTTTGAATTTGAATACTATGATTGAGTAGCTGAGCGCTAAAGATCTGATCCACCCTGCAAGGTTGAATGTAGGATATGGTACAATTAAAAAAGAAAGTGCTTCATCTTCACTGTTTCTCATGCACTTTCAATCTATAAATGCTTTCGATTATGGTTGGTTCCTTAACATATACTCATATGTCATAATGAGCCCCTAGTTCTTTATGCTTGTTCGCCCCAAACAATTGCATGATTGACTTCCCACCAGACAGTCGTGCGTCAAAGGCTTGTTACTAACTACACAGGATAGAGTATCATTCAGGGCGGCTACAAACAGCGTTCACTTCAAGGAGATAATTTTAAAGCTAGGACAACTATAGTGATGTTGAGTTAATATGGACATTGCTGCATGATTAAGAATAAAAATATTGGTCAGAAGCCAACTACATACTGTTTCATTCATCTACAGCACCTCTTGCTTATTTTGCCTCATTCTTACAGCAGGAAAAAAATGCAAAAGTAGACGTGGACATTTTACAGTCATTGGAAATCCATTGTGCAAAAAAAAAAAGATAAATATTAGAGACAAGCCCTGACATACCACGGCCATTCCTTGCAGATGCTCTTGCAGCACGGTCTGCTTTGGCTTGCACCCTGTAGCTGTCTTCGTGGTCATGAGTCCTCTTTGGCAGAAGCTGTGAAGGCACAGCAGTGCTGAGGAGTCTTCTTTTATCTGGCGTCCACACCTGGGGGTCTGGGAAGTACAAAATTAGTTTGCTATCTCATTTTCTTACTGCCCGACGCAGTATGCCCTACACCGAGTGTTAGAGATGACCGAAAAAAGGAAGGGGGAGCGAGTAAGGGCACTCGACGCACACACAAACTTGTGAGAATAAACAACGGATACATTGCAGTTACAAATCTTGTTCGCGCACTTCATAGGGCTCGCACTTACGCACGACCGCTCAGATCGCTCGCTCACCACACACTCTGCGCTGCGCTTCCTGCCGCCGACGCTGATGAGTCGACGCGCCGCACTCGCGGAAGCACAAACATCACAAACACAAACGGCGTCCTGACAGTGCCGGCAAGAGATAAGAGGATAGGCAGGCGATGCGGCATGCACTCTGGACCGACCAGCGCACCGAGCCAGATTCACGTGAGCGCCACTTGAGTCGAGGAAACGACTGCCGCCGTCTGAACGGGAGTAGGCGCCGATGTAGAATTGCGTCGTACGATCGCTTACACGAGCTCCTCAATATTCAAGGGTCACTGACAAACAACACAAGGAAAATTGACGTTTCGAGAGCGCTACAGCGTTCCCGCTCACGGTCCTAAAATTTCAGCACCGAAACTCCCGCATGCACCTATCAGATTGACACGGAAGCAACGGTGCAGAAGTCGTTAGCGGTTCCGCGCGTCAAGCTAGCATCGGCAATGTGGCCCTACAAGCAATCCTATGCATACAACTCTTTTGAGAAAGCAAACATAAAACATGACACGACTTAAGGTTTAATGGAGAGCTAAACACATAGCAACGAAATTGCCGAATTTCTTGCACTACTCCTCGCACCATTGCTCACACATGCGGCCAGTAGCATACATTAAGCATTAACCAATGGATTGGCATTTTGCTAACATATGCGAAATTATTTCATTCTTACCTGTGTTACTCCAGAAAAAATCTTTTGCGGTGAAGTGTGCACTGCAGACCTTCATTGGCGGCGTCACGGGCTTTCCCATCCGAAGTTTGACCGCCCATTCTTTCTTCAGTTGAGAATCTCGTGGGAAAGAATGTAGACTTATCTGGTTGCGGATGGCTCGGTTCGTACATTGAGGTACGCAACACATTCGTTTACTTTTGTATTTCTTTTCCATCGCCTCGGAAAGAAAGCAAAACAAAAGTTCGCCGATCGCAAAGCCGCCGAGAATGCACGCATTCACTTGTCAGTCCGTCCGCGAACCCTCTTCCTGGCGCTTCTCTCACTAGCCGCTAGGTGGCGCTACCATCTATGAACATTGCGAATACAAAGCCACGAAATACCCAAAGTGGCCGAATACAAATACCTCGGGATATGGCTAAACGAAGGGCATATATACACGCAAAAGCACGAACAGGCTCTTAGGGCAAATGGACGAAGAGACGCCGGGATAATGAAACAGGGCATTATGGGGGTACAACAAATATGAAGTACTAAGAGGTATTTGGAAAGGAGTAATGGTGCCGGGACTTACTTTTGGCAATGCGGTTCTGTGCTTAAGGGCAGAAGTTCAGTCGAGATTAGACAAATCAGAGAGCTGTTGGAAGATTAGCACTAGGTGCCCACGGCAAGACCACAAACGAGGCAGTACAAGGGGATATGGGCTGGGCATCGTTCGAAGCACGGGAAGCTAAGAGTAAAATACTATATGAAGAACGCCTGAGGAAATTGGACGATAACAGGTGGACAGCTAAGGTATTTAAATATTTATACAGAAAGAGCGTTGACTCACAGTGGCGGAAAAGAACTAGAAAACTAACCAGTAAGTATGCCGGTCATGAGGACGGAGAAAGAAAGAGCATTAAACGACAGGTTAAAAACGCGGAAGTTAAAAATTGGATGAATTCAATGGAAAAGAAACATAGCGTAGAACTATATCAATACGGGAAAAGGCAGATCAGGAAAGAATTTTTCTATGATGACTCAAGAGGCAGTGCCCTACTTTTTGAAGCTAGGTCAGGCTGTCTTAGAATGCACAGCTACAAAAAGAAATTAACGAAGAAGATGACACATGTGCAGAGTGTGGTAGATCTGTGGAAACAATTGAACACCTCATAATCAAATGTGATGGTATCCATCCGGATGTCGACGTAGGCACAGTCACTGTTCTTGAAGCCCTAGGGTTTAAAGATAACAATGGTCATGTAAATAAATCTGCAGTGGAAGTTAGCAAAAAGCGATTGGAGGATTGGCGGCTGAAAGCAGAGATGTGGCATAAGGTTAGAATTTTAGGAACCGTAGGTAAAGATGATGGCGATTTTCAATGAGAATTGCCAACACAGTAAACTAAAAATAACTAAAGAAAAGCTGAGCATATGGCAATTGCCACCCCCCCCCCCCCCGTTTCAATGGGGGCGCTCCTATCCATCCATCCATCCATACTGCACTTAGTTGGGCCTAAGAACTTGAGAATCGCCAAATTATCTGAAAAACAGGGGCTAGTTATCGCTTAAACCTCCACGTGTGGGCGACAGTGTGCGAAATAAAAGCGAACCGCTACCATTTGAGTGAGCTATCGCGTCGAAGAATCCAGCGGTGACATGTATTTATTGCGAAGCGGGCGAGCAGGGCGCCGCCATCTTGTCAACGCATCCCGCAACCCTCGATCGTGCTCCATGCGCTCGAGCAGGATCGCGGTCGATCGCGATTGAATTCGCCGTGTAGCAACGCCGGATCTGTATCGAGTTCAATTTCGATCGACTCGATCGCGATCGAAAGTACCCGTGTGACAGCAGTATAAAATGCCACCTGTCGCAAACTTCAGAGAAGAGCAGAAACCGAAGAGCGCAACAAAATAGCCGGAAACGGGCAACTCCTGACATAACAAAACGCTGTCACGCGGCTATGACGTATTTCCGTGCGCAGCAGCAGCGCACTAGCCGCCCTATCGCGCTGGTGCCACGCGCGTGGCACAAGCCCCTGCCTAAAACGAAATACATGTGTCGACATCCCAGGCCGATTTCGCAGGTAAAATGCACAGTCTTGAGCAAAAGTCAACACGCAGCCGGCGGCGGAGCTCAGGAAAACTAAGACAAACTGCATTGGAACGCCATCTCGCGACAGCTATCTGGGATCGAGACAAACGTGGCGGTGCCCCATTTCAACGGCAAGCATGTCAGATAGCTCGGCTTGATGCGTCGCGCTCCTTCTCGCCTAAACGCACTGGCGCGATATCCGTCACACTCCGGAGCAAGCGCCGGCCGTCCGTGGTATCTTGACCCCTGAAAAGAAAAAATTAAATAAAAAGGGCGCCACAGGTACGGTTCTGCTGCGGCACCGGTAGGCATTTCACCGAGCGGTAGCGCGACACACCGAAAGGATTCAACTTACATTCCTGCAGATAAGATGGGTCCCCCTTGAGCTGTCGCGACCCCTGTCCCTGTGGCAGATCCCGGAGGCCGTGCTACACCGCCATTCACTACAAAACAGTGCAGCCCGTCCTTTTCGTTAGGGACGTCACGAGTTTCAATCGACTGGAGGGAAAATTTTCGAATCTGCACGGGTGTCTAGTGAACGCTCTCATGCGTCGCGTGAATAAACTGCTTTCTTGCTTAGCCTGGCTACGGCCGTGGTCTTGTCTCTCTTCCTTCCACTGCCATGCCTGAGTGGGTGAAAAAGCGCCCCAACAAACACAACAAAAAACTGGAAAGTTGTGATGCATAGAAAGGCGTTTCATTTAGATAAATTATAGGGCTACGGATTACGCTTGCTGGTGCGAAGGCAGCCATGAGTTCTGATGCGGGCTGCTAACCCACTGACTTTAGCGCAATGTTCCCGAAGCGGTAAAGAAAAAGGCAAAAAGCTTGGACCGTAGAATTGGAGTACGCTCTCATTCCGTATTCCTTCCAGCTTCTTCCTTCTCGGTAGGTGATGCGCACAACTTTGATTTCAGGAAAATTTAAGGGATCATTACTAAATACAACGACAGCGTGTTTAAATCTTCCCGCCATCCCAAGCAACTCGATGTTACTATCCAGAGAACTTGCTTGAAAAAGATGACAGGGCGAAAGCGCGGGATTCATGCACCGTTGTGTGTGCTGTTAAATTCCTAAATAGCAAAATTACAACTAGCAAATGCCTAAATGGCAAAGTAATTTTGCGGCTAATTGCTTTGCGCTATTTGAGATTATTATATACGCGCTTCAGTTACGTTACAGTTAACCTCAAGCGACAGCTACTTATGAGATGAGATATAAATATATCTCCCGAATGCAAGTTCCTTTCAAAAAGCAGTGCGGCAAAGCAGTAAGAAGTCGAATGTCGGTTTCCCTTTCACTTCTTGTTCGTCTTTTTCTGAGTCCTTGATGTGCAGTATTATCAGCACCATAGCGCAAACAACCCTTCATGTTTCGGAATGCTTAGCGCCTAGCAGTTTAGACAGCACAGTGGTTGGCAGTGTTGTGAATGAAGCGCAAAAAGACATTAGACACAAAAGAGATTGGTGCACACATACGAAGTGCTTCGTAATTCGTATGTGTACTTTTCTCTCGTCTGTGCTCGAGGCCTTCTAGGGCGTTATTCACATCATGCGACACTACCTATCTCGCCAGGCGACCTTTTAGTAGTGAACTTCAGTTAGACTTTTTTATGGACAAATCCTGAATTTATTTGACAAATAGTACTCCAGTAAATATCACCAAAACGGCGAAAAAGAACAGTAACACTGGACGAAAAAATTTCAACAAAATTGTGAGATATATACATATTATTTACACGATGAGACCGTAAAAATAAAGAAGTCGATGAACCTAAAGCACAAGTAATGTTGAATAACTGCGAACGAAGCCGAATACACGAGGTCGGCCATCGGCGTAGTCCCCAACGCGCCCGAAATTGTACTTGTCCTTGAAGCGCTGGCCAAGGAGATCTTCAGCTTCAAGTACATAATCACGCCAGGGGCGCGGCTGGGCGCCGCAGCATACGCCCGCACGTTGCGTTAATTGAGGTCGAACGCCAGTGCTTGCCTCATCTTCTTTACTGTTACGACACGCTTCCTCATCCACCCTGAGGACGGCGAAGAGGAGCCCATCACTGACGTTCGACCTCCTTCCACCTGTGTGAGTGGCACTCCACAGACACCCAGCAGGTGACTGCGACGTCATGCTAGCCGTCGACTGCACCGGTCGTATACTGCACGACATCTGGTACGGGGACACAGAGGTCGGGTGGTACCAGGGCAGGAGACCACGAGCAGCAAGGTGTATGGCGAGGTGGAGTGGTCGAGCGCCAACGTGGGCGGAAACCAGGCGTAAGTCGACGAGGTCTTCCTCTTCTTCCGGGACCTGGAGGCAACCATGTCCACCAGGTTCATCAGCAGAGTCTCTCGCATGAAGATGGACTCGAGCAGTAGCATGGCCAGGTCCGCGGTGTTGGTGCGGACCACGGCAGCGCAGACGCCGAGCACGACGTACCCGGCCTCGACTGCGGTTACGACCGACCCGATTTCCAGGGTGACAAGCGCGATCACTTTTGTCGCCGGGTTCCGGCACCTCGCACAGATGGAGAATGGCAACAAGGTCGGTCTGGGCAAAATCGCGACGGCGTTTGAAAGACTGGGTGAAGAGCACGGCCTTCTCCGTTGTGCGGGTTTGATGAACGCTGGCCATAACCGCACGAAGAATGCACGTACCTCCCTTGACAAGTGGCCGCTCACCCCCTAGTAGCAAGGCTTGAAGCATGCAGGAGTGGTTCCACTGTGGCTGTTGCAACTCGAACCCGTAGGGGGGATGCGGCTTCATCGCAGCTTCCAGTAAAACAGGGGCGCTCCACGCTCGGGTACCACCGTGGGCTCGTGAGCCGCACCAGGCGTCAAGAAAGGCTCCGCCGTAGTACCAAGGGCCGAGGTCCTCGTCTCTGAGCACCGCCTGTGCCGCCTGAGTTGGTTCACCGGAGCGCTGGAACATCGTCGCGTTGCACCGAGAGGGGGGCAGGGAGGGCATAGTCCGCCGATGTCTTCGAGCAGAGCAGCAGCAATGACGTGGATCTTGGGAATCGAAGTCTCTCGGCGGGCAACACGAGACGTTCGTCGCGTGACCAGCGCCGAACGCGTTCGATGACATGTATACCGCTTCACGCACGAGGGTTCAACGTCCTCCCTTCATCTTTCTCTTTGTCGTGAGTACCTGTAATGGTGCCCATATGCCGACTGGTGTGCTTTTTCTGGGCACGCAATCACTCGATTGTGAACCCACAAGTTTTGCTGCAGCAAAATGCTGTTTTAAATTCCTACTTTTGCAAACCGTAAACTGTAGTTTTTTAATAGTGCACCCCTGAATAATGTTACCTACAAAACATTACGTTCCAGTTTCAAGCAGTTAAGGTGCCAACGGCAAGCAAAAATCACAATTTTCAATACCGAAACTGGAAAAACGGGCGCCAATACCGCCCACCGGAAGTGACGCATGTTTGAAACGGGAGTATGGCAGTTTCGAAGCGTCTGCTGGATGCGGCCCGTACAAAGCGCTGGTACCGGTGGCGCGCGCAGCACTTTGCTCAATAAATACTCGTTATGTATGAAAAAACGTATATTAAATCACATAACACGCATCTTAAATCGGATTAAACACCGCAGAAAAAGTTTTAAACGTGTTTCATGTGGATGATCGCGACGGGATGTTTGCCTGGCAGTATTCGATTACAGCCTGTGCAAAGTTCGTACATCGCGAAGGAAGGAGGCATATTCGAATTGAGGCCAAGTAGCAAAAGAGCTTGTATTATCACGTCGGCATTTTTGAGCGGGCACGCGAGCTAACAGCACATGTGCGCTGTGCTGCGCGTGCAGTGTAGTTATTGTCTTTATAAAAAAATACTAACACAAACAAGCGCTGACTATCAAATGTTTGTTTTTTTATTCAAGAACGAAAGACAGGCATCGAAAGGCTTACCAAGGCAACAAAAGTTACCTGGAAGGCACGTGGGAGGTCAGATAACCCAATTTCCTCTTGGATAATACAATGGAAGGGCTGCTGTTACACATCGTACCCTTGTAGTGAATACAGAAGGCCTCCATTACCTCGCGTGTTAGACTATCGCTGTGTCAGAACAGGATGTGCGTGTTCTTGTTATCAGGAACGCATTAGCAGTACTCCTTGCATCGATAAGAAGTATGGGCAAGGGGATCACTTTTTGCTCTGCTTCTGCGTAATCTTTCTCACGCTTGCGTTCGCATCTGCTGCAGTGGGCGCCTGTTAGGAAAAGGGATCATTTTTTCTTGTGTTCTCATGCTCCATTAGACGTTTGCTGACACACCTGCTAGTTTGACCAATGTACATGGAACCGCACGAGAAGGGGGACCTGATGACCCCCACATCGCCGGTCAGTCTTGAGGGTACCGTCTTCGCGGCAGCAGATACACTCGGTGCAAGACGGCATTATTGAGCATCGCGTAGAGCTGCACCCGCAATGAACGCGTGCATGTCGATTCCCTTTCAGACTAAGCAGACCTCTCCTTAGATCTCTGCCTGCTGTAAACAACGTGACGTCAAAAGGGAGTGCGTGTTTCGATGAGCAAAGCCGTGCACTTTAGCTTCTGAACCGGATAAGCTAGCTTGTGACCAGCGCTCCCCCGTCGTCTTTATTCTCCCGATTAGACACGCCCCCTTACCCTCTGAACATGGCATGCTTGGCCGAGAGGACCATGTAGAAACACGTATACATGCACTGATGATGTAGAGCGCAAGAGGTCTATTGACTAAGCTCTGCCCACAAAATGGGTTAGAGCGAGAGAGAAGCCTCAGACGCACACCATTGTTATCTTTTTCGAAAAAGAGAGTGAAATTCACGTTAAAACCTGTACTACAAACAGGTAACACCAGCTTTCGAGATCGAGTTAAAGGGATGCTGAAAGGTTTCTCAGAAAAATTGAAAGAAGAGATGCACTTTACAGTTTTCTACCCTCGGAATTCGAATTTCTCGTCGAAATTACGCACAGGAAAGCGCAAACCTATTTTATTTTGGCGAAAAGTGCAGCAGCAGCCTCAGGCGAGCTCGCGCGTCTCGTTGCCGCCTGTGATTGGTTGGGCGCCTCGTGACGTCAAAAATGGCGCTGGCTCGGTGGCCCGGCTCGGCCGCCGCCGCTACACATGAAGTGCGGCGCTCGGTGGTTCGAGGCTGTTGGTTTGCTTCTTATACGACGATGGAACACATCGAAGATTACCCAGAGTATCTTGGCGTCATCCCCTACATGTTAGAACCGATTGCAAAGAGCAAACCTCTCCAAGAAAGAAATGACGCTGGCGCAAGCCGCGTGATTTTGGCTCGAACGAAAGCGAAGTGTCAGCATCTCCACGTGTTGGAAATGACTTTGATAAGTATACTCTTCTTGCCAAACTACATTCAGAGATACAATGGATGAATTTTGAGGCGAGCAAATGTAGTATAGCACTGCTCCACGTAATTTTCCTGATACAATGTAAGCGGGATGCGATCATCGGCATTTTTGTCTTGCCGCTTCTCGGTTCTGCCGCAAATCTGCTTGTAATCCACACAGATCATTGGCATGCGCAAGAAGTTATCAGGCTCTTTTTGCACGCAAATTTTATGCTTGCACAACTTCATGGTCGCTGCATGCCGGCTCGGTTCATAACACACGCGTAAAACAAGTTCTGCGCGCTTTCCGACAGAACTCGTCTAGGTGACAAACGTGCGCCTTCCGTTCTGCGTGCCAAGATGGGAGCTAGCAGTAAATTAAAATCATTGTTTTGGCGAGTTGGTTCATGCTACATGTCCTTGTAAGAATACTTTCATCCGTTTGCGGCAGCCCCTATCGTGTTTGTTTTCAGATCTAGCGGCAAGTGATTTTTTCACTACTAGATGGACTCGTGCTGCAACCGAGCAGAACGAATCGCAAGGCTGGCTGTAACACACTTGGCGCACAATTATATAATATTATTATTAATGTATGAAGCCATGCGGCAGTCGGCAATTTTTTACGCCTACATGCGTTATTAGAAATGTATTTCTGGCAGTTGAGTGATGTCATTGTAAACACTCTACTTCCAAAATAGGTGTTCCTGTGTCCGCTGCATTCCAGTGGAGAATGAAGAAGACTGCTGGTGCTCCCAAGAAATACAGAAATTATCAGAAAACAGAGAGACGGTATTGCGCTGGGTTTCAGTTGAGCTGACTGTTGACAGGCCCAATGAACGCACTGTCGACAGGCTCTGGTGATAGTCTTCTTCATCACGAATGTGGTCAGAGCATAGCAGTGTTGTCTTTGACGGCATGAAATCCCTTCGCTTCACAGCAGCGACTCACTTCTCTGAGAACTTCTTATTTCGCGGGAAATAATGAAAGACCACATAGTCGCGGCCGCTGGAGTTCGAGCAGCCGAAGGCTGCGCAGAACGCCGGCATGATGGGTCCACCGCTTCATTCAATGCTGCACACGTTTCTGTACCTCACCACAAACATAAAAACGCACAAATACAGGAACACACGGCAGCTTGAGGCAGCTTATGATGGCACGCACGCAGAAACAAGCACGGTGGCGGAGGCTGCGAAGCGACGGACCACCGGTGTTTACGTCACCACTCCGCGGTTTCCGGTTTCGGCTCGCATCGTCAGAGTCATCAGCAGAGCTCGGCGGACGGCGGGGGACGGAGCCATGGAGTTTTTTTTCCTCCATGGACGGAGCTACCGCGCAATTTTAAACGGCCATTACGTCGCTCCTAAGCTATGAATCTGTAAAAAAATTTCACCCGCATGATTTATAAGGTTCCCACATCCACACGTGAGCATTTTAATGAATTCGAAAAACGCTTCAGCTTCCCTTTAAAGACAAGTAGCCGAAGGGTACAATGATGCTTTCCGCACTCCTTTCTGCAACCACGTACAACGTTGGCCGCGCACTGCGTCGACATGATGCTAGCAGTTAATTTTTCTCGAATACCCATCTTACAAGCCAGGTAGTGCGACTGGCCACAACTACGACCGGCCGCAGGGTCTTAGAAGATTTAAACATTAGCTTTCCGCAGCAAGTGGCTGAGAGACAAGATATACCTAAAGAGTGGAAGAACAAATTCCTTACGCTCCCGCTTCCCAAAAACATGCACCCGGAGCACCATCATGCTAGACGAGTGGCGAGGAGCAAGAAGATGAACGAGTGCTATTCAACAAAAGAAGGAGCCTTCTTCGTGGACGCTGCGGGTCCTGTACAAGGAATATCAACAATCTCAGTGGTGCACCAAATGCAAGTCGTGGACGGGCTTTCAGTTCGTAACGGGGATACACAGGCTATGGAGGAAGTAGCGATAGCCCTAGCCGCAACTCACTCCGAATCTAAATACATAGTTACAGATTCCCAGGTGGCTTATAGAAACTATATGCGTGGCAGAATCACGCCGCTAGCCTGCAAAATTCTTAGTCAATGTAGGACTTCAGCTGAACGGAAGGAATTAATATGGGTACCAGGTCACCAGGGAGTTGAAGGAAACGAGCGCGCACACGCTTCGGCCCGAGCTTGAGCCCGAGCCATTCAGCCCGAGTCCTTTTCGGCACAGTGCAAATTTTGTGGCCAGAAGGCAAACTTGTACCACATGGTATGGGCTTGTCAGAAAAATGACAGCATTGAGATCATAAATCAGCCAACGCGGGAGGGCTGGGAGGCGGCCCTGTCCAGCTCGGACCTCGAGGAACAACGAGCCCTCGTCGCCAGAGCACGGGCAGCGGCTTTCACCAACGGCGTCCCGGACTAGGGACGCGATTAACCTTCCCTTCAACTAAGGCTTTAATAAACGTTTTCATCATCATCGTCGGATACCATCGATCGCATCGCGGCGAAAACATCCAGAAACGCACCAGAAATAAAAAGGCCTACAAGGGGCGCTCACTCACTAGAGAACGCCTGAAACCGGCGAGCCAGCGTCTCATTGGTGCGTCATTTCCGGTCTTGAATGTTAGTTGACCAACACGCCGCTAGGGGACTGCGTCGTCTGCTACAAAGGTTTTTGAACGCTTCTAATTAAAATACTAGGTGCTTCACAGCCCTAATATTAAAAATAAATATTGTTCACAACCTGAACAATATGTCGAGCGCAAAATTAGCGTAAGTAAACTTTTGGTCAAGTAGGGACATTATTCGGCATAAACGTCAATGTAATCAATCCCTTCGTGACATCTCCGAAGAAGAGTAGAAAGAAACGAAGAAGAAGAAGTAGATTCACGGCGCAGATTAAGAACTCTCTGGCTTCCAACCACACAAAGTCAATAGTGTTATCTCCTCAGGAGGCTTAGCAAAACCTTGAACGTAGTGCTCAGGCTTTATGTTTAGGTTTCGCTTTACGTTTCGAGATGCAGGAAACGGAATGTTTGCACACACTCGCCCCGAGCTCGGGCTACACTGAGGTCGATGGGTCGGAGCTCCTGTTAATTGTCTCCTCAATGCAGTCTGCCGCCCGAGATCTGATGGGGCTTCTGTGGGCATGTTGAAGATTTTAGCGTTAGACTTCACAACTCACCTGGATTTCGTAAATGCGTCATCGGATAAAACGTCGATTCCTCACAGTTGGAAGATTGCGAAAGTAATTTTGCTTTTGAAAAATACATTTCAATTAGACAATATACGGCGAATTGTTTTACCCTGAAATTCAGTTAGGTTGATATAAAAAGTAGTACACAGTCGCCTCACAAAGCATGTTCGTTGCATGAAGGCGCTAGACACCGCAGCGGACACGGGACATAGAAAGAAGACGACACAGGGCGGTACTTGCAACTAAAATTTTATTTGAAACTTCATGGCTTTATAAAGACAGAGGCACGTGTGATCTTACAATCAGGTAAAAAAGATGAATGAAAAGCAACAGATAGCAAAACCTAACTGACAACAATGCACAGGAAAGATATGCGCGTCACAATGTACAGAAATCAGACTTTAAAACGTTATGCAAAGCTCATCATGCGAGTCACAATCTACATAAATCAGAAGTGTTAAAAACCGTCGACCGCATGTGGAAGCAGAAAAACCACAAGACAAAGGAAGAAAAAGAACGTTAAAAGGAAGCCACCCAACCTGTTACCTGTCAAGGAAACCCAGTTCTTTTTGGAGGATGGAAACCGAAGGCGAACTAACGCATTCATCCGGTTGCGAGCGCAAGATGGCAATGGCCTCCACAATCTCTCTCTCGAGCTGCCCCTTCCTTCTTCCAACAATCTGGGTCTGGCTGAACTGAGGGCAACAACCCCGACACTTGCGGCAATGAACAGGCAGATTCGAACCCCCCGCCTCCCCCAAGGAACGCGCATGTTCTCTCAAGCGGTCATTTAAGCACCTACCGGTTTGTCCAATATAAACACGCCCACAACTGAGGGGGATCTTATAGATTACCCCTGTTGCACATGCGACACGCTTATTTTCTTCCAAATGTTTCTTGCCGCAAGTTCCTCGAAACGAGTCCCCTTTTCCCACTAGATTGCATAATCTAGAGAGCTTACAGGGTGCCGAAAATACAATGTCGATGCCATATTTGCCTGAAATCTTTTTGAGATTATGTGAAACCCTGTGCAGGTAGGGAATGACTTCCACTTTTTTCTGGCCGGCAGGTTCTTGGGAAGCAACTTTTTTCTTTTTACTGAGCTTATTGGCCACTGTTTCAGCAACCGCAGTTAACAGAAACCTCGGGTACCCTGCCTTTTCCAGCCGCTCTACTTGAAGGAAAAAACTGGACTTCAACATATGAGTGCATGATTTTAAAACTGCGGATCTAAAACAGGAGGAGGCAATACCCCGCTTTACCACCTTGGAGTGGGAGGAATCAAAAGGCAGCAATGCTTTCTTTGACCTAGGTTGGAAGGCCCAGCACACATGATCACTTCTGTTAAAAGATAACTTTAAATCTAGAAACTGAATGGATCCGTTTTGTGGAAGTTCTAGAGTGAATTTAAGAAATTGTGAACAGTTTGAGAATACCCTTAAAATCATGCCAGCTACTTCTGTCAAAGAGTCATGAGAAGAAAGTTTCAAAATAATTAAAAAGTCGTCTACATATCTGATGATCTTTGCTATGAAAGGTTGGGTTAGCTTGAGCTCGAGCACTCGACCTAGACGCGCAAGAAATATTTCACACAGCACTGGCGCGACACTGGAACCTATACAAATTCCTTTTTTCTGCACATACAATTTCTCGCCAAAGGAAACAAAAGTAGAATCAAGATAAAAAGCGAGCAGCTCCATAAAAGAATCAGGCGACACACCACAGGTATTCTGGAATCCAACCACGCCGGTAACGTCAATCAGTTCTCTTACTGCACTGAAAAGTTCATCGTGCGGAATCGAGTAAAACAACTCTTCCACGTCGACGGACAACGCACAGTTGGCACTTGGAACACCAGAATTCAATGCTGCAACCAAGGTGTCAGACCCAGCTATCTTGAAAGGATCATCAGGCTTTAGTTGTCCCAAATGTGTTTTAAGGAACTTGCTTACTTGGGCCTGCCAGCTTCCTCTTTCTGTAACTATAGCCCTGAATGGGCACAGATCTTTATGCGTCTTTGCCGTGAAGAAGATGCTCAGAACGTTCAAATCACATCCCAGCACCTGTTTTGATAGCTTCTGTAGGTTGAGTTTATCTAAAAGAGCCACTGCCCTGCTCTTAACTTTGGAAGGTTTTTGAGATACAGGCTTAAAGTTCTTACTCACGGCACTGATGGCTTTTTCTTCAAATAGGCTCTGCGGAAGTAGCAGGCCCAAGTAAGCAAGCTGGCAGGCCCAAGTAAGCAAGTTCCTTAAAACACATTTGGGACAACTAAAGCCTGATGATCCTTTCAAGATAGCTGGGTCTGACACCTTGGTTGCAGCATTGAATTCTGGTGTTCCAAGTGCCAACTGTGCGTTGTCCGTCGACGTGGAAGAGTTGTTTTACTCGATTCCGCACGATGAACTTTTCAGTGCAGTAAGAGAACTGATTGACGTTACCGGCGTGGTTGGATTCCAGAATACCTGTGGTGTGTCGCCTGATTCTTTTATGGAGCTGCTCGCTTTTTATCTTGATTCTACTTTTGTTTCCTTTGGCGAGAAATTGTATGTGCAGAAAAAAGGAATTTGTATAGGTTCCAGTGTCGCGCCAGTGCTGTGTGAAATATTTCTTGCGCGTCTAGGTCGAGTGCTCGAGCTCAAGCTAACCCAACCTTTCATAGCAAAGATCATCAGATATGTAGACGACTTTTTAATTATTTTGAAACTTTCTTCTCATGACTCTTTGACAGAAGTAGCTGGCATGATTTTAAGGGTATTCTCAAACTGTTCACAATTTCTTAAATTCACTCTAGAACTTCCACAAAACGGATCCATTCAGTTTCTAGATTTAAAGTTATCTTTTAACAGAAGTGATCATGTGTGCTGGGCCTTCCAACCTAGGTCAAAGAAAGCATTGCTGCCTTTTGATTCCTCCCACTCCAAGGTGGTAAAGCGGGGTATTGCCTCCTCCTGTTTTAGATCCGCAGTTTTAAAATCATGCACTCATATGTTGAAGTCCAGTTTTTTCCTTCAAGTAGAGCGGCTGGAAAAGGCAGGGTACCCGAGGTTTCTGTTAACTGCGGTTGCTGAAACAGTGGCCAATAAGCTCAGTAAAAAGAAAAAAGTTGCTTCCCAAGAACCTGCCGGCCAGAAAAAAGTGGAAGTCATTCCCTACCTGCACAGGGTTTCACATAATCTCAAAAAGATTTCAGGCAAATATGGCATCGACATTGTATTTTCGGCACCCTGTAAGCTCTCTAGATTATGCAATCTAGTGGGAAAAGGGGACTCGTTTCGAGGAACTTGCGGCAAGAAACATTTGGAAGAAAATAAGCGTGTCGCATGTGCAACAGGGGTAATCTATAAGATCCCCCTCAGTTGTGGGCGTGGTTATATTGGACAAACCGGTAGGTGCTTAAATGATCGCTTGAGAGAACATGCGCGTTCCTTGGGGGAGGCGGGGGGTTCGAATCTGCCTGTTCATTGCCGCAAGTGTCGGGGTTGTTGCCCTCAGTTCAGCCAGACCCAGATTGTTGGAAGAAGGAAGGGGCAGCTCGAGAGAGAGATTGTGGAGGCCATTGCCATCTTGCGCTCGCAACCGGATGAATGCGTTAGTTCGCCTTCGGTTTCCATCCTCCAAAAAGAACTGGGTTTCCTTGACAGGTAACAGGTTGGGTGGCTTCCTTTTAACGTTCTTTTTCTTCCTTTGTCTTGTGGTTTTTCTGCTTCCACATGCGGTCGACGGTTTTTAACACTTCTGATTTATGTAGATTGTGACTCGCATGATGAGCTTTGCATAACGTTTTAAAGTCTGATTTCTGTACATTGTGACGCGCATATCTTTCCTGTGCATTGTTGTCAGTTAGGTTTTGCTATCTGTTGCTTTTCATTCATCTTTTTTACCTGATTGTAAGATCACACGTGCCTCTGTCTTTATAAAGCCATGAAGTTTCAAATAAAATTTTAGTTGCAAGTACCGCCCTGTGTCGTCTTCTTTCTATGTCCCGTGTCCGCTGCGGTGTCTAGCGCCTTCATGTCTCACCAACTGGCCTACACAGCTACCCTCCTAAGTTATGTTCGTTGCGTTAACGGCCGCAGCTCCGCACAGGTTGGCTTTCGTCGCGGTTGTTCCATATGGTCCGCTCATGAGGATCTCGAAAGCCGAATCCGACCTTCACTGCGCAAGAGGGAAGTTTCGGCCTTGGTGACACTTGATGTTGCTAAGGCCTAAAAAAGCGTGGAACAAACGGTCCTTCTTAGCAAACTTGCTCAGCTATATCCACTGTACTACGTTTATGCCTGAATTTGTGAATTTTAAAAGATTTTCCGTCTGTACAGATGGCGCTTTCTGTTCTAATACCTATATTCAATCAAGAGGTTTGCCGCAAGGATCTGTTCTGTCACCGCTGCTTTTTAACATATTGGTTCTGGACATCCCCATTCATCCTAATATTACAGCTTTTGTATACGTGGATGATATAGCTTTTTTTGCCTCAGCTAAGAATATTCATGCTCTTTACCAGTGTTTGCAGGCATACCTGAATGTTCTCGAAGACTGGTTGGACCAAGTTAATTGATCACTTAAAGGGATACTGAACCAAGCTTTTGGAGCTGCTCTTTTGCATGTAAACAAAAGCTTGACTGCTAAAATTGATAAATATGACAAGCATTTTAGCGAAAAAGGCGGATAACTTGCTTTTTTTAGCGATTTATTGCCGTATCGTTGCACCTGGTGGCCGCCTGTGGAAGCTGCCACTAGACGTCATAACACCCGCGCGCCCACCGTTCCCGCAGAAGCACGATTGCCATCGCTACTCGCTGCTTTTCTATGTCTGTCGTCTGCTCACGGCGTACACAGATATGCCAAAATGTTAATCGATGCTGTCTACATACCATAACATTATGCATGCTTACCTCCGCTAAATGCAGCTACTTTGTCCGGACCTTGTGCCATTTCTAGCATTCTAGCCTTTAAAACAGAAGCCCGACGATGTTCACACTAGTGGCGCCATCTGGTGGTTAGGAGGGGAAGCATTGTTGTCAACAAACCGACACCCCTCTTAGCCTAAAGGGGGCAGAATCATCACTCTAAATAAAAAATAAAGCAAATTTATTACTCTCAAGTTTTCTTATGTGCAACAGCAGATGAAGCGAAAGACTGGTGGCCCATTTATGGCCAGTGAACGCGCTGAAGAAGCCAGTAACAACGACGCAACCAGTCCGAAGCGAGGTTAAATGCATCGAAGGGCGCCGCCATATTTGTCGCCGCGGGAGGGTCCCATGACGTCACGCTTTTCACCTCGCGCCGACCGGGAGGGCTTGGCGCGCGCTCATGAAACATCGAAAATAAAACCATCCACTGAAAAATATGCGCAGTGACGACTAGATTTCGGTGTAATCACATTCCGAGGATCTATATTCAGCCTTTTTGTTCAATTCTCAGATTTTGCTTCAGTATCCCTTTAAGGTCAGCAAGTGCGGCGAGCTGGTATTGCCGCCATACACCCCTTTGTACATCATCATCATCATCATCAGCCTGACTACGCCCACTGCAGAGCAAAGGCCTCTCCCATGTCTCTCCAATTAACCCTGTCCTTCGCCAGCCGCGGCCACCATATTCCCGCAAATTTCTTAATCTCATCCGCCCACCTAATTTTCTGCCGCCCCCTGCTACGTTTGCCTTCTCTTGGAATCCACTCCGTTACCCTTAAGGACCATCGGTTATCTTGCCTTCGCATTACATGCCCTGCCCACGCCCACTTCTTCCTCTTGATTTCAACTAGGATATCATTAACGCGCGTTTGTTCTCTCACCCACTCCGCCCGCTCCCGATCTCTTAATGTTACACCTATCATTTTTCCTTCCATAGCTCGCTGCGTTGTCCTTAAGCTGAACCTTCTTCGTTAGCCTCCACGTTTCTGCCCCATAGGTGAGTACCAGTAAGATACACCTGTTGTATACTTTTCTCTTGATGGATATTGGTAAGCTACCATGCATGATCTGAGAGAACCTGCCATATGCGCTCCACCCCATTCTTATTCTTCTAGTTATTTCCCGCTCATGATCCGGATCTGCGGTCACTACCTGCCCTAAGTAGACATATTCTCTTACTACTTCCAGCACCTGGCTATCAATTGCGAACTGCTGTTCCCTTGCTAGGCTGTTGAACATTACTTTGGTTTTCTGCATGTTAATTTTTAGCCGCACTGTTCTGCTCTGCCTGTATAATTCATTGGTCATGCTTTGCAGTTCATGTCCTGAGTGAGCAAAATGGTGGTTTGAGCTAGTTGGTACATCTTTAAAATTTCACCAGCGCTGCGACTAGGAACAAGAACAGAGAAGGAAGCTGTCCTTGTCCTTGCGCTTGTCCTTGTCTTCCTTCTCTGTTCTTGTTCCTAGTCGCAGCGCTGGTGAAATTTTAAAAAAGTCCTGAGTGACTTAACAAGGTAATGTCATCAGCGAATCGCAAATTACTTAGGTATTCTCCATTAACTCTTATCCCCCACTGTTCCCATTTCAGGCTCCGGAATACCTCCTGTAAAAAGGCAGTGAATAGCATAGGCGAGATCACGTCTCCCTGCCTGACACCTTTCCTTATTGGAATTTTATTGCTGACTTTATGGAGAACTATGGTAGCTGTGCAATCGTTATAAATATTTTCCAATGTTTTCGCATAACACTCTTCTACACCCTGATTCCGCAATGCCTGCATGACAGCTGAGGTTTCTACTGAGTCGAATGCTTTCTCGTAATCAATGAACGCTATATATAGGTGCTGGTTATATTCTGAGCATTTCTCTATCACCTGATTGATTGCGTGAATATGGTCCATTGTCGAGTATCCTTTACGAAAGCCTGCCTGGTCATTTCGTTGATTAAAGTCTAAGGTTGTCCTGACCCTATTAGCGATTACCTTTGTAAATACCTCGTAGGCAACAGACAATAAGCTGATCGGTCTGTAATTCTTCAAGTCCTTGGCGTCTCCTTTCTTATGAATTAGGATAATGTTAGCGTTCTTCAAAGCTTCTGGTACTCTCGAGGTCACAATGCATTGCGTATACAGGGTGGATAGTTTTTCGAGCACAATCTCTCTCCATCCTTCAACAAATCTGCTGTTATCTGATCCTCACCAGCTGCTTTCTCCCTCTGCATTGCTCCCAAGGCTTTCTTTACTTCCTCCTTTGTTACTGGCGGGATGTCCCATTGCTGAGTTCCACTGCCTCTCTCAGTAACATTCTGATTGCAATCACTACTGTATAGATTTGTGTAAAATTCTTCGGCTACTTTAACTATCTTATCCATATTGCTAATGACATTGCCCTCTTTGTCTCTTATCGCATCCATCTGATTTTTACAAGTCTACCGCTCCACCCCAATTCCGCAGGTGGAGGCGGTTAAATTCCTAGGTGTTACTTAGCACCCAAGTTTGGACTGGCTTCAGCATATTACGAATAATGTTATTAAAGTGGAACGTGCTCTCAGGTATCAGTGACGCTTCTGCGATGCAGAATCCTGCACCTAAATTTGTACTTACGCAGATGGGAGTTCGCTACGACAAACATTTGTGACTCATGTGGAGAAGTTTAAACAATAGACCATTTTATACTCTTTTGCCGGCGGTTTGCATTTCACAGCAAGCAGTATTTGGAAGTCCTTCCTTCGAGGTTAGGACTCCCTTTGTCTCTACCAGTTCTTCTGTCGTTCAGCGCGAGCGCCAAGGGATTCTCGTGAACAAGTGTTTGCGGCTACCTTCATGATTACATTATTGCATATGGTAATCATGGTAATCATCCCTGACCCACTCTGCCCTCTTCCTGTCCCTTAACTGTTCCACCTATCATTTCCCTTTAATTCCGGGCGGGGATATAAGTCTTGAAATTTAGGCCACATAACGCTGCGACAGGAGTGGCGGCAACACCGACCATGATCCTCCGAAGTGCAACCACGGTGCACGTGTAAAACCGCGGGGAAGGCCTTCCGCACAGGGAGGGACAAGAGCACGTGCGTGGCGCCAGTGGTGCTCCGTTCTTTTTAAAGTGAGGGTAGCATCATCAAGATTGAAGAGCCGAGGCATTGACGAGGTCAGGTTCGCTAGGAGGGTCGCAAAATCTGCACGGCTTTGGGAACACAGGTGGTCACGAGGGACGCACTCAATACGAACTGGCTACGGGGTGTCAGCCGCCAGACGATTGATGTTTTGGCAAATTTCTGGGCTGCGACTGAGGCTTCGGAGTAGCCGCGTTGCTGGAAGGGCGTCGATGCGGATGGAAATGCGGACTGTAGGGAGCATGGCAATGGCGGCCACAGAGCAAACCGCCTCTTGAACAGCAATGAGCTCAGCATGGAAGAAGGTAAAAGGAGGTTCCGGTAGTCGAAACTTGGACAGTAAACTGCGTTTTCTCTTTCACAGGCCTGGGTGCTTGCATCCACGTAAATCACGATGGAGCCGGTGATAATCTCGCCCAGTAATTCGATCGCGAAGGGGCGACGCCGCATAAGTTAATGTTGCTCGACGTATATCTGTTGGTTTGCTGACACTCAGTTAATAAAAATGCAAGCGACGAAGAACTGGCCGTGGCGGCTGCTGAATGGAGTCCGATCAAGCATCAGCCCTGCGCGCTCGGGCATCGTGACGCTGAACCAGCCCGCCTGATGCTGTGATCTGTGCATTTGCGTGGAAGTCAAGTGGTTACCCTCATTGCCTCTCGATTAACGGCTTCAAGGCGATCCCAAGGCGATCCCTCGCCAAATGCTGGAATTGAGCTTGGCAAACGATGTGCGGTTGCAAAGCTGTACTCACCTGTTGCCATGCAACACACGAGGGGGGGGGGGGGGGGGGATTTATGGATCTTCTTGGCGGGGGAGGGGGGAGGGGTTCCGCAGTGCATTTCTTGGACTTTTTTTGCGAACAAAGTTTTGTTCAATATTGTCCTATGTCCCCGCCTTCCCCGTCCACTTTTAAAAAGGCGCCTGCATATCAGCGGGCGCCGCCCATTTTGGAGCCATTGCGTCATAACTTACCAACGTCTGGATCGCCTGTTTCTTATCTCGAGAAACCCAAGCAGCCTCCGATCCGGACTGGTGGATTGTCAAATCAGAATTTTAACTCGATAGCTTCATTGGAGACATTGTAGTTGCAGCGAGTTTGTTGGAGGCCGATCCTAGTTTCTTCGTTTGTGTAATGTCAGGGCTAAACAGCTACCTGTGATCTGCATCTCTCACAAAATGCTTCAGTCTCTGATTCAGCTGGACGTAGATAAAGAGATCTCCTTATGAGTGGCAGGAACAGATATATGTCAAGAAAGTACACCGTTCAGTGAAATTTTGCACTCGTGTTCATAAGATTGAGTAGGGACTGTCTCCTAACTGTCCTATTTTTTTTTTCGAAACAGTAACTCTCGCTAATAGACAAGATTCCATTGTCTTCAGGGGTGCCATTCATGATTTTTTGCATGTGTTTTTAAACAGCGACCTTCTGAAAAAAAAACAGTTGTAGACACGTGCGATACTGGTTAAGAGAAAACAACCCCTGCTAAATCTCCGTAAATTCGATACTCCGTGTAGAAGAAGTACTATTCTCCGCGAAACATCAGTCGAAGTCTTACTTCATATTGCAGCGATGTTACGGTGTGAATGCTCGTCTTGAGCGTCAGTGGAGCTACACTGACTTTTTAATGCAATTAATCATGTAACAACGATCTCCGTTTGCGAGCTGCAAACCTCCGACAGACCGTACTCTATGCAATTGCCTCCGAATGATGATATCCTGCGGTTTGAACTTGTCGTCTGGATTGTTTCATCTTTTACTGAGCCGCACAAACCGTAACGCGGTGGCGATCTGCCAATCACTGGCCAATTGGATCACTCAAGTTTGCAAAATGTACGCATTGTGAAGCCTTGTGATTTCAAGTGCAGCATGCAAAGTGTGATTTTTTTTTATTCTTTACAGAGTTTTACTTTCAAAACTGTGCGAGATTCGTCGGTGCGGTCTCCGCAAGTGGATTGTACAGCAAGGCGGACATTACGTACGTGACACAGCTCCATAATTACACGATTACTTGTATCTAAAATTCACTACTGAACTTTTTAGTTTTGAGTGGGGGCGGGATTATATTGTGACATTGAAGCCGGTCAACATGGAAGGTGTGCCCAGGTTTTGAACGTTCTTTATCTTGACTGTGATTCGAATAGTCTAACGTAAAGATTACGCATTTCAAATCTCTTTGTGTTGGCTTTTCCGCGTTGCATATTTATAAAATGGTGTCGCTACGAGTAGTATCGTCGCATAAATCACGTTCAGTGGCTGTACGTCATAAAATACTAAGATTTCGTCTGTATTTACTGCGTTAGGAATGCATGCGACGAAATTTTATTAATCGGCGACGCGGGTGAGCCAACTGAAAGAGTTGAACGCGTAATTCTGAGGTTCGACATTTCGAACCACGTTACCCATAAAGAAGATTTAGAAACTAG
Organism: Amblyomma mixtum; assembly: GCF_055824585.1. Taxonomy (NCBI): domain Eukaryota; kingdom Metazoa; phylum Arthropoda; class Arachnida; order Ixodida; family Ixodidae; genus Amblyomma; species Amblyomma mixtum. Next base: position 293,203,883 of record NC_143014.1, read on the forward strand.
GCTGACCTTGGATGTTGAAGCGCTTCAATTCTGCAGTGCAATCTTGCTCCCTAAAATAAAAATTTAATTCATTTTAGTTAATTAATCATCTGTTAGTTTAGCTCTATCGCGTACAGTCGTCCACAGACCTGTCTACGGAGCGCTCGAGAGCCATGCTCGACTGCGCCCCACAGTGCGCGAGCGAGCGGGGACGCCTGGTTCGAGATGGCGCATCTTTGTGCATGGTCTGAGCATGCGCTATCTCTGTGCACTGCGGAGCACAGTAGAGCACGATGCTCCAGTGCTCTGTAGAAAGCTGTATATAACGTCCGCCTTGCTGTACAATCCACCTGCACAGACGGCACTTATGTATCCCTTCTAGTTTTTAAAATAAAAATCTGTGAACGTAAAAAACACGTTAGGGCTCACGGCGGCGACCCGCCCTGGGAGAATGCGAAAGCACTGATGTCTCCTTCACACTCGTCGCCTTTCGCAACCCGTGAAAACGTCCGGTCTTACGACGTAGACGCCCCATCCACAACGGCAATCGCGCTAACGTGCGCACACCATTCACAAACTCAAAAGAAGCACGCGCACTCGAGGGCGGCGAGGCAAGGACTGACATAAGAGGAAGCGCGGGAGCGGAAGCGGCGAGCGGAAGTGTTCTACAAGGTTCTTTTTTTTTATCCGACCACCGCTCCTCCAAGACGTCAGTGACCCCATTTCAATGAGGCGACATGATGTCACTCGTCACAATGACAACCACGTTGGCGCGCGGGCAGCGGGCCCCCACCCACCGAGGCACCGCACTCTCGCCTATGTCGTCACGGTGACCCCACCCAACGTCACATGACGTCACGGCGTGACGTCTTGCGCCGCCATGGCAACCACGTTGGCTCGACGTCATCGCTCCCAAGTATTGCATCATCTCTTTTCCGATACATTTTCATTTTTTTGTTTGTTAACCTGGTTGCACGTGGTTGCGTTTTTTTCCCGCAGTTTTGACATCTACTACTGTTTTCACATCCTCATAATATATCAACGTTTGATACTATTTTGACGTCTAAGTGGCATTTTTGGCTCTAATTAATGAATTTATTACTCCACGTCGACCGAATTTCGACGTGCATCATCCTATATCACACACAATCATCCTTTTTCACTTAACCCCCACACGAACGGAGAAATCGCTGAAGACACCTTTTTGCGGGCACGAAATCGTCGACATAGCTAACCGAGGTTTTCACCTTAAAAAAAAAGAAATGTCCTGTATATGTATACAAACGCAGTTTCGTTTATCCTAGTGGCATTCTCAGGTCCACCACTGGGCTAGGGATTCCATCCAACTATTTCGCAGAATATTTTCGATATTCATATGGTCATGCAGTTTCGAGCCGATGCGGAGTGATAATTAACCTTTCTAGTAGGGGTGTGCCAATATTCGAAATTTTCGAATACAATTCGAATATTACATTTTTAGTATTCGAATTCGATTCGAAATCCAAGTATTCGTGTTGTCTCGAATATTCGACCCGACGCGAATATTCGTATCAAGCCGAATATTCATTGTGAGCACCGGCGTTCATTTCGGTCCGCAAGCCCTATTGACAGAGACATAACAACAAGGCGGCGCCCAGAGCAATGCGCATTCCTTCCTCCAAGGGCCATGCTGTAGCTGACTGCGCTGGTGAGCTTCTTTGTGGCTATACCTGCGAAGCTGGTATGGTCAGAGCTGTGCACGCAGTACCTGGCAATACGTGCCAGTTCAGTGCCAAGTGAGAGGGCATTTTCTGTGGCTGGAGGAGTCGTTTCAGCTAGAAGGGAACTACTTCTGCCTGACCATGTGGAGCAGCTGGTTTTCCTTCACGACAACCTTTTATGTTCATCCCAGCAACGCGCGTTCGTGCTGATGGCAAGCTAGCCTTAATCAATGCTGTTTACCAGCCATCTTCTCTGATATTTCCATTCTTCTAAGAATAATGTTCGAGTCTGATACTTTTTGTGCAGCCACACACACCTTTTGTGTTCATTGAATAATCGATAGTTGAACTGTGATGTTCTTGGGTGCTCAAAAAAAGGTTTTGTAGTGGTTAAATGCGTCTATCCTTGATTATTCGATTCGATATTCGGAGCCAAGTATTCGCATTCGATTCGCATTCGAAGAATTTGATATTCGCACACCCCTACTTTCTAGGCATGTTTGCGCAGGCGAATAAGGTTTGGCGCACATCTATGTGGAGAGAGGGAAGGCAGTTTTCTCGTTTCTTCTTTCCTCGCCAACGTACACACCGGTGCACTGGAGCATTCTTGCAGGTTGACTTCATTTTCGAAACAGTGGTTCATTCAAATTTCACCTTACGCCCTCCTGAGATAAAACAGATGAGGAAATTTACGCTTTGGTGTGTTTTTCGCTGTTCGCATTTCTTATGGGGGCTTGTATTGTGTTTCGCGCAAAAAGCTCTATAGGAAATTGATATCGATGCTCTTTCCGTCTGCATTGTATCGCTGTCTCTACCGTGGTCCCAAGAGGCATGATGTGTTAACGCTAGTATAGTGTCTAAAATGCCAGTTTTTGCCCGCACCAAAACATTTTTCTTTAAACATCATATCGCAGCTCCACCTGCTAGATTATTGCTCTAAGGCCAAATACCTCTATCGCTTCTGATTTCAGATAAGATCATACAATGGGTGGCCGGCCGACATTTTAGATCTCTCAACTCTTTTTATAGCATTGCCCGATGACTTAAAGAAGGGGATCTGCTACCATTTTTCCCCAGAAAAATATGTCGAAACGCAAGAAATTCGTGATCACGAAGATGTGGACCCACGCGCTTATGCGCACTGCTGTTTTCGCTAACTTTGGTTGTATTAGAAAAATATGCCTTACAATTTATACAAGAAATCTACGCTTTGCGTGCGGTGCGTCTAGATACTTTTTATCGATTTTTGAACTTCAGTCCTCTCTTTTTTTTAAGATTCTGCAAACTTGGCCTGAGGGAAGGGTGTTTTATAAACTTTGGCGATGTTTATACAGGATGTTTCACCGAAGACTTCCTGTTATTTTAATAATAGGCTTTTTGAGTTAGAATCGTGTTTTTTTTTTGGGGCATAGCAATGTCAGCGGTGTACTGCGTCATAACAAAGCAATGACGTGCTAAATATCTGGCTGGCCAACTATATTCAAATACTGAACTTTCTAGCCATTACTTTTAGGCTCTTTATTTATCCAGAGGCATGCAGTGCACTGTTAGTAATGTTCATATCAGTTTCTAGAATTTCGAAAACACGGTTACCCTCGTAGCCGTGGGTATTCCAATTTAAGCCATCTCTCGCGCGCCTGCGTAGAGCGAACAGCGACGTCCATGAGATCGCGTAACTCCATGGCAAGCATGCCACGTGGCAATCTCCGTCCCGCGCACGCTGCAGTGCTCAACGCTTCTCGCCACTGCGCGACTCCAGCGTGGGCGGGGCTGAGAGAGTCACGTGGCATGCGCGCCATGGAGTTACGCGATCTCATGGACGTCGCTGCTCGCTGTACGCAGGCCCGCGCGCTTATGAACGAATCTGAAGTGCCCATTCAAACTAGAACGTGCAGTAGAAAGGCCCACCTTGGAAAAGGCAGCGCAAAAAGACGACGGACGCAGAAAGAACAGACACCACAAGCGCTCAGTTCCAAAAAAGTGATCCAGATAAAAGGGCCATCACAGCGCACTTTTCATTTGGGCCCAGCCTAAAGTGGTAGGCTTTTAACGTAGTTGCACCGAGTAGACGTGCGAAAGCCTGTGTTCATCCTTCGCCCCTTCTTTCTGGCATGTGCACGTAACCGTGTCTCTCGCTCTCCATCGCCCTCTCTCCACTCGGCGACAGCTGTCACGACGCTCCTCCGAAACAACTCGAGCTTACTTACCCGAGTTACTCCAATCACACCAGACAAGGTTCTTGCCAGGGGCTGGTACGCTTGCAGTAGTGTTTACCCCCTGAAAGACAGCGCTCCATTCGAATGAAGAAGATTTACCGTCTTGATAACAATGATGTTCGATTTATGCCATGCGAAGGCAACCAACAGCACTACCCCGGGGGTTAGGAGGTAAGCTCACGCCCCCGAGAATGTAATGGCGGATTCCAGTGGGCAAACAGGGGCAGTCAGTAGCACGCCGGCGAGGGCCTTGCACTGGGCGAACGGGACTTGGAGCACTTTCACCCAGGGGTAGAACAGGAGCAGCTCCGCTCCAGCGAGTGCAGTAATTAAGAGCAGTCCAGGCTCGTAAAAAGCGTGGTGCGACGAAGTCATGGGCATTGAAACGTCACATTCTTGCCGGCCATACGGTTCGTGTGGGCGATTTCAGCGACTGTGGAGAGCGAATTCAGAAGTTTTGGCGAGTGCAAATGGGCATCGAGTGTACTTTTGACATCAGTGACCTGAAATCAACGACTGCTTACATCGCAGAACGCGCATAAACAGCGCGACGTGCCAGTCTCCCGATCAATGCCGCCATCGCTTCTGAAAAACAAATTAGGCAGTTTCAGTCAATGCAAACTTTCACCGAAAGTACTTGGGGATAAAGCGATTTAAAATCAAGTATTGGTTACATCGTAGAGAGAAAGTAAGTAAAATTAGCGAGAAACGCCAGTTACGTGATGTCATCAACCCAGCTATCAAGTGTTTCCCAAACGGGCGACGGCATCTGCGTTCCCTACAGACTTTTCGCACTGCGTAAACAAGCAAGGGTACAATTCACGCAAAAGAAAGATATTTAACACAAGTAAAGCGAAGCTTGCGTTTCATGTCATTGCTCTTTGTATGCAGCTTTGTAAACAACAGTGTGCAGTCATCGTAATCGCCGCGCTCCTGGAGAAAGCTCGCAATCACGCGGTAAATTCTGAATGGCGTACTATTATCTTGAAGCGCTCATTTAGCGAGTACACGAGCTATTTTTTAAAAAACAGCAAAAAAAAGCCAGCAGAAGTTGTCTAAGTCAACAACCACAGAGGTGAAGCAGCAGTCGCGCGGGAGCTGGGCGAAACGAGCTACGGCTATTGGTCGGTGCGGACTGCGTTCGCCTTTTGATGGCATTCAAAAAATTTGGAACATCTCTGCGGTGCTTAGAAAACTGGAAAGTCATCTCTGGAAATTTCGGCAGTCGAGTCGAATATTGTACGGTTCGAAGCCATTTCAAACGCCTGGCACGCACGCAGAGAACAATGGGTAAGAAAGAATCGTCGCGCAGTATACTGCTCGCAGAGCGCATGCAGTGACCGTTCCAGTGGCAGTGCAAGTACTCCTTTCCCCAAGGTGCTACTGGTCTACTCCTCCTTGCCCCGCGGCTCTGCTCCTGTTCGCCCATTGGAATGCGCCATAAGACGAAAGCAATACTATGGTCGGATACAACTCAAGAACGAAGCGGCAGATGCCTCTAAAAGGATGCCCTGCAGCCAATGGCGTCAGCCGGTTTTCATGACGCCGCGGTTAATCAGATTAAGACGTAGTTACTCCCTATTCACCTGCCACCCCCTGCGATTTCATGCTATTAGGTCAAGGGTTCCGGAAGGGGGGAGAATCACTCAAGGGTGGAATCGATCGAGGCCATTGGCTGGTGGGGTTCCTTTGAGGGGCGTTTGCAGCTTCGTTCTTGAGTTGTATCCGACTATTGAAGAATTCTAAGAACAGGGTGTATGCGGCCCATCATAAAAACCGCGACCATGACTCTTGCAAAAAACTTAATCACATTTCATGGATGCCGTCACGGGCCCACTTCTTCCCCGTCAGAAACACTCAGCAGATGATTTGCTGCGCCTTATCTTTGTACAAAAGCCCATACAGAAAGAAAATACCCATCATGGTGAAACCGTTCCTTTCGCTTCCACACATCAAACGTTAAGTGAAGTATGTTTCCATGATAGCAGCCATGGCAGCATGCACGATAAGAGAAGTGCTCTTGTCAAGTTATCGGTCCAGTCAAACAGCTAGATCTGCGTATTTCACTTCATGGTGAATATGCCGGTTCCTTTCTCATATGTATGCTTGGCCATCTCGGAGATCGTCGCATATCGCTAATACGGCAGGCCTCAGAAAACCATTGTTGCGCAGGGAAGAGCACTGCACAGGGTGCGGCTGGCGCACAGGAGTGCCGGATGCCTGGTACTGCTCTGTGTCTTCTGTGGTGGTCTTTACAGAGCAGAATCGAGCACTGGAGTTCCCGACCCGCAATGGAAGAACCGCCGATTCTTCATGTGCACACCACGGACATCGAATCCTTGGCCAAGATATCCACCCGATACGCAAGTGGGGTGCAGAGCCTCCAGTTTCGTAGCGGGGGCGGTGTCGATGTCTTTGGCGTGTCCGAGGCTGCCAGTCTTCGAGGTGGTCGTGCGGAGGATGTGACGCGGCTCGCCATTGAGCATTGAGGAGCCATTCGTGGACAACGGCTGTTGCGTCTGGTGTACACGGGAAACCTCTGCCTGGTACTGCTCTGTGTCCTCCATAACGCACTTGGTTACGGCGGATCTAGCCTCGATGTTCTTCGGGGAAGCCCTGGGCTCACCGCCGAACGCTCGTGAAGCCATACCGTGGAGGCAGCAGGCGATGACCGCTTGGCTGTGGCGGTCACCCGGGACGCACGACAGTTGAAGGGGGGCCCAAGCTGAGTCACTGTGCGGGCAGCTGACCGATCACATTGAGGAGCGCCAGGCACCAGGCATTATCCGCGAGACGGCTGATGCGTACGGCACGCAGAGGGAGGAGCAAGGCAACGCGCACCAGAAGCTAGAGCGCTTCTTCTTTCACACGTGCATTCCTTCTCCAAATGATGATGCTCATGATCTCCTCAGTCTTAATGGCATGTACCACGGCGGGAGAAGCCATGGCGCATAACAGATACAAACGCACTCATGTACAAGAAGTAAAGTTTTTGGATTATTCTGTCTCTTAAACTAGAATATGTACAAAAAAAAAACAGAAAATAAAAAGCGGTGAATTTCCATTCTAGCAGAAGAATCTACCAGATGTAATTATATAGCCGTGAATACTGTAATCACACACTGGTTTGAGGGCATATCCCTTTGGAATCGGAATATATAGAGGAAGCCCTAGTCGAGCGAGGGGGATCTCCAAGTAAATTCTACGGAGAGCAGCGAACCGGCGGCAGAAGAGGAATAAGTGACCTATTTGCTCAATTTCTCCGCAAGACTCACAAAGCTTCGTCATAGATAACCCTGACCGACGTAAATAAAGATTTAGCCGCGGTATTCTGCAGCGCAAGAGGGTCATGGACACCTTACATTGCCTCCAACTGCACATCCGCACACTCCAAGGAAATGCCATGTGTTTAAAATTGCGCTGCAGCAAGTAGAGGCTCATGGCTCAAGTAGTGGAGACGCTGGAATCGAAGCAGCGCTTCTCACTCCTTCTTCTTCACTTATAAAGCACCCAGTCTTCGCATGCTTGAGCGCTCTGTCTTTACTAAACTTGGAAACTCGTCTTTCATTCAGAGTCCGTTATGCAGCAACCTACGTATGGAATCTCCTGTTGATTTCTGTATCGAGCAACCTTGGATAGGAGGCTTTAATGTTAAGTTTGGTCGACAACAATACAGTGAGAAGGACCACAACTTTGAATTTGGGTAAATGCACATGGCACGCAGAAATGTGTAGAGATGAGTTACTACCTGTATTTGATGTACTGACCATATTTAGTCGCTAACGTCGGTATTCTGATGATTTTTTCGAAGGCCTTCACTACCCAATACTGTTCCCGCATGGAGGCCTGCGATGCGATTCCTTCGGGGTCGTCTCCAAACTCCGGCCAGGTGCGGATAAAATTCAACCTTTTAGCTTTGAGCACGCAGCGGCATCTCATGCCGAGGGGCCGCATGCGTCGCCACCCGAACTTGCTGGAGGCAAACGCACTGTGTTGGTTAGCGGTGCTTCACCCATGCGCCGACATTGCGGCGCATGGGTGAAAACTTGCAGGCAGGAAGTATCAGGTAAATTATCGTGTGGCCAAGCCTGTAATGACACTCATAATTTTGTGAGCGGTCTTAAAACAAAACAAAAAAAAGCTTAAAACAAAAAGCTTCCAGACATTTGTACCTCCCACTGGGCGAAAGACTGACAGCCCTTTGTGAGTGCACCGGTTCCTAGGCTCATCTGGGCCACGTATAGAGTGGATCGCATGAGCACAAGAGTATGGCCCACGCTGACCTGTAAAGCATTCCCCCTTGGCAGCCGCTGAACGCGGAAGTTCTTGGTCACGACCTACTACGACGCCCTTTATCCCGGAGACAAAGGGCAAGACAAGAAGTCAAGCTGTTCGGAAAGGACCCTTGAGCACACAGCGACAAATCAACCAAGCAGAACGTGACGTTCCATCGCGCGTATTACAAAGCCTAGCAATGATTTAGCGAGGTTTCAAGGCCGAGCAGTTTTTTTTATTTCCACCTTCAGAGCCAGCAAGATGGCACATCAAACGTTGCTCATGCAGTATCCAAGGACGTTGCACGTTCCAGGCCTCCCACTGTTCTGTAAAAGATAAAGGCAGGAAACTGTTGCGCCGGCATCTTTGAGGGAAATAGCCATGAAATGTGGCGCAAGGAAGGAAAAAATTAAGAAATTTTCGCGAACGCAGCCTGAGTCTGGGAAGCGCAGTGAAAACGCGTGAAGAAAGGATATTTTAAATATGTTTTCGTACCTAAATTACAATATCCTAATCGTGCGAACAAAATCGGAGACAAAATTTAACTCAATGTCTCAGGAGGATATATGTGTTACGTGCGCACTCCAAGCTATGCACAGATGACGTTCACAACGGAAGACTCGCTTCCCGCTAATACCTTGGTGCAGGCGGTACCTGGCGGTCGGCAGTATCGGTAGGGAGCCTCCCTGTTCCTCACATAGCAGAGGAACTGGCACTCGTCGTAGCCCTGAAAAACGGAGAACGTTCAGGAGCCTTATTTTACTGCTGCTTGCTTCAGCGACAGCTCACATGCCGTCCAGTTCAATGCTCTCTATTTGACGGCTCTCGCCGGTTCACTGCGCGCGAGCATGCATGCCATACGGTTCCTGTAGACGGTACAGCCTCAAGATGTCTTCCACAATATCCAAATTATACCCGCACTTCCACTTCCTCCCCAGATTTGTGACAGCGGCCACAAAAATACACACTGCACGTGACATCGGTGCCCCGGTGCCGGTAGCGTGAGCAGTTTACCTGTCCCGTCCCAGCCCACATTTTCTTAAATGTTCAGGAAATAAACCTGCCTATACATAGTTCAGGTATCATCGCTTCATCAACAAGGCGCAGACTTGAAGGCTTCCCGAATGGCGTTCAGGGACCCATGCAAGTTGCGAGAAGTGTGACGTCAACTTGTGAATGTCGAGTGAGAGAAACTGCTCTAAATTATTTTTTTTTTCATACTGAAGTCATTCCCTGTGACTAGATGCACCTTTGATCTCTGCCCTGGTGGCAATTTCATCAGTTAGACACACAACCCATACATATGTGAGTCCATTCTCACAATTAAGGATTTCAGTTTTTTGATGCTCTGATCCCAGGTACGACGTCGGACGACTTCAATGAGCGATTATGGTACACAGAAATACACCCTTGACCGACGGGGATTTCGGAGAGTTGGTTGAGCATGGCATTGTTACAACAGCGGACAAAGCGGGACAATCCGGAGGGTGGAGGGAGAGCATGGTGAAAGCGGAGGAACGTGGCACGGTCCATTTACGGCGGCTGCTGCCGTCCAAGGTCATCCGTGGCGGACTGGAAAGGAGAGGCAGTCGAAGAACGAACATGTGTGGAAAAGTTGATACGAAGTCGGTCTCATATTCTCTACCTCAACATCACGTAAAATGTGAAATAAAAACTGGTATGGCGCAAGAAACGGGGACACAGAAGGCACACAAAACACAGGACTGACGCCAACTTGCAACTGGGGTTTATTGCACAAAACCTGCCTTTTATACCACAACCAAGCCATATAAACAAATGCGTAAACGTTGTACATATAAAACGGCAATTCATGCGACCACTGGCAATAAAGAAACGCTGATCATAACAGAATCTAATCTAAACAGAGCTTGGGAAGCCAACTTATTTGCTGGCCAGAAAATAAGTTGGTTTCCCAAGCTCTGTTTAAATTAGATTCTGTTATGATCAGCGTTACTTTATTGCCAGTGGTCGCATGAATTGCCGTTTTATATGTACAACGTTTACGCATTTGTTGATATGGCTTGGTTGCGGTATAAAAGGCAGGTTTGGTGCAATAAACCCCAGTTGCAAGTTGGCGTCAGTCCTGTGTTTTGTGTGCCTTCTGTGTCCCCGTTTCTTGCGCCATACCAGTTTTTATTTCATCATGAACCAACTCGCCCAAACTAGAGTTTTACTTGACGTAAAATGTAAACACCTCAACAAGTGCCACAGAATCTCGCGTTACATATAGTGGCAACCGTCCTGTCAGTTTTTCTTTTTGTGCTTTACGTCCCATTTACACCTGCAGTTTTCCGAATGCATCGCGCACGAACTAGGCCCCAGCACATAATTTTGTTCCGAATGGTGCACGTGCGGACACCAGCAGGTTCTTTTTGTTCGGCACAGTCTTTACGAACAGCGACGCTGACCAAAGCTGCAAGTCAATCAATCGTTGGTGCAGAGTGAAAGCCAGCAGAAAGCTTCGTCTCATCAGGCACTTGGTGGCCTCAGGAACTGAGAAGAGGCCTCCCCCTTTTTTTATAACACAACACCAGCATTACGGATGAAGCCTAAAGATTTCCAAAAAGCACATTATGCAGCGTTGTCCGTAAGATCATAACCATGTATTCTTACGTAACATTTAATTAATCCTTAAATTGTGACACTCAAACGTTCTGTTACATTACCTCTTCTGCCAAGTATTCCAATATTTCAATGTCTAATGATACCGGACCTCCCAAGTCCAGCTTTCTTGGACATCGCTTTTAGTTCTGAGGGAACTGTGCCAACTGTAATATATTGTTATGAACATATATTGATTGCAATGGTCTAATCTTCAGACGCGTACAAAACCTTGCTTTTAAAGTTTGCCCTGCGCTCTCACAGAGTGGTTAGGGCTGCCATAGATAACCAATGGGTGCGTTTTTCGCAATAAATAGCAGAAAATTACAAGCGTCCCACAGAAGGATCTGTGGATCTATTGATTGTTATGGGGCAACCTTACGATAACCAAAAAAATTGCATTCACAAACAACTTCCCGTTGAAACAATGCGCTTGTCCAAAACGTCTGTGTATGGGTCACTCGGTGTAATTGTGCATCTATGTTAAATGCTTTATAACTGCCTCGTGCTAAAAGTCACTGCAATAAAATAACAAATTTTTTATCGTGTTTGAAAGTGTTTCACGTTTTACGTCGGCCACTTTGAAACTCGAACAGAGATACAAAATGAAAGCGGTAAAAATTTAAAAAGTATAGCTAGAATATCCACACTTTGCGCTGATGTGAATCTATTATTCACTCGAAGAAGTTCTCGTGCCAGTTTATTAAAATAAAGCTTGGGACAGCGGACCAGGAGCGTAAAAGGGTAGTAGTAAACACGATAACCTGAATCTAGCGCAACTAAAGTAACGCATAGTAGCATAGTGACACTGCTGCAAAATTTGCCGCAAGCGCAAATAATTTCGAAAAAATAAACATGCAAGAGCACAAAACAATGCACTGAAATAACAAGCTAATAAATAATATGGCAAGAAGCCACTATATGGAAAATACGAAGTCTAATATAACTGTAATAAACAAAGACTAATAAGGAGGGGAGATGAGCGAGAGTATTTCAAAAGTTTCCTGACAGGAGTAGTGGCCTACACAGTTGTTCAAGCATCCACCTCGTATGTGGGGGGCACGGAGTTCGATCCTTAGAGCCGCCTGGTATCCCCTGGTTTTCCAATGGGCAAAAGCTTTCCGCACCCCGCGAGCGCGAAACAGTTGGTCAAAGGCATCTTTTCTTTCGAGGGCCCTAAAGAGCACACGAAGAGGAACAAGAGAGGCTTGACGCAGGCAGCGCCCTCACGCTTTGTACTGGAAGAAAATGTGCTCAACACTACCGAGGCCTGCGACGCCTGGTTCGGGTGCACGCTCTTGCAAAGGTCAGACTCGGTCACTGAGGGCTGGCGTCGGCACTCCGTTCGAATGCAGACCTGCAGACAGGGACGGGATGTTGGGAGAGAGTGGGCAAACGCCTAAATGAAGGCAGTCACGGGAAAAACAATTAAGTGCCTACAAGGAAGCAGTGCTACGCACTTGACCGGAATATGGGCCCAGAAGTGCTACTGCGCTAGCAACAAATGTGTGTCCTCATCGATGCGTCCAATTTGCGAGTGGCATCTGCTGTTCCTACCTCCAGATGCAATCTATGTGCTTTTAAAATCGAGACTCGCTCACTATACTCATATTCATGGTGCCTCAGAAACGACATCCGAATACCTTACGGTCATCCGGGCGCTTCCCTGCACTTTTAGTCTGATCACTCTGTCGGTAGTGAAATTGGCGGCCCACGCCAGTGGAGTGGTGAATTTAATCCCAATTTTGACGCCGGTTTCACGGGAATTCGCAAAGCGCATTCCGCGCGTAAGTTAGCACATCAGCCAATCGCTGTTCTCTCACGATGACATGGCACCGGACCGCGGGTCTGCTTGTCCTAGAGCGCCGAACAAGGGCTCGCATTTATAACGTAGTCGGTCATTAGGCACCTTCCGTCGATAAAGGAAAAACGGAAAGAAATCGCTCTGAGGGTTGCTGACGGAGACGGAATGCGAACCAAATACAGGCTCAGTAGAGGAAAGGTTATTCGCCTAGAGTAACCGTTCACTGTAAATATATATATGATTAGCATTCTGGTGCGCACACCCGTCATCAGATGCTCACGCAAGCGACGACGCCAGGAACGCGCAGCTTCTCCAAACACTGGCTTAGAAAGTCATGAACATTCAGTGGACGTCGACAGGCTTAAATGGCGACCTAAAGTGAAGCCGCGCTTTCTTCAGTGCGCAAAAGGTTTGCCTGTGGGAGGCTGGTTACTGGCAAATATGTATGAATTATTTCAAAGGTATGATGTAGAAAGCACGCCATTCTTAGTGACAAGACAATGAACTATACAAAACCGTGAACATCACAGGTCATGCACATGTCTCCTCATGAACTCTGCGGTGCTTTGTTCTTTGTTTTGCCCTCCACTGCCTGTGTGAAAGGCAGGAGAATTAATGAGGCATACATATACAGAGACTAGCTCCGTCGCCAAGGACTTGCGCCTGCCCTAGAAGTGACCTGATGGGCTGGCTACTCCTGAGAGCAAACAGCCCTTGCTTGCTGGACATATGACTCTGAGCGGCGCCAGAGCGGTAACAGGCTCATATCAGGACTCGGCAGCACAGTCAGCCCAATACTTGATGGCCGCGTGGCCCACCTTTTCGACGCCGCAGGAGAGGCCATCCGTGATGTTCACGTGGTAAGCACTCCCCTGTGCGGGCGTGCACAGCACACTGCAGCTGTTCTCCACCTGGAAAGTTCACGAAGCGTGCGTGAGACCCCTGCAACGTCGCCATTTCTACCCTATTGTATGGCCTGTTCACATTTCTCTGGCGCAGCAAAGGCACAGTTTTCCAGGTGGCTCCCGTTTAGACAAGTGCGAACGGCACGAATGTCCTCTCATAGATCTTCTGGAAAACGCTAATGTGCAACAAATAAAGGTGACCCCGTATAGCAGCCATGTGTTCCCACTAGCGCGTTTCCTTCCAGATCACTTCAGCGCTCGGAATACGCAATTTCTGACAAGCTGCGCCAATAAAGCCCGCCTCAGACCCGTGCGCCAAGAACAGTGATGCCGTGCCACAAGTCCATTGTAAGTACTCTGCACAAATAAGGGTGTTGCCGTCGTGGGTGCAACCGGTTACAAAACAATGCGGCGCAAGCAATAAGGAATAAGCGGAGGCTGAAAAGCATCACTACGCTACGGGGCACGTGCAAAAAAAGGCATCTTGCACCTATGAGCGGATATTGTCAGTCGCAAACGTGTTTTATGAGAAAGAAAAGAGCAGCTGCCCGCACGAAAAGACGCGCATGCGTAAGCATCGCTTTCCGCTGCGGCAGCGACGCATTTCAGCTGCGCTTGCGTGTTCCGCGTCATTTCGTGATGGGCGGTGGGCGGTAGCACACAGTGCAATACCGTATAGCATGCTCAGACCCAGTAAAAGCATACTGGCTGTGGAAGCTGGTGACGAGTTCTTAAAACTGGCTGCACGTTAGAAGTACTCGCGACATATACTGGAGCCTCGATGCGATGTCAGGAGCCTCAAACTAATCTCGTTAGGCGGGCTTTTGCTTCCCATGGGTCAGTATAGCCGAAAAGATCAGAGGAGAAACAAGGAGGGGGCAAAAGCAACAAAAATTCAAAGTGAAAAAGCAAGCGAAAATAGGGAGAAGTGAAGTCAAGCACAGAAATAAGAGCGAATAAGTCAAAAGCTCCAACGAAAGGGGTCACTCGTGAAAACTTTCCGCTTTATTCAGAGTCCTTTTTTTTACCTGTTGTATTAAAAAAATTATAGGTCCTCCTCACGAAAAGCTAACGATAGATGACAGCCAAGGTAACCGGACGTCGAGTAATTATTTGTTGTCAAAGGCGGCTAGAGAGGGAAAACTATACAGCGATGTTTTCTCAGGAAAGAGGCTAAAACCATTAGCCCCAGCGGGATGTATGAAAAGGCATTGCGAGCCGCGTGTTTGAGAACCATGATTTATACGACACGCGAAGGCGCCGGTCAGTTACTAAACGTTTTTGCGTCATAGCAGCTGCGCGAATGAGTTGAGGTTGTTGAAAGCTACAGGTGCGATTAGCCTTGCAGATTCCGCCGGCAAATGCTTCACTGTAGCGACACCCAAATGTTAAAAAAGGCCCACAAATCAGGAACACACCTGAGACGTGGCTGATTGACAACGCTGTGCACACAATCGCCCATAATAGTCGATAGTCAACACCTGCTGTCACCGCCTGGAGTCCAGATCCGAGTCCTGGAGGAACTTTAAAAGAAGCCTCCTCTCTACCAAAACTCAACCATGCCTAGAGCCCACGCGCCGCTTTTCACCTACCTTTTCTCCCCCCTCGACCCCTGGTAGACTGAATGAATAGGATTTTTAACACAGCGAGAACGATCGAAGAATTCTTCAGCATAAAGCTCGAGACGCGGTACAACTTAGAGGTAGAACAGGCCTGTTATGCATGACCATCAAATCATGAGGAGGAAACAGTTCAAACGTTTTTCGAACATATCAAAACGGCAATAAACAATGTAGTAACGCCGTTCCGTTCAGTGTTTCAATGTTTGACGTCAATGCTAAAGTAGAGAATGAGTGGACAGGAGAAAAGGTAGATGGAAATTGGGGCGTGGGCTCCAGGAATGGTTGAGGAGACCTGTCGGCAGAATTTGCGGATCAGAATAGTCTAAGAATCAGGAATACTACCGCAAATACAAGAACAGAATGTGGACTTATCAAAGCCCGAAATGAGATATTAAAAATCAAACAGAATTCATAAAGTGCACCAATTTCAGCATCGTACTATATGTAGAGATATAAAATAAATAAATAAAGTGTAGTGACAAACAGAGTCGTCAGGTATAAAATTAGCTTACATTTCAAAACGGAAAAGGGGGAGGCTATCAACAATTAGAAGAACGAACAACGTGCTGTAAGGGGAAATGTATGCCAGTTCACGATTTTGCTTGAAGACGGATATTACTCTATAGCTTAGCCAAGGAAGTCGAGCGTAATGTAGAGGCAATGAGTGCGAACCGGAACAAAATAAATTTACCATGAGCAATAGAATAAGGAGCAAGGCTACTCTTTTATAAAACAAAGTGTCTAATAATAAGAGGTCGTTTGGAGAGGTTTCTTTTCCACAGTGGACTAAGCGCGACTGACGATGATCATGAAGCTTCGTGGTGCGCCGTGAGTACGTAACGCCAGGGAAGTTCAACCAGAGCGCTCCAGAACCGCCGAACCAGAACTGTCAACAAGTAGGCCTTATGGGTGAGTGGTAGGGACTCGATCTTTTAAATCAGGTGGAGCAGTTGCCGACAGGTCTCTGTGAGTCTAATCCCACCTGTATATTGACACCACCACGGCACGGCACTGCCCCAAAATGATGATTCTCCGCACCTGGACCGCTCTGATGAGCAGACGCGCCACGTGGTATCCTAGGCACAGTGCCGTCATGGTGGCCTCGTCCAGCACGTGCTCGCCAGCGCCCTTCTCACTCCAGGGGGACGCCTTCCCCGACGCCGCCAGGAGGGTCGGTAGTGGCCGGCACCCGCCGCTGGCCGCCCCCGCTGCATTTGAAGCCACTGCTTGCTACCGTGCGAACTTAATGACCACAGGGAAAGTGCTAGAAATTGAGAATTGTCCCCCACTTCCTGGCTGCATCTGCTAAACAAGAATCGATGCAAGTTGCCCGTGCACCTTGACAAAAGTGTGCTTGAAGCCCTAAGTTTGGCATAATATAGCAATCGTTTTTATATAATGACCACCATGGAAGAACATTACGGAACATGTAGTGTCACTCATGACAATCATTATAAAAACTTCGATGTTCAAATTTCATGTGGTATACATCGAAGATAATGCCACTGACTGGTTTAGGCAGAGTGCTCAAGCATAAATGAACAGAATGACGTACAGATTGTTCTTACATTCTGTACTGTACGCGCGGTAGTTCACATGAACGCGCACGGAAACGTCGGGTGTTGTCTCGATGCGCTGTTATTTTTCAGAAACGGTGGTCTGGAGAATTGCCGAAAGGTTAAATTTCATCTCGTACAGCTCATTACACAACGCAGAGCCTCAATCGGCATTTAGTGAAATTCACATAAGCGTCACTTTCAGCGCAGTTTTAAAAAATTTAACGGGAATTCGCTCGCACTGGCCTCACCTGTTCCAGAGCCCAGCAGCATGGATAGCACGAGAGCGAAGCACGCCCTCGCCTTCATGGCAACCGCATGTCTCCTTTCTGAAAGGCTGTCCTGCGCACGTCATACGCGAAGAGACACAGAAAGCGCTCAGTGATGCGGAGGCACGGCATCTGGTCCTGAAATGGCTGCGGGGTGCTACTAGCCGGCTCCGGGCAAAAAAAAAAACGCTTGGTCAGCACAGTTTCAATGCTTTGTTCCTTCTTGGTTGGGGTCCCAAAAAGACGCCTGGATATGGTATTTGCTTAAGAATACATCAGCTAATGGAGTAACAAAGACTCTCAGGTGGAACGGTAAGCTATCACCCAGAAGAGACATGTCATCGACAACCAGCTTTCGCGTCTGGGATTCGGATATACAGGTACATAGGGCAAAACACATGTCTAGAACAACCGAACTGTGTGTTCCGCAGCTCAAAAAGCCGCTGCGACCAGGAAGGCAAAATATGACGATGAAATCCTATGAGTTTAACTGCACAGGCTTACATGAAGACAATTTTTAACCAAATGTTACCGCTAGACATCGGGTGTTCAGCC
Organism: Amblyomma mixtum; assembly: GCF_055824585.1. Taxonomy (NCBI): domain Eukaryota; kingdom Metazoa; phylum Arthropoda; class Arachnida; order Ixodida; family Ixodidae; genus Amblyomma; species Amblyomma mixtum. The sequence goes on from NC_143014.1 coordinate 293,221,386, forward strand.
TGAAACTCACCCAGAACGTGTTCTAGGCAAGCGTTTTGCCCTCTGTACATCAAACGACCCTCAAATCAAAGTAGAGCAGCACAGGTATACAATCAAGATAGAGACTAAGAGGGGAAGGCAAGGCGAGATATGATGTCTGAGAAGAAGATAGAGACAGAGGTTTAGTTAGAAATAGAGGCAGACTGATCGATCTGAACGACGACTATCTGGCCTTTTACTCTACTCTCCATTGAGAGAGGGGAAGAAGAGACGAAAGTGGGTTATGATGGTTGACGATATGGACGGAGGACACGGGAGAATATGTTCTACCATGTGTAATTTGCTACCGTACACATGGGCAATGAGATACAGGGAGCGAAAGAGGAGAGTATTTAAGTGAAGTACATCGCCTCTATGGGCTTCTAAAGTTACATTCTATGTCATCTTATCACCATAACATTATATGCAGCAGAAAGCTCAAGTTCATCGCATCGTCAGTCAACCCGAACCTTCAGACCCAGCAGTTTTACACCGCTATTCGCTGTCAGACGGCAGCAGTCGGCGACCGGTATAATCCCACGACCTCAGAAAAAGTACAAGGTCCTCAACAGTAGATGAAACCGTTGCCCTTGCCGAAGCTGGCACTCATCGCACGCACGCGCCATACTGTCCATACTAATTGACACGGATAGCCACGGTGACTGCCGACACTTCTGCGAGAAAACACTTCCGATGCACATCCCTTCTTCTTGCGACAATAACCATGCGAACAGCCTTACTTATGTCACCATCCTATCTAGAAACATGTGTATAGGAAGGATTAGAAGCACTCCGCAATAATGTCGGACCGATATGACTCAAGGTAACATCGGTAAATTTTTAATATGGGGTCCAAAGATATATGATTTGTGAACTGCGTGACAGCACCTTTTTCCACCCCTGTACACCTAACGATAACCCAGCACTGCAAAACTGAAACCGCCGTCCGCAAAACCTACGTACAGATCTAGATGTGTTGATATTTGCCCCAAACTGTCTCATCCAACAGAGCACCTCCACTACACCCTTCAGGAGAAAGCCGTAGCACATCATCGAGCTCAGCACCATTGTCTGGCAACACCTTGTCAAGACCGTATGATATTTAAAACTCCCGATTCTCACCCCCAGCTGGACCAACCATCGTCGTCACCATCCTCCTTATACCCCGTAGCATGGCGTCTGAGAGGGATCCCTCACGCCGCGGAGCCGTAAAGCTTGTACAGTACAGACCGCATTCGATCTTACCTACTACACAAATGCTACCTTCTCCGGTTTCCAGTGTAACTATTGCAGTGTTTTAGGATATACAGAAACATTATACGATTGTAGCTTTAGGCCCCCTTTAACGGAAGTCAGTCATCACTCCGGCATCCCTGACACTATACAGCAGCCGAAACGCAAGCGATCGCTGAAGCCATTCTGCGCCACCCGCACAAAACCAACCCCATCACACTGAGCACGGACAACCAGGGTACCCTCCATGATTTTGCCACCAGTGCGCTGCTGGGACGTATCTATGACAACTGAACCAGCTCCCTCAACTGCACGTCCTTCTTTAATGAGTACCCTGTAACCATGGGCACACAGTTCAAATAACGGGATCGCACTCTGAAAGCTGACTCACAAGGAAGCCGGCATGGGACATCCTTCAAAGGGCGCCTCAATGGACGTGTGTGCGTAAACATCATCAGCGTCACCTTCACTGCAAGACCTGTATCCCTGAACAACTCTTTCTTCTGGCCGGGACATAATAGCATCTTAGTGTTTTCTGTGTCTCACTCTTGTGACGTTGTCGGAGGATTACAACACTAAGCGCGATCCAGTCCTACACCTCAAGCCCAAAAGGCACACTTAAAGGGCTATTTCACTGTTACAGCCTCCTCTCTCCCCTTTCCCCACGCCTCACCAGCCACGAATTATTTCCTATAAGCGCAAACTAATAGACAGCTTCCAAAGTTCTGTAAGTCGGCTTTTACGCAAAGATATTATCCAAAGAAGAGTTGTCGTTCACAGACGGCATTCTCAGAATCTGTTTTGAAAAGATAGGGGCAGATGCCACTTGGTCTACGTGACACCTGCTTTCAAGACTGCGCGAAGAGGGCTGTTGTCGAAAGGGTAGAATAGAGTTTTTCCAGTGAATCTGAAATTTTCACAGACCAAAATGCAGATAGGCGCCATCCCCCACCAGCACGTATCTAGCTAAATAAACGAATAAAAAAATTACCTGCGATTTAACTACTGCTGAACCTGGTAGAGAACGAAAGCTATGGCGTATCGGGCAGCTTGGCGTCTGTAACGTTGAGTGCGTTCCGGACACTGAATAGGCAGCGCGTCCCCCCTGCCACCCTGGCAGGAGGCAGTTAATGGTTGATCGCAAGAGTTTGCTCATCCAATGAACGCTAAGGCCTATTCCTGCAGTGCCATGTGTCTGCCACAACGTTGTCAGCGCTAACGCAAGCAGGCCACATCTCTCTCTCCCCACCCCACGTACCTCAAAGCGCGATTCAGGCGTCCACTGACCCAGGGAGCCAGTTATGCGCACTTCCTTTCCTTAAAATCATCGGAGTCTAAAACGTTGTCAACGCCAACGCCAATGAACACAATGAACGCCGACGGCCTACGGCTGCAGGGCCTGTTTCTGCCGAAACTTCTCAATGCCAACGCATGCAGCGCACATTTGTCACTACCGCCACGTAGCTTAAAGCATGACTGAGGTGTCCATTGTCCCAGGGGCCAGTTATGCACTTTCCTTTTCTTTGTTTTATCTGAAGGTGAAATGAAGGTAGAAACCCCAAGCGCTGCGAAGAAAGCCCCAGGTTCCGTAGTGAAACTTTCGCTTCAATAAATGAAGAGCGACTGACGCTTCGCTCCTCATGCCGTCGCCTCCTGTGTGCATACAGAGAAGTAACGCGAATGCAGTTTGCGTACGAAATTTTTTGGTTGAAAAGCTTCTTTGCAGAAAAGCTGGCTTACGCAATTTTGCAAGTTGTCAGTTGCCTTTTTTGTGACCTCTACAACCACCGCATACTTAACTGCCCAGACCACCCTCCTGTGGTCCTGTCCGCGCTCCCCTCAGTCATTACAACCTACTCTCCCGCTATCTCCTCCCCCTCTCCCCAAGCTGCATTCCACTCAAGGCTTCTGGTGGCCCACATTCCCTGCGATAGGCAACCGCTAGCTCCAAACTGCAGTCTCACCCCTCTTGGAACCTCAAGTCGAACTCATCGGTCTCCTGAGCTAAGAGGGAGAACTCGAACTGTTGTAACCTCGAACTGTTTAAACAGTACTGAGGATTTCCCCTGGAACAATGTCCTCACCATGTGGCGGCCCATTTAGTTTATTTATTTATTTATTATTTTTCAAAGGTCCAGAAGGACATTGCATGAGGGGTGGGCTGACAAAATTCTATTATTTTGGACACAGATGATCTTCGATGGCGGATTTGAAAAGGACTGGATTGATGATGGTCGCCACCTCGGATGGAAGGCCATTCCAGTCGTTGGCTGTTCTAAGAAAGAAAGACTGCTGATATGTTACAGTACGAGATTTCTCGGGGTAGACAGCGTTTGGGTGGGAGTTACGGGGTATCCGATGAGCGCGTGTGATACGGGGGGCATCGTGGTTAAAGGTGTGAAAAAATCTGTGATACAAGGAAAGACGGGCGATTTTGCGATGGCAGGCTAGTGTGGGAAGACTGAGCTGGGATTTTAATGCAGAAACGCTAGTATGATAAGAGTAGTCAGACCAAATAAATCTGACAGCGCGGTTCTGGACAGATTCGAGCATAGTGATAAGGTTAGCATTGAAAGGATCATACGCTGCACATGCAAACTCAAGTTTAGGACGTATAAAAGTTAAGTAAGCAAGAAGTTTTATGGAACGGGGAGCTAATGATAAGTTACGCCGTAAGTACCCGAGAACTTGGTTTGATGAATTAGTAACATGATGAATGTGATGGGACCAGGTTAAATCTTTACTTAAGTGTATGCCAATGTACTTGTAGGAGTCAACTGATATGTAGGAATAGTGTTAATAATGTAAGTATTATCCTGGTGGTTGCGACGGCGATGGAAAGAAAGAATGGACGTTTTAGTACCATTTAGTGACATAAGCCAAGTGCGGCACCAATCCTCGATACGAACAAGATCTTCCTGAAGGATGGTGATGTCAGTGTGATCAATAATTGGGCGGTAGAGAACACAATCATCAGCAAATAATCGAACATTAGACCTGATGTTAGACGGTAAATCATTTATGTAGATTAGAAATAGAAGTGGTCCTAATACGGTTCCTTGGGGAACGCCAGACAAGACAGAAGAGAGGGATGACGAGTGTGAATTAGCGTGGACGAATTGATAGCGGTCAGTTAAGAAAGCTCGAATCGAATCCAGAACTAAGGGATGCAGATTTAGGCGTGAGACTGTGTTAGGCGCCTATGGGGGACTTTATCAAATGCTTTTTTCAAAATCTAGGAATATGAAATCCGTGGGAATGTTACGATCTAGGCATGCATGTATATCATGAAGAAAGAGAACAAGTTGGGTGTCACAGGGGAGGCCTTTACGGAAGCGGTGTTGGTTAGGGTGAAAGAAGTTATTCGATGATAAGAACCGGGCAGTATGCGAATATATTATGTTCTCCATGATTTTACAACAAACACTGGTTAATGAAATCGGCCTATAGTTTAGTGGTGAAGATCTTGTACCTTTCTTGAAGACTGGAATGACCTTCCCGATCCGCCAGTCGCGTGGTAATGAGCACGAAGAAAGCGACTGCTGAAAAATTAAAGACAAGATGATACTGCAAAGGTCTTTGGTGTTTTTGAGAACTTTAGCGTTTATGCCGTCCACACCTGTGGATGAAGAATTCTTTAGCGTGTCTATGATTTTAGCAATACCGCAAGGGTCGAAGATGATGTTTTCCATAGGCGGATGGAGAAGGTATGGGGCTTCAGGGGGGTTATCAAGAGGTTCCTCTCTGAATACGGAGCAAAAAGTGTGGTTTGGGATATTTGGAACGTCTGATTCGGGAATGGAAGTTCCAGAATTATCAATGAAATTACATTAGAAGTAGAGGGGCTTATTGTTTTCCAGAAGCGCTTGGGATTATCGTGCAGCATGTTAGGTAAGGTGGTAGAGAAGAAGATATTCTTAATTCGAGCTACCTCGGTGTCATAAATACTAGCGACAGTGTGATACTTGTTCCAAGCCTGGGCCGTGCCTATACCTTTAGCTGCACGAAATAGTCGCTTCTTTTTGTTGCCTAGTCTTTTAAGTGTGTTGTTATACCATGGGGAATTTGGGCGTTCTGTTATGGTGATAGTTGGAATATATATGCTGATTAGGCGTTGCATTTCCGACTTGAAAAGTAACCAGTTAGCTTCAAGAGAGCGGAGCGAAAAACTAGATGTAAATTTTTCAGAAAAAGCAGTGAGGTCGCGGTTGAAACCTATGTAATCACCTTTGTCGTAAAGAGTAAGCGTTTTCTTTATCCTTTTGTTATTTTGTAAGCGGCAAGAAAATGTAGCATGAATGGCCAAGTGATCGCTAAGACCGTCCAGATAAGTGATGGGTGAGAAGCTATCAGGTTGCGACGTCAGCACAAGGTCCAGGATGTTAGCAGAATGGTCAGTCACTCGAGTGGGACGGTCCACTAATACCCCTGCTACACGGGCGTTTCGAATGCCTTCCAACCGAACGTCATTCGACTCGAATGCCAAACGTGCGCTGCTACACGACGTTTTTGAACGGCATTCGGTTGGAATGGCTTTCCAGTCGAAGGAGCTCCGCGGAGACATTCCAGATTTTGGAATGCCTTCGAAACGCGAACACAGCCCGAACCAACCAATAGCCGTCGCCGCCGCCGTCTCTTCGCCCCGCCCACCGCCGCGCGACTGCTTTCGGCTCTGTGGTTGTTCATTTCGATACCCGCTACTCGCTTTTTTCTGCTGTTTGTTTAGCAAATAGTTCGTGTTCCGTCTAGGTGAGTGCTTGCAGATAATAGTACACCAATGAACATTTACCGCGTGAGCATGAAATTTCCCCAGGAGTGCGCCGATGAGGACGACTGCAGTCATACTGCTGTTTACATTGGTTTACATCGCTTCGTATGAACAGCTTGTGCTCGTTTGCAAGACACAAAACGAAATATGCGCTTTAGTTCTATTAAATAATCTCTTCTCTTCTGTACCGGTTGTACTCGTGCTTGTTTACGCAGTGCGACAATCTGTGGGAAGCGCCGACACGATCGCTCGCCTGAGAAACACTTGACAGCCGGGTTGTTGACATCGGATGATCGGCGCTTCTCGCTAATTTTCCCGGCTTCCTCCAACATGCCCAGTACTTTATTTTAAGCTACTTTATCCAGAAGTATGTTTGGTGACCGTTCGCGTTAACTGAAATGGCCTAACTTGTTAGTTACAAGCTAGCGACGGCGACGACTGCTGCTGGCCGTAAAGCACTGCTCGGCAGCTCGTGTCACACCGCCGCTTCCCGTTCATCGTATGCGCGTCCTGCGATGTAAGCAATAGTTGATTTCATGTCCCTGTTGTCAAAACTACACTCGTTGACCATTTGCATTCGCTAAAACTTGTGAATTCATTCTTCACAACCACCGCAATCACCGATCCAACCCTGCGGATTCGCTAGGCCTAGTCGTCGCTGAAGGGAACGGAGTCGTCGTCGACTGAAATTAATTTGGCAAGTGGTTATCGCTATCGAGTGTCCAAGTGTGCACATGTGAAATATAGCCGTTCGTTTCGCTTATTTCCAATACGGATAATGTATAAGCGCGCATGTATTCGCACTGTCCCCTCATCAGCGTGTTTTCGCTCAGCCGCCGAACTCCCGAGGGCATATGAAGGCTGACCGTCCGCCGATCGGATTCGTCGGTGTCGTTTAGCCAAAAAACTTGTCCCACTACAATATTAAAGTGAACTGGATAGTTCACTATAATCACATGATGCTGTTCACCGTGATAGTGCCGTTGTCGGACTAGTGTGACCGTCGTCGTCGTTGTACACTGAAAACGAGCCGAGAATTTCGAATGCGTTTGGAAAGTGCCGTGTAGCACCGCGGGAGTCCGTCGAGTTCGAATGCCATTCCAAGTCTCGAATGCCATTCGACTCAGATGTCATTCGAAAGTACCCGTGTAGCACAGGTATAACTGATCCAGCCCGAAAGTAATACAGGTGTGCACAAAATCGCTGGCATGGGTTAGATTTCGAAAGTGTGGAAGCAAGATCGGACCATATGATGGATGGCAAATTGAAATCGCCAAACAATAAAATTGGAGTGTTGGAATAGAGGGTTGTTATTCTGTTCAAGGCGCCGTGAAATGAAGAATTAAATGAAGAATCGCAGTTTGGAGGACAATAACATATACCAACTATAACAAGTGGATATGATGCATCACAGCAAAGCCATATCATTCCTAACGGGGTTAGAATGTCCACACGAGAGCAACGTAATAAGCGATCAGTAGCAATAAGAACTCCTCCACCCCTCAGGTCACTACGACCCGTTCGAAATATATCAAAATTGGGAAGGGAGGGCAAAATCTCCGTGTCATTAATTGCAGAGGTAAGCCAAGTTTCGGTTAATAAAACTATATTAGCGGAGCATGATTCAACCAGGTTACATAATGAGTCGCGTTTTGGGATTACACTAAAAAAAATACGCAACGTGGCTTCCTGGGCAAGTTGATATGTAGTCGAATCTCAGTAATTCCAGCAAGAAGGGGACCGTAAATTTGTTTCAATTATGCAGAGTTCGAATTAAGGGGAGCCCTGTACCAAAACGCCAGTTTAAACATTCGGGGCACACTTGATCTCCGCTTTAACGGTATGAAGCGATAGCGTTAACGGCTCCCTTCAGCGACTTGGGGTCCTCTTTGTATACCACTTCGCATACACGGCCACTGTCCGACAGGACACACAAGGCCTCCCTTTAACCAAGTCGAAAGAAGATGCCTCCATGACCTAGGTTATTAAAAACTGGACGACGCTTAATCTTCGCCTTTAAAAGTAGAACACAATACAGTTATTGGGTCCCGTTCGCATCGCCTCCGCAGTTACATGAACCCTAATTAGCCTACTCGTAATTACTCATGTACGCATCAGTACCTCTGCGCCATCGCTGTAATTACATGACTCTAAGACACTTCACTAAGACAAAGACCACAACGCATTCATTAGGGCCACCTTTATTCAGATTGAAACAACGAGTTTAGACGGGTTCCTCTATAGGTTGTGCCATACAGGTGGCTGATTGCCAGCCTGCCAGTTCGCTCCCTGACGGCAAGTGTGGGGCGGATGTGCCAAGTTCAACTGTGTCCTCGAAGCGTGGCGTGTCGCCGAGTTCTGCCCCCTCTCAGGAGGACGCCGCCACTGCATCCAAGCACAAGTCCCGCCGTCGAAGACGAAGAAGTCTCTTCGGCGCTCCAGATAGAAGAGAAAGGGTGCCAGCTCTAGGGACGTCTCAATTCTGGCTTGGCGCTCGACATCGCGGATGGTTGACTTATGTGCACGTTGGTCACCATATCGAACGTCCAGCAGTTGATCATCGCAACTCTCAACATCTGTGGGCTCCGGTATAGGCAGAAACAGGTACAGTTGCGCCGACTGTTTGCGGGCACTCGGCTAGACATTGTTGCTCTTCAGGAGACTAAGATCGAAAGTGAATTGGATACAGAGGTGGCCCCGCGGCATTTCTTAACAGATTACAATGTCTGTGTGTCGCACACAATAGGGCTTTCGGCGGGCTGCTTTCTGTTCTTCAAAGAGTCTCTCTGTTTCTGATTTTATGTTCCAGGTTGATACAAAAGGGCGCGTGATACGTTGTGACTTACGGCTGCATGGCAAATCGTGGAAGTTCAACAACGTGTATGCTTACAAATAATCTGGTGCAGCGAGCAGTTTTCTTTGAGAGTGTGGCAACTCTTCTAGACTGTGACCTGTATGTCGTACTCGTGGGCGATTTGAACTGCGTGTGCGACCCACGCGACCGCACAGGTCCAAGTGAAAACACCGATAAGCGCGTTGGAATTTTATCGGCTATCACAGAAAACGCACGATTGTCCTCCGCCTTCACGTTTATTACAGGATCCTCGCATTCACGTCTGGATCGGATTTACGTTTCCGCAGATCTCTTTAAAAGGCGTATTTTGTGTTAAGTCAGACCTGTTCGTGGTTTATATATGAATATTGCTGACGTAACCATTAACTTATATCATTCATATATATTTACGTGCCGGTCTAATTTCGATGTAGGAAAAATTCTAGCGGCCCGTGTACTGTGCGATGTCAGTGCACGTTAAAGAACCACAGGCGGTCGAAATTTCCGGAGCCCTTCGTTACGGCGTCCCTCATAGTTTGAGTCGCTTTGGGACGTTAAACCCCCATAAAACAGACAAACAGAACAGATATATTTACCTCACAATGTTACAAATTGAATTATAGTGCCAGACATGAAGCGCAAAAGTAACTGTGGGGGCACGACAGGACCACGATACCTCGACAGTCACGTACTAATTGCACTCGTATAACTACCAACCTGTTGTATAACTAATACTATGGTAAGACAGTATTAGCTTACAATGTGACTTACTAGCTGTATGAAACTGGTGTGAAATATGGCAAATGTGTTTAAATATTGCTAAGTGCAAGTTCATGCATATCCATAGACTGAATACCCCATACCTACCGTACCTGCGGTTCTCGTTTACATGCCACTAAAGCATACAACTAAAAAGAAGAAAATCAATGATTACTTCAGATAGAGGAGGAAAAAAAATGAACCTAGAAGCCAAGTTTGATGCCTGTAGGTTAATTAGTTAATTAAATATAGGCAAAAATGTCGAAATTGCGTCGAAATAGCGTGGACGTCGATATAGCCACGGTAACGGCGTGACGTCACATCCATCGGAAGTCGTCACGGCATAATAAAAATTGTCACAGGATGGTCGGAAAAACGTCGGATATGTGTCAAATTAGATGGAGAAATGTGTAATAAGGCGAAATTATCACATAATATCCTCGAAAGATGTACAATTTGGGTATCGATATAGCCACGGGAACGGCGTCACGTCACATCCACCGGAAGTCGTCACGGCATAGTGTCCTCGGCTTTCGCCTCTCAACACTTTAGTTTGTGCCCCATAGTCTCTCGAATTTTGGCAGGGCGACCGCGTGCAATCTATTTCTCGCCACTGAAATTTATTATGTACTGCAAATTATTCATGGCACAAGACTTTATATCCAGCGTTTTTCAGAGTTTTCGCAACTTTTGTGTGGGATTCGTCTTTTGAATCAATGAGGCGTGATAACCTTTCCGGGCCTGTAAGTGGTGGGGGCCTCGGTTTAGTCTACCTGTATGTGCGACAGATGGTTTCATGTTTTTCCGAGACACTACACACCCAATAGTGCGTGCATTCCTGCAAGTAAATTTAGTTCATGCTTTACAAAGCATCATTGTGTCTTCTAATGTTTCTGATCATCCGTGTTTGTGAGGACTCATGTATGAGGTGTATTTTTCTGTTCGTTTCCTCTTTGTTCGTTTTTTCCTTAGTTCTTCTTTTCGGTGGCGAGAAAGGGTTGTTCAAGGACTTAAAGGGACCCTGAAATGGTTTCTAGAACCAGATTCTATTGCAACAGCTCTGTAGAGGTGATCTCTGCGAGTATTCTAGTCCGATTCAAAAAGCTGCGCGTGAAACCAATAATTTACAAACAATTTTTAAACCTTTCCGCTCACAGCCGGTAAGGGCGACACCTCACCTCGCGTTTTTAGCCGCCCCTGCCCAGTGACGTAAACTGGGCAGCCTTGGCCATGGACTGGGCGACCGTTATCATTGGCTCTGCCCACTGACGTCACGCGCAATTTTTGCAATAATTCATTTCAAACTGAGTACTGATGCTCCTTGAAATACTATTTCATTAATTGTTTATTATTTTTTAAAGCACACGTGTACAGAGGTAAGCATCCAGCGCATTTTTTGAAAGTAATGTAGAAGTAATGTAGAAGGTGTAAGAAGAAGAAGAGGACGTCTCCGCGGTGCCGCACTTCGTCGTCATCGCTGGTGGTTCGGGCGCGAGTCTCGTGCTGTGGCTGCCTCCTTCGGCTGGTTCTGCCGTCTTTCTCGCCCCTTTGACCGCATCGGCATCGGCCTTTATGGGCCACTTCCCTGCACTCCGCCCGCTAACCGATGGGTAATCGTCGCCGTCGATCACCTGACCCGTTATGCCGAGACAGCCGCCCTTCCCACGGCGACGACTCGTGACGTCGCTTATTTTATTCTGCACCACTTCGTCCTCCGTCACAGCGCACCTCGAGAGCTGCTCAGTGAGAGGGGCCGTGTATTTTTGTCAGAGGTAGTTCAAGAGCTCCTCTCAGCATGTCAAACTATACACCGTGCGGCTACTGCCTACCATCCGCAAACAAACGGCCTCACGAAGCAATTCAATCGCACTCTGGGCGACATGCTCGCAATGTACGTTGCGTCTGACCCTTCCAACTGGGATCAGGTACTTCCCTTTGTGACTTTTGCGTATAATACCGCCCATCAAGCGACGACAGGCTTCTCCCCTTTCTTCCTCTTAAACGGCCGTGAACCATCCTGTACCATCGACACCATTTTACCCTACCGACCCGATCCGTCTGAATACACAACTATTTCCGACATTGCCCACAAGGCTGAAGAGTGCCGTCAGCTGGCCCGCACCTTTACTTCCGATACACAAGGATACCGCAAAGACGTGCACGACAATGCCAGGCCTGCTCCGACGTTCTCCACTGACTCTCTCGTTTGGCTTTGGGTTCCTGCCGACAGCAAGCTCTCCATCAAGTAGCACGGCCCTTATCGCGTCATTCAACGCACGTCTCCTGTCAACTACCTCATTGAGCCAGTTACACCTTCCTCGGACCACCGCCGTCGTGGTCGCGAGGTCGTCCACGTTAGCCGCCTCAAACCGTACTACAACCCGCCTGTCGTTTCTTTGCCGTAAGTCGCCAGGACGGCTATTCCTTCTCGCCGGGGCCATTGTAAGAAGAAGAAGAGGACGTCTCCGCGGTGCCGCACTTTTTCGTCATCACTGGTGGTTCGGGCGCGAGTCTCGTGCTGGAGCTGCTTCCTTCGGCTGGTTCTGCCGTCTTGCTACGACCTGAGCGCTGCATGCGTTGGTCGCCGTGACCCACTAATAAATCCACTGTTCAAAGGAAGTAATGTAGAAGAATGATGTAGAAGGAAATCCGTCTGCTCACAAAAGCACGTGTTCTCGTCAAATCTTTGCTCCCGCCTTTGCGACTTTCCTAGCTGCACCGACGAGTCGCTGCTGTCGTCACTGTCGTCGTCCTGTGGGTCTCGGTATGGCGTGTACTGATAAGGCTCGAAGCCCATCTCAGCAGTGGCTGCACGCAGCCGCGCTTCGAGCTCCGGATCCATGCCGTTTTAAGCTATGCGATAGCAGCTGAATTACGAAACTCACGCGCGGGAAAATGGCTGCGACCACCGGTAGTAAACAAGCCGAGCGCCATTGCTTGACGCATTCATGGGCGGAGCATCGCCCCGTCTTCTTTTTTTTTTCGGAGCGAGCCTAGCGTGTATGAGTTGAGGGAAGTAGGTGGGGGAGAGGAGGAGCATCATTTTTAATCGGCGATATCTTCGGTGTTGATCAAGTTCGCTTAACAATTTTTGCGGTGCGGTGACAAGTGATGGAATACCGATTTCTCGTGCGCTTTTGCTAACCTTGGCAAATAGCTTTTCAGGGTCCCTTTAATCTGTGTACACTTTCCTCCGCCAATGTATCGCTCTGTGTATGTTTGCCGGGACATGACGTACTCAAGAGAGTACGTAAAATGCCCCTTTCGCCGTGTACAAAAACATTTTTCTTTAAGTTACTCTCTGAGACATTGCCAGATAAAACATGGCTAGAGAAAAAGGGTATTTTTGTGTCTACGGTGAACTGTCGCGTTTGGGATGCTCCTGAAACAATTGAGCATTGTTTTATCAATTGTAAAGATGCAAAATTCTTCTGGGACATCATGCAACGGACAATTAAAAAGAAGACTTAATCTGATGCCGCATTCGGTACGATTTCTCACTGCGCTACCATTTGTTGATGAACCCTTATAGTATATGTTATTTTAAATTGGATTACACAGCTTATACAAAACACGCATGATGGACCGACATTGTGAATCTATTGTTTCTGCTGAACGCCATTTTTGTAGAATGATTGTACACCTAAATGAATTGTATGCCCATACCGAGTATGAACCGGAGTGGTACTCACTCTTAGTGCTGTGCTGTTCATTGCTTTTTTCTACTTTTGTTGCTTAGATGTGTCGTGTTATGGCGTATTAGCTATGTACTCCGAATTGACTCTTTTCTCGTGGTACGTTGTTTGTGAGTGTTGATGTGCCGCTGTCTTCTTAACGTTGGTACATAGCTCATCTACAGCTGCCGCGGTGGCTCAATTGTTATGGCGCTCGGCTGCTGAACCGAAAGACACGGGTAGCCGCGGCAGCCGAATTTGCATCTTCGAAATACGTAGAGCGAAAAACAATACGTAGTAAGTAAGTACGAAATAAATGCGGTAAGTACGAAATACGTAGCGCCTCCCATTCGGGAGGTGCTGGGTTCGATCCCCAGTGCCGCCGGGTACCCACCGGTTTCTTTAATGGGTACAAGATTTCCCCTGGCCTGGTGCTCGGCTCTTCTAGGGTGAAATGCTTGGGAAAAGGGTCTTAGACCAAACAGTTGCTTTGGCGGATGAGTGATAAGTTCCCCCGCCAAGCAACCATACCCTACTGAAAAATCCGGTATGAATTTTAAACCGGAACCGCATACCGGGTTATTGTACAGGATTTGCGATACCGGATTACCGGAATATCCTGTATAAAACAGGACAGTCGAGTATAATACAGGACTCTCCTGTTTTGTACAGGATACTCCGGTAATCCGGTATCGCAAATCCTGTACAATAACCCGGTATGCGGTTCCGGTTTAAAATTCATACCGGATTACAGGACAGTCCTGTATTCTACAGGCTAGGCCCGTATTATACAGGAGGGCCCTGTATCACAGGACAAAGGCAGGAATAAAATGCTTCAAATATATTCCACTTGGACTAAATCTGCCCAAAAACTGGGGCCATAAGTGTACATGCCAAATGCTGCAATATACAGAGCCTCAGAAACTGGTAATCTGCGATTATCAGCGACTCATTTTGCAGTCGATGTGCAATTGTGTTACTTGCTCCCAGCTTTTACCAAGTATTGGTAGCTTGGTGAGTATTATAATGCATCAAAAACTCCAAAAGATGTTTATTTTTTTCGCATGTCTTGAACCAGCTCACTGAGATAATAATTTAACTCTTTGCGACGATCTACCGGCGCTGGGGTCTCTACAGGGTGCTGGCCAATGAAGTAGTGAAAAGCACCTGCAGAAAAGAAAATATGATTGGTAGTACATAATGCCCCCACCTTATCATTTAATTGGGCACTGACACACAACATAATGCATTGAGCACTGTGACATGCAACTTACGGCCAATGGCTTGTAGCTTTTCAGGGGTCACTGGCTTCCTGCCCACTGTCGAGGCTTCTGACTTCAGGTTCCGATGGCAAGCTTCCCCGGTAGCGCTCCTTTCCAGGAGTTGTGGAGTCGTCAAAGGCTGCGTCCTTGCAGAAACGCGAATCTTTGGGTGCCACCGTAACTGCTGCCCACGTTGCCGAAGGAATAAAAATTCCATTCCCGAGGTGGACCTGTATGCAATAATTACAAATGCATACCCCAGTAGCACCAACGGGGCTCTGAATTGCGGGCCCTCGTGGGCCCAGACAAGCCACAGACAAGCAAGGCGTCTCAAGACGCCAGGCCCTGAGCATTGACAATGCTCAGTATCGTGAATGCACCTCGCCTTCCATATTTGAATCAATAATGTACAGAAATTCTGCGTCGTAACATTGTTGGTGTGTAAACAGGTTGCTCGGACGATTCCGAAGCTTGCGTGGTCATCCTCCATTATTTATGGCACATACCGCAGCATCGATGCGATGCTTGATGTTTGTTCAAGGGCTTGAGCCGCTCCCCCTTAGGACGCTTATCGATGATTGCTCTCGCACGTGTACACCACATGCCTCTGTAAAGAAAGAATACAAACTATAAAACTAATTTTAGTCGTGTTATCATGAAGGACAAGCAATTTCGGTATGTAACTGAAAGAAAATTTTGCGCTATTCCGTCCCTCTACGCTGTGCAATCTACAAAGTTTTAGTTAAAAAGACACTGGACAGTTAGAACGTGTCTGTTGACGTCGAGCATATCCCCGAGACGGAGGCAGTACTTAAAGAACAGAGTGATTTAAAATGCGTACTTACGTCCTAGCAGCACGACGTCGCCGTCATAATATTCCGACTTCACCGCCGTGGCCTCCACCGGTCAAATGTTCACCACTCACGTCTTTCGGAGCGAAGTCATTCATCACTGAGACAAGGATGATAGGGTTCCACCATATTTGCACTGGACGTACGCATGAAAGGCGATGTCATCTTTGATCATGGATTGATCAAGGCAACACGAAGAAAGGCGCAAAAAATTGTATAACACAAATTCAACGCCAACGAGCGAGTGCCAGCGTGTTTTCGCAGCTACCTTCATCGCTTGACACTCAAATTCCCAGCCGCAGGAGAGAAAAACCTGTTCCCAACAAACGCAGGAAAGGCGGGGGAGGACTTCTGCATAAAGTCACCGCGCTGCGACCGGGCACAGTGAACAAGCAGAATCAGAACCTCCTCGCCACTTCATGGAAGCCTCGCGGGTCGCGTGGTCGGGAGGGCGGCTTAAAATGCTCGGTCGTGGGTTGTAGAGTGAGCGCCTCCGCGCCGCTTCGGGGAACGGCACTGGAAGGGACAGGACAGAAAAGCCAGGAATGCGCAGGTTTTTTATTTTTTTTTTGCGACCAGACCCAGTAAAAGCAAAGGCGGTGAGGAGAGAAAAGAAAAAAGCTTTTAAAAAAAAATTGCGCAAAGACGGGTTACTCGTGTAAGGTTTCTACAGGTGTTTTTTTTTATTTTGTTCTCTCGAGCGCTGTATCTTTTAGCTAGCACGAAGTGTCGCCCTTAAGGGAACACCCCAAGCTGCCGCCTCCGTTGAATTAACCTTTTCTTGTTTGTCGATAGAAATGTTCTGGGCGATTTGTGATTAGTATGTGTTCCTGATAGAGTGAAGGGTGGGGCCGCTCGCGATGACGCTTGGACAAGTTGCGTTATCAATGGGCGATCACTTGAAGAAGAAGTGCAAAGAATTCCTGCACGAAAACCAAGAATTTTCTTTCTTCATCGACGCGTCGCTAGAGGCTGCCGCTAGCGAACATTAAAAGGAGCTGCTGCAATGAACGCGACAGTAACAAACCTTTTTGAGCCTCTGGCGCAGTCACCGGAGGCTCGCCATGTTTATCAGCCAGTCTTGAAGTTCTGCACTGTGAAATCAAGAGTAATCTTCGAAGGACTTACGAAGGCTGCTGGCGGATATACGTATACTAGCCGGTTGCCCGCACACAGCAGCCCTGGCTTTGTCAGGGTGCTGCACGGGAAGCAGCCCCCGCCTTTCATGCACAAACTGCATGTTTTGCCACTGCGAAGCTCACGCTTAGCCCTTTTCTTTTCCTAGACCTTTCAACAAAACCGTGTATGTGTTGATTATCGCACTTATGCGCACGCTGCCCCCCCCCCCCCCCCTAAAAAATATCTGCTCGCGTACAACAGTCCATCTGCAGACCAAGCACCAGAACCGCAGCACATATCGCTCTGAATACAGGCTGGTATGTCCGGTTTGAGCTCCGTACCGGACTAGTCTGTCCGGTTTGAGCTCCGTACCGGATTGGTCTGTCCGATTTGAGCTTCGAACCGGGAATGGACTGCCCGGTATGAGCCCCGTACCGGAGCGGTCTGTCCGGTTTGAGATCGATACCGGACCGGTATGAACCGGTATAGCCATCAAACCGGACGGGTCTCGCCGGTATGAGAGTGATACCGGACCGGTATGAAACCGATATGTTCCGGTAAAATCCGGTTTGCCGCGATACCGGATTTTTCAATAGGGTAAGTCCGCCTCGTGCGGCATAAGCCCAATTTGTGGCCCTTTTTTTTAGGACTTCTTCCAAACGTACATCCCTAAAGAAAGCCGAGCGCCAGGCCGGGGGACGCTTGTACCCTTTTGACCGGTGGGTGCCCGGCGGTGGGTTTCGAACCACCCACCTCCCGCTGCCTAGACGGGCGCTCAAACCACTAGGCCACGACGCAGATGCAATTGCTCCGACTAGCCCAGTTTAGCTTACTTGTGCAGTCGAATTTCGATGGAGGCGAAATTATACAGGTCAGTGCACTGTGCGATGTCAGTGCACGTTAAAGAACCCCAGGTGGTCGAAATTTCCAGAGACCTTCGCTACGGTGTCCCTCCAGTCCTGAGTAGCTTTGGGACGCTAAACCGCCGTGAACTAAACCAACCATAGCTCATGTACATAAAACATCGCATCATTGTAACGAATACCATGTTAAAAATTAGTTAGTTATATGGGGTTTTATGGCGCATAAGCAACTATGGCTATCATGCGCCAAACACAAGGTTAGATGATGTTATGTTAAGTGTATAGAAGTTACATTATATTAAATTTAAAACATTGGCTTTCTTTAGAAACTTACAAACAAGTGAAAACTCGACGAGTGTTTGCTCGCCTAAAAGCAATGCGGGATGAAATGGAATGTGTTCATTGTAAAATACCGTAAAAATTTTTTTTCGAAGTTCTTCGAGATGCGAACAAGAGATTAAAATGTGATTCACTGTGAGCTCTTCACCACACATTTCACACACAGGTTTGTCTTTTTTTGTTAATAAGAAGTTATGGGTGATGTGTGTGTGGCCTATGCGTAAACGACATAAAATTACTTCGATAAAACGCTCTTTATGGCGGCATGATTTCCATTCTTTTAAAATGGGCTTTATGGTATGCAGCTTGTTGTGTCCTTCATTTTCCCAAGAAGCTTGCCACTTGGCTCTTAGTCTGCTATGCACTAACTTCATGTAATCCCTAGGAGGCAAATTCACATGTTTTATTTCCATGGTTCTGGTTTGTGCAGCACACATGTCGGCTCTCTCATTGTCCCGAATGCCAATGTGACTGGGAACCCAGCAGAATTTTATAACATGTTTTTGTGTTGTGACCTTTACTATATTGCGTATGATGCTTCCAATCAGTGGCTCCGTGGCATTTTTGGAGTTTAATGCTGTAAGAACGCTCAGTGAATCTGTATAAATGATGCTCTTTTTGAAGTTTTCATTTGTTATTTTCTGTGCCGCAACATTAATAGCATAGCACTCCGCGGTGAAAACTGTAGCACATGAGGGAAGTCGTACTGCATTTTCATTTTTTCCTTGTATTACTGCGCTTCCCACATGAGCATGAGTTTTTGACCCGTCAGTATAAAATGCAGTGTAATTTCTGTATTTTTCTTGTAGTGCTAGGTATTCTTGTATTATATGGTCGTGTGGTGTACAGGTTTTCCTGAGGCGTGTTAGTGTGACGTCACACACTGTGGGGAGAGTGTACCACGGTGGTAGCGCTTCGTGTCTTGGGGCAATATATTTAATTTCGTTTAGTATGTTCGGAGCTTGGCATTTTTCTTCGAAGCGCAAGAGCAACGGCTTAATCGCGTTAGGCTTGTTGTTGAAGAGTATTCGGGATGGGCATTTCGTCAGAATTGGGTAACAGAGATGTTTGGGCTGAGACAGGATTTTGAGGATGTATGTACAAGTTAGTGCAGTTCTTCGATCTTCTAAGGAAGGTTCATTCGTTTCCACATACAGACTTGCTATTGGTGAAGTTCTGTAAGCACCGGAAGACAGCCTTAAACCAAGATTGTGGATAGGATCCAGTCGTTTTATGTAGGATGGTCTTGCTGAGCCATATACTATGTACCCATAGTCTAACTTAGAGCGAACCAGAGAACGATATATATGTAATAGGCATGCCCTATCAGACCCCCAGCGTTTTCTTGACAGTAGTTTCAGTATATTGAGGGCCTGGGAACCTTTTTTCTTTAAGCTGTTTATATGTGGTAAGAAAGTGAGCTTTTTATCGAAAGTTACTCCTAGAAATTTATGCTCTTGTTTGACAGGTAATGGGGTCTGGTTTAGATATAGTGTCGGGTCGGCCTGTAGGCCTCGTCTCAAAGAGAACAGAACCGCTACTGTTTTCTGAGGAGAAAATCTAAATCCGTTTCTATCTGCCCAGGTAGCCAGTTTATTTATTGTTATTTGTATCTGTCGCTCACAAGTAGGTATGCTGGAAGACGTGCATGCTATTTGGAGGTCATCTACGTAAACTGAATACATTATGGATTTTGGGATTACTTTTCCTATGGAGTTCATTTTGATGATGAATAAGGTCGTGCTGAGGATGCACCCCTGGGGTACGCCAGTTTCTTGTATAAAAGTGTTGGAGAAGGTTGCGCCTAGGCGGACTCGGAACGTGCGGTTGGTTAGGAAGTCGTTCAAACAGCTCAGCATCCTGCCGCGGATACCTAGGTCCGCTAGGTCACGGAGGATACCGAACCTCCACGTGGTATCGTAAGCCTTCTCCAGATCGAAGAAGACCCCGATACAGTGTTGCTTGTGGATGAACGCTTCCCGGACTGTGTTCTCAAAGCGAACAAGGTGATCGGTTGTGGAACATGTCTTTTTAAAACCGCACTGGTGTATATCTAAAAGTTGCCGGGACTGAAGTATGAAGGTTAGTCGGATGTTTAGAATGCTTTCGAATGATTTTGCTATACAGCTAGTGAGTGCTATTGGCCTGTAACTGGTGGGACTAGTTGGTGGTTTGCCAGGTTTTAGAAAGGGTACTATGATTGCTTCCCTCCATGCTTGGGGGATTTCTCCACTCATCCATATTTTATTGAAAAATTTTAGGAGAGCCTCTATGGCAGCCTCACAGAGGTGAGCAAGCATGGCATAATGTATATTGTCTGGGCCTGGTGCTGTCTTTTTAACGGATGTTAGTACTGCGTTTAGTTCATGCATTGTAATAAGCTGATTGTAGTCTTCATGTATGCACGTTCTGAAGGGAAGTTTTTGTTTTTCTACTATTGTTTTGTGTTTTTGAAAGGAGTGTGTGTAGTTGGACGAGCTTGAAACTGTAGAAAAATGCTCACCCAATATGTTGGCCTGTTCTTCTAATGTTGTTTGAGTACCGGGTGTTGTTAGCATTGGAAATGTGAAAGGAGTAAAATTTCCAGTGAATTTCCGCACCTGCTCCCACATTTTTTTTGGATGTTATTGAGCTGTTTATCGAGGATATGTACTGTTGCCATGATGCCCTTTCTGCGTTGCGTCTGATGTATCGTGCTTTTGCTCTTGCTTTTTTAAAGTTTATGAGATTCTCATGTGTTGGATATCTCCGAAAAATGCCCCAGGCTTTGTTTTGTTTCTTTTTTGCATCTTTACATTCTTTTGTGTGCCAGTATTTGTGATTTTGTTTTACTATTCCAGAGGATTGAGGAATAGCTAAATGTGCGGCAGCTAAGATACAATTTGTGAACTTTTCATTGATCTCATTGATGTCAGTATTTTCTAAAACTATGTTCTCTAATGTGAGAGAAACCAACAGCCACAGAAACCAAGGGGCACAGGGGATTTTTTTTTAATTATTTATTTATTTTGTGCTCTTGTTCGATTTAGAATATTACTGAATATGTTATCGCTTAAAGCTAATTGATTAGAAAAGCAGAAGAAAAAACAACCACATGCCGCCGGTGGGATCCGAACCCACGACCTCCGAATTACGCGTCCGGTGCTCTACCTCTGAGCTACGGCGACGGCTGTCAATTCTTCTGCTTTCGGGGGTATTTATGTTTACAAATAACCTAACCTTGAGAGTGTTCATCAGCGCCACCCACGTTCGTAAGCGGCGGACGTAGAACGTCCTGAGTTACCGCTGGTGTGACGTAGAACGCCATCGAACGGCGAGGGTTTGAAGCTGTGTGAGAACCCTGTTATGCTTCCTATGGCATCAAGGTTGCCAGAACCGAGGCCCTCGCTAAGCAATTAAGCAAACAAGGGAAGGGAATGAGGGGCTCGTTATAAATATGAGAGAAACCAACAGCCACAGAAACCAAGGGGCACAGGGGACTTTTTTTAATTATTAATTTATTTTGTGGTGTTGATCAATTTAGAATATTACTGAATATGTTATCGCTTAAAGCTAATTGATTAGAAAAGCAGAAGAAAAAACAACCACATGCCGCCGGTGGGATCCGAACCCACGACCTCCGAATTACGCGTCCGGTGCTCTACCTCTGAGCTACGGCGACGGCTGTCAATTCTTCTGCTTTCGGGGGTATTTATGTTTACAAATAACCTAACCTTGAGAGTGTTCATCAGCGCCACCCACGTTCGTAAGCGGCGGACGTAGAACGTCCTGAGTTACCGCTGGTGTGACGTAGAACGCCATCGAACGTCGAGGGTTTGAAGCTGTGTGAGAACCCTCTTATGCTTCCTATGGCATCAAGGTTGCCAGAACCGAGGCCCTCGCTAAGCAATTAAGCAAACAAGGGAAGGGAATGAGGGGCTCGTTATAAATATGAGAGAAACCAACAGCCACAGAAACCAAGGGGCACAGGGGATTTTTTTTAATTATTTATTTATTGTGGCTTGTGCACTAAAGAGTTGCCAGTCAGCTAAATGTAGCTTCCAACACCGTGGTTTTGTGGGAATAACTGTTAGCGAGGATGAAAGACTTATTACGACAGGGAGATGATCACTTCCATATGGATTGTCTAAAACACTCCAGTTAAAATCGTTAAAAACAGACGGTGAACTAAAAGACAAATCTAAAACACTCATTTTCCCCGAGGTTGGGGAGCAGTATGTAGGTTTATTAGAATTGAGTAAACAGACGTCATTGCATAAAATAAAATCCTCTACGAGATGGCCTCTAGCGTCAGTTTTCTCGCTTCCCCAAAAACATGAATGTGCATTAAAATCTCCAACTACCAGGTATGGCTCTGGTAGCTGCTCTAAAAGATCCTCTAAGTCATGTAGTGTTAAATTAAAGTGCGGATCAATATATAGTGAGCACACAGTGATGGTTTTATGGGCAACCAGAGTGGCTGCGGCAGCTTCGAGTCTTGTTTTTAGTTGAAGCTCTCGTGCCGGGACACCGTTTTTCACTATGATGGCTACGCCTCCCGACAGCCGGCTCGCCTGTACCCGATCGCGGCGGAAAACAGTGTAATTCTTAAGAAAGTTATTTTTTGGGGACCTAAATTTGTTTCTTGTAGACATAAGGCGACAGGAGCGTGTGCTCCTAGTATGTCTTTTATGTCACTGTAATTGTTTAAAAGTCCTCTACAGTTCCATTGTATTATGAAAGCCATCTTAATTTTGTGTTTCTATAGGATGGAAAGGTAGATCAAGTTGTTGATGGCCCCGTGACTCGGGGCCTCTCTTTTTTTGATCGATCCAGAGAGCTCCGCCGACCGTCCGACATGGACGGTGCGGGGCTGCCCGGGGCCGTGTCCATCGCCTCTGCGGAGGCACTGGACGACCGTGCAGAAGGCACGTTCGCGTTCGAGTTTGACCTCGACCTGTGAGAAGAGGTCTTGAGGCCCGCCGACCCGGGGGTCTGCGCAGCCTGACTTGCAGTTGGCGGAGCAGCGTTAGCTGCTCTGCCTTGGGGCGCGGATGGCACCGCCACAGGCTCACTGCGAGTGACCTGGACGGGTGCCGAAGCGTGGTGTGGTGCGCCGCGCCCACGCACCACATCGGTGAAGTTTGTTTTTGCACTGAAGGAGAATGTGTTTGTTTGAGCATATCGCCTTCTTGCTTCCTTGAAAGAAATGTTTTGTGTAGTCTTGAGAGTAATGATTTCTTTTTCTTTTTTCCAAGAAGGACAAGCTCTGGAATAGGCAGCATGGTCTCCTTCACAGTTTGCACACCGCGGTGTAGCAACACATTCTTCAGTTTGGTGTTCCTTTGACGAGCATTTTGCGCAAGTTTTTCGGCCGCGACAACTCTGTGAGCCATGGCCGAATCTCTGACAGTTAAAACATCTTCGTGGGTTGGGTATATATGGTCTTACATTTATTTTCAGGTAACCAGCTTCAATGCTTTCAGGCAGTGTGCTGGTATTGAAAGTGAGGATCAGGTGCTTCGTGTCTATTTCCTTGTTATCCTTCCGGATCTTTATGCGCTGAACATTTATGACATCTTGGTCAGTAAGGCCTTCAAGCATTTCTTTCTCAGAGAGGTGGATAAAGTCGATTTCAGATATGACGCCTCGGACAGTGTTCAAAGATCGATGTGAAGTGACAGAGACTGGGATTTCCCCAATGGATGCAAGGTTTGAGAGTTTAGAGTGTTGGACAGTGTCACGAAGTTCGAGCAGTAAGTCACCGCTGGCCATTTTGGATACCTTGTACCCGAGGCCCAAGGTGTCTGTAAGGCACTTTGCTACTAGGAACGGGGATATCAGTCTTGCTTGTTTTCCTTCTGCTTCGCTATGGACAACATGAAATTTTGGGAAAGATAGTTTTCTTTTCTGAAAAAAATCATCTGCATCGTTCCGCCCTCTTTTGAGAGAGCGATCTGGTTTGGAAAATGGGGGAGCCATAAAATATTAATGTTTTTCGGTCATGGTGCCAGCCACCCACCATGGAGCCCAACAAGGGGACGCGACAGGAACTTGCGAGCAAGTCCTGCCCACGCCAGCTGTACACCTTAACTATAACCTAATATGACTCAACTCAGGGTAGTTGGTCACACACGGTTAACCCTCGCCGCCAGGAAAAAGAGGAAAAACGAAGAAAAGAGGAGGAGACAGGAGAGTTGTAAGAAAGAGATGGAAAAGTGAAAGATAGAGGGGAGGATAGGAAAAGGCGACTGCCGATTTCCCCCGGTCGGGTCAGGCCGGAGGTGCCGTCTACAGGAAGCTGGGGCCAAAGTGGTGTGTTGCCTCCGCCGAGGGGCCTTAAGGGTCCAAACGCTCGGCATCGGCTCAACCACCAGGATCCCCTTTTCCCCGGACACGGCGATGCCACGCACGGCTAAGCGCGGATGCTCGGGTCCGTGGTGACGCATTGTTCACCATCATCCCCCTGCGGGGATGTCCCTGCGGATGCTCGGGTTAACCCCGTGGTGTCGCCACTCACCAACGTCTGCATGCAGCAGACGCCTCCCCATGTTAAAAAGAAGCTTTCGTGACCTATGGGTAGCAAGCCCGTCTCGCAGTCCGAAGGTACTAGGTTCGATTCCACCCAAATCCAAGTTAACACAGCTTTCATTTCAACTCAGTTTCATTAATTCTTTGCTTCCATAGGAATTATTTGCCCGTGGCCAACGACGCCGACAACGCTATCGCCTGAAAATTCATTTAGCGTCAACAAAAGCTGTACCTCGACCAACCCCGCCCCTAACCCCTTTTGCTTCAGTAAACGTTTTCTATACTACTATTGCCTCAAGAAAACAGCCAATGTTTTCCCGAATATACATGCCGGCAGGCCGAGCATCCGGGTCCCATTACCAGCCAGCCATTCGGGAGTGCTACATACTGTGAAGGCCCGTTAGCTGTATTAAATCAAAAGGTACACCATCCTCGTTTTCTTTGGATAGATACCCGATCCCATATGTGTCTAGCGAAAATTGAGTTGTAATAAGGGAGTAATTACTCAATGACATCCACCCGAGCGCAGCCATACGGCTACTAAGGAAAGCTATGCAACTTTCTCAGAAATTTCGTAGTTAAAAAAAAATTCGTCCTGGTCCACGGTTCGAACCCGGGACCACCGCTTCACCAGAGCAGTCGAGTTGTTTTGAGTTGTTCTTTGCAAAACATCCCCAATATAAGCTCCTTGCAAGCAATGCAAAAAAATGGCCTACCATTTCAGGCTGCTTGCAAATAAGACAGTGTGATCTCCATGGGGAATAAGCCTTTCCTCTTTAACAGCTTCGTAACTGGTAATTTTTCGGTGTGCAATTTAAAAAAGAATGTTTTGGTTGCTCGTGGAACCTGCATTTCTTTACTTGCTTCGGCATATCACTGTTTGGGCTTCCATGGTACAAGGCCCTGTACAAAATCTCTGGGAGAACAACATGGCACAAATCACTGTAAAACGTTTTCCGTTTAATCGTGGTTAGGCATTCTTTGGAAAAACGCGCTGATAAAAGCCTAACACTTGCTACAACTTCCCTAAAATACCTTGCAATACGTACTGAAAGTATCCAGAAGCCAGCCTTGATGGTCAATAAAGCTATTGCGCTCTTCTTTTTGTGCAAACCCTCTTTAGGTGTTCTGTCATGCCAGGTGAAAGTACGGCAAGAAAGCAAAAAAGTATGGGTGGCCTTTGGCCGCGGTGTAAGAATATATTTAGGTGCTGACACTGCGCCCGGCGACGCGACCAGATCTTGTTCGTTGCTCCATGCGCTTCTCTCGAATGCGGACAGATGGCGCCATACGATGGGGGCTTGTCTGGGCGCCGAGCTGCGGCGGCAGTAATGCAGGTGTTGCGCGATCGTTCGGTGCCGCGGCGTGTACGTGCGCTTAGTTAAGTGCGCAAGGCACAGGACTGAAACTGCTGTCGACACAGAATAATTTTGGGCGACTTCGTGTTTTACTTGCTGGGACTGCATGAATGGGCGGAACAGCAGCGAGGCCAGCGAGGGCGCTGCCCTGCGATCCTTCCGAGCTCGTTATCGAAATGCGTTCACTGCAAAATTTTTTCGTTCATCCGCACGAATCCTGACAGCACAGGTAATTACACCAACTTTTAAATATCAAGGGTCGGCAGCAACGCGCATGCTCTGACATTTGAGCCAAAGAGCCTACGCGTGCATTCAGACAAGCCCAGCTTTTCGGGGCATGGCACGGCCGCCTTGATCACGCGCGCGCGGCGGGGAAATGGCCGTTTAGTTCGGAAAACTGCCACCACAGGCCACTTCACTATGAACTCCTCCTCTCTCTTTTGTTTTCCCCTTTCCTGCCTCGCATAGCCGCACGCGGCCAGGCGGGAGGGAACACCGCGCGGGGTTGGGCGGTCGGGTTAACCTTTGTTCGGAATACCTTCAACACTGTGGGAGGAAGGGGGAGCAGTAATGGCTCTGCAGGCGAAAGAACAGTGTCAATACGGCGTGAAGCCTTCTCTGCGCCTGACGAACGCATGCTGAGTAGTCAGATAGATGGTCGACGGGCTTGCTGAATCGATTAAGGGGGCGAGATGCTTTTCCCGATTCTTTCTGGCGAGTTGTGAAGTTTCCAAAAGGTGCCTCCAGGATGTAGAGAGAAAAAAAAGCATACATCCCGGTAGAAACACGACGTCATGATGTCTGTCCGGCGCCGTAATTTTCGCTACACACGAGTTATGCTATACATACGCACGCACACCCGCCCCCATCCCCGAACGCAAGCTTGAGCACCGAAAGTACACGTAGCGTGCGTCTGCATATCTGCGCCGTGTCATGTGGCCGATTGAGCAACTATCGCACTGGCAATATGCGCTGAATTTTGGGAAAACAACTCGCAAAATCAAAAAACAAGAATGTCAGAGAAATATTGTTAGCATTCTTTATGGTGGCAGCGACTGAGCAATAAGTGAGCACGCTGTCTGCCTCATCGACCGAGTAAAATTATAGTAACAGAAATCAGAGAGTGAAGAAAAACGAGGAACTCGTTTCCTACACTCCGGCCATGCGACGAGGTGATATATTTCGTTTCTGTGCGATGGTGTTCCCTTGTGGCCATGAGTGTATTGTTCAAGCGTGTAATAATACAGGCATGCATTTCGAAGCTGCACCTTCGACTTAACGCAAGAAATCACCCGAAAAAAAAAGTTCATCTGGAAATTTTTAAAGTTTCATCGCGTTTCTAACCTATAAGTGCGCAACCATAAAAGTGTGTGGCTTTGTAAACAGCTCGACTATCATCATGTCACCAGTGCATGTCTCTAGGAGGCATTTATACTTGCAAGAATTAGCCGTCTACGCTGAGCGGCGGGAAGCGACTCCTTCATGGCAGAAAAGCAACACGAAAAGACTAGAAACGAAGCCAAGAGACATAAACACTAAATGGATGGCCTAGGCTCTACAGTAAAGCGGAGTTGGCGACACAAATGGGGACAGAGGGGGAAGGAGTAGTCCGAAGAGGCGCACTTACACCCGGCGCCACGACGAAGCGACAGCGGGCCGGGGCATCTGTCGCGGTGAAGAGGCGCCGAGATCACCTTCGCAAACAGCGACCGAGAGCTGAGAAGCGACGTTCATTTCATGCAGTAGCGTTTCCAGCATGTAGTTTAGCCAAGAAATCACCACACGCCCTTGGACACTTGGCCCTAGAAACCAGAACACTGATTGAGGTTTCTCTTGAAGTTTACGTCACGCGAAAGGCGTCCCGGGCGACAACACGAAATGCAAGCGCAACGAGACAAATTCATAAAGGTTTCTGCAGTGACAACGCTCGATATCTCTACATTGCTACAAAACACTGCACACTACGCATGCATTACTGCAATGTGTTAGTCCAGGTGTAGCAGAGATTGGAACAGTTTTTAATGCGGGTGCATTATACTCCTGCCACACTGGGCCATTTAGTGCCACTTTCAACAAGTGACATTCACTTAAAGTCTCATTTGCGCACTGTCACACGATGAGCTTTAGTGGCACTCGCTGCAAAACGCACTTTCCTCGTAGTGAGTTTGGTGGGCTCACTCCACTTGGTCCGGCAAAGCGAGTGTGTAGTCTCAACAGCAGTTCTCCGGCATTCAAAAATTTATTTTGAGAATTAAAAATCTTCATCTTATTTTCTTGATTGCGCCTTTTATTGAAAGCTTGTTTTAATTCATATGCAAATAAAAACAATGCGCGCACTTGAACAGCTACTCTCGCTTTGCAGATGATGAATTGCGGAGAGCGAATTCTCAAGTTTCAGCGCAACCCAAATGGACAGCGAGTGTAGTTTTGCCAAAGATGACCTGAAATCCACTGTTGCTTACATTACAGGAAGCGCATGTACTGTACGGGAAGCGCCGGTGGGACTCGGACTGCCGATCAATGTTTTAGGCAGCCAGCAGCAGTCGTTGCCGTCGCTTCTGGATGACAATTAAGGCCGTTTCAATGAATGCGAATGGTCACCGAATATGCTTCTGCGTGCTTTAATTCAAAATGAGGTATTCGTCGCATCGGAGAAAGCAGGGACGATTACCGAGAAGCGCCGGTCCTACGCGATGTCAGCGACCAGTCTACCAAGTGTTTCCCAGGCATGGGCTTCCTACAGAGTTGTCGCACTTTGTAAACAAGCAAGGGCACAACCGGTACAAAAATGAGATTAATTAAGATAACTAATGCACAACTCGCTTATTATGTCCTGCAAACGAGCACTAGCAGTTTGTACACAGCGATGTAAAAAGAGTACTGGAGTGCAGTCGTCCTCATTGGTGCATTCCTGGGGAAATTTCGCGCTTATGCGGTAAATTTTCAGTCGTGTACTGTGCTCTTGAAGCACTCATTTAGCGTGTACACAAAATATTTGCTAAAAAATAAGCAAAAAAAAAGCGAACAACGCACATGAAAATATTACATCTCCGAATGATTGGCTTCGTCACTGACAAGCCGCAATTAAACTGCTTGTTTTTTCAGGCCTGCTTTATTATCTCTTTTTTTGTTCTCAACCTGCTTCTCTTTCCTTAAGTCCTTTCTCCTTGTGACTACGCTTGCTTTAGCTGTTTTAATTGTATATGCACTGAAGTTGTTTCCATAGGGCGAGTGAATGGGTAATTACCATTCACTCGCCCTATGGAAACAACTTCAGTGCATATACAATTAAAACAGCTAAAGCAAGCGTAGTCTAAAACAGCTAAACAATCGTAATTAGATTGTTTTCTCTAGCCTCGTCTTTGTTCCTAGCGTAGCTTTACCAGCTCCACAGGGCTTATTTTGCAGTCTGCAAGCAGTCATGTCTGTAGCAAGCAGTCACAGGCAAATGAAGGTGTTAGCAGACAGACATTGCAAGTGCATCGACGAGATCTTCTCAAAGCTTCGAGAATGTCTTGTTAACCCTTTAACCAGCAGATCAACAATATTGTTGACCCACTATAGGCAGCCTGAAAACGCCTATCTCTGAAATTCAGAACCTGTCCGTCTAAATTTAGCTTTTTTTATGAAGTAGGTTGCGTGCTAGTTGTAAAAGTTGCTAATAGAGGGCACGTAGTGACCGTGTTCATCCCAGAAAAGCAGTCATCATCTTTTTCCCGCGCGCGCCGCGTTGACCGAGTTCTGGCTTCAACAGGAGCGAATATTCCAAGGTAAGGACAGCCAATATTTTATCTTCTTGTAGAAGCACCTCTCAACGTGGCTTGCTCAAAAGCACGTAACGCATTTCGGAACACAAGTGGCCGTGCAGGACACTATGCAGAGTCTACAAAATTGTTGAGCTGCCTGAATACGGTACGAAATTACCTTCAGTGTTATGCACTCGGCTGTTTACTTGTATAGCGCTAATAGAGTTTTGACGTTGCACGATCAACGTAATTACACATAGAAATAATAGCCGAGGAGTGCCTCTATGTTACCGCTTGCATGTGAGCTGCTTTTTTCTTTTTATGGGGTGCGGTTTATGATAAGGATCTGAGTACTCGTGTTATTATAATGATGAAATTGGCACCGTGGAACGTTAGCTTGTCACCACTTCATATTTTTCTTTTCTTTTGCTGACAAGTGACGTATTTCTCTTCTGGTAGCCATGGAAACAACACTGTTTTATGGTGCACGGAGGAAGGATAAAGGCGTCGCCCTTGTGCCACTGCATCCGAGCGACTCGGAGCTGGACTCCAGCGATGACGACGCTTCCGAAGATGGGCAAGGAGCACCACAGCAGGAAAGTTTGAACGCGCAATGCAGTCCTTCTGATGACCTTGAGAGTAACCCAAGTTGTAGTAACGCACGTCAGAGACGCTCGTCCGTTAGCTCCTCTGGTCTACCTACAAAGAAAGCCAAGAGAGGTACCCGTGTACTCGTCCCTGTGTACGACGAACCGGACGACGCAGAGGTTTGCAAAGCAAAGCGAAGCCGACAGAAGCCAAGGGCTTGGAAGAAAGAAGACATCCCAAACATACACATTCCCGAAAAAGTTCATAC
Organism: Amblyomma mixtum; assembly: GCF_055824585.1. Lineage (NCBI taxonomy): Eukaryota > Metazoa > Arthropoda > Arachnida > Ixodida > Ixodidae > Amblyomma > Amblyomma mixtum. The sequence goes on from NC_143014.1 coordinate 293,251,575, forward strand.
ATCACCGCAAAATGTGTGCACCCCGTACACATACTTAAAGTCATTATTCACGGATGAGCTGGTGGAGCACATAACCTACCAAACAAATCTGTATTCCACTCAACAGCAAGGAAAGAGCCTCAACGCATCGCCAGAAGAGATTCGGCGCTTTCTTGGCATTCTTGTGCTCATGGGAGTATATAAATTTCCATCCCTTGAAGACTACTGGTCGTTGGAGGGGCGATTTCCACCAGTTGCCGATGTAATGCCGCTGAAGCGGTTCCAGGCGCTCAGACGGCATGTGCACTTTGTGGATAACCTCAGTTATGTTCCAGATGGCGACCGGTTCTTCAAAGTAAGACCACTCTTCAAAAGACTTAGGGAGCAGTTCTTGAAGATCCCAGCAGACAGCAAGCAAAGCATCGACGAAGTTATGGTTGCCTACAAGGGGACACGTGCCGGGAGCCTGCGGCAGTACGTTGCGAACAAGCCTGATAAGTGGGGCTACAAGTTGTTCTGTCGGTCAAGCTCAAACGGAATAATCCACGACATCATCATGTATCAAGGATCAAGCACATTCTACGACGTTCCAGCGGGCTCGGCTGATGAAGTACCCCTTCTGGGTGCAAAAATCGTCTTGACGCTGACCAAGACCATTGAGGAACCCCACACCAAAGTAGTATTTTTTGACAACTTTTTTACTAACTATGACTTAATCCACCTAATGAAGAAAAAGTTTGGCATTCACTGCGTCGGCACTGTTCGCGGAAACAGAACAGGCGGAGCAAACGACGTCCTGAAAAGTGACAGAGAACTGTCAAAGGAAGCGCGTGGATCTTTTGACTTCTGCTCATCAGACGGTATAATTGCAGTGAAATGGCACGACAACAAATGCGTGACCCTTCTAAGCAACGCCCATGGTGTGGAGCCGGTTGGCACTGTACAAAGATACAGCGGTGCACATAAGTCCAAAGTCCCCGTGAGCTGCCCAGCGGTAGTGAAAGAATACAACCAACACATGGGCGGCATTGACCTTTCTGATATGCTGGTTCACCTGTACAAGACCCCGACCAAATCTCACAGATGGCATCTTCCTCTTTTTGGATATGCAATTGATGTTTGCATCGCAAATTCCTGGCTTGTTTACAAGATGGACTGCGCAGCGTTAGCAGAGAAAGCAATGCCACTGAAGGCTTTCCGTGTTGCAGTCGGAAATGCACTCAAGTCAGCTCAGCAGGTGATGAGCCCTCGTCTTCTTGGAAGACCCCCTTTGCGCAGACTTCAGCCAGGAACTATGGTGCGAAAACATGCGTTGCCCACACATGACTCCAGGTATGACAACATAAGCCACTGGCCGGTAGCTGCTAGCGAGCACCACCCGAAATCGCATTCAACCCATCAAGATAGGGGGCGCTGTGCTCTCTGCCATAAAGGGGTGTCAGGATTCAAGTGCACCAAATGTGACGTCTTTTTGTGCCTGAAAAGCGGGAACAACTGTTTTCTCCAGTTCCACCTCAAGTAGGACTTATTGACGCGAGGCAGTTACCCTGCTTTCTGTTCCCTATCTTGGCAGATCAACAAAATTGTTGACGTTCTGTATTTTTCTAAATCCTTCCTCAAAAGCTTTCCCGTTTTTTTTGCTGCATATTTAGGCTAATAAAATTAAATTCAAACCAAGAAAAAAATTATTGCATTGCTTTTTCTTATCTTGCCAGTTAAAGGGTTAAACAAACTGCTGCGGCTGTGCCAGGAAGCGCCGCTGAACAACCGCTTAACACCAATAAAGCCGATTTCACGAGCAGCTCTGCAACAATAGCAATGTGAACACATCCAGTTTCGTACCACTGATCTCCGGATCGAAAAGGACCATGAGCAAAATGAACAGACACTGTCACTGCCTATGAAGTGCTTCAAGACCACTGTATTTTTCTTGTTGCAATGGAAACCAACATCCCACTTAAACTGAATACTGCCAAGCATTTGTCAATATTGACTTAACACTGCTAAGCAAAAAGAGAAAAAAAGCAATGGCAAAGGTTTTCTCAACATTTTTTTCTTCTTTTTCATCAAGACTCGTTATGCTCAACTTGCTCTGTGGACAGTTTTGATTGCATAAGCTGCTGCCACACTTTTTTTCTGCGCTACATCAATTGAAATGCTCATGAAAAACAGACTTATGAGTTGGCACATATTAGAGATTTGTACACTGTCAATCAGCCGTGATTTAAAAGCGGCAATGATTCTTGTTTGTAATCGCGTAATACCATGTTGTTACAACCTAAACCGAAATGGCTAGAGGAAGTGTTCAGTCACCCATTCATCACGCCGATATGTTTATTGCAGGCAAATGTGCGCACAGCCGGCAGGAAATAAAAAGAAATGACGCTCCCGAAGATACATTTGCACTGCACCGATGTTTTCACACAGGTTACACAGTTTCTCCGGCGAGTCGTAACCCGAGCACCCATCATCACAAAACGTACTGAATGGAGCACCAAAGCGCAGAAGGATGGCGACATCGCTGTTGTCGCCGCAAAACAGTCCTACGGACGTGCAGCCAAGCTCGCGTCACGTCGCACACACGGCAATTCTCAAGCACAGTGCCAACGCGAATCGCGAACAAAATGGTAACGAATGCGTAGCCACCAACAACGTCATGTGCACGCTTCGGTCGCGATCACTGCAACCATCGCAACGAATGCGACTAGCTGCACAACGCCACGTTCATTTCAGCATTCAGAAAGCACGGCGTGCGTAGTGAGCTCTCGAAGGTGCACATTTCACTGCCTTGACGTAAAAGCACTCGCTTCGATCGCAATCACTTTCACTACGCGGACACTAGTCACTGTGCTAGGCAGCTCATGCACGCACAGAAGTTCAGCGTGAACAGCTGTTGCTTGCCGCTGTGCGTGATGATCCTCTCAGGAATTAGGAACGCTTGCAGCAAGCACAAACAGCTCCATATAAACACTTCGTGACACCGCCAACGCGTAGGTCTTGCGTCGGTTTGAAGAGGCGCTCTGTCAACTACATCAGCGTCGATTTAAACTCGGGAAACTGTCGCTGCTCGCCGCTGCTGCAAGCGGAGAAGTTCGCAGTCGCTCTGAACACTCGTAATATCAACATGTGGCCAATATAGTATGCCTCGCGGCATAGCTGCCACCACTAAAGCCACGACCTATGCCTCGCTCCCCAGTTCAGTCGACGGACGGCCATCTTGCCCCGGCAGGAGCGGATGCCTACGTCACGTAAAAAGCAGCCAATCGCTGAAATTCGGTCGCCAGGCGGTTTGCTCGTCCGCCCGAAAGTTCACCAACTTTCCTCCCGCCCGCCGAACGGGGCGGTTGCCTATTGTCTGGTCGTTCGGTCCGCCGGTCCGCCAGTCCGCCTGCCTGGCGGATCCGCTCAAAAGCGATCGTACAACGGCCTTTACCGAGCTCACTTGTAAATAATGTAAATGTTGCTGTACAAAGTTTTCTCTCCTTGTCTTTTCCCGCATCCACGTCTCCGACCTCCTTCATTTCCTCTCCGGCGCCCGACCATGCTACCTCATCTTTAACAATCCTAATAACTTTCTTTGTTTAAAACTCCGGTGCATGCACTAGCTTCGAACTCTCGCATGTTTTCTTTTCTATAAGGCATAAGCCACCTGACAAAAATATAATTATCAAAATGGACGGAAATTCATCTCTCGGAACCATTTCTGCACCGTAACTACTGCCAGGCGCCATCTTTCATATGCTAGGTGTTTCAGATAAAAAAGGCCTCGAGACGCTTCTGAATCAAAGCTATATGGCAAATCGACACACACCATTTTAAACAACATATGTTAGGGTACCTAAAAATCCAGGGTCATTTTCGATATCTATCTGTGTTACGGCGCTATACAGTTTTATACCCCTGTCACACGGGCACGTTAAAGTCCTTTAAGGTAATGTTTCTTTATATTAAGGGAGTTGCGCGAGATGTCACATGGAAAAGTTAAAGGACGTTTCGCTAAAGCAAGCTTTATAATAACGGAGCGCGGCGATCTCCCTCAGCGAGCTAAAGGAGCATCCTGTTCCCAGTGAGCAACACAATATTTCTCATGGTCAGCATCAATAAACGTTTGGTATATTTAAAAACAGGTTAGAACTGCGAAAATTTGGCACGATGTCACCGCAGACACTGACGGATAGGCGCATGAATAACAAAACAAGCAAAGTGGTCCATGGTGGCTGGGATAGACGCGAACAAGGCTACATTTACCTAAAACACGTCGTTTTATAAATTGTGCTACTGGGCCGCTGCCTGAGTTTGCAAAAAAAAAATTCTGGGTGCAAAAGTAACTAATACAAAAATAAAAATGCTAACTAAACATAATTTTTTGTCGCAAACATGCAAACAAAACCGAAAGTGTTGGCCCCCTGGTGGCACGAGAAGAAAGCAGCTAAAGGTCGGCTCTGCGCCGTGTAGCACCGACACCGGTACTTAAGATAATGCTACCTTTACCGGCTCGCTCGCCTTTATAATAAAGGAGCTTTATGGAGCCTGTGTGACAGGGGTATTAGTCTGAAAAATGGGCAAAATTTGGCCCCCTCTGATGGGCAGCATCGTATAATATCCAAACGCGCCGGGAAGCTCGTGTATTAACAGCACAGAACTGAAACTTTGGCACATTCCTCATCTAAGTGTATAATATATACAAACCCCGGGTCATTTTTGTAGGTGCTTTTGTTCACGTTTTAAGATTTTTTTTGTACCCCAGATGGCGCAAGTAGTGCATGTGCCGGAAAGCTGGCCATGAACTGCTTGAGCAGCGTAATGCGCCGACGCTGTGACGTGATGCTGGCCGTGCAGAGAACATCGCTAACTTCAGCCAACTGGGGTTCTTTGATGTGCAGAGAAACCTCAAGGGCGCTTCCGAATTTCGCCTGCATCAGAAATATTGCTTCCGTATCCAGGAATAGAAGTCGCACTCTTGTGCTGCGTTGCGGAACGCCTCCACGGCGATACGAACGAGCACAGGGACCGAAAGGACACAAGTGTGCATTTGCGGCGTTTTAATGGCTCGTGCACTGCATTTTCAGCTACGCGACGCTAAAATAGTTAGTGGGAAGTCCCCTGGCCTTCCTCCTGCCAAGCTCATCTTTTACGCCGACACTGACGATGCTGAGCTGTTGTCTCCCTCAAGGAAAGACTGGCAGGCACGCGCAGAGGTAAAATACTTACGCGACTCTATAAACTGGGATTGGCGGATGTCAGTTGAGAATAATTGCAGTTGTCATGGTAAACTGACTTGCTGACCGCAGTAATGTTGGGCCACGAAATTCTCCATCGAGCGTTCTGAGGTCCGGCAAATTGTGCAGCTGCATATTTGCTATAAATGTTACCGGCTTGTCTTATCATGTTTTGTGGCACTAAAATGTACATCGGGTAGAAACTGGCCACGAGATCGCCGACTGGAATTAATTGGTTTGGTTTAATGGCGTTTAACGTCCCAAAGCGACTCAGGCTATGAGAGACGCCGTAGTGAAGGGCTCCGGAAATTTCGACCACCTGGGGTTCTTTAACGTGCAATGACATCGCACAGTACACGGGCCTCTAGAAATTCTCCAAAGAAATTCTAGCCGCCGCGGCCGGGATCGAACCCGCGTCTTTCGGGTCAGCAGCCGAGCACCATAACCACTGAGCCACCGCGGCGGCTAAATTTTTGAAAGTAATAAAAATGAATACAAATGATAACAATAATAATAATATTTAAAAAAAGAAAAAAATAGCATGGGACCGCATGCTTGCCTGCTAGGCACACGTGGCCTGCAGACGTCGTTTTCTATAAGAGGCTTTCTCGAACTTGACCCGCCGCGGTGGCTGAGTGGTTACGGCGCTCGGCTGCTGGCCCGAAAGACGCGGGTTCGATCCCGGCCGCGGCGGCTGAATTTCTTTGGAGGAGAAATTCTAGAGGCCCGTGTATTGTGCGATGTCAGTGCACGCTAAAGAACCCCAGGTGGTCGAAATTTCCGGAGCCCTCCACTACGGCGTCTCTCATAGCCTTAGTCGCTTTGGGACGTTAAACCCCATAAACCAACCAACCTTTCTCGAACTTGCCTGTTTTGTCAGATATTTGGGGCATCCAGGCAAAATACTCGGCAGAGCATTCGCCAACAGCATCGGCTTCTTGAGTGCATTTAAAAGTGCCTTGACATTGAACTTGGCGTACTATGATTTTATACAGTACGCTCGGCAAAGTGCTCCGCGCAGGCGTGGTCGTTCGGCTGCAATATCCTATCTGCTCTGGCGATGACCTCGCGCCAAATTTTAGGCGAGCAGGCTTCGACGCAGCTTTATAAAGTGACGCTTGGTCCAGACACTTGGTAGCCCGAGCCGCCGCGGTGGCTCAGTGGCTATGGTGCTCGGCTGCTGGCCCAAAAGACGCGGGTTCGATCCCGGCCGCGGCGGTTGAATTTCTTTGGAGGAGAAATTCGAGGCCCGTGTACTGTGCGATGTCAGGGCACGTTAAAGAACCCCAGGTGGTCGAAATTTCCGGAGTCCTCCACTACGGCGTCTCTCATAGCCTCAGTCGCTTTGGGACGTTAAACCCTATAAACCAACCAACCAACTTGGTAGCCCGATCTGCAGTTGAGTACGAAGCATAATCGCGTCTAGTCGGCTTCTGGATCCTGCTAGGCCTTTCAGGTGTTCCTCAGCAACAACCAACACATCAGAGCCACTGTGTAGATTCTTTGTCAAAAGTATACAGCCCAAGGTGTCTGCTTCTGTGCCCTGCAGCGTGGCTTCTCTTGCATATTCAGGGACCTTAATTTTACGAAGGCGGGAGGAACTTAAGTCCTCAACCCTCCCAAGCTTAGGACTGTGTAATGTGCTAAAGAGTTCCGCTACGCGGCTTGGAAGCAAACCTCATGAGCTGTATATTTTTGACAAAGACTGTACATAGGCCGCGACGACCGTACGCGGCGTCGGCCCGCGCCACCACGTGCGTTTGCACAACGTTCACTGCGGCCGCGGTACCAAAGCGCTACACAAAAAGCTAGTTCAAGTATTGCTCGTGCACTGTGCCTACCACAACGTGGAAAAAGAGAACCTAACGTCCAAACCTTGTACCTTGTAACCTGGTAGCGTGCAAATCACTCACGTGCGTCCGCCGCTCCGCAAGCGAATGTCCACTTGCGGACGGATGGACGGACGGTTGGATGGATGGTGCGTCCCCTTTGAAACGAGGTGGTGGCAATCGCCACCATGCACGGCTTTTTTTCTTTATTTTTGTTTAACTGTGTTATAAATTGTCATCAAAATTCGCCCTTTTCTTTCACTACGGTTTCCTACACTCGTAACCTTATGTCATCTCTTTGTTTTTCAGCCACCAATCTTTCTCGCTGTTTGCTAACTTCCACCGCAGATTTATTTACATGACCATTGTTATCTCTAAACCATGCAGGGCCTCAGGAAGAGTGACTATGCCTGCATCGACATCCGGATGGATACCATCACATTTGAGTATGAGGTGTTCAATTGTTTCCACAGATCTACCACACACAGCACGTGTGACGTCTTCTTCGTTAAATTTCTTTTTGTAGCTGCGCGTTCTAAGACACCCTGAGCTAGCTTCAAAGAGTAGTGCACTGCCTCTTGAGTTATCACAGAAAAATTCTTTCCTGATCTGCCTTTTCCAGTATCGATATAGTTCTACACTATGCTTATTTTTCATTGAATTAATCCAATTTTTAACCTCTTCGTTTTTAACCTGTCGTTTAATGCTCTTTCTTTCTCCGTCCTCGTGTCAGGCATACTTACTAGTTAGTTTCCTAGTTCTTTTCCGCCACTGTGAGTCAACGCTCTTTCTGTATGAGTATTTAAATATCTCAGCTGCCCGCCTGTTATCGTCCAATTTCCTCAGGCGTTCTTCATATAGTATTATACTCTGAGCTTCCCGTGCTTCGAACGATGCCCAGCCCATACCCCATTGTACTTCCTCGTTTGTGGTTTTGCCGTGGGCACCTAGTGCTAATCTTCCAACAGCTCTCTGATTTACTTCTCATCTCGACTGAACTTCTGCCCTTAAGCACAGAACCGCATTCCCGAAAGTAAGCCCAGACACCATTATTCCTTTCCAAATACCTCTCAGTACCTCAAATTTGTTGTACCCCCAAAATGCCTTATGTTCGTTATTCCGGCATCTCTTCGCCCTTTTGCCCCAATTGACTGTTCGCGCTTTTCCGTGTATATCTGCCCTTCGTTTAGCCATATCCCGAGATATTTGTATTCGGCCACTCTGGGTATTTCGTGGCCTTGTACTGTAAGCACCTGATCAGTTGTATAGTTTAAAATCATCACAACTGACTTAGTTGCCCTAAACTGAAGCCTAAAGCGTCTCCTTCGTATCAACAACAATTAACTAGAGTTTGAAAATCTTCCTGGCTATCTGCTAAATGTACAATATCGGCCGCATGCATTAAACTCGGGAGCCGCTGCTCAACTACATTTCCGCTTAATCTGTACGATAGCTGATTACAACCTAGATTACTTTCTTGTAGCCTTCTTTCCGTACTTATCACATAAAGCACGAACAGCAGTGGTGATAGAGGACAACCTTAGTCCTATTTGTACCCCTAAAATTGTGGTACTTTTTATCTCTTCCCAAGGATGGATGGGTGGATGGGTGGATGGGTGGACGGACGGACGGGCGGACGGACAGATAGGAGCGCCCCCTTTGAAACGGGGTGATGGCAGTTGCCACCATGCTCAGCTTTTCTTTCTTTACTATTTTTTTATGTAATCTAGCTGCGCCTGATTGCAGCGCCATCTACGGAAGAAAAGTAAAAACTGGGACGTTGATCGCTGCGCGCGCTGCTTTCACCATGGTTCTTTGCACGCGCGTATTCTTGCACGTGCACGCGCCCGCGCTATCACGGTGTATTGCCTGCATTGCGGCTGCAAGAAGATCGTTGAGAGATCGTTGTAAGAGATCGAGCACAAAATACAAACAAACCAGTCCTAAACCAAACCAGGTTTTCCTAAGGAGTCAGTTTTTCATCCCGAGGGATGCTATACATAGCGCTTCTCGCTAATAACCAGACATTAAAATCTTAGTTTGAATTGCATCGACGTATCTTTCTTGCTCATGACACGAGCAGCTCTTACGCGCCTTCACTGGATCGCCAGTGCAGCGTGGGCGAAACAGGAAGCCGACACTGACCTGCGAGAGCACAGCGACGCATGCTGTCCTAGAACATGAGAAATGAAGAACCTGCGCAACGATGCCACCGGATTTGAAAATTTATTGCCCAATTTTTACAAACGCCACAAAAACCCACGTTTGCTCCGTTTTTCCGAATCTTTTTTTTTAAAACGTCTTTATTTCTGCATTTAGTAGGCCGATACCTTGCGGCAGAAATAAGGTGCTTCATGGAGGTTGGGGTGGGGGAGTGGTTAAGGGTGGGGGTGAAGATGGGGGTGGGGGTGAAGGTCTGAGTGCGGGTGGGGGACCGGTGTCCGCTTCTTCCTCGAGGTAGTGTCGTCCCGAGGTCAGCTCCGCGAAGTGATGGCCTGGCCCTTCATCTTCCTTGAAGTAGGAAAGAAAAGTTCGCCAGAGCCGGAATGCGTCTGATGGCCCGATGTGCGATGGCGGATCGACCCATTCCTGCAGGGTTCCAGGTCGAAGCCCGCCCAGGGACTTGAGTGCTCTCTCCCGTACTGCGTCAAAGGTAGGGCAGCTCCACAGGAGATGTTCGGCCGTGCCTCTGGCAGGGCACTTCACTGAGGAGTCGGGTATGAGCGCGGGTTTATGAGGTGCAACTTCGCTGGTGATAGAAGCTGGCCGGTCTGGGCTCGGCGAAGGAGCACTGCCTCCACTCTCCGGAGTGCGCTATGTGGACGGCGATATAGTTGCTCAGGGTTGGCCAAGTGCTGGAGTATGCTGCGACGATAGCGTTGTGCGCGATGCCATGTCTCCGCCCTATCCATATGGGGCGACGACGGGTGCGCAACGTCATCAGGGTGCCAAGAAGCGGAAACGAATGTGGATCCAGGCAAAGGTGCGGAAAGAGCTGCTGCGCGCGCTGCCTGGTGTGCCTTTTCGTTTCCAGTGATTCCTTCGTGTGCAGGAATCCATTTGATAATGACAGTGTAGCCCTCCTCTCGCAGGCGACGGGCTTCTGTTCGAATAGTGTTGAGAACGGCATAGTCAGCTCCCCCTGCGCGGCAGGCGCTGTACGCTGCTTGTGAATCCGTGTAAACATGGTAGGTGCAAGGAGTCGGATCTTGTCTTTCTACTATTCGAGTAATGGCAAGTCGTATGGCAATGAGTTCGAGATTGGTGACGGTGTGTTCCTCGGAAAGCCGTTGAACTACAGAGGTATCTGACATAGAATCGTGACAAGCTATAGCGGCGCACTGTTGAAACTGAGCGGCGTCTGTGTATAGTTGAATGGCTCCTTCCTGGGCTAACTTGTATGATGTCTTCTCGTGCCGTTTGGCGGCAGCTTTGCGCCTTTGAGGATTAGCCGAACTCATATCATTTGGTAATGGCATACCATCTACTAAGTCGATCAGTTCCCATGGCGGGGCAGCGGACGAAAGTGGCTCTAAGTTGTCAACGTTGTAGCCTAATGCCCGCAGGATCTGTCGGCCAGCCGCCGTTGTGGAGAGACGGACTCGCTGCGCTAGCGATTGCTGCTCTGCCAGATCCTGTAGGGCATTGATTTTGCTGCACGCGTGTAGGTTCACTACTGGGCAGTACTGCGGCAGGCCAGTAACCAGGCGCATCGCCTTGCGATTGATTCGCTCAAGCTGAAGGCGTTGGGTTGCGTTAAGCCGCATGTACGAATATGCGTACAGGATTTTTGATGTTATGAGTGCCAGGGTAATCTGACGGAGCCCCACCTCCTTGATTCCCCAGCCACGCGCAGAGACGCGGCGCATAAGGTGTAAAGCCTGATGACAGCTATGCATCGTGTTATGAAGCCAGCTTTTGGCTCCTCCATCCTCGTCAATAAGCATGCCGAGTATACGGATTGTTTGTTTCCGGCAGATAACTGAGTGCCCTAAATGAAGAGAGATAAGTTTGCGTTCGGCCTCTGCTCGTACCCGCGAACCATTTAAGACAACCACATACTCGGTTTTTTCGGGAGAGGTTTCCATTCCACACTTCTTAATGTATTCATGGACGGCATTAAGGCCTGTTTGTAGGGCTAGTTCTTGCTCTGCAGGGGACCCTGAATTAGTCCACAACGTTATATCGTCCGCATAACGGCAAAATTAAGACCGGGTATTGACGACAGCATTGGCGGGAGACCTGACATAGCAATGTTAAAAAGAGCCGGTGATATGGCAGCGCCTTGGGGGACACCTGTTTGGTTATATTGCCATTCACCCTGAGTATCTTTAACCATTACTGAGAAAGTTCTTTCTGCAAGAAAGGCTTTCACGAAGCGGTAGAGGTTGCCGCCTATCCCCACTTCCTGTAGCCTGCGAAGTATGGTCGAGTGGGGCACGGAATCAAACGCCTTTTTGACGTCTACCCCAACAACCACTCGGAGCTGTGCGCTGCTAGGGTATGCGAGAACGTCGTTATAAAGCCTTTTGAGAATGTCTTGGGCACAGAGCCCTCGACGAAAACCTACTTGCATAGGAGACAGGACGTTGTACTTGTGTAAGTACCATTCAAGTCTTCTTAGAGCCATACGTTCCATGACCTTACAAAGGTTTGACGTCAGCGATATTGGCCTGAGGTCTTGTAATGTTCGACTTGGCTTGCCAGGTTTTGGAATTGGTATTACCACTGACTTCTTCCAGGCAAGAGGAAGATCACCGTTGGCCCAGTACTTGTTCATCTCTTTCAAGAGGGCAACTTTATGTGACTTGGGAAGGTTCAGAAGTGTTGAGTAGCGTATATCATCCGGCCCTGGGGCGCTATTGTGATTGGAGTCATACAGAGCTGCCTCCAGTTCGTCTAATGTGAAGGGAACGTCGTAATCGTTTGATGTACCTGATACGGGGTCCGCAGGCAAGACATCTGCATTTTCAGGTTGGGGAAAAAATACCTTCCCTGCTTGTAAGCTAACTTCACCGGGGAGACATTCAATTTCAAGGCCATGCATTGGGCAGGGGAAATTGGCTTCTTGCGTCCAAGGATAGCTCGAAATATGTGTCAGGCCTTCGATAAGTTAGTTGCTCCATTGAGTGAGTGGCACAGCAGCTGCCAGTCTTGGAGAGCGAGCTGCAGAGTATACTTCTCAACTTCTTGACTGATGCGAGTGAGAGCACGCCTCCGATGGGGTGTCCGGCCTGATCGGCGATACGCCTTGAGAGCCCGAAGCCTACGATTCCACAGATTCAAAAGGAGGGGAGTCCGGCTTTGGGGCATCAGACTTGACTGAAAGCTTCGTTGTAGCTTTCTTCTTGGCATCGCTGATCTGAGTAATGAGCTCGTCTAACCCTGTGGGAGCGTTCACCGTACCGAGCATTCTACGAAAATCGTCCCATGAGACGTGCTCCTCTATTCGACGGCGTTGTTGCCGCTGTAATGACTTTCGCCCTCGAGGAGCCCATGAGACCACCACGGGATAATGATCACTGCCCATGACATCATCAGCCCTCGACCATAGGATCTCACTGGGATGAGACACTAGTGTCAAGTCTGGGGAAGTGTCTTGTTGACCTTTGTGCTGGCCAAGGCGAGTAGGTAGCGCGAGGTCGTTGGCTATGGTCAGATTCGCTCTGACAATTTGCTGCCAAAGGTGCCTTCCCCTAGCATCTGAGTGATGATATCCCCAGCTGCTGTGCATGGCGTTAAAATCACCCCCAACTACAACGCGATCCTGGGGATATATCCTTAAGAAGTGTTCTACAAAACACATATCTACTCGATATGTCGTAGTACCGAATGATCGCGCATAGATTGAAAAAACTAAGGCTTGTTGGTCGCCATCTAAGCTAAGGCGTACTCCCGCTACCTCCTGCGTCTGCGTGCACCACGCCGAAGTATCTAGTTCAGTGTGGGCCGTGCGCGACAGAACAAGAACGCATGCCTGCCCATTGGCCATTGGAGGCGCAGATCGCGACCCTGGCCCGGGACGCCGGTGCTCTATGGAAGGGGTGCAGTAAGGTTTGTACCCTATTAGATTGTGCTTATTAATGCCAGTCTCCTGAAGCAGGACAGCTAGAGGAGGCGTTGGCGTGATGGACAGTCTCCTCTGAAGTTCCGCTTGTTTGCGACGGATTCCCCGGCAGTTCCATTGCAAGAACCATATAGGAGAGTCCGAAGCAAAAATGTCATGTGGTTTCGCGCTAATTCCTGCCATTATTAAACTGAAAGGTACGCGGAAGTGAAGATGATGTGTGCCCAATTTCGGGCTCTTGATTCGGAGAAACCTGTGACATTCCCAAGAGTGGGAGCATACGCTTGATCACCTCGGCAGTGACCAGTTCGATAATGCGCGTGAGCTGGTTTTCATCTAAGTGTAGCGTACGCGAACTATCTTTTGCTAGATTCGTTTGCGCGCCGCGTTGCGTATCACGGAGTGTTTCAGCGTAAACCCGATGAATGCGCGCTTGCTTTGGTGCCGCCGCGGTATGCTCAAAAACTGCGGTTAGAGATGAGGTGGCATTCCTTTGACTATTGCTCTCAGATTGTGTGGAAGGCTTGTGCGCGCCTTGCCGTTTAGTTTTATTTTCGCTGTCTCGTGTCTTCGGCAACGGCTGAATTTGTAGTGGAGGGAAGTCCTGATTAACAAGCACAATTGGATTCGAGGCTGATTGCTGTGTACTGACAGGGCCCAAAGTGCGCCGTCGTCGACACCGTTTGGTTACCACGTAGAATCTCGGCTTGTTGTTTGCGTTCTTTTCGTCGCGATACTCGGATACGACGGAAAATGCCATTCCTCAAGGTTTTTGTGGCCTGCCGCCGAGCAGGGCACTTTGGGTCCGTGGCTACGTGGGGACCTCTGCAATTGCGGCATAGTGGTTCTCCATGTGCAAGTTCCATGTGCAAGGCGACCGCAGTACGAGCATCGACGTTGGTCGACTAGTGGACACGAAATTTCCCTGTGTCCGATTTTGTGACAGGTCTCACATATGATAGATTTCGCGTGATAAGGTGTCACCGGAAGGAGCATGCTGTACAGATGAATTTTTCGGAGAAGTCTGGAGCCCTCAAACGTGATTAGAGCTGCTCCGTTCTTGCCCATGGGCCTGGCGTTTATTATCCTGCACGAGTAGCACGTAAGGTTTGCCATGAGCTGTTCGCTTGTTAACCCGTTGCCACAATAGATGACCCTGCGGATCTAGCCGGGGCGTAGAGTTTCATAAGCTTGGATAGGTGTCTCCTTTCCACAAATTAGCAGAGTCTGCAGTCCAATAAGATGGTCTTTGGCATGCACATGCGATATGTCGACAGCAAACTGGTTGCTTCGTTCAAGAGGCCGTGCTTGAAAGCCAGAGTGAAAATGAATTTTCGAAGCTCATTGGCAACAGCTTCGTGCAGCCAGTGTGCGGGGAGTGTCCCTAGTTGACCAGGTGAGGTTAGCTTAATTATCACAATGTATTTAACACTGATTGGATCGGCGGCTGTGGCCTTGTTCTTTCGCCTAACAGGCTGCCAGTCATCTTCAGTATGTTCATTATCAGCCAAGGGATCGATTCTGCCCATTGTGTGACTATGGACGCTGAGGCAGAGCCTAGCGATCGATAATGAGCATCCGCGAAGCGAGCATTTATAGCTATCTGCGAGTGGCCATGTTTTACGCTGTGTCGTTTGTTCTCTAAGCGAGTGCTTTCTTGAGCCGTCCGCGAGGTGCCTGACCCCATCCTAGGTTGCTTGGCAAATTTCGAAAACGGAAAAGTGCAAGATCCTACCTCAGAAGGGGTGCTTCCCGGCTTGTTTTCCGTGGAAAGAACAGAGAATGGGTTGGAGACAGGTATCGTCGCAACCACTTGAATGGCTTCGTCATCCGCCATGCTTTCGTCGGCGCCGAGCCGGTGTCAGGTTGGGCCGCGTTATCTGTGCCGCTGCAAAGCGATCATGCCGCCGCGTCTTGCCGGGGCTTCTGCGAAGCCATGTTGGTGGCTTCGGTGGTAGGCGTATCCGATGCATCCGGATGGTTTCCTGGGGCGTGATTACGAGTCGCTCAAAATCGTCTCAATCGGAAAGTGTCTCAAAAAGTGTCTCATTTGCCCCGTTCCTATTGGTCGGCCGTGACCAGCGGCCATATTGGTTTTTTGCGTCACCGGCCGACGTCATAAACGTGCAGAAGTGTTGACGTTACTTACCTAATTATGCGAGCCGATTGAGACGATTTTTCGGGATTGGAACGAGTGGTCTCAAACCGCTTGAGACAGAAAATGGCGGTTGTTTACATCGCCGGTGGCCGCGCGAGCAACGGTGTAAGAGGGTGCATGAAGACGGTTTTGACGTGCCGGACGAGTTGTTTCGACGTTTTGACATAGGAAGGAGCATAATGGCTGTGCGACGAACTCGCCGTTGAACTTGGAGGTGTGCGGGTCAGTGCGTGGTCAGTGGAGCGGCAAGTGCCTTTGCGCGCCTTCGCCGCCGGTGGGTTTCAAGACACCGTAGGAAATGAAGTAAACGTCGGCGTAGCCCAACCGACTGTGAGCAAGTGTTTTTGCGTTGAGTTGCGGAGACCACTGTCAAAGTTAAGTCGCAGAAGGTGCGCGCTTTCCGGCGAAACCCCCAAGACAAGGCGGCGGCGAAGGAGGACTTCCTTCGCATAAACTTTCGCCACCGCAGTATCCCCGGCGGCGTCATCCGAGCGTCATCCGAACGGAACGGCAACAACACCAACACGAATATCAAGTGTTTAACCCGAAGCGGGCGGCATCAGTTCGTTACCGCGAGGCGGAAGAGTGACCGGGCGTGCCGGCTCTTAATTCCCGCAGTGAGATTGCAAGCTGTCAGCAGCTGCACCGGTCTGCTTCCGTATGTCGGCAGGTGCTGCAGTGTGATTATTCATGGTCGCCGGGTATTTTCTGAACAAAAATAAGTACAATCACGCATCGCCCTTGGAGCACATTTGCCATCGATAGCAGGCTAGGTGAGTTCACACTGGCGAGTGGCGGAGGTCGCGCGACAGGCTTAAATCGATTTGTTATGCTCCCTCCCCGCTTTACATGTGCTTCGCAAACCGTAACTAATTGACCGAAATCGGTCGCCTAGAATACTAGCGCGACGTTTGCAACTCGCCAGTGTGAACTTGCCTTAAAGCTGCCTTCGCCGGTTTTCGAGCCAAGCGCTCCTTGCAAATTGATCTCGGCAGTCCCGTAGCAATCACTGCCTTTAAATAGATTTTTCCGCGCACTTAAGACGTCCGCACAGTACCTTGATTCTATGTAGTGTGTAAAAAAAAAGTACAGCCGTCAATCAGCTTTTTTTTTTCTGGCTGCCATGTTTACGATGGCTGAGAATGTGCGTGGAGGGATAAGGCTGAATCCATGGCTGAATCCTTTGAATCAGGCGGCAGCTCACGCCACCTAGCCGACGCTACCGATGCTTTTCCAGCGTCAGCGCACCCTCGCGGCAGCAAAAGTGACTGAAGAGCAAACTTAATAGCAAAACTGAGAACGCTTCTTGTTTTGCTTCATGTTGCTAGGTTTGAAACATAGTTTGTTAGGAAAATAAAACATCGTTCATTTTATTAATGGCGTGTTTACAGCAAAATGTTATCATACGGTCCCTTATTGCGCAACTAAATGCTTCCTGGGTGGAACCCTACTATTAGCCACCACAACCACGCTGCTAATTGGTTTATTCCGCGGTCAACGTCTCGCGGTGTCGTCATTTTGATGTCAGAGTCTCAAAATTGAGACGAAAACTGGTAATACCATCCCTGGGGTAGTCTTTGACGCGGAAGCGTTGAAATCGTCGTCCACAGGTGGCGAGGAACACGATGGGGGTGGCCCATTCATTTTTGGGAGCCTAGCCCAAAAACGACCGGGCCAAAAAGCTTCAAAATGTCGGAGCGATGCGAACATGCGTCTGCTCGAGACGGCTGCTTGTAGCGCCCTCCCAATTTAGTTTGCTATTGATAATGAAGACAATGTAGCGGTAAGATTCTGTCTGAGATACGTCTTCTGAATACAAAATGTAGGGTATGTTATGTCAGAATGTTAACCTATACTTTCATAAATTCCCACCCCTACTATCAAGTTACATCATACTTAATGTGCACCATTTTCCAATAAGCTTCATATCGTTCTTCAGGACAACCTGATCGTCGTTTATACGTATGCGGTCGTAAAGAATGCAGTCATCGGCGAAGAGGTCAACCAAATTTCATAAGTAACGTAAGTAATAAAAACTGAGAAACGAAGCGGACCCAGTACGGGCACCTGCGAATTTTTCTTTCAAATTGTTTTTTTTTTTTTATTTTCCGCGTTCAGCCCTTTTTCATTCATCTCAACTTGGTTTAAGCGCGGCAAAGATTTGCTGCTTCGGGCTCCCTTTACCTTTGTTTTTTGTATATATTTCGTATGAAGTGAAAAATAAAAGGTCCACAGAAAAATTACGCGGCCAGCTTCTGAAGGATGGCCGCCTATTACGATGAACTCAGCGCGAGCCGTGAAGAAGCTGTGAATCCAGGCAAATACAGCGTGCTCCGCACTTAAACGCGCGCCGTAGAATGCACCTCAGAGCTTAACTGGTGAATTTTCTGAGCTCCAATTTCACACAGAAATGGTATTTGGTCGGGAGAATTGTTTTATACACATTTGTTCTTGATACTTGCCTGAATCAATAGGAAAAATTCGGATGTTCGCATCGACTGCGGCGAAGACGAAACGAAACAGGCCGCTGTGTCAGCGACTGCTTCGGGAGTGCCATCTCGTTTGTTGCCCGTGGAAATTCAGCAGAGGAGGTGAAAGAGTGTTTTGCGGGAGGTTTCACAATGCTGTGGCATGAAATTCTTCAAACTTAGTGCACTTTTGGCCAAGCTTAGCTTTCTGTGATCATTGACAAAACAGTTGCTGAAGAGTCTTCAAACCTCCCGCAAAAGACCCCCGTCCTTCGCCTAATCTCCACGGTCGACCAACGAGATGGCGCCACCGTGGCAGTCGCTGAGACAGCGGCCTGCTTCGATTTTGTCGTCGCCACAGACGATGCGAATATCCGACTTTTTCTTATTGATTCAGGCAGTTATTCAGCATAGATGTAGTATTACACAAATTTGCCGGCTAAATGCCATTTCTGTGAAAAATTGGAGCTCGAAGAATTGACCTGTTTAGCTTTGAGGTGCATTCTACGGCGCCCGTTTAGTTGCGGAAGAGTCTGTATATGCGGATGAATACTTGAAATTCGCGACGTCCTATGCTGATTAGGTGCTCATCGAACATTTTCGAGGAACCTAGAGAGTTAACTTTCGAGCAAGGACTCAAGGTTTAGATCAAAGTTCGCGGTAGTTAACCAAATGTTTTAGGGGAATCCCCCAAGGTGGAGTAGATTTGTAATAAGGGAGCAATTACTCATTGACAATGAGTAATTGCTCCCTTATTAGAAAGTCCACGGTAAAGTCAAATAATCAAGTCACATAACTGTGATGAAAGCCCTGCAATGGTGTCAGAGCTCGCTACGCGAAGCAGAACGAAGCCGGCGGTTTTTAAGCAATCCATCGGGTAGTGCTCAGGGCGGTGGTCCCGCATTTTTGGCGTTACATGCGTGTCAGGTCGCGTTTATTATGCACAGCGCAACACCGCAGCCGCCGCCATATTGCAGCCTACGATTAGTATCGTGCATCACCGACCGACGCAACCGCCTGTGTTCCTCTACTCAGTTCCTCGCGTCATTTCTTGGACTCTGGAGAGCCTTCGTGGAAAGTAAAGAGCCTAAGGAGTTTGCTTCTAAGCCGCGCAGTGGGGATCTAGTAACATCAGCATAAGTCCTCCCTTTCACAGGGATGAAGGCTAAAGTTTCTCTTACCTGGAAGAGATTCGGACAGCTGTTGATGCGTAACGAGTCACACATTAAAGCACAGAAGCAAACGCCTTGGGCTATATACTTTTGACAAAAGGTGGCTACTTCGATTAAAACTTGAATACAGCAACAAACTACATGAATAAACCTTATATGACCATCGTAAGTGCACCCTTGCCCGCTCGCAAGAAAGCCTGTGCTTGAGATTTTACACGCAAAGTATCACAGCGCACGATACAATACGTCCTGATGTCCATAGTACAGAGAATTGGTCGGCAACTACGAATACCTATTGCATCGTGTCTCCTTTGCCATAACAGCCAACAGGCAAAGAAGAGTTGTCTTTTTTTATAACGTACAAAGCATAAGCTGTAACACAAGAAAGCACGCAGCGCACATGGCTGAGCTCGCCAGATATCAAGCTACACGATGAAATGCGAAGGCGCAAGATAGTGCAGATTTAAAAGAACGTTGAAAAACCAGGAGGAGGAAAACTGTGCAGGGTTCTGATCTTCGGTGCTTATCACAACCTATGGCGAAAATTCGTGATATAAGTATACGGATCATTGATACTAATATATAACCTGTATGGGCGAAATACGGAAACAAACGCTCAGTGGCTACTGGGCAAGGCCGCTGAGCACAAGGTCGCGAGTTCCATGCACACCACGCTGGCCGACTTTCGATGGAAGATAAGTAAAAAATCCGTGTGTGTGGAGTCTTAAGTGTACAATAAAGAAACCCAGGCGGTTGAAATACACCCGGGGCCGTCCACAACGGCTGGTTTATAGTCCACTGTCTTTGGCACGTGAAAATTGCTTACCCCCTCAAAACACGGTTAAAATCCAAACAAACTAGCCCAAACATTTGCATCACTGCAGTACACAACTTAATGTCCCATCAAACACAGCCCTGGACTTCCTGTCAAAGAAAGGTTTTTCTTTTGGGTTTTTCTGTTTTTAGCGCCTCTTTCGGTGCTAAAAAAAAGGGTACCCACAAAATAGACAGAAGAGACATATCTTCTCACGCCCCCATGCATTATAAAGAGGGCTGTTATCCATGCCAACGCGGAATGAGTATTGTATTGTAAAAGCAATGCTTAACCATAAAAATTACCGCAATGCGCCGCGTGGCGGTATGTTAGGAGGAAGGAGAAGGCGTAATCCGGCGTACAATGTATTCAGGCGACGGTTGAAAATCTCGCCCGTGATTCCTCGCCCGTGTATCCTCGCCCGTGCGAAGCCTTGCCGCTCCGTCGACCCTTGAGAAAGGAAGAGTCACATGAAATCTTCGTTGTGGGCAGACCAGGCGGCTTCGTCCCCACGGTGGTTTCCTGTGATACTGCAGTGTACTTGGCAACCAGTGAAAAGTATGTGGCGACCTTTCGTTATCATGCCGTGGTAAACTATACGGATTCCTGAAACGAGTCGTTCATGCGACCTGCGTCGTAGCACAGCTTGCAGGCCTTGGAGGGCTGCTGTGGAATAATGAAAATTAGTTAGTTATATGGGGTTTTATGGCGCATAAGCAACTATGGCTATCATGCGCCAAACACAAGGTTAGATGATGTTATGTTAATTGTATAGCGGTTACATTGTATTAAATTTAAAACATTGGCTTTCTTTAGAAACTTACAAACAAGCGAGAACTCGACAAGTGTTTGCTCGCCTAAAAGCAATGCGGGATGAAATGGAATGTGTTCATTGTAAAATATAGTAAAAAGATTTTTTCTAAGTTCTTTGAGATGCGAACAAGAAATTAAAATGTGATTTACTGTGAGCTCCTCACCACACATTTCACACACAGGTTTGTCTTTTTTTGTTAATAAGAAGTTATGGGTGATGTGTGTGTGGCCTATGCGTAAACGACATAAAATTACTTCGATAAAACATTCTTTATGGCGGCATGATTTCCATTCTTTCAAAATGGGCTTTACAGTATGTAGCTTGTTGTTTCCTTCATTTTCCCAAGAAGCTTGCCATTTGGCTCTTAGTTTGCTATGCACTAACTTCATGTAATCCTTAGGAGGCAAATTCACATGATTTATTTCCATGGTTCTGGCTTGTGCAGCACACATGTCGGCTCTCTCATTATCCCTAATGCCAACGTGACTGGGAACCCAGCAGAATTTTATAACATGTTTTTGTGTTGTGACCTTTACTATATTGTGTATGATGCTTCCTATCAGTGGCTCCGTGGCATTTTTGGACTTTAATGCTGTAAGGACGCTCAGTGAATCTGTATAAATGATGCTGTTTTTGATGTTTTCATTTGTTATTTTCTGTACCGCAACACGAAAGGCATAACACTCAGCGGTGAAAACTGTAGCACATGAGGGCAGTCGTACTACATTTTTATTTTTTCCTTGTATTACTGCGCTTCCTACATGAGCATGAGTTTTTGACCCATCAGTATAAAATGCAGTATAATTTCTGTATTTTTCTTGTAGTGCTAGATATTCTTGTATTATATGGTGATGTGGTGTACAGGGTTTCCTGAGGCGTGTTAGTGGGACGTCACACACTGTGGGGAGAGTGTACCACGGTGGTAGCGCTTCGTGTCTTGGGGCAATATTTTTAATTTCATTTAGTATGTTCAGAGCTTGGCATTTTTCTTCGAAGCGCAAGAGCAACGGCTTAATCGCGTGAGGCTTGTTGTTGAAGAGTATTCGGGATGGGCATTTCGTGACAATTGGGTAACAGAGATGTTTGGGCTGAGAAAGAATTTTGAGGATGTATGTACAAGTTAGTGCAGTTCTTCGATCTTCTAAGGAAGGTTCATTAGTTTCCACATACAGACTTGCTATTGGGGAAGTTCTGTAAGCACCAGAAGACAACCTTAAACCAAGATTGTGGATAGGATCCAGTCGTTTTATGTAGGATGGTCTTGCTGAGCCATATACTATGTACCCATAGTCTAACTTAGAGCGAACCAGAGAACGATATATATGTAATAGGCATGCCCTATCAGACCCCCAGCGTTTTCTTGACAGTAGTTTTAGCACATTGAGGGCCTGGGAAGCTTTTTTCTTTAAGCTGTTTATATGTGGCAAGAAAGTGAGCTTTTTATCGAAAGTTATCCCTAGAAATGTATGCTCTTGTTTGACAGGTAATGGGGTTTGGTTTAGATATAGTGTGGGGTCGGCCTGTAGGCCTCGTCTCAAAGAGAACAGAACCGCTACTTTTTTCTGAGGGGAAAATCTAAATCCGTTTCTATCTAATAATCATAATTCCTGTGGGTGTCCTTGGCTGATCAACTACACCCAAGCACGAATTAAAGCCATAGTTCTGCACGCGTCGAGGAAGTGTGGTTGGATGTGGTCACCTTGATCAAGTTGGACCTCTTCGAGATCACCACAGACCTTGAGTATCTGGTAGAGTTAACTGAGCAGCCCGTATATACGTGATTTCGGTGACTGTGGTTAGAATTCAGATGTTCTAACGCGACCTGTTTGAGAGCAGTCAATGATGCACCGACTTTTTTCGTAATGCCGTTTCCACCCTCTCCGTTCGATGACGTTCTACGTCACACCTGCGGTAACTCAGGACGTTCTACGTCCGCCGCTTATGAACGTGGGTGGCGCTGATGAACACTCTCAAGGTTAGGTTACTTGTAAACATAAAATACCCCCGAAAGCAAAAGAATTGACAGCCGTCGCCGTAGCTCAGAGGTAGAGCACCGGACGCGTAATTCGGAGGTCGTGGGTTCGGATCCCACCGGCGGCATGTGGTTGTTTTTTCTTCTGCTTTTCTAATAAATTAGCTTTAAGCGATAACATACTAAGTAATATTCTAAATTGATCAACACCACAAAATAAATTAATAAATTAAAAGAAAAAAATTCCTCTGTGCCCCTTGGTTTCTGTGGCTGTTGGTTTCTGTCATATGTATAACGAGCCCCTCATTCCCCTTCCCTTGTTTGCTTAATTGCTTAGCGAGGGCCTCGGTTCTGGCAGCCTTGATGCCATAGGAAGCATAAGAGTGTTCTCACGCAGCTTCCACCCTCTCCGTTCGATGACGTTCTACGTCACACCTGCGGTAACTCAGGACGTTCTACGTCCGCCGCTTATGAACGTGGGTGGCGCTGATGAACACTCTCAAGGTTAGGTTACTTGTAAACATAAAATACCCCCGAAAGCAGAAGAATTGACAGCCGTCGCCGTAGCTCAGAGGTAGAGCACCGGACGCGTAATTCGGAGGTCGTGGGTTCGGATCCCACCGGCGGCATGTGGTTGTTTTTTCTTCTGCTTTTCTAATAAATTAGCTTTAAGCCATAACATACGAAGTAATATTCTAAATTGATCAACACCGCAAAATAAATGAATAAATTAAAAAAAATTCCTCTGTGCCCCTTGGTTTCTGTGGCTGTTGGCTTCTGTCATACTCCATAAAGGTTAGTGCAGTTTGAGGCTGGGATAAGTCGCAAGGGCAGATGGGCGGGATGTGCATCGAGGACTTTTGCGTAAATAGTACATGGCCTAATTACAAGAGCAGTTGCGAGATTATAACAGATGGTGACCCGACGGAGGTGCCCAAGATGTGCTCACATGGTGTCAATAGCAGTGTTTGTGGCAATTGGTTGTTCCCGGGTGATGATAACAGCTGCTGTTGTAAAGGCCCACTTCAGCAGTCTAAGGCACGTACGGCAAGCTTGCGCTTGTATACTCTGGGCAGCCTGGATGTTAGTCTTCCGAATGTTGCCCAGTACGAGAAGGCTGTAGCATAGGAAGACGAGGAATAGCGAATCGTACAGCTGTAGCATCGATTGCACGGACGTACCCGATCACTTTCCTCTGATGAAGGAGAAAACGTGAACAACCGCGGTCAGTCTCTTTTTCATGTTCGAGATACGGGGACTGCAAAACAGATTTCTGTCTATGACTTCTGCCAGCAAGCGACGGCTTCTCCCTTAGGAGTTTTTACTATTTAAACAAACGACGCAGGTGACACTGTTTTGCGTGTAAACGCGAGAAGGGAACACTTCTCGGTCGAAATATCCAAGTCTTCCAGACGAAGGTAAGATGTCAATATCGATAACGCCTTCTAAAGTCTCGTACGACTTTGGGGACATGTCATACTTGATGCCCAAATACAGATATCGTCCGCGTGAATAGACACCTGAGCAGAGGCTGCCAGTAATTCGAGCAGTTCGACGACAGCAAGGTTGAGTGTGTTAGTCTCAGCACTCCATCCTACGGCACTCAGCTTGAAGCGTATGTAATGTAAAGACGTTGTTCCGTCCTCAGCCTGGACAAAGACTGACCTCACCGCTCAATAACTGCGTATCCAGCTGAATGTGAGAGCTCCGAACTCTGCAACTTACGATGCCCACAAAAAATAAGTCGTATGCGCACTTTATATCTAGAAACAATGCCACAGCCAACCCGTTCAAATCTTTTGGTTCTGAACGGATGTTACCAAGTTAACCATGTTGTCGATAGACGAGCATCCGCATCAATACCCGGACATCAACTGTGGATGTATTTGGCGTCGCTGCACGTACCATTCCTGGCGTGTGAGCAACATCCCTTCCGTAACTGCGCCGACGCAGCAGGCTACAGCAATATGCCGGTATGATGTAAGGTCGAGTGGTGATTCCCATGTTTTAGGAGTGGAGACAGATGACTGGACTTCCATTCGTTTGGAGCCGTACCATCACTCCATGACTTGTTATAATAGCCTAAATAATCTCCTCGAGCCTCTTGCCCAAGGTTTGCAAGTGCAGAATACGTCTCACTACCGGGTCCCGCTGGTTATGATCGTTTACAACAGGCCAGCGCGGCGTGAGTTTCCTCCGTGGAGAAGAGGGGATTCAGCCATGATTCCCGAGATACAGGAACATCTCTACAATGCAGCGTTTTAGCTGGAGTCGGTGGTCCTGTTGGCAGAAGTCTTCGGCCACCAAGACCTCGCCACGGCTTTGGTGGGGTGCGAGAGACATGAATGGTTGGAGCTGCTGAGGGGAAGGTCGCAGGCAGCGAACGACATTCCAAATACGTGACAAACACTCCTGTAGGTCAAGTGTTTCACAGAATGACATCCAACGATGTACCTCACTCAGGTAGTAGAGGCGTTCCTTCTGCGCTGCTAATGCCGATCCACCGAGTTCCGAAGAAGGCCCGCTTCTACTAGCATCGCCATGTCAAAAAGGGAACGGCGCCTCCTTGAGTGTGGCACAAACTAAAAAACAAACTGCACAGATTTGAGGGAAGCGTTATGGACATGCCTTACGCCATGCTCCAGCAACTTGTGAAGCTTTTTCGATTCTCTTTTTAGGTCTCCAAAATGATCATTTGTGGCAGAACCAGCGCACCTAGAAGGGTTGGTAAAAGTTGAAGCTGAGCCTATGGTAATTCCGAGCGAAGATTAGGTTTGGCTCTACTCTGAAAGTCCGCCACGTTTGATGCCGAAAGTAGCCTAACAGAGTTCTCGTAGTGGTCGTGGAGGTCGTGGTTCTGGATCCCACCGGGAGCATGTGATTGATTTTCTTCTGCTGTCTAATGAACTACATTTTAAGAAAATATTTCCCCATTAGTCTCCGCTGATGAAAACCGCAACTTTTTTTTAAAGAAAAATTATCTCTTATGCTCCTTGGTTTCCGCGACTATTGGCTTCCGTGATGTAAAGTGGCAGCAAGTTATTTAGCCTTGACTCTATCTCTAAACCCACCTCGCGGCCCGTAGGAATTATAAAGTCTGCATAAACACTTTTCCGCTCCTTCGAATCAAGTATTGCATTGAAAATGTTTTAACGCCGTTGAGGGCGTCTTCATTTACGTTGCAACTGCTGCTAACCTCCTGCAGTACCAGAGCTAAGCAGTGATTGGTGCAGCTTACGCATAGACACCTTGCCTCAGAGTCGCTTATTCTTTTCTCTGCACCAGGAAAACGGCCCGACCTTATTCGCCGCCTCATCAAAGCAGGGACCACGTAAACAGTGAAAGTAAATGACGAGGCGTAGTGTCACGTCCTTGATGGCCGAGTGCACTGCCTCGGCTCAGCTGTCATGCGCGTTATACACAGGACGAGGTGCTCTCCTCGACTTCGAGCGTCTTGCTCTGCACCCAACGCATACAAAGGTAAACAGCTGGTTGCCATCTATATCGTCTGTGCCATCAACGAATATACCCTAGGACGGAATTGACGTCACCTCCTTAACAAATTCTCGTTGTAGTGTGGTCCATACTGTCTACACTCTAAGAAAAAAAGGTGTGATCTTAGTCCTTTAAGGGGGTAAATCCACTGACGCTGTGGCGAGCCCCTTTTGGTGCAAATTTGCACCCTCGTCGGGGGACTAAGTGCCTACGGTGTAATGTTTAGGCTGCAATAGGACTAATGTTATTCCGTTTGGACAAGTGTAAGTATAAGCCCTTGATGACTAACGTTACCCTTCCTAAGAAAGACTAACGCTTAGGCCATGAAAGTGCAAACATATGCTTTACTTTCTGGTGCATGTTTGCACCCACTCGGAATAAGCTTATGCTCTATCCCAAAGTGTAAACTTATCCTCGCAAGGGCTACAATTAAGCCTATCAAATGAGCTTACTACAACGCTCCTGAAGTGCAACTTTACACCTTATCAATGGGCGTAACATTGCTCTGCAAGAGCATATGGTTTTGATCTTTTCAGGTGCACATTTACACCGTGTTAGAAAGGGTAATGTTAAGCGTACACTCTAGAAAAAAAAGGACTAACAGGGGGCAAAGGGTGTAACTGTTGGTCCCCTGTAAAGGGTGCAACAGTCAGTCCCCGGGAGCAGACATTTAATGAGAGAAAGCAAACTACACGCGATTTCCAGCGTAATTAAGAGGGGGAGAGTATCCGACAGAGCTTAACACACATAACAACGATAAAGGAAACAGAAATAAACATACATGCAAACACCAGGATTCGAACCGACAACCTTTGGATTACGAGCCGAGCGCGGATACGACTACACCACCACAACAGACGGTCTCAGGCAGAAAATAAAAGCATTATATGCGAAACAGACACATTGTCTGTCTTTACCGCTCAAACTGTTATCAAACATATTGCTGTTTAGAGCACAGTATGGTGATTTTTGTGTCATATGCTTTTGGAACAACCTGCGGTAAGCTTTAATGCGCACGCACAACTGTCTAAATCGTGTTTTGGCCAAAGAAGAGGTGCTGCAGCTGTGTGTACATTACGGCCGGTACTTCACAACCACAACAGTTGTTTTCTTTTCGTTTCTTTTTTTGCTTATAAGGTGGTCTTACTTCTAGCAATTGGCAGCTCCACATTACAGCCTGTTGAAAACAAATATAGAAGGCGATGGTTCACCTCGTTTTTTGTTACTGACGGACAGCGGTAACAGGGAATTGACTGCTTGCCACTCTCCGGTTCGCTAAGTGTCGCCGATACTTGCACAGTATCACATAAGCTCGTAAACAAACGGCAACGATATGAAACTACGTGTACTTGCCCAACCCTAACCTTTACTACTCACATTCGACACGTATTGAAGCTCGTAGTATTTGTTTACGCACTTGCACAGCTGCCAGCCGTTTCGGTTGCACGAAGCCTTTTTCTGACGCGAAAGGCTATCCTCTTCGTCACAGGCAGCGGTGCAACTTTGCACCGTATCAGTGGGCATATGATTGCCCTGCAAGTGTGTATGTTATCATACACCTACAGAGCAAAGCTGCTTGCTGAAAAGACATGATAACTACCTCATTTACGTGCAGTTCACAGACGTTTTTCTCCTCCACAATCCTGGTTATGTTTGTGTTAGTGCGATAAGTTTGTGGCGTGCCGTGCAGCACATCACAGGGCAGTTTTGCACTCCAGTGACAGTACACTAGTACGCACGACAGGGTTTATTTCGTATCGAGTTTAAAATAACAACATAATTCTCTGCAGTCTTCTGTCAACGTCGTGATGGCATCCATTCTCCAAGCGAACCTGTGTGAGAAAAAAAAAATATCGTTGAAATATGCCGGTAAGTACACATATTTAAAGTTGCAGTGAAGAAGAATCTGAACTCGTCTTTTTGCCACGGGAACTCAATCTACACGTTCCGAGCATTCTTAGAAACTTCGATTTATTGCCCTTTGTGGCCGATTTCCCTAATTAAATCGAATTAACGTCCGGCTCCCACCTTTTTTTTTTAATTCTCCCCCGTACGGTGGGCGGAGTCGACCAACGCGTGGAGTGCCTTTCACCCAGTCCCGTGGCGGCTTGCCGCTCTGCCATCGGCGGAGTAATACGTAGTAATCCGTAGAAGCAAACAGTCCGCCCGTATTTTTATTTCTGCGGGCTTATTTTGCGGATGTATCATCTGCGAATAAAACTATTTATTCACGGAAACCTAAAAAACAAAATGAAGCGAAAGCAAAGCCTTCACAGAGCTGGCTGAAAGGCACTCCACGCGTTGGTCGACTCCGCCCACCGTACGGGGAGAATTCAAAAACTAAAGGCGGGAGCCGGACGTTAATTCAATTGAATTAGGGAAATCGGCCATACAGGGCAATAAGTCGAAGTTTCTAAGAATGCTCAGAACGTGTAGATCGAGTTCCCGCGGCAAAAAGAGGAGTTCAGATTCCTGTTCAGCGCACCTTTAACGCATAAATTTTAATTGAACATTTGCGGAAACCTGTAAGTCTTCTTCTCTGCAAGGCTTCTTTTCCAAACAAAAGGTCTCGATCCCATTGGGTGCACAACAGTTTTCAAGCGTATGAAACCTGCGGATGGTAACACTCTGGCTGCAGCAGGCTAGGCAGGAAAAGGAGGGAGATCATCCTGTGCTATGGTGAGTGGGTTCCGTGTTCTGGCTAGGAGTGCGGGGGGAACGAGGGGGTCTGAAGGGAGGAAGTTAGACGCATGATGTTGTTCAGCAGAAAATTTTTTAAAAAGCTTCGTATGAGTTAGCTCACTACTGGGCACAGGGACAAAGGCCCATTTCCTTCCACTTCCTGCCTATAGCCTCTAATGCAGTGCTACAGTAGGTTGACTACAACCCCCTTTTCTATACTGTACCACTGTACACTCTTTTGACGGCCCTCTCGGGGCCATCTTTACAAGACAGTTTTCTCAGAAGGGGGAACTTGACTTTTCGTTTCCACGAATTAAGAATGCGAGAGTCGTCTGGGAACGAGACCTTTTGGTTGGGAAATAATTCTTGCGACAAGCTGATTTACAGATTGCAGGCCAAGAAATAAACAAAAGAATGAACAACACAAGCTCTGGACACCAAATCATTGTAGAATCGTTCATGCTACTTGACAGAAGGACATGCATGCCCCTACAAGTAGACCAAACTGGAAGGCTCCTACATATGATGCACATATCAAACATACATTGGAAGTAGCGCGCAGCTCCCACTTCGATAATGGCCCAGTTTTTTTATTCCTTTTTTATTTACAGCATTCTTCTGGCGTTGATTCAAAGGGGCACGATTATGCTGCTGCAATCAGGAAGACATATGAAACCGAACCGCACTATAATTGACGGTTCTAAAAGGACAGGCAGGGTGTCTTTATTCATCTGTCATGCATGCAGTGGTGCTACCAATTATTCAGTAATATTATGAGCCTGGAACATTTTTCGCAAACAAAAATAAACTGAAGGGAACTCTTGTTCACCTGTTGTCCAGTTATGCGTTTGGCGCTAGAAAAATTCCGGCTGAATTGAGAAAGTTAAGCTCCTCATCTCTGCTCCTACTTGCAACAAAAGCGCATGCGCACTGAGATCTTGCGTTTCTTTCTGCAACAACTTGCAAAATTATATAAGTCAGCTCCTCAAGAAGGATGGTTTCCGACCAAAAGCACTCGTTCACAGAGAACAGTCTCGCATTCTTTCTAGAAAAGGAAGGTGGGAGAAGCCCCTAATCTATTTCGGGATCGACTGACGCATTTCCTCTTTTTGTGGGCCGAGCAGAAAGTGATAATGCAGTCTGGGGAAAAAATCTGCTGTGTTAAAAAATATCTTCTAAGTCAGCGGCAATTTTGCAAGTTGTGAACTGTTGTGAGGGTTTATTGACCTGAAATAGCGACAGAAAAATTTTTGCGGGTGAAGCTTGAGCACGGCTATAGCGACTCGGAGAAAGAACTGAAAATTGGTTTTGAGGAAAGGAAATGAACGACGCAGTAAGTGTCTCACATATCTCGGTGACCACCCGAACCGCGTGCGTCTGGAACAAAGATTGCCAAATGGCTCTGGGCCGCACAATAAAAAAGTGTTGGTCTTCAGTTCAATTATTTTCTTTTTAATCTCAACCATTCAGAGAAATGATCAAGGTTCATAAATTAAAGTAGGACTCAACCTCTGAAGCTTAAATGGCCTAATAGGCGACTGCGTCGAAAACATGTAAAAGCTGAGCGTCCAAAACTTATTGCTGGAGATATAAGGGTGCACTGTGCAATTTTCACCATTAC
This sequence comes from Amblyomma mixtum, assembly GCF_055824585.1. NCBI lineage: Eukaryota > Metazoa > Arthropoda > Arachnida > Ixodida > Ixodidae > Amblyomma > Amblyomma mixtum. The sequence goes on from NC_143014.1 coordinate 293,281,865, forward strand.
GATTAGTCTGCATATATTTATTCTAAGATGCATGGAAAGACGGTGACGAAATTGAATTATTTTAGTGAAAGTGTACATGAGCATAAGTCATTCCTCACCCTTCTACAAAATATAAGCAGATAAACGTCCGACAGTACTTACCAGGATTGATGACGTCGTCGCGAAGTAAGCCTGTTGGCAGGCTATCGAAACGCGTTATTCCCTCGGCGACTGCACACTACAGAGTTCGCATGGCAGACAACATGAGAAGCACGGTCCAGAGGTGCCAAGTGCAAACCACATCCGGCAGCAGCTGCCAGTAACACGCAGTACAATGACGGGTCGCGCTCTATTCGCGGAAGGACAAATGAGCGAACCCACGTGTCCCTTGCAACCTTTCTTCATGCCCTTCACTATTTCCTCCTCCTGCAGGCAGATTCTTGCTTCTTCTCTTCTTTTCCTTCTCTGAACCGGTTTCTGCGTGTCCCTCGTGTCTGCTTTCTTGGTATTTCACCTCTACCGTTTCCGTTTCCCCCCAGAACAGCCGAGGAGAGACAGATGAATACAAAAAAATATTTTTTTTTTTACCCTTTTCCCCCACCTCTTTCGTACATAGGAAAACTTTGAACACTGATACAAACCGCATTCCTTACTCAGAAAATGAGGACACAGCTGACACAGCTCGGTTATAAATCAGTCTTGTACACCTTACAGAAAATAGCAAACCGATTACAATTAAAATGGTTCCATCTGAAATTAATTGATTATCGAATTTTACCTGTGCTACACGGATACGTTAGAATGAGATCCTAGTCGAATGGCATTCGTGAGTTGGAATGACATTCGGACTCGACGGACCCCCACGGTGCTGTATGACACTTTCCAAGCGCATTCGAATAAGCCTCAGCTTGTTTTAAGAGCACAACGAAGACGACGGCGGCAGTCACAGTAGTCGGACAACGACACTGTCATGGTCAACAGCAGCGTGTGATTATAGTGAACTATCTAATGCACTATAATATGATTGTGGTGGGAAAAGTTCCTTAGGCCAATGACACCGACGATTTCGATCGGCGGACAGTCAGCCTTCGTGTTCTCGGCAGGTCGGCGGCTGAGCGAAAACACCCTGATGAGGCGACGGTGTGAAATATATTCGCGCTTCTACATTATCCGTGTTAGAAATGAGCGAAATGAACGGCTATATTTCAAATTTGCACAAGTGAACACTCACCAACGATAAGCGCTGGCGAAATTTCAGTCGACGACTCTCTTCCCTTTCGCGACAACTAGGCCTAGCTAGTCCGCAGGGTTCGGTCTGTGACTGCGGCGGTTGTGAATAGCGAATTCGCAACCAAATGCAAATGGTCCGCCAGTGTAGTTACGACAACAGTGACCTCAAGTCCACCATTGCTTACATCGCAGGGCGCACATATCATGAACGGGAAGCGCCGATGTGACCCAGACGGCCGAGCAGGAGCAGTCGTCGCCGACGCTAGCTTGTGGATAACTAGTTAGGCCATTTCAGTTAACCCGAACGATCACCAAACATACTTCTGGATAAAGTAGTTTAAAACAGAGTACTGCTCACTTCGGAAGAAGCAGGGACAATTAGGGAGAAGTGCCGATCCTACGCGATGGCAACAACCCGGCTGTCATGTGTTTTTCAGGCGAGCGATCACATCGGCGCTTCCCACAGATTCTCGCACTCTCTAAACAAGCACGGGTACAACCAGTCCAAAAAAGAAGAGATTGTTTAATGGAACTAAAGCGCAGATTGCGTTTTATTTCATGAAAACGAGCACTAGCTGTTCGTACGCAGCGATGTAAACAAAAGTATAAGTGCAATCGTCCTCATCGGCGCACTCCTGGGGAAATTTCATGGTTTCAAATTTCATAAAGCATCTGAAATTCATGAAATTTGAAATTTCATGAATTTCAGATGTTCATTGTTGTACTTCCTCCAAGCGCCATTATTAAATAACGGCCAAGAGGGTGTCCCAGTTACCAAAACAATGCAAATGTCACATTGTAATTATCGCAGGAGAGCAAATCAAGCCAATCTGTTTTAAACATGTAGGTACTAGTTTATGAAGCTTTTGGTAAACATACATACATAATCGAAAAAAGGTGCATGAAGAGATGGTACAAAGGATGATCCACAGGTTATGGGACAAACATGGATATGTGCGCTTATCTGAACGTATTGAAATTTTTTATTAAGAACATACTTTATAAAGATAAGTTTTACAACGTTTATTTATTCCAGGTTTTACACATGTATCTAGCATTCGCACTCACTTGCGCTTGCAGTATCAAGTCAGTCGGAAAGCTCGTAATGCGGGATAACTTCAAGCCGTTGACTGTACTCGTGCGAACAGGGAGTCAGCATTTTGCACAGACAGCAAGGCAATCGCACGGAGACTGGAGAGCACGGAGTTATTATTTTCCAAGCGGTTATCAGGGCTGCGAAACTAAAAAGCTCTAGAAAGCTGAGCGTCCGCGTCTCTTTCGCTCCTGTACTATTCTCTAACGACAGCGTGCTTTGAAATATTCCTTCGTTCCTCATTGGGGTCACAGAAAAATTACGATAAAACTGTACACAGAGAATTGGAAGGCCGGTATTCGCGTTTAGACGTCCGGCAAGGCATTGGCCTCTGGAGTGGCGCCGCTAAGCCTTCGTTTCCATGTTTTTGGGGAGAGCTCATCCTATGTTTGATAGTTGAGGTCATTAAGATGTCGCAGTTTTCGGCCGGGGCAGCAGAAAGCTACGCCGTCGGCTCAGGGTAGATATCCTTCGTTGCTGGGGTCTTTTTTTTTCTTTTCGCTTCCCGCTTCATTTCGTGCTTTTTTTTCTATTCCCGACACATTTCTTTGGAAGCGTGGCGGACGCCATGGTGCCGGCAGCGCTGGTCGACACCTGGCCGCGCCTGACTGATCTTTTGTGCAAGTGCTTCCGCGTCGGGGAACGCAAGAGAACCCTCACAAGAATATCCAGAGGGCTTGGAGAGGGGAGGAAGAGTAGGGGGCGAGGGTGGACAGGATGCAGCATTTCAAACCTCCAGGACACTCCATGAGTAAAAAAAAAATGAGACCAAAGAAGCAAGCAGCCTCTTCGATAGTGGTTTAGGCAATGGGAGATGGACGAAGTGATCTTAAAAGAGCTTGTGGTCTAGACCCTTTGTTCGTAATTAAGTTGGAGAGAACGCCAACCAAAAAATTTAAAAAAAAAACACGTTTCTGAACCTACTCGGTTTTTTCACCACGTGCGACTGTGGGCGAGTTGTAGCTTGCATTTTTAAGCATTCTGCTAGTCATCCGCCGGGTCACTGAACGTAAACCGTGGATGTAACAGGGGGGATGAGTTTCTAGGGAGTGGTTTACATTGCGCCGCGTGTGGCTGATGACTCAAGCTGCGGCGCGATCGGCATCGAACATCGGTGAGATTACAGTCATGGCGAGACCAAAAACTTCGCTGAACAAAAGGATGTCAAACAAATGAACAGGGAACGAAGCGCAGTGGCGGCACTGTGAGTGAGGCTTGTGACCACAACATTGACTTCGAGGGAACTATTGCACTGGACAGCGAGCCACGCCCATGCAGAAGGCTCTTATCATGATATATTCAGCAGACACTGAAACCAGGTTAAGTGACGAATGCGCGCCCTTCCGCGAGCTTCATCGGTTTTCGAGGGAAGCGCTCTTGCCCCCTTTGGTCGTTTATAAATGCGGAGTAGTGGACTCGCGACAAAAAACTATTCGGACTACTTGCTGCAGTCATACGTGGCCGAAGGCGCCTTCCTGTGCCTCTTTCGTACACAGCTCTTTCTACAGAAATTTGTTTGCGAGTGTGCCATGAGAAATATGACATGTAACAAAGTTTGAGCATTCATTCATTGATCACACAATAATTAATGACAAGCAGTATTTCTGCTCTCTGTTTTTCTCCTGGCGCATAGTATTGAAAAGAACTTTTCAGATTTAATGGAGAAATAAACAAAAAAACTTGCAGTGCTAGGGAGGAGGATAAAGTGGCCGAGGACTCAACTTGCTTCCCAAAAATCGTTAGTTTTTCTTCTGTTCCTATGTAAAATATTACCGTAGGCTCACCCCCGCCCCCGTCCTCCTAACAGCAAAGTTGTCAAGTGCAAACTGCGTTTAGGTTATTTAAGCACTCGCAACATCGACTGATGCAATACGTAAACCACGAATGTCCTACAGACAAACGTGCTATGATGTAAGTGTAATTATCACACTAAATCAAGGCCCGCCGATCTTGTTGTTACGAGCAGCTGAGCGCGAGGTGTAAATATTGCATTTTCTTGATAATGTACACAGATTAAATGCGCATAGAACGTGAACGTAGGAGTTTATCGTCGCATCATGTCATATTAAAGCATCGAATATTTTTTGTCGTACTAGAAATAGCCTATAAGAAAAAGAGAAGGATTTGCATTCCGTTTTCAGCATAGACTGCTCAGCTTAATCTTTTTACTTGATGTATTTGCCACACAATAAAAATCGACCATTATATACGTTCTTCGCCGTCCCTCTATGAAGTAGAACGTTCTTGTGGCCTAGTTAGTTCATTGCAGAAAAGCACGAATGGGACAAGACAGGAGAACGAGGAACACAAACGACAACTCTATGAAGACGCACTCCACACAAAATGCTGCACGAGCGCCCCGTCGTGGCACGCGAGCAAACTATAGCCTTCCCGCTGTTTTAGGGGCACGAACGGACGCGTAGTTATCAACACTGGTAGAGAGTGTAAGTAGGGTGCAAGTTTTCTAAAAGGGGGTAAGTGATCGGGAGCGTGTTTTTAACGGGTGTAAAGTTATTCCTAGGGCCCTCTAAAGGGTGTAAAAGTCCATGCTATGTCCTTTTTACCCCCTTCTCACACCCTTTTTTCTAAGAGTGTATATGCTCATTGTTGACGTTGCCGCTCAACCAGTTGTCCCTCTAGTCATCGATGTCTTATAGCCGTGAACATCCTCCGATCTCTCCTCGAGAAAATCGAGCGAAATACCGTCACCTTTACATCGTTCTCGCAGAGCTTGATCTGTGAGGTTGCGGTAAGTGTAGAGAGCTTACAACTGGAGGCAGTACCACCCTGGCCTCTTACTGCTGTTTACTGAATCCCTGCGACAGAAGACGCAGCACAGTAATGCTCCTCTCGAGTCACAAATATCGGCTCATAGAGTCCAAGTGAAACTGGCGCCTCTACTGTGTGGGATATACAGATATCCCTCGCAGCCCCGCGCCGAGTCACGAGACGAGCGCGCCCGCCGCAGGGAATGGGGAGAGGAGGGCACCCGGCAACTCTCCTCACCCTCAGCTCGGACGTGACGTCACGCCTACGCTCTGGCGTCTTAGGGACGGGTGAACGACCCCTCTTGATTGCAACAAGTTGCTCAAGAGGGAGGTAATGTCGTAGGGGTTAAAAGGCGAAGTTCGCGCGGGAACGAGGGACTCGCCCTCTCTTCTCGCCGCGGTGTTACTGCCGCTCTGACCCTGCCGACCCCCGTTCTGCCCGCGCCCTCCCGGATTATTCAACGCCGGTCGACGACGACCTGGTAAGCTGCTGAACCATCTATTATCGGATAGAACATTCTTCCGCAGTGTGCTTTGCCTTGCGCTAGGTAAATAAACGGTTTCCTAGCGTACTCTGTTCGTTGCCTACTTCGTCCGAACCCGCCGTGGCTGTGACTCTGCGCCACGGGTTGGGGACACGAGAACGCCCGCGCATAGCTGGCACGGAAGCGCGCCTTCCCGGCCGGCTGCTCGCGGGTGACCCCATAACTGTGATCCAAACGTGTCGACAGCTTTCTTTTCTCGTTGATCACCCTAGCCTTGACAAAGGCTAGTTTCATGCTTCCAGCGTTTCCTCCTTTTTCTTCGTAATATTGACGGCACTCTTGACGCATAACTACGTAGCTTTTGATTTCGTAACCAAGTCAAATAAATTTCACAAACCAATCCCATTTGGCACTATACCTGGTGTTTCGTCTGAGACTTTGCGCAATTTTTAAAAATAGCCTTTTGATATTGAAAAGCGCTTCTTTCGGCACAGCATAGTCAGCAGTGTAGCCCATCAGAATACAGAGAAGACGTGCTAACTAGTAGGGTGGTAAACTAATACTGAGTAGTATATTTTTTAACTATTACTGTTCGCCTCCTTGTTTTATTTAGAGACATGCAGCCCACCGTAAGCAATATCCATATCGCTTTTTAGAATTTCGATAAAGCAGTTATCCACTACGCTATGATACAACAGGTTTTGGATGTTTCGACGTGATATGTGCACTGCAGGATTTGTTTTGCCTGCAAGCTTCGCGAATTAGCATGTATTTTGGCGCGATGTAGCCAAACTGAAGGCGTGGGCCACACCGTCGATCTGGCGAAGCAAAGACAAGATAAAAAAAGCTTGCGCGTCTTTCTAGCCATAGTTTCTCAAAATTACTTCAGGGAAAAACTGGCTGCGCTGCTCCTCATGCACCGAGGGGCGGCGCAGAAATGGCAGGATGAGGTTTCGTATTTGGCTTGGCTAGTGCTGGGCATGAAACGTGGATTCAGCCTTAATAATACGACTCCTCTCGCGGCAAACGTCGAAGAAATGCTGCGGAAGTGTCCGTGCGAACCTAAAGCCGAACTTTCTTTAAATTTATTGAAGAACTGAAAAACGCAATAATAAAATAACTTAACCTGCGCACAGGTGACAGCATCACTGTGCATCTGCCAATTCCGAGGCAGAATCCCCACTTTCGGCCTAACACTAGCCAAGCTAAACACGAATCCTCGTCTTCCCGGCATCCCCGTGGGGTAAGACGTTGTCTTTAAACTCGCATAGACGGTCGCGCCAGCTTTTCGTCTCGGTATGCCACTGAGAAACTCTAGGTTTCTAGCCACCAGAACGTCTTCGCCGAAGGTGGCCAGCATGGGGCGTTTTTCCGACCGATTCGATGGCTTCAGGTGCACCGGAGCGAAGTTCTGCCCGCAGAAAGCACAGTTGCGCTGAAAACCCAGTATTTGCCGAAATAAAAAAAAAAATCCGACGCTGCCGCACCGGAGAGGGTGGATAGCCAAAGAAAGCTGGGCGAGCCGTCGCGTGGTTCTGTGCGCAGCCCATGTGGTCGAGTGCGCCAACGCGGCGGTACGTTTGACTTGTGAATGTAGTCTTCTGCGTTCCGGTCTGAGCATGTGTAAGATATGGGTATTTAATAAAAACTGATTTCTGAAAGCAGGAAAATATGTAAGTAAAAGAGGTACATGCTGGGTGTTAGAAAAGCACAAAGTCTCCATTCACAAAAAATATAGATGGCTTGTGACTCTTCACCTGTGCGAGCACCGGCACGAAGCTTGAGAGGTGGGAGGAGACTAAATGAAGGTTGTTTGGCTTCCTCGAGGGAAGTCAGAACACGTGTACTGTTTTATTTCTAACATGAAATTGATTACAGGCATTTATATACAAGGACAGGCTTAGCAGAGATTTCCCTGTACAGTTCCTGCAGACTTTGAAAAAATTCTTTGCGCAAAATACTGGCCTATTGGAACGAACATCATTCACAAAATAGCATTTTGTCATCTCCATTCACTGAGGAGTAGTTGAACATCGACACTTGCGTGAATTTAACGGAAGCAATGAAAAAGGGCTCACGGCTGCACGTACAGGTGCGGACAAGAGTTAATGGAGCACGCAACTGTCTTCGAGTAGTTTTCACACGTTGCCTAATTGAAATTTTCACAAATGCTATGTGCATTCGGAAGTGGGTGTTGGTGCGCTTTGAACGGGCAAACAATGTTTCTTTTTTATTATTTCCTTCTAGGGGAAGCGTGGTTGCTCTTCGAACGGAATAGCGTGCCCCATTTACTTATGTCCGCACCTTTAAAGTGTATAGTTTTACCGGACGCGAGCCGAGCAGCAGATTCGACACACTGCGCCACCTTCCGTACGATTAAGCAACCGATGTCTGGCCCTCAACGTCGCTTCTCGTTGGTTGAATACCAAGGGAACCTCGTTATATCACCACTTTCGCAAGACACATGATGTGCGGCATTCCGAACGCAAAGACTGAACCTTTCCCGCAGGGCAAGAACAAAAGCTCTCGAAGCATTCGGAACAAACAGATCATTTAAAGCAGACGACACCGAGAACGAGGTGTAGATAGTATTTATTCTCAGTTATTTGTGGGTGCAGTGCTGTTCCTGTCACATTCGCATTGTGGTTTTCACTGAGAGGAGCGATGACTCTTCGTTATAGCATTAAGTTCAAAGAGCAGGCAAAACAATCTTCGAAGAAATCGCGCGTGACTCGTTTGTCGCGCCGTCCGCCATGTGGCGCAGCCTGTCAGACCCGCTGCTGGGTTCTTCGCGTCTACTTAACCGCGTACGCAGCCGAGGGAAGTTTTTCATTGATTTCGGTAAGCCCAGGCGGATGCTGATGATAAATTACAACTGGAACAACGTAGACCATATTATATTACTTTCTAAGCGATGTTTGGCCGTGAATAGGCCAGCAGTTTGTGCAAAGGATTTTTTTTTTTAATCCGGCAATTAAAGAAGGGAATAGCTAACCGATCCCGTCTTCCAAATACGCGGGTTATTTAGGTGAACCTGTTAACTTTGCCAAGAATTCAAAATAAAACGCAGCATAACGTAGGTGCAGGCAACTTCACCCATGTTGTTAACCACTGCGTGTGGTAAGACTTTTTTTAGCATGTTCAATTGAATAGCAAAATAACTTTAAAGTGTAGATATTCAGCTATTGCTTTCCCGGTGAAACTTCCAGTGCCAGATTGTACAGCGTCCAAAAACGTCTAATTCACCTCTTTCTATTTAGAGGTATGCTGCAGATTATTGTTTTTTTCTCTCGCTGACAGGAATGTCCGCGAAATATCAAAAAATAATAATCAAGCGTGAGCACGCCAACGCGCTCCGCTCCCGCAACGGTGTCTACCAGCTGCAGTGGCTACCACAGCTTCCTAGGGTGGTGGTGGTGAAAAGCGTTAGTTTGGCCATATGTGACGTTCCCGCCTATCGGGGGTCAGTCACAATGCAACACAGTTGTTTGTTGCTATCTACGGGTTCTGCTGAAGCGAGGAGAATTGAGCCAACACACAACGCCTCCGAGTCAACCTAATTTATTCACACTCTCTGCCTGAAGGTGTAACTGCGAGTTCCGCTCACCGCTGTCTTGTATCAGGCGTCGCGGTGCAGTCCGGTCAACGGATGCCTCGCTCTCGGCTGCTCTGGCAGGGTGGCGCTCAGGCTGGTGGCGGTCCCACGTTTCGGTGACTATGACGGGTGGCGGCGTCGGGCTTCTCGGGCGTCTCGGCTGGCGGTCCTATGACGGGCTGTGGCGTCCGGCTTCTTGGGCGTCTCGGCTGGCGGTACTCTGACGGGTCGTGGCGTCCGGCTTCTTGGGCGTCTCGGCTGGCGGTCAGTTTGCAACGGATGCCCTCGGGTCCGGCCTCACCGACTCCAGACCAGCGCGATCTGCTTCCGTCCGTACACTTCGCCCGTCTCTGCCCGTTCTCCCTTTGTCTCCAAAGCGTCTCTCTGAGGACTCTCTTTCCTTCGGTGTCCTCCTCGCCCAACGGTCTTTCGCCGTCGCTACTCATGCAGCCGACCAAGTGCGCCCGCCGATTTTTCCACGAAGCCGCGGCCGAGCCGGTCGTGAAGGCCGAGGGCCCCGTTGGGGATGTGTCAAAGGGAATCAGATGTCCCTCCGAAGGCGACGGTTCCCCTAAACCAGCGCCTCGTCTCCTTTGCTGGGAGCCCTCCTGGTGCTAGCTTGCCGGCCTCCCCCGCCACCTCGAGTCGTTAGTAAGGCCGTTGCGCTGCAAAACACTGCTGGCCTGTGGGCCCACGAACTCCGGGAAACTGTTTGTGCTGCGAGCGTTCCGGCCTACCCTCGGCGCCGCAGGGTGCCGGCCTCTTCGCGAACGCGAAGCTCATGTTCAGCCGAAGACGCACTCCTCTCGAAGTTGACATATTTATGAGGGTCACGGCTGTCCTCTCTCCTCTCGCATCAGAACCCGGGGTGGTCTCTTCCAAGAACCGCGGCTTGGTCACGCGACCACGGCATTCGCAAACTCGGCCGTCAACGGACAAAGCGAGTCTTCCTCTAGTAGCGGAAGAGAGCAGCTGCTCGGGGAGCCAGTCTGTACTTTCCAAGGGCCTGGGGCCCTCTTTTCTTTTTGGTTAACTTCCCTTAATAAAGACCCAACTCCCAGCCTTCTCCGAGTCCACAGCCCGCACCTCGCAACAAGGCCGTCTGCAGGCGTGCATGCGCGCACACACAAACGCACAAACGTGCCTGTCTCTGCGCCAAAGGGGGGGGGAGTTGGGGACGCGCTGCAAAACGGGCCGCACGGATGCGTGTGGTCGCGCTGGGCGCCCCGCGCGGCCTCTCCTCTTTAGCCCTCTGGCTATTTCGCACGTTTGTGCTGCGCCCGCTGCATTCCACACAACCGCCTTCGCTGACGGGGCAGGGCGATAATTTTGAGCCAGACACAGTGTCTCTGGTGTTAGTCGATGGAGAGAGTTCTTTTGGGCCATGCCTAGGCCTCCCGTACACAGACCTTCACACATATTTAAAGAGAGCTGCTCGAGGAGACGCCCCTAGTGGGTCTCACCCCTTACAACACAAGGCGGAGTCCCTCGTTCAGGATTCCCGTTGGTTGTGAGCGGTGCGCGGGTCCGCCCAACCAGGGCATGTTGGGCCGATAGTTACTGGCAGCCGAGCAGGGTCGTTTCCCAGAGCTCTCGGGTAGGGAAAGGGGGGATTTTGGGGAGAGAAGGATTTTGCCTGCATGCCCAAACCATGTCTAAGGTGTGGGCCACCTCCGCACAGAATGAGCAGGGTGCCTCATTCTAGAAGGCACCCTTGCTTCCCAGGGTGCCTCGATCTAGAGGCACCCTAACAGGATGGATGGATGGATGGATGGAGGATAGGAGCGTCCCCTTTGAAACGGGGTAGTGAAAATTGCGACTATGGTCGACTTTTCTCCTTTATATCTGTTTCACTGTTGTGTAAATTGTCCCTATAATTCGCCATTTTCTTTCACTACGGTTTTCTACACTTCTAACCTTATGTCACCTCTCTGCATTTCAGCCACCAGCCTGCCAATCGCTTTTTACTAACTTCAACCGCAGATTTATTTACATGACCATTGATATCTCGACACCTTAGGGCCCCAGGAAGACTGACTGTGCCTGCATCGACATCCGCATGGATACCATCACATTTCAGTATGAGGTGTTCATTGTTTCTACAGATCAACCACACAAAGCACATGTGTCGTCATCATCGAAATTTTTTTTTCTAGCTGCGCGTTCTAAGACACCCTGGCCTAGCTTGAAAGAGGAGGGCGCTGCTCCTTGAGTTATCGTAGAAGCATTCCTTCCTTATCTGCCTTTTCCGGTATCGATGTAGTTCTACACTATGCTTCTTTTCCATTGAATTCGTACTTCGTATTTGTATTTTTATTGGTTTACCTCCCTTTAATCACATTCATAACAATTCTAGTAAACGAAACACCTAACGCTCGATACTTCAACGTCTTCCAGACGGTGGATGGCTTTTTTTCTAAATCCTTCTGCCCTCGCGCAACCGCAGACTGGAACTTCCTTCCGAACAACGTTGTCATCATCATTTGCCCAAGTCTTTTGGCTGATAATGTTAAAACGTTCCTGTTATTGTGAATTTGTGCTTTTAATTCTTGCCATGGCTCTTACGTAACACCCCTTTTTGTAGCCTTTAAGTAGGGGTATGCGAATATTCGAAATTTTCGAATATAATTCGAATAGTATATTTTTAGTATTCGTATTCGATTCGAAATCGAAGTATTCGTGTTATTTCGAATATTTGATCCGACGCGAATATTCGTACCCAGCCGAATATTCTATTGCGAGCACCGGCGTTCATTTCGGTCCTCAAGTCCTCTCAAAAGAGACATAACAATATAGCGGCGCCCAGAGCAATGCGTAACGTTGGGCCATGCAGTAGCTGACTACGCTGGTGAGCTTCTTTGTGGCTATGCGTGGGAAGCTGATATAGTCAGAGCTCTGCACGAAATATCTCGCAATACGTGCCAGTTCAGTGCCAAGTGAGAGGGCATTTTTGTGGCTGGAGAAGTCGCTTCAGCTAGAAGGGAACTAAATACTTCTGCCTGACCGTGTGGAGCAGCCGGTTTTCCTTCACGACAACCTTTTATGTTCATCCCAGCAACGCGCTTTTGTACTTATAGCAAGCTAGCCTTAATCAATGCTGTGTACTAGCTATCTTCTCTGATATTTCCACTCTTCTATGAATAATGTTCGAGACTTAGATACTTTTTGTGCAGCCACACACATCTTTTGTGTTCATTTCATCACTGATAGTTGAAATGTGATGTTCTTGGGTGCTCAAATAATGTTTTGTAGTGGTTAAATGCATCTGACCTTGATTATTCGATATTCGATTCGATATTCGGAACCAAGTATTCGTATTCGATTCGTATTCGAAAAATTGATATTCGCACACCCCTACCTTTAAGGTAATTAAATGAAATGAAACAAGTTCCTCGTTCAAGTATTTAAGAAGCAATGTTCCTAGATGGTGCAGTAAAGGGAAACATGGCTTTCTGCGGGCATTCCCGCAAGACAGCCGGTCCCCTTCGTTTCCAAATTACACATGCCCCCATGCAAAAAAAAAACACAAAACAAAGACGCCACGGCGGTGACTCTGCCATTCCATGCGTATCTGGATCATGCGCGTTACTAAACGCCAAAAGTTGCGTGCAACTGGGCATTCATACAGAGCGAGATTTAAGGCCTCAGTTCGACTGCACTGCGGGCATTAGGCGGAGGGCGCCACGCCCCAGGCCACAATGTGGTCGGCTGTGGGCAGCGCTTCCCATTCTCTAAGCCAGGTGAAATTACACTCTTCGTCGGGAAGGGAAGCATTGAGTTTGTTTCCGCCAGGGCGTCGAACCTGAATTTTTTCGGGTTCGTTTCGGATTCGGGTTCACGCCTTTCGGGTTTAGTTCCGTGTTCGGCGCCGGAGCGACATCCTGTTCCGGTTCGAACCAGTTCAAACGGGTCCAAACGGGCTCAGAACATAAGAAATTCTTAACGTAGATGGTTTTTAGACAACTTTATTATGCTGTTTACTTTTCTGTGTGATATAAGGATATAAAATTTAAAAAAAAAAACGCAAAATTTGCTCAATGCGAGATGTTTTGACTTTATCCACTTTAATGGACTGGCCGCTGCAAAAGATGTAAATATACGCAAGAGCCGTGAAACCGTTTTTTGTATGAGGTTTGTAAAAGTCCCAAAGCGACTCAGGCTATGAGAGATGCCGTAGTGAAGGGCTCCGGAAATTTCGAACACCTGCGTTTCCTTATCGTGCGCTGACACCCCACAGCACACGGACCTCCAGAATTTCGACTCGATCGTAATTCGACAGCCGCGGCTGGGATCGAACCCGCGTCCTTCGAGTCAGCAGCTGAGCACCATAACCACGGAGCCACCGCGGCTCCCCAGCGGACAGAGCAAGTGAACTCAAAATTACTGTACATCGGCTATGTATACGCTAGAATCTATCTCTTCAGCTTCAGGAGTTTCGGAGACCCCGTCACGCGAGCAATGTGTCTCTCCTGACGCTCATGTCATTCGGGAATTTCTCCTACGCAGATTGCTTACGCGGGCGCCATCAGGAAACCACGGTATTACAGTCAACACATCATTCCTTCACCCCAAAACCGACATTCCAGTACCACCCCCCCCCTCGCCCCCGCACAACTTCAACGTGCATCTCAAGAGCATACCAAACATATTTTGTTTACATCACCTGTTCTACGTGGCCTTTTATGGCTGAGTTTCTTGGAAAACAGAGGCAATCGTGCCTTCTCGCTAGTACAGTCTTAAAGTAAGATTTTGGCCTATGCTGATGTGGTCACCTGTTCTTGCTATGATCACAAGAATATGATAAAAAAAAGCATGCTTGGATTGGTTGGGAGCAGTTCCCGTCTGTGCGGACACGAATTTGCTACATCTTCGTTGCGACGTTGCATTGTGACACTGCTGCGAGTACTGCACTGTGGAAGTGAGAACGTAAATGTGCTACAAAGATTTTCGCGATTTTTCTGGGACGCTGTAAATGGGAGCCTATGGGTGGGCAGGATTCCTTGCTGCCTTGATTCTGCTACCTTGTTCTTGCTACCTTGAAAGTCTTAGTGAATCTGTCGCGCACTTTTTGCCCACCATCTTGTTTCAGGATTTTTATTTTTCAAAACAACAAACAACCGCTTCCTGGGAGATGTGCTTATTAGGTGAATAACTGCTCCTCTGTCTTTTCTGTACATAGTTGTGAGATAATTCTGTGCTCATACATTCGATTTCCCCAGTCATCGCTTTTCCATACAACACGTGTACGGCATCTCCATGGAGAAGGCAGTGGGCAAAGGTTCTGATCGGTCCTTACTTCCTCTACCCATACACCTGCAGCTCTACCTAGCCTTTCTTGACGCCTGCGTATTAAAGCGAGTTGAGCGGATGTGGATTCAATACGCCGCAAAAACCATCCTTAGACTTCAAACGTGGGCCATACGCGTTAAGACGTGCCTTCGAGCCAAGGGAACGTTTGTGCCATTATAAGTGAATTGCTAAATGAGCGAGCAACGAGAAACTATCGAAGAACAGAATTGATTGTGTTGTGTTTTGATCCTATGTTCGTTTGTGACATATCCTATTTCAGCAGTCCCTTAAAAAGGACATTAGGATCACGCCTTATACATTGTAGGATGAAAGACTACTGGAATTCCCAGGGAACCTTTTCTGCCAATAAGCCGCTTTAGCGTGCGGGAAAGGTGCTTGAAAGATTAACACGCACAATCGCCGCGTTCAGCGACGTCGCTGTTCAGAGAACAGCGCATACGCTCATAACTTCATGCTTGCAAATTCAACCTCCCGATTTGTTGCCCTTTCTTGACGTGTGTGTATTCCGGAATTTTTATGTATCGGCGGGGTAAGGGCAGGTCGTATGCCGAGATCACTGAGTTCAACCCAGTAAAGTAAGGAACGAGGAGGTATGGGAGGTTCGAGATATTCCATGCGACAAGAATGGAAGAATCTTTCAAGACGGCCGAGTAAGCTAAGGCATCAGTGTTGCACCACCACTGGCTTGAATCCCAGCCGGGGTAAGAGTATGGTGTACTTATTTTCTGTGCTGTGTTTGCAATACAGCTGTCACAGAAGTGACGGTCCTTCTAATTGACTTCTATTTATATAAAACTGATGTGTCCGCGTTGCTGTAAGCATAGTATGTCCATGTAGCCTATGTGTCTCTGGAAGAGCACGAGTACGTGCACGCTGTTTCAGTTAGTTAGACAACCCCCTCGCAGTGCGAAAGCGGGGAGTACGTGCTGCTTGTGTTGTCTATCGCTTACTTTTTCCCAGCTAAAAGGCAGCCCGTCTACTGCCAAAGCCTTGAGCTCCTTTTGTGTATCTTTAAACTTTTGTCGCCTGCAGGGTGACCGCTACCTTGACAGAAGTTCAGGGTATACGTGTCTCCATTATTAGTTGTGTCTTACTTGTTTTGTTCCAAAGTCACCCAATGCCGAGTCGAAGCCTAGGGATTCTTTTAGTTATCCGTTAAATTTTTCCTGCTCCAAGATGGCGGCCATGTAATGTGAAAGTGGAGGCGCCTGCGTGTTTCCTCTTTCGTGTGAGAACTGCTTTGTGTGTACTTTTTGGACACCGACTCTGTGCGTAAACCAGTGCCCGCGAGTGCCTCGTCCGCTAGCACCCGGGGACTTAAAAAGTAGCCGAACGGACACGAGCTTCAGTCCGCTCCTTGGAGGAACAGCCGCCGCCGCGTACTCCCGGGACCCCGAGCCGCCGCACCGAATCCCTGGAAGCGCAAGCTGCTGCGGAAGGACCGTCGCCTTCGGGGCCCGCCCTGCCTGCGTCTTTGTGGATGGACTGCCATCGCGCTCGCCGGTCAACTTTATGTTCGTTCAAGTTCTAAACTTGCTTTTAGACTGTGGCTAATTGGATTCTCGCTTTAGCTCTGATCTGTGTAGACAAGTGTTTATTCCAATGTATAACTTAATTCAGTGTATATAATGCGAATTGTTTTCGTGCAATCAGTGGTTATTTCAGGTTGTTATCTCTTAAGACGCTCCTGTCTCATTCACTACGTTTGCTTACCGGCTACCGCCCCCCCCCCCCCTCATTGTCATGATTCTGCGAAAACCTCGCGTGATCACCGAACCCGCGACAATAGCCTACATTCTCAAAACATCAAAAAATACCGCGGAGTGTGCGTGCGTGTGCGCGTGCGTTGGGGCGTGCGTGCGTCCGCCTGTGCATATGCACACGCGTGCACAAACTGCTGGGCGCACATCCGGGCACTTACTGGCAAAAAAATTACCGATAGTTGGCATTGTCAGTAATGCACAGTTTGAGCGCAACTCTTCACACAACACCTGCCAAGTGGTGTGCTACGCTGCTAGCCGCCCTCCAGCATCTTCCCTGGGCAGCCACCTTCCAGGCAGCATTTAATTCGCTCTGCTTCTTGGACAATCCGTTGCGCCCACTGCAACGAAGAACGCAGCAACGGGCACATAACAGCTGCGCTCTAAAATACATTTTCACCCATCTTCACTTCCATCCCCCCCCTCCCCTACCGAGGTGGATTGCTGAGGTGGAGGTGGATGTAGCCGAGGTGGATTGCTGTGAATGCTGCTCCACGTATGCCGTAGCCAAAGCGTTTTACGAAAGAACACCAATAAGAATAAGCCTATCGCCTCAGACACAAAGCAACCCGAAGAGAGGATTCTCGCACAGCTTCCACCCTCACCTTTCGACCAGGTTACTCCGTGGCACTCGCGGTAAGAGAGGACGCACTATGTCCGCCGCTATGGACGAGGGCGGCGCTGGTGAACACTGTCAAGGCTCGGTTGCACTACACGTAAGCACCCCAGAGAGCAGAAGATTGGGCATCCTTCGTCGTAGTCCAGTTGGTAGAGCTGCGGACGCGGAATTCGGAAATTTTGGGTTCCGATCTCAGAACCGGTGGCATGTGGTTCTTTTTTCTTATTTGGGACCAATTTTTAAAAATAATTGCCCTCTAAAGTCTCCATTGATGAAAACCATAATTTTTTTTTAAATACATCCCCTATGCTCATTGGTTTCGGTCATTGGGGACTTCCGTAATGCGCGGCAGCCGCCCGTCGGAGAATTCACGACCCAGCAGTCCGAGAGCAGCGTGACGAACGTGCCCACTAGCGATTGGCATTAATTTCTTTGTATAAGCAGAAATATTTCTGCTCACCGGCATAACACAAAATCATTGCATCGTAGTTACATTTCATTGGAGTAGCATCTTTCTGGGAGTAAACATTATCGCGTGCCAGCGAGCGCATGTATTTCCTCATTGCCTGTTCGTGTCCTGGCTATTTATTCATTTCTATTTAAGTATCGCTACCACTGCATCAAACCCGCCTTTCCTTATTTCCTTCACGTGCCACCAAGAATGTTCGGATTATTAAGGCGGAAGCCGTTAATGTCTCATCGTTGTAAGCAGCAGTTGTCGACAGAAAATGTCACGCTTTTCAATTGGTGGAAACGGTCATGACGTCACAATGCGCGAATTTCAAACGGGGCCAATTGTACTTTGGCTAGTAACCATGCAACCAATTGAAGGGATCGTATAGTGATGCTCCAATTAAGTGGGACTGAGCTTAGTTAATTGCTTAATTACCCAATTAGCCTAATTAGCTTTACTAGTCAGGCCATATAAATAAATAAAACCGATTAAGAAATTGGTCGAGCTCAGGAATCGAACCCCGGTCTTCGGCGTGAGAGACGAGCATGCTATCCACTCCGCCATGCCAGCTTTTTTTTTTATTGCCTGTCTTTGGCTCATGACATTGCACAACAAAAATACACATAACGCTATATACATACGACACTGTCGTGGTCAGCCAGCACGAGACTGGCTTCGTCAGCTTAAAATTCCCGCAACATACACAACGGCTCTAGTCTTGAGAGCCACTCGGGAGGCTCCGCAGCTGCTTTTTGGATTGCAAGAAACCAGTCCATGCTTTCTCGAAAATAAATTCGGGCCGGTCGTGCGTCTTTGTCACAATGGTAGCCTGCCATTCTGGAGCGCCATATACAGTGGAGGCCCAAGAGCATTATGGGATCAAAAGGTGCCCCATCCTCATTATCAGTGCTTAAATAGCGAATTCCGTGCGCGTCAAGTGGTAGCTCTTTCTTTATGGTCCTTTGTAACACGTCCCAAAAATAAACCCCTTCCCAGCAGTGCAAAAAAACATGGTCTATTGTTTCAGGCTGTTTACAAATTAAGCAGTTCGATCCCCACGGTAAAAAGAAATCCTTTCCCTCTAGAAACTTTTTAACTGGTAACGTCCCGGTATGTAACTTAAAAAAGAAAGTCTTTACTCCTGGTGGCACCTGCATTTTCTTCACCCTTTTTAAAACATCCCCTCCCGGGCCTCCACTGTACAAGGCCCTGTACATGGGCTCTGGGAAAACAATATCACAAAGATCATTGTACAACTTTTTCCTTTTGCTTTTCCACAAATAATCGGTGGAAAAACGTGCCGAAAGAAACCGAACGCTTGCTACAATCTCTTTGTAGTAACCAAAAGTTCCACCAGAGAGCTCTTTTGTGGATACCACAAACTCCGGCAGCAATCGCCGCAGCTTCACTTGGCACACGGTGCGCAAGAACGGGTCTGTGACGTCGCGAAAAAACAAAAAACGGTTCACCAGCTGCCTTAAAAAGAGGTGCCCTAGCCCTAGCCCCCCATCTTTTACCCTCTTGAACAGGTTCGTTCTGCTACAACGTTCCCATTCGGACGCCCATATGAAAACTGCAAAAATCCTGTGTAGCTTCTGAACGTTCACACGCGAGCAATGCAAAACCTGCATCACATACCAGAGTTTGCTAATAAAAAAAAGATTGCAGACTGTAGCTCTGGCGAAAATTGAAAGGCTGGTGCCTTTCCATTTCCCAGCTCGGTCACGTGCGTCTTTAGTTTGCTCTTTCCAATAGTCCTCGCTATCGCGATAAGCATCGAGCGGAACGCCCAAATACTTGCCCGGGGTCGTCGCCCACGGTACGTTGGCGAAATGGTCCGGGTGGGATGGCCACCATCCATGCCAGAGGCCAAGGCACTTGGACCAGTTAACCCCGCTACCTGTGACTTTGCTGAACGCGCGTACACACGCGACAGCTTCACTTATGCTCCCCTGATCAACCGTAAATACTGCAACGTCATCTGCATAGGCCAGCAGCTTAACTTCAGCTGCTTGTAACCTAAAGCCTGTAACCTAATACTATTGTAAAACCTGTAAACCTGTAACCTAATACTATTGTTTTCTATGATTTGCATGCACAGCGTTTCGATGTAAATACAAAACAAGAGAGGGCTGAGGGGGCAGCCCTGACGCACCGAACGCTGCACGCTAATGCCCCCGCCCCCCCCCCCCCCCCCCCCCCCAGACTCTTGTTAACGATCAGTCTTGTCGTGCAGTTTCGATACGCCAGGGCTACACCCTTACGGATAACTGAACCGACGTTCACATGGTCTAAAACGGTAAACAAAATTTCATGAGAAACACAATCAAATGCCTTTTCAAGGTCAATCTGAAGCATCGCTACTCGCCCATTGATGTCGTCACAGCTTTCAAGCACACTGCGCGCTTTGTGAATGTTGGAAAAAATTGAGCGCCCTTTGATTCCACATGTCTGGTGGGGTCCAACAATATCCGATATCACTGTCTGCAGTCTACGCGCCAATACCTTCATAAAAATTTTGTAGTCCACATTAGTGAGTGCTATGGGTCGATACGCTGTAACCAATTGTAATTTCTCTATATCATCCGTTTTAGGTATGAGCACTGTATGGGAGATCCCAAAAGACGGAGGCAATACGTTTATTTTATAGGCTTCATTGAAAATTGTACACAGCACTGGGGCAATTTCGTGCTTAAATTCTTTATAAAATGCCGCACTGAATCCATCTGGTCCTGGTGATTTTCCTAGGTTTAACTGATCTATCGCGTGCTCTACCTCGCTGTGAGTTATTGTTAGTTCCATTTTCTTTTTGCTTTCTTCGTCAAGCCGTGGCATTGCACCAAGAAACTGATGCGTAAAGGCTACTGCGTCTACAGGAGTCGATGAAAAAAGCCTCCTGTAGTATTCATTAAAGGCTTCTTTGATGTGGTCAGTGTCTGCCGATAAGATACCCCCCCCCCATTCTATTTTATCGATGTGATTTCTTTCAGCGCGCGCTTTTTCTAGACCAAGAGCACGTTTCGATGGCGCTTCGCCAGCAGCTGTGTCTTCCGCCCTTGCCCTCACTAGTGCTCCGCGATAACGCCGTTCTTCCATAAGCTCTATCTTTTGTTTTGTTTTCCTGACATCTTCTATCCATTTCCCAGGCTCTTTGCATTCCTGCTTCATCAGCGTTTGAAGCAGTGCCCTTAGCTCAGCTTCGTCTTGTTTTTCCTTATAACGGATACATGTCGCCCTTTCTATTGCTTTGATTTTTAAAGATTCTTTACTTAGCTCCCACTGTTGCCAAATCTTCAGGTTCTTGCGCGGGTTTATTTTACCTATTTCATCCTTTACTGCTCTGTAGTAGATTTCGTCTTGAAGAAGCGTGTTGTTTAGCTTCCACATTTCCCACGAAAATGCCTTGCTTCGGTTCACACTTCCCAGGCAGCACTCAACTAAACAGTGGTCTGAGAAGGAGACTCCCACAACTTCATAATGATTGCAAACAGGGGCAAGGTCGACTGATGCGTAAATACGGTTCAGCCGTGCATGGCTTGAGCCCTGGAAATGAGTGAACTGCACTGTCCGCGCACCCTCAATAAGTTCAGCCACATCCTCAAGGTTTCCGTTCTCGATCATTCGCATCAACACTTCAGTGCTCCTGTCTCGAAACCCCCGGATGCTTGACCTATCGCGCGCATTAAGAACACAATTGAAGTCGCCTAATACAATGAGCCGCCTATCCGTACAAAGGCGGTCTTGTCGGTTTTGGAAAAAGGCAACCCTTTCCTCAACCACATTCGGCGCGTACACAGTAACAATGCGCCACTCATTGCCGTTCAGACAAAAATCAAGCACAATACACCGGCCATACACACACGAAAAATAAGCCTGCACCTCTAGCCCCGGCATCTTCTTTACAAAAAGCACGCATCCAGCCGATGTTCCAACTGCTTGACTGACGACAGCATAAAATCTAGTCGTGAAACGTCGCACCATGCTGTCGGTTCCTTCGTTGCCGTCCACTTTCGTCTCCTGCACGGCCAATACATCTATCTCGCGCTCCGTAATAAGTCGGTACACCTGACCTTGTTTTTTCCTTGCCGCCAGGCCCCTCACATTCAATGTAGCGACTCTAAAGGCGGAGGCGGGAGCCATTTTTACGCAAGAGGAAGGGACCAACAGCATGGTGCTTACCTTCCACGTCTAGCGCGCAGCTAGACGCCACTGTTGTCCGCCGGTATCATCCGGCGCAAGAACATCAGTCTTCTCGAGTAGTACCTTGTCTGCGGAGGAGTACCGTTTGTCGGCCGCATAGTTTAGGCGTGGCCGGAACGACGAACGCCGGGCTTGAGTCGTCTTTGCAGGGGGCTCCTCGACGCCGGGTGCTACCAGTTTGTCCCCTTCGGGGCTGGCCTGGTCATGGGGACGCTTCGCCGGGGTGGTAACGGGGGGCGTGACGCTTGTTGTGCGGGCGCCGGTATTCTCGTGGTGGTCCTCGTTCAGGTCCTTTCCCTCGTCGACCACGGGCTCTGATGGGCACGCTCCGTTCTCTGGCGTCTCGTTAGAGACGCCGAGGGAGCCTCCCGTCGGCTGTTGGCTCTCTGGTTCGTCGGCCGCTTTGGTGTCGTCACTGGGAGTCCCTGACGTCGCAAGTGTGGAAGCCGACTTGCCCGCCTCGTCCGTACCAGTGGCTGCTTCCTCCGCCTCGGCGATGTCCATGAGTTCCGCAGTGTCGTTCGCCTTTCCGACCCCGGTAGCTGACGCGTAGGTACGGACGCAGTCCGCGTCCACGTGTCCGTAGCGCCTGCACAGGGAACACCTGGGCACCTTGCAGTCGCGGCGAACGTGACCCGTGCCGTGGCAACGCAGGCACTGCATCGGTCGCCCAGGGACAACAACGAGGGCCAGCTCACCGGCTACTCGGACCTGGTGTGGCAAATCATCCACCTTAATTCCCGGCTTCAACTTCAGTAGCACGGTCCTGGTGGTCGAGCCTTTCTCCTTCAAGCCTTGGACACGCCAAAGCTCCCGCGTCACCTCCGTCACGTTGCCGAACGCCGCGAAAGCAGTCCGGATGTCTTCGTCCGCCACACCATGCAGCATCCAATGCAGGCGCAGCTTTACCTGCTGATCTTCAGGGTCGAAAATAACGCACCGGCGCCCTTTCACTTGTAGCTCTTTGCAGGCAGCAAGTTTCTTCGCAGCTTCTGAGGTGCTCATCGTCACCGCCCACACGTGTTTAATCTGATACGCCCCCAACGCCACGACGTCGGGGAGCGCACCAGCGTTGGCCAGGGCGTCCCGAAAATCTTCCACCCTGTAGGGCCTCGCTCTCACGTCTCCGTGAAGAAACACCGTGTTAAGAACAACACGTCCTGTAGGCAAGGTAGGCAAAACAATTTCATATTCCTGATCTGCGTCGGCAGCTAACCTGTTTCCGCGGCCAGCAAGTGCCGCTATCGCCGCTCCGCCGGAGCTCATGATCCTGCGTCCGTCACGCTCGGTGGCCGGAAGCTCGAATGCTCCGCCATGCCAGCTCGATGGCTTGGAACGAACAAAGGCGCGTCTAGTGAATACGGTGTCTTCACTCACTCTCATCCTCCTCCATTCCCTTCCCGCGAGGTTCAGGTGTCCACCGACAAATGAGAGACAGATACATTTCCTTTCCTCAAAAACCAATTTACTGACGAGCGAGGCGAAGAACCGAATGGGCGATGGCGTTCTATGGACTCCTTGGCAGCGTTGCAAGACGCTGTCGCGTTCCACTCTTAGCGGCATCAGTGACCACACTTTAGGTCAAAAAAGTGCCGCCCTGAATTTTGTGAGACAGTTACTGCGTAATTTCCTTTCCTCAAATACAATTTTCATTTTCTTTATTACGCCTCCTCTTTATCTATCTTCTTTGACTCCCACTTCCTCCCTTCCTCTACGGTGCGGTTCAGGTGTCCACCGAGATGACAGAGAATTACTGCGCCATTTCATTTCCTCAAAAAGCATTGCGTTAAAGGGGCAAGGCATCGCGCTGAACGGGTGGTGTTCCGTGGACTCCCTGGCAGCGCTACAACGCGCTGTCGCGTTCTACTCCTAAAGGCGAAGCTTAAGCGTCATTAATTAGCAGTTAATTAGTATTCAGGCATTAATCAGTAATTAACCATTAATTAGTGATTTGTCATCACTTAGTAATTAGTACTCAATTATATGTGACGCTACCAGTGCCACAGAAGCAGTCAAAGTGGTGCGGAAAACGCTTCCGCCTCTACCCACTTTAGACAGTCAAAGTGCCCCCTGAATTTTTAAATAAAAACTGCAATTTGTACTTTTTTTAGTTTGTAATATATTAATATATTATTAATATCTGAGGTTTAACGTGTCAAAGCGACGTGCAGTCTATCAGGAATGCTGTAATGGAGGACTCCAGATTAACGGAGACCTGCTGTGGTTCCTCCAAGAGCGCTCGCATAGGACAGCACATGCGCGTTTTTGCATTTAGCCGCAACAGGAATGCGGCCTCGCCACCGATATCGAACCCACGACCTTGGCATCAGCAGCCGGGCATCACAGCCATTGAGTCATACTGAGACGTCTTATTCAGTGTCTGCTCTCTGAGGCAAGGAATGCCTCCGAAAGTACCCTGCGAATACCTCCGAGCACCCTTGAGGTCCCCCCCCCCCCCCCCCTTGTTCATTTTGTGATTATCCGAAAGTAAATATTGCACAGCGTGGTTCGGTCGTTGCACCTACGTTTCACACACATATTTGTCATACACGACACAAACAAAGGAAGCAATTCTCACTCGGAGCTTTGAGTTAGAGCAGTGCCAACAATTCGATTCAAGCTTTACGCAAACATGTCAAAGGGTGGGTGCAATTACACCCAAGGTTTCACATCAATCTGGCCTACAATCCTTTAGCATTACCGAAAGCACATTGCAGCAGTGCCAATTAGCTTTCTCCCTATACACAGACTTCCTTCATTAGTTTTGTTGTTGCATCCTAAGCAACAATTCTGGACGAAAGCATTTTTGAACGGGAAACCTTTTATGAACGCAAGTTTTTAATATGAAGTAAGATTTCACTATAACAATCAATATATCTGTATCGGGGAACTTCTTCAAGGCAGGTGCTTGAGAGCTAATCTTCCAGATTTTGGCGCTGTGCAGACAACTGTGGTCAAGAAGCACCATCAGAAGTGTGGCGGAAAGCCTCTGCCACCTTTGGCTGAAGGTTCTGTCGTGAGGATCCAGGACAAAACATGGTCAAAAAAAGGCACTGTCGTTGGGACTGCGGCTCCCAGGTCCTACAAAGTGCAAACCGAGGATCGGCGGGTGTTTAGGCGCAATAGGCGGCATCTTCTGCAAACCCGTGAGAAGTGTGCAGAAGACACTAGTGATGACGACAGCAGTTCGTCCGAGCGTGGGCCAGATAACTCCGGCCAATCTGCTCCGAATATCTCGCCTGGTGCCACAGCACGAACATCTGCTGACTTCCCTCGGCAACAGTCCGCCACCGACAGCTCGGCGCTCGGAGGCTGTGGGAACCATATGCCACTAACTCTGCCTGGGCCCACACCGGTTCCAAGAAGGTCGGCACGGACAGCAAAGCCACCTCAACGTCTTCAGTACGACGCTGCTTTTAATCAAATAGCTTGAACATTTGTCGTTTTCATTACCCCTCGGAAGATGTATCGGGCATGCGCTGTCTGCCTTATCGTGTCAGCGCATTGTCTTATCAGTGCTACCGCAAACTGTACGCTTGGCACTGCTACTGCCCCGCCCCCCTCCATCGCCTATAAAAGGGCGTGCTAATAAACCCTTCCGGTTCTTCTTGTTCCTGCCACCATGTAGTTGCCTCTATCCTTAGTGCGACACACATCACGATACAATATCCACAGATCACCCGACGGCAGCCTTGAATTTTTTTTCTCTAGTAACATTTATTTATGATAGAAAGCGTTCCCGATTGGTTTCCTATGGCAGTCTTAACTTTTCGATGGGATCGATAGAAACATTTTAAAAGAGTTACTTTTGTACATATCTGAATAATGGACCATTACCATTAATACTTTCAAAAGAGTACCTTACAATTTTCCAATTTTCGAAATTTTTGCCCTAGAATGCTGCACATGTAGACTTGATGCGATTTTCGCACTGCCTAGCGCAGACAGATTTCGGTGGGCAAATCGACTCGTTGGGACATGTTTTTTTTTCTGAAAAAAAAAAAGCATGTCGTGCTGCCAAAAAAAAGTGCGGCTGAACCGAGTCGTCAACCAGTTAAGAACGGTTTCTTTGACTCGTTCCGGTTCGGGATATGTTGCAAGATGGCAAAAAAAAATGGGTTCACTTACAGTTGAGGGCAAAAATACGGGTTCGATTCCGGTTTCGGGTTGAGGTTCCGTTCCGGTTCGACACCCTGGTTCCCTATCTCCTTTTGCGCGCTTTCCTGTCCTCGTTTTCATCTAGGGTGCGAAATGCTGCATATTCACAAGTTTCACTTGCGGACAACACCCTCAATTCACAATCAGGCGCTTCGTTTTCTAGACAATGCAACGATCTCACCACATTTATTTATTTACAGTACCCCTAAGGGCCCTCGTGCGAGGGTATTACATAGGGGGGGGGGGGGGGGGGGAGCGATACAAGCATGAAAATACGACACAGGCACTTGAAACAAAACACATGTAATAACGAATCATGAAATAAAGCTAGTAATGTACACAAATTACACAACAAACAACGCAGAATAAAATACTCAGTAAATGCACACAATACGATAAAAACAAAAAATCTGTTAGTCCATGGTTTTCTTTAACGAATAAAACGCACGAGTAAAACGCTACTGGCTTCTCGCCGCAGGGTCCTTCCAATCTCGTAGTTCAAAGAAACAGTGAGACGTTCCTATAGGTACGCATTGACTCCTCTTCCTCGGTACACTGTGTCCGAGATCAGTTCCCACATGGCCCTTAAGGCCAACACACGACACATGACTTCAAGTTCTGGAGTACTGAAAATACCCATGTTTTTCGGTAACCGAACAGAAACCCTTCCTACGCTCTCTGCTTGTCCGTCCTAAAAGAAACAGCCACACGCGGAGGCTAACCTCTGGAAGACACCGCGAGGAGTGCGTGCAATTTTAGCGACAAGAGAGATTGCAAATTTGGAACTTTTTCAACAACGGTTCTATACAGAGGACGAAGAGAATTGAAGACAGTGAGCAACCCTGGGCGTATACCACGGCTCAATGGGATGGGGTCGGTTGGCTGGTCACTGACTACAAGACTGGCTTCTAGATCGTTGTTCAGTATAGCCTCAAGACGTCTATCATGAGCTTGGGGAAGCCGAAGCAGTCTAATGCTCTGAAAAAGTAGTCCCGCTCGAAGTGATCAAAGGCTTTTTCTTGGAACTGGGACACGAAGGCACCTGAGACCTGTGTACGCGTAGCGAAAGTAAACAGATCGCGAGTTAAGGCTAGCGAAGAAAATATTGTGCGTCCAGGCACACAACATGTCTGAGCATTGCTTATTAGATCTGGAAGAACCGATGTTATGCGATGCGCTAATATCGCGGCTAGTATTTTGTAGTCAGCACTGAAGAGGGAAACAGGCCTCCATGCCTTAGGGTCAGACGGCACGCCACCACTTTTCAGGAGGAGTACGATTAGACTCCCGCGAGATGTTTCCGGCCGCCTCCCGTCAGCAAGAAGACCGTTAAGCATTGACAAGAGGTGAACGTGTATCTCAGCGAAAAATTGGTGGTGGCTGAGCTTTGGTTAAGCCTGGTAGGTTGCGAAAGCAAAAGCGCAGCGCCTCCAACAGAAGGAACGCAGTGCGCCGCGTCTACAGGTCACGCGTGGCTACGAGCCGCTGCGCGACGACTCGACTTGGTATCCCATCTCTCACCCTGGTATGACGTCAGAGGTCATTTAAAGGTCAAACGTGGCTACCAGCCGACGCTACGCGAAAGGCCGTTCATGAGCGTAGTATTTCTTTCGCAATACAAGGTTTTGTAGAAAACAAGTGGGGGTCCTTTCACGAACTGCGCAATTCAAGGCACCGGCCGGCGTGGTCAGCGGACACTCGTGTTGTGCGGCGTTGCTCTTGCACAGTAATTGTGGCCAAAAAAAAAAACATTTCTACCTTGCCGCCGTCGGAAACCGCATGAGTTTCGCGTCGAAGACCGACACAAAAACAGTCTACGGGCTAAGACACGCCGCACGCTCAAAGGCACTGCCGCGGAGACGAGCGGCTACTGGGGCTTCCGGTCTCGTCCGTCCTCGACAGCACCCTCGGCCCATGAGCCCGCGCGAAGTCCAATTGAGCCACTAAACAGAGTTACTAAGGAAACCGCTACGTAGTTCCTGGGTCAGCTTTCGCCTAGGGTCTGTTTTTATGAATATTTTAACGACGCGACGAGATCTCATGACGCAACCTGGCCCTTTTGGAGGACGCATACCGTGTGTGCACTCTGATTTTTTATTTTAACGGTCAGGGGGCCGCGCGGACGCAGCCGCTCACTACCAAAAATTTGCGTGTGCCACCGCCTTGAGCCCCGGCAGTGGCAGGGTCAGCGAAGGCGCAGTGCAATGCCTTCGCATCGCCCAGGCGGGACCCCCTCCATGATCAGGGCCGCCAACACGCCAGGACAGATAGTGCCGAACAAAATCAAGGATCGCGTTCCCATTGGATAAGACAGCTATACGATTGGCACTGCGTACTGTGTTTTGAGTTAATGATATAACCGGAACAAACGTGTAAACCACTATAGTTAAGCGTTTTAGCTTTTTGACGCGATTTAGCGCAAGACCTTTAGTCACTGTGCTGCTTTTTGAGCCTCAAAAGGGACGAAGTTTTTTTAATTACGTTGACACTTTTCGGCATATTTCGTTCTTCCAGCGGCTAAGATGCCATCTATTATCAGATTCTGTCTTCTTTCTCAGTCTTTCGTCGCTCCATGAACTTCTCTCGAACGCGGACAGATGGCGTCATACGACAGTGTGTGCGCCGGGTCAAGGCGTAAAGGCCTACGCTGTTGTGGCTTCCCCCGAGACTCGGAGCGAAGAAAAAAATGGGAAGCCCAAGTTAAAGCCGGATCAGTTGAAAGCAACTGACCCCTCATATATCTGCGAGGTAAGTTGCAAGACAGTATAGTTATAACTGTCCGTATTTTGCAGTGAAATAAAATATACTCCACTGGGCTGTTGCCGCGTAGGTAGCGTATAGGTAGTACGCGCATACTTAAGGGCGCGGGCGTGTTTTTTGTTTTGAACGTTGCTTTTCTACGCTAGTAGTGCCCTGATATTGTAGAGTCGGACGAGAATGATTTTTGGTCGCGGTCTAACATTAGTAAACAATGGCAACATCGCACACCTGTTTTATATTTTCACGGGAAGCGCTGGTGTTTCTTTTGCAGAGAAGTTGACATCACTTGTGTTTAAACAACAGATTTAACTTATGCGTTAAGCGAAAATGAACGAAACACAGTTTAGGCGTTCGCTATTTGCGTCTGAAGGAACACAGTGATTCGTCTGGAGAGCGCGGCTGTTGTGTTAGCGCAACTCGAAGCACTAAGATTTTCTCTGAGCTCTCAGTAGATACCATGCGGCTCTCGTGCGAAAGTGTACAGCAGATGTATTTTACATTTGTACATGTTTCGACCGTACTATTCGTAAGGGATGTAGCCGATGTTATGTTTTCGGGTATATTTCCACAACGCTATTCGTAAGCCGAATTTTAATTGCATGTTCGTTCCCGATTGTGGCTGCTATTCTGTGACGGAGCTAAATGACTAAGCATGATGTGCTGATGTAAATGTGTAGTTAACACACATTATGCGACTGAATTTTTTCCTGGGATTTCTGGCTCGGCGTCCGTCATAGCCTGTGCATTGCTTCGAAACGTGCGAGGCTCAGTAATACAGCGGCAGTTATATGAAAATTTTCTTTTAAGCGCCTTAAATAGCTGGTTATTAACTGCTACAAGTAATTGTTCGTATCAGTCTAAACAAATGTCAATAATCACATTTCGTGTCTTTTTTTTTAAGGGCACTTTAAAGGAGACTAGTTTGAGAGAAATCGACAGGATGGACGCCGCCTGTTGAAGTCTACAGCTTTGCCGATGCAGTTAGACTTTAGACGTGAGTAATAATTGTACTGGAGCGTATTATTTCCACGCTTTCCGGTGACTAAAAAAAAGCCATTATTTTTTTTTATTATTTCAGCTGAACCCAAGCGAATAAAAGTCCCTACGAGACGGCCTGCAAAATGTGGACCTGCTGGCGAGGAAGGCACCTACTCCTCCTCAACTGTTCCTGCAGAAGCTGACCATGACGACCCCGCTGAACTCAGTCGAGATAGGACCTCAAGAAAATGCAGTTGGACATGAGAGCAATGAAAGTACTCTCTCGCTTTCTGCATGTGAGCTACGAAATCCTCTGCAGGACATGAAAAAGAAAAATGCTGAATTGCATGACAGCTTCTCGTCAGCGAAAAAGAAGTTGAAGGCCACTACCAGAAAAACAAAGCGGCTGGAAAAAGATCTCTCTACGCTAACCAAAAATTTGAACTTCTTAAATGAGGACCAGAAGGCTGCCTTGAAGAGAAAAAGCCCGAAAGGTAGTACATGGAGTGCAGAAACCAGATAGAAAGCGCTGCGCCTCCAATTTGATGTGGCTCTGCAGGTTACGACTTATTTTTCGAACAGGGTAACCCTCTTACCTCACGAAGAACGCTTTGCAGACGACTACAGCACCTGTCATTCTAGCCCGGAGTCTTGAATGAGATAGTAAATATGATGAAAGTGAAAGTGGCCGCAATGTCAAACATTGAAAAAAACTACGTCATATTTCTGGATGAGATGGAGATTCGGAAGGGAGTCGAGCTAGACCGAAGTGGTGACGGCTTCCTTGGCAAGGTGACGCTCCCTGAAACCGATCAAGCAGCAAACCATGGTTGGTGGCCTAAACACGCGCTGAAAGCAGGTGATTGCTTATCACTACACAGGTGCTTTTGTGAATGGAGAGAAGCTGAGAGACTTTGTCTTCCATTTAATTAACCTTTGTACAGACATTTCTTGGCGTGTGCTGTGCGTGACATGCGACATGGGGAGTTCAAATCGTGCTATGTGGCGAAGCTTAAACCTGTCAGGCTCCCGCTATTCTGTCACTACGTTCACTGTTCCCCATTCATGTGACAATTCTATGCCATTGTTTTTTTTATGCCGGATCCTTCACATGTACTAAAAAATATCAGAGGGCACTTCGTGCGAAAAGATCCGATGAAACTCAGTGAAGAGATGGGGGCCAAGTACAATTTACCAAGCAGTAATGTGTCGATTTAGTGCGTAGAAGCACTGCTTAAGTTGGATACAGGACAACTGAAGGTGGCACCTAACCTAAGTGCGCGGCACATTTCCAACGGCCACTTTATAAAGATGAAAGGACCCACGGCGGTGGCTCAGTGGTTGCGGCGCTCGGCTGCTGACCCCAAAGACGCGGGTTCGATCCCGGCCGCGGCAGCCGAATTTCGATGAAGGCGGATTTCCAGAGGCCCGTGTACTGTGCGATGTCAGTGCACGTTAAAGAACCCCAGGTGGTCGAAATTTCCGGAGCCCTTCACTACGGCGTCGCTCATAGCCTGAGTCGCTTTGGGATGTTAAACCTCTGTAAACTAAACTAAACAAAGATGAACGGGGGGGGGGGGTGTAGCTGTCCAGTTATTCCGGGAAGCACCTGCAGCTATCAGGTACTTTGTGGAGCGGAAGAGGCTGCCGCCCGAGGCTGGAACAACGGCGTGGTTTTGGGAAGTAACTTTCGATTGGTACACAGTTATGACTGCACGGCATCATGTTGTTGCTCTGAGCTTATCAAATGAAAGCAAATATGAAGACGTTATTTCAACGCTGAAACTCGCTGTCGAAGTCATTTACAGCTTAGGCATTGACATCAAAAAGGTGTGGAAACCATGGCAGGAAGGTGGGCTAATGTCTACTGCTGTAGTGCTTGAACTTCAAGATTTTCTGCTAAAAAAATGTGGCTACGCATTCCTCTTGACAGGACGGTTGGCCCAAGATTGTCTGGAGAACTTGTTTTCGGTGATCCGGATGCCTTCGCCCTTGCCCAGTGCATATGATGTCAAAATTGCCCCCAGAATTGTATCAGTCAGCCAGTTCCTGAAGGTACCTAAGAAGTCTGGTCATGAAGCTGACGACAGCAACCACTTGGTGGATTTCTTTTCTGCAGAGATTCAAGAAGTCCAGAAAGAAATCCAAGAACTCTTGCACAATGAAGACTTCACAGAGGTTGAGCCATTGTCTCCTGTAGACAGTGACATCGTTGTTCACTTCGCAGGGTATTTGGTGAAGCCTGTTATCTCTACAAACAAACCATACTCTACCTGTACTGAGACCCTCACTGCTGATGAGGCTTCCGATGAGCATGCTCTTGTGCAGCTCAAGGAGTACAATCAAGGTTCTAGAAACCTGGTGTATGTGAGCCGTGCGGTACTGCACTCTGTTTCTTCCTGTGAATGTGCCTTTAAGAAATTTTCAGAAGAAAATGATATTTGTCTTTTCGGTCACTCAATCAAGACGTTGACGAGTCTTACTGAGCGATCAGTTTCTTTGCCACCTAACGAGTGTTCTGATCACCCAAGCGTTACGAGAAAACTGATGTGCCGTTTTGTTGTCATGCGACTACGTATCTACCTCCGCTGGTTAAGCGAGCCTGACGATTCAGACGACGGTTATGGCAGCAAGACTCTGGCTGGCGTCAATTTGCCCTAGAGTACATTGCATTAAATGTTACACCTCAATGTGCTTTTTTACCACTCTGTCTCGTTCTGCTATTTCGTGGTTTGCATCTTTTTTTTTCATACTTTGTTTCCATGTTTCGGCGAAGGTTACACCACACTGTGCACAGCAACATTTTTATGCGAAGCATACTTCTTTAGCTACCACTTCAGCCCTTCACCGTGGTTATGCGCCTCCAAATCACGTGATATATGACGTCACACCACGTGACACGATGACGTCACGACAGTAGAGAAACGGGGGCCCACCTCGCGCCGTCGCTGTGGTTGTGCGCCTGCAAATCACATGATACATGACGTCACACCTCGCGACACGATGACGTCACGACAGTGGAGAAACGGGGGCCCACCTCGCGCCGTCGCTGTGGTTGTGCGCCTCCAAATTACGCGACACGATGATGCTTCGCATTCTCCAGGCTTAACCAAGTTAAGCCTCAGCCCTTTTTTTCCCCGAAGTCTTGCTGACTTATTTCGTGGTTTGAACCTTTTTTCATGCTTTGTTTTTATGGTTTCCTTTAAGGTTACCTTTGGTTTCCTTTAAGTTACATGCCCCACTTTTCTGTCCCTATGTCTGGCTTACTTGTATCGTAGTTCGTGTTTTTTTTTCATGACCTGCAATTACACTTGGCATTAAATGAATAATTTGCATTGTCATTTGTTTTGTTCCCTGTACCCTGTGTAACAGGGGAGGCTGACAAGCTATGCGACATATTTGTCTTCATCAGTAATAAAGATCAACTTTTAGGTGACAGTTATTTTTCGAACAGCCTAACCCATCAACAGACAGTTTTGTAGACAGAATAGCAAATACACGCATAGCTAACGTTAAAAACCGCGTTTTTTTTTAACAAAACCCTGTGGTCTATTTTTTTAAGAAACGTGACTTTTCAATGTCTATTAATTAGATTTCGAATTTAAAATTTTCAGAATTACTGCAGATTTTAAATGACTGAAATCCACCCTTTTTTGAGCAGGTTTACATGCATGGTTTATTAATGAATACCGATTGGCTTGAATAAAATAAAGATGAAAAAATATGTGCAGAATTATGTTTCACAAACTGAGGAATCGCAGGAGAACAACCGGTGCGAATGTCCATGGCGCAAGCGAAGTGTGCATGCGAGCGCACGCAAGAACATTCGGTGGTTGTACGCCCCTCATAAAAATGAAACGAGTGAGAAACTTCCAATAATCCTTTATGCTATCGCCAACGAGGGGCAATTCGTTTCAAGGCGAAAGCCTTTAATGTCTCATCGTTGTAAGCAGCAGTTGTCGACAGAAATGTCACGCTTTTCAGTTGGTCGAAACGGTCGTGGCGTCAGAGTGCGCCAATTTCAAACGGGGCCAATTGTACTTTGGCTAGTAACCATGCAACGAATTGAAGGGATCATATAGTGATGAACCAAGTAAGTGGGACTGAGCTTAGTTAATTGCTTAATTACCAAATTAGCCTAATTAACTTTTATTGTCAAGCCATATAAATAAATAAATAAAACCGAGTAGGAAATTGGTCGAGCTCGGGAATCGAACCCCGGTCTTCGGAGTGCGAGACGAGCACGCTATCCAACTCCGCCATGCCAGCTCGATGGTTTGAAATGAACAAAGGCGCGTCTAGTGAATACGGTGTCTTCGCTAACTGCCATCCTCCTCCCTTCCCTTCTGGAGAGGTTTAGGTGTCCATCGAGATATGAGAGACAGATACATTTCCTTTCCTCAAAAACCAATTTACCGACGAGGGAGGCGTAGAACCGAATGGGCGATGGCGTTCTATGGACTCCCTGGCAGCGTTGCAAGACGCTGTCGCGTTCCACTCTTAGAGGCGAAGCTCAACATCTCAACCGTCGCCGCGGTGGCTCAGGGGCTATGGTGCTCGGCTGCTGACCCAAAATACGCGGGTTCGATCCCGGCCGCGGCGGCTAGAATTTCTTTGGAGGAGAAATTCTAGAGGCCCGTGTACTGTGCGCTGTCAGTGCACGTTAAAGAACCCCAGGTGGTCGGAATTTCCGGAGCCCTCCACTACGGCGTCTCTCATAGCCTTAGTCGCTTTGGGACGTTAAACCCCGTAAACCAAACCATCAACGTCTTAACCACACATCAGTGACCGCACTTTAGGTCAAAAAAGTTCACCCCCCCCCCCCTTGAATTTTGACGGGTGTCCACCGAGATATGTGAGACAGTTACTGCGTAATTTCCTTTCCTCAAATACAATTTTCATTTTCTTCATTACGGGCCATCTTTGTCTTTCTTCTTTCACTCCCACTACCTCCCTTCCTCTACGGTGCGGTTCAGGTGTCCACCCAGATGGCAGAGAATTACTGCGCCATTTCCTTTCCTCAAAAAGCGTTGCGTTCAAACGGCAAGGCCTCGCGCCGAACGGGTGGTGGCGTTCCGTGGACTCCCTGGCAGCGCTACAACACGCTGTCGCGTTCCACTCCTAAAGGCGAAGCTTAAGCGTCATTAACTAACATTTAATGAGTATTCCGGCATTAATCAGTAATTAACCATTAATTAGTGATTTGTCATCACGTAGTAATTAGTCCTCAATTACATGTGACGCCATCAGTGCCACAGAAGCAGTCAAAGTGGTGCGGAAAACGGTTTTGCCTCTACGCACTTTAGAGAGTCAAAGTGGCCCTGAATTTTTTTTCTTTGTTCCACTGTGCCAACTAGAACTGTATAACAATAATTTAAGTGTACTTTTCTTACTGTTGTTTTCTCCCTTTGTATCATATGCCCCAATCCTGCAACAGCCTCAGCATGAGGCTAGCAGTATGTACTAAATAAAATAAATTTTTGTTTGGCCTCGAGAAAGAAAACGCAGGAACAGTGGCAACGTCGGTATACGGCGGCATCATTTGTATATACCAGCGCCCGCCCCATAAGCAGATGTAATTGCGCCTTTGTGAGCAATAAACGGGCGAGCAACTCGCAGTTACCCTTTGAAAGATTAGAAAGCAGACAGACACCAGTTTTTGCGAGCAGAAGAAACGGAAACAGCCCGCGCGACGGTAACGAAACCAGCCGCAGCGCTCGGGCGGCTGACGACACGCGGGCGTTAACAGAACGTGGGAATTAAAATCCAGAATATCGTGGAAAAACCAGAGGCATCAATTTCTTCTATCCGCATGGAGCAGCAGCACGTGCCCGGCAACAGATCTTTAAAATATTAGCGCGTTTTTCAAACCAACAGACGGAACAGTATATATGTTCAACATCGACCACCTAGGGCTCTAAAATTAAGTCATGCAATTATGTCTTCGACCCTCGGATGTTAAAATGGCTGTTATGAGTGAAAAGATACGCAGTGCGATGTTGATGAAAAAGACTGTTCCAGTCAAAAGCACTCTCACGCCCACCGAGAGTATCGGCGGCGCCGTTACACACGCTAGCGCAGCTGATCCCGTGTGATTCAATATGGCGGCGCCCGCGATGTTGTCTCCACCCTGAACGGCGGTGCTGGCATCGAGGCACCCTAGCACTTACACACTTACCGACACGCTTGCCCCACTTGGCGGCAACTACGCGTATTCATTACGAGTGGTGCCACGCTCTCCCGTTGCACGGGGCTGGCGCACGGCATACTAGGGAGAAAACCTATCATGCACTTGGGCAAGCCGAAGCAGTCTAATACTCTGAAAAAAAAAAAAAGTCTCGCTCCATGTGATCAAAGGATTTTTCTTGGCCCGGGGAAACGAAGGCACCTGAGACCTTGTACGCGTAGCGAAAGTAAATAGATCGCGAGTTACGGCGACTGAAGAAAATATTGTGCGTCCAGGCACACAACATGTCTGAACGTTCCTTATCAGATAAGGAAGAGCTGATGTTATGAGGTGCGCTAATATCGCGGCTAGTATTTTGTAGTCAGAATTGAAGAGGGAAATAGGCCTCCATGCCTTCGCGTAAGACGGCACGCCACCACTTTTCGGGAGGAGTACAATTCGACTCTCCCGAAATGTTTCCGGCCGAATCCCGTCAGCAAGAAGACCGTTAAGCATTGACAAGAGGTGAAGATGTATCTCAGCGAAGAAGGTTTTGTAGAAAACAAGTGGTAGTTCTTGCACGAACTGCGCAATTCAAGGCACCGGCCGGCGTGGTCGGCGGACACTCGTGTTGTGCTGTGTTGCTTTTGCACTGTAGTTGTGGCAAAAAACAATTCGACCGTGCCCTCGTCGGGAACCGCATGAGTTTAGCGCCGACGACAGACGCGCACGCTCAAAGGCGCAGCCGCGCAGGCGTCCGGCTACTGGGCTTCTGGCCTCGTTCTTCCTCGCCTGCCCCGTAGGCCGAGAAGCCCGCGCGCCCGAAGTCTCGTGGCGTCACAATATAATCTCTAACGCATTCGGGCGCTCAGATTTCACCTCACTAGCTGACGCAACCAGCTACCTTTCGAGAACGCCTGCTGCGCCCGAATGCGTTAGAGATTATATTGTGACGCCACGAGACTTCGGGCGCGCGGGCTTCTCGGCCTACGGGGCAGGCGAGGAAGAACGAGGCCAGAAGCCCAGTAGCCGGACGCCTGCGCGGCTGCGCCTTTGAGCGTGCGCGTCTGTCGTCATCTGTGTTTCCTTATTTTTGATTTCAACGGCCGGGGGGCGCGTAGCCCCCCACTACCAAAAATTACTGCTTTCCACTGCCCCGAGTTATTGCAGTGGCAGGGGGTCAGCGAGGGCGCAGTGTAATCACCTCGCATCGCCCCTGACGGGTCCCCCCCTTCCTGAACGGGGGGAACCTTCAAGCAAGGTAAGGAATAGCGGATTATGGCAAGGACCGCCGTACCCATTGCCTACGACCGCTCGTACAATTCCAGCGCGTACTGGGCTTTGAGTTGACGACACATCCGATGCCAAACGTCTAGACCACTATATTTAAGCATTTTAACTTTCCGAGGATATTTAGCGCAAGACCTTTTACAGTGCTGCTTTTTGAGCCTCAACCAGGGACGAAGTTTTTTCAATTATGTTGAAATTTTCGTGAAGTTTTCGTTCTTCCGCCGGCTAAGGCGCCGTCTATTATCGAATTCCTTCTTCTTTCTCCCTCTCTCTCGTTGCTCCATGCACTTTTCTCGAACGAGGACAGATGGCGACATACGACAGGGTTGGTCAAACGGCCTCATTGTAACGAAAATCGTAGATCTTTCGGCCCTCATCCTCTTCTAGCTCGCCGCCGGATAATCGAGCCTCCCATTGGCCGAGGCGCCGTGGTCACATGCTAGCGCGCGCTTTTTCGCTCCGCACCAGACGCCGGCGGGGAAGCGTTTCTCCAGCATCGACGGTGTCAGCGCGCTGCGAGCCACCGAGCTTCTGTTGCGCTTACGGGTGAAACAACGGCAGGTAGTGGTTAAAAGTTTTTCGTCATTCCGTCTGGAAAAAGCAATGCGGCTCGCCGAAAGGTTTGGCTGCCGAGGATCGGCCAGGCAAGCTTGCCGTAGAACAACGAAGGTCGCGGGATAGGTATGTCGCTTCACAGTCGCTCACGCTGCGCGCATCGTCCTGATGGCGTAATGAGGTGGGTGCTGCGGGGCGAATTTGTGCGCCGTCCCAAGCGGTTGTTACTTTCCTCAGCTGCGCAGCGAATGTTCCATTCATCACCGAATAACCGGCTCCTGTGTCGACTAGAGCGGTAACTTTCCGGCCGTCGATAACCACTTCTAATTCGGATGTCCTCGGCGTCGGGTCGCGGCTTCGTCGGGTATGTGAATGCGAATGGGCGTGCGCTCGAAGCTTTCCTAGGTGGCGGCGTCGTTTTGAAGGCGTTTTGCATCGTGGTCGAGGTTGTCATTGTAGGCGGTGTCTTCATACGGCGTGGTGGCTGGAGGATCTTCGTCGTTTCCTCGGCAAGCAACCTGACCTCCAGAGAATAATTTGTTTAATTTCTTCAACGGGGCTAGGGGAGCTTCCTCCGACAGCCGCGGCGTAGCTGCGTACCGGTGATGGAAAACGTGCGGTGGACGGCGACGGGTTAGCGGCAGATACGGCTTGACGACATGTACTCCCCTCTGTTCAGGTAGTCGTCGATTTCCCGAGGTCGCTGGCCGGGGAATGGTCGTGGGGCGTATATGGCGAAACCCCGCAGGCCGATGCGCCTGTACGGGCAGTGGCGAAATATGTGCCCGGCGTGGCCACAGTGGTCACACAGTGGGCGGTTGAAGGGAGTCTTCCACTCGTCGTATTTCCTAGAGCTGTTGCGTCGCTCGTGAGGTGGGCGTGTGGGATTTCGGGACCGTCGTTCCTGTAGACCTTGTGCCCGTCGAAAAGGGCCTAGGTGGTCTCGTCGGGGCGGAGGACTGCGTAGTGCGGCGGCGCAGGTCATGGCATCAGCTCAGCTATAATGAAAACGAAATAAACAAAATGTATTGCAGCGGAAAATTACTATCTTCTAGCGCAGTATTATAGTGAACTAGAAATACGACTGGAGATCATTGCAAATACCTTCTATATAGTTCTCTGCACGCAGTATATAATGATAACACGATTTTACGAAGATGCTCTCGAACCAGGAGGATTCGCGCGATTTGCATTTCCGTTTCCGGTATACCACCGCCTGAGCTGTTAGTGTTAACTCGGGAGAAAGCCCACGTGCTCCTGCTGTGCGTGCCGTCGTGGTTCTTTGTTGCTGAAACTCTGAAACATGCGAAAGGTGCGTAATCGCGTTTTTTTCTTCTTCTACATAGGGCTTTTTGATACTCAACATTAATCTGTAAAAAGGAGTAGAAACATCTGGCGGCGTGCTCTAAGAGACAGCGAAAACACGGCCGCATTTGTAACGAGCCATGGCTGTCTTACTGCTCTCGAAGACAGTTAAGTCGCTTTGGATTAGAGCTTGCGATCGATGGAGGAAACGAAAAACGGGGCTGCACTTTACATGATGTGGAATTGGGACGTATTGAAGACATGACAAAGTGCATACTCTAGTCACACGTTCGTTCTTGGGGCTTGCTTCCCTTGGAGAAGGTAACTTGCGCATGCAGTGTGGATGCGAATTTACATTCTTAGCAGCGGTTGAAAATTATGTTCCTATCCTTTTTTTGGTCATCAGTGGTCGCGGGCGCCTACAATGCGTGACGAAAGCCCATCACCACCTGCGATACGCAAGGTAAGTACAAGAAACGTAAAATTTGAGTGGCAGAGCTGAAACGCGTTTTCGTTCCAGAAACAAACAAACACACAACATGAGGAGCCGGGACCGTCGCACCGCACTGTTCCGCAAAATGTGAGAATTTATTAAATACTATGGATTTTGCAGTGTGATTTGTAAGCCAGTTCACATCCAGCGATGTTTGCTAAACTCATTATGTTACCTGTCAACAAGACTGTTGTCTGCGCAAAATTAAGGAAACATATCAAATACAGACTTTGCCCTGGTTGCACAAAGCTTGAGCCAATTAAGTTACCTGCTTTTGCATGAAGGCAGCCGAAAGTCTGCACTTTTACTCACAGTTGCGTTCCTTGACAGTTCACCTCATGCATGGAAATTGCCTCCACTGGCTCAACTTGCCCTGACGAAGCATAGATCACTAAGCAGACTTTTCTTGAAATGGTACAGGCTTAAACCTAAACTGATTATCATTTTCATTAGTCAACTCGATATTAAGATGTACAGCAGATACGAGATGCAAGTGTGCTTGCAGACAATTGCGCATTGCAAGTCAAAGGAGATGATTGGTCGTCTATTTTTGTTTTAATGGCATCAATGCTTCTCCAGACAGCTTTTCTACATGTCATGAGACAGCAGTAAATAAAAGAGAAA
Organism: Amblyomma mixtum; assembly: GCF_055824585.1. NCBI lineage: Eukaryota > Metazoa > Arthropoda > Arachnida > Ixodida > Ixodidae > Amblyomma > Amblyomma mixtum. The sequence continues at coordinate 293,321,687 of NC_143014.1, forward strand.
ATGTCTCAGATGAATTTTGTAGGCTGTCTGTTGAAGTTTCTGAATATTTTTCTCACAGGTGTTTTGTGACAAGCATACAAGGCCACTCGTCTATGTCTTCAAAGATGAAAATGATGCGAGTTAATGCACGCATGCAAAGCCCTCCAATGCACAGCCAATGACAACAAGATAATGCATTAAGCCATGTTCCCCCCTTCTTTTAACAGGTTACTATCCATCAAGAAACAGTAGTGAGTGGACAGACAATGGAACTTGTTTTTGTCTTGCTACATCGCACTCTGCTGCAAACATTGAAGTGACAGCATGTCTTGCCAGAGCAAAACAGAGTGAACTGCACTTGACTAACACCCATTTTGCCCTCCTGGGGACAGCACCAGTTCACCATTGACCATCTTTACATCATATCTGCCACCATCAATTAGCTGCGCACAGTTAGACATTGCAGGACATGTAGTTTCCAGCAGTGCATTGTCACTACAGGTGCCGTCGGGGTTTGCAGACAGCTAAGGATGTGTGCTACTCGCTACCATCCTGACTGTGCCAGAGTAAGACCGTTTTTTTTTTGCGAATGCTGCTCTAGGATTATTTTCATATTTTATCCCGTGTTTTGTGGCAGCATTCCCAGGAAAGGAAGGGTTGGACAGCGCAGCAACTACCTCAGCTGGATCGGTGCTTTCTTTTTTGTGGAGTTCTCTTTAAGTTATATACCGTAAACCGCATCCTTCTTGCCATGTGCCATAGCGGACACCCCTGTACTCTTGTTGACTGTTCAAGTAGAGTCTGTCCATCAATTGACAAAACTACAAACTTATCACAAAAGGCCCTGCATGACACGCAGAATTCAGGAAGTCCCGGGGCATCTCCATGTGAGTGGCGAGGTTGCCTTGGCTTATCATCTGCAGGTGCTTCACGAGGAATAGCAGTTAATGTGCTATGAAGAAGGGTGGCTCCAAGACATAAGGCAGTCATATGCATAATGTAATGTGTTTTGGGAGGCAAGATTACTTGTGCTTGGTGAACATAAAAACAATGTGAACATGACCGATCAAATGCTAGACATGCATTTGTAAGACACCGCAATTTACATAGCTTTACAACACACATGCAGCAGAAATATAAATGGAAGTGGGTGTGCACATTGAGTAAACAATGAGTGCTGTCACATACAATAGCGCCTGCACCTTTTCAGTCGCGACAACTAATTCAAAGACAGATGTTGATCACACTAAACTGAAAGAAATGAGAATTAGGTGCTTACTAGGAGCGTTGAAAAGGTCAGTGAAGGTACTCCTCGTGATGTGTTCTTGCAGTTTTATCAGCTGCAAAGAAACGCAACTTTCTTGTCGGTGCTTTGCTTTGGGGATCCACTGTCGTGTTCTGCAGTTTCAAACTCATATCTTGCAGAAGGACACGATAAGCATTTTGTTTCGTTCCCCGATTCCATTCTGTAGCGTGATCTGTACAGGAAGAGCAGTCATCCCTGAAGAGAATGTCATTTCTGCTTTCCACAGAAGTGTTCCAATGTGGCTGCACACACGTGCCTTTCGAGCCACGCAGGAACACCGTGCAGCATCCACTTGGCCAGTATTCTTCACACAGGCCCACACAGTCCACGCCTCTGATTAATGGCTTGTGATGGCCTAACCTCAGCCTTCAAGTACACAAACTCATTCGCTTTATGGCAGAGCACTTGGCCTACCCAACCACTCCGCACATAGTTGCACAATTCTAAGCTCTTGTAAGTTTTCGCTTCTTTGAGGTGACAGGCTTCACTTTTGATTAAATAGAACACTATGTGAGCACTTAAGATGCTTGACCACTGCTTCCTGTCATGCAAACAATTCTTCACATGTAGTGGGTGCACACGTCATGCCATCTGAAGTATAAGAGCAGCAGATCATAAGTCTGTAAATGCAACACCAGTCATGTTAAATGGAAGAAAAACATTCTATTTTGCCTTGAAAAACTGCCAATGATAAATGTACTTCAGCTAAAAACTATATACCGTGTTAAGAGGGTATGGTAGGATAAATGGGTTGTCATGGTTTCAGCTTTATAGCTCATCAGCTGTTACATAGTTTGTAAAATTTTGGTTGTTGAATAAGAATGCCTTTGGCCTTCTTTTGGTGCAGTTTTTGCACAGCAGGCTTTTAATATTTCTTTGTATTTGAGGACCAAATTTTAGGCTGCAGTCTAAAATTAAATGTACCTTTTCTCAGAAACAAAATGCAGGATGGCCGTGAAACTATGAACATTAATTTCACAGGATAGTCCTTTATATGAAAAATAATAAAAAGGGTTTCTGCGTCCACCTCAAAAGAAAAATATATTACCCTGCCTTGACACCAACCGTTAGAGATACTTCCCAATGAATTTTTTTTTTCGGAATAATTTGCAAGGGATTTTAGTAGAAGTTGAGAAATTTTAGCATAATCAGCCTGATAGGTTTCGAGAAAAGGTATATCAAAGTTTGAAAAATCCCAAAAAAGTGATTTTGGGAAAAACACACTTTTATGTTTGCACACAGAATAAAACACACCAAAATGCACCACAAGAATACACACACTTTCTGGCTATTTTAGTAACTTCCCCAAAGCCTTCATGTTTCTTTTTTTTACGACGTTCCTTGCTTTCTGGTGAACTTCCAATCTGCCCTTGCAACGCGCTCCTTGTCAACCCGGTGCAGGCCAACTATACAGAATACACCTGGCGTGGTGCCAAGTGTTTTCAAGACGTCAATTTATGCACTATTCTCGTCATTATAGTATGCTACAGCGTCACAAGTGGCTAGTTTTAATGTGTCACTCTAAACAAAGGTTGTTTTCGGACATTGGCACCAGATCATCTGATTCAAGGAGTCACTGCTGTTCTGTGTCCTGCCGTGCAGGCACTTGCTTAGAAGGCCTGTCAACGACAAAGCTTGGAACAATGGCTTGACTGCTTCCAGAACAGCGGTTGGCAAGCTGCTTTATAGCAATATCCCTCAAGATTTCCTTCACTGAGGGCATGGTTGTATCCACACCATGATGATGCTCCCTTGGGGCACAGTCCATGATTTGGCTTTTCATCAGTGGACAACTTATGGAAATAAATTGCCCACACAGCCTTTCGCATATTCTCAAAGCTGTCAGTATTCTCACATATGGACTTGCCATAATAAAATTCCAGCAGTCAATGTCCTTTTCTGTGAGACGACCTCTTGCATCCATCAGACAGCTTCTTACCCCGCAGGGTAGTATTGAGGTTTCTAAACCTGGTCTCCATGCGCTTTGTACATGGCCAACACACTCGTGCTTTTAAGTATCTTTGCTGTAAAGTTTTGATTCTTTGACAACAAAGTATGCGTTGCTGTCCCCGTCACCGATATATTTGGTGTACATAGCGCCATGATCTTGAACAGACAGCGCAAAAATCTTCACAGCATCCGCAGCCCCCATACCTTCAGAGGAACCAATATGCGTGTCTGTGCACTTTTCTTGGCTGCAGTCTGATTGGAAATTCCTTGAGCACAGATGGCAGAACTTAGTCTCCACTTCGCATTCTAGCACCTTGCCGCTGTCCGCTGATATAAGTGTGACGATGCCATTCAGGGATGAATGCCCTCTCTTCATCCACGTTCCATCCACAGTAGCCGCAATTCCCTCCGGTTCGTTACTCCCAGGCGTGTCAGCCTTCACCTCGTCAACAGCCCAGGTGATGCTTTGTGAAGCCACGGCCTCTGTTGCACGAAGTAAGCGCGAAGTGTACAACGCAAATTTCGTAGGCGGCGGAGGCATGTTCATAGCAGCGCATATCAGATGGCCAGCCAGCAGTCCTTTCGCACACGTTTGTTTCACATAAACAAACCGTTGGTTTACTTTAAACGTGCCTTTTTGGGATTGCTTAGATGTTTGGAATGAGCTTTTCTCGCTACATGCATTGTAACAAACATTCATGGTGCACACCAGTGCACTTCTCCCGCCAGTGTGTCCCGTTAGGTTAAGCTCATCTTCCCTGCAATCTTGCACAACGCAGAATTCCGACGAAAGTCGCGGAGGATCTCAGTACCAAGAAAGCAAAATCCTGAAGAGGTAGCTGCTTCGACGTTAACAGTGTCACATGGCGCACTCTCACCTATTTTCGAGAAACTAGCTCTTCGATGCGGTGGCTCCTGGTTCGCTTTTCTTGTGAACTGATGGCCGCGGAACTTTCTCTTCCTCGTTCGCTTTGAAGCTGTTCTTGCCACAATCAAGCACAATACGCGGCCAAACCAAGGTAGATCAAGCGGGCAAAATACCAAACAACGTTCAGAAAGCACATGCGCAGATCTCAGAACAGAAACCAACGGCTTCGTTTCAACGAGCTACAAGAGCACACCTGGTGGGAAAGCTTAGAATTACAAATCGTGAAAATGGCAGACATTAGATAGATTTCACCGAGTTAGCCATATATGTTACAAAAATGTAAATGCATAAAAAACATATGATGAAAAACGTGTAAACAAACCGTCAACTCTGCCATTTTTAAACACCAGGAGGCACGGTTCTAGGCGCCATTTTTAAATGGCTTCGAGTGTTCCTGCGCGCTCGCCACTGCATGGTTTTGCTCCACACAGTGTGTTGCATTCTTTAGTAATGAAACTAAGAAATTGTATTTTTTAGTTGATTTACCCTACTATACCTCCATAAAACGTGCACGCTATGCACTAGTCGCAACAAAAATAGAGTCCGTTACAGGTGCATTCCTCGACATAATGAGAAAATAGGCAGAACTACGCGCTGTTGATACACATCAGTCGTACGGTTATAACGGTTCATGAGCGTGGACTACTACGCGCTTTTCTGGAATGTAGCTGCCTGCTTGAAGGCAAAATGCACGTAGCAATGAATGCTGGTACGATTTTCACGAGTGTTTCAGCGCCATGCGAACGCGCAGCATGTCCCCGCAACTAGGCATGTGGATGTTTTTTCTCTGCACAATGAAAGATTTTAAGGACTGCAACCAGATTTTCACACGAAGAGCTCCGTAAAGAGCTCGTGCAACTGCAGAGAAAGCTGCTCGCGTGCGGTCGTCTTCAGCGAAAATGCGGCTTAGTGCCAGCATGCGTGATATCTCGCCAGCCGCTCGAGCAAGGCGAGGCTCGCCGTGGCGTTGACGGTGCCAATCGCCAAAATGCTGCGTTTTACGCCTGTCATCGACAGATCAGTGCTAATAGCCACTAGCTCCAATGAAATATTGCAATATCTTTGCTTTGGAAAAACTGGAGGAAAAACATCCTCACGCGAGCATTGGCACTCACCGAGATCGATGGTATCGCCAGTCGTCGTCGTACGACTGCTGCTGGCACCACCTTTCGTGCTAACGCTACTTGCAGCCGGTGCCGCCATTTCGCACACTCAACGAAAGTTTGTGTGCGTTCTAAAGTTGCCGAGACGAGCCAGGAAATTGAATTAGCCATGAGAGTCGGCGCAACATGATGCGAAGCTACAGCGGAACAACGGCAAACAAACGTTGTTAACAGTCCAGCATGGTACGGACATTGAGTTTTCGATTCTTCCTGCAAGCCGGAGCTGGCGCCTACTCAATGGGTCAATGGTTATATTCAATGGTGGCGCCTGTGCGTCCAGAATAAAAGTGTTAATATGAACTTGTATGATCCCGTCCACAATAACCACTTCTTGGTAATGGCGCATGGGGTTTAGCGTCTCGGAGAGAAATATATAGGCAACGAGAGACGCCGTGTGAAAAGTTCCAGATTAATTTAGACCACCTGGGGTTCTTTATCACGCGCTGACATCGCACAGCACATGGGCATTTTTGCAATTTGCCTCCATCGAAATATGGCCACCGCAACCAGGATTCAGTCTCGCGACCCTGCGATCAGCAGCCGAAAGCCAAAGCCACTATGGCACGGCAATGGATGGAATAACCACTCCCAGACATCCACGCGATATCAATAAATCATGTCAATGAATGTTAACTGATTTTTTTTGTTGTTGGCCAGTTCGCAGTAAAACGTCGTCGTATCGATCATTCAAGCGTCTGCAAAGAAATGATGCTGAAAACTAATTCCTCTCTCCAAGAGGCGTAGCGCGCTTAGCGCACGCATATCAGTTTTGCAGCAATCAGCCTAGTGATGGAACCATAAAAGCCATCTCATTTGACCTTGCAATGGAACCATAAACGCCATCCCATTAGAAAGAGGATCAGTGCAGTGATTTTTATTCATTCTCAGCACATCAACGGCGCTTGACTAATTCGAACCCTTAACTCTACAGCTGAAATACCGCAAAATTTCGTACTGCTTTAAGTAGTTCCAATCAGCAGTGCTCATATCCTATGTTGTTCGAAGCACGCGTTCACGAAGCCATCAGCCAGCTTTAGCTGGATACACTTTCAGGATATTTTCCTTCGTGGGGGTGTGCGGAACAAGCCGGAACCTTTAAAAATGACGCATACGTCTTATGAGCAATGGCAGCATCAAATGACTAGCATATCCTTGGTAGATTCACTGAAGCTCATAGGCCAGGTTCGTGAAGCAGCTCGGTCCACTGGAGTTGTGCAATGAGAACCCCACCCATCTGATCGCCAAGCAACTCCAAGATATCCATTTCTCAGTAAAGTTTATCCTCTGTCTCTCACTCCAAATTGTGCCATGTGTGCTAACGTGTGGCAGGCATTTGGTTGTGGCTTTGGCTATCACCCTATACACATGCTTTGGTGCCGCCGCGGTGGTTCAGTGGTTATGGTGCTCGGCTGCTGACCCGAAAGACGCGGGTTCGATCCCGGCCGCGGCGGCAGAATTTCTTTGGAGGAGAAATTCTAGAGGCCAGTGTACCGTGTGATGTCAGTGCACGTTAAAGAACCCCAGGTCGTCGATATTTCCGGAGCCCTCCACTACGGCGTCTCTCATAGCCTTAGTCGCTTTGGGACGTTAAACCCCATAAACCAACCAACCATATGCTTTGGTTTTTACATTACGGCCTTCGTACTACCTCCTTTTAGCTGTGCCGAGACCACATGTGTCAGCGTGAAGATTGCGCCTCGCACAACTCTTCCATCGTGCGTGGACACAAAGCTACCAGAGCGTCTGCTCCCGCGGCAACCCGACCTTCCATGGTTCGTTGCTGCGGCGCTGCCATCGTGCTCCCAAACTTGATCTTCGATTCCTTATAATGCATTTTTTGCACTAAAATAAAAAGAACCTCAGAATGCCACGTTAACGCATACTGACAGCCTACAATTTAAATTACAGATTATCTTATGTTACCAGTAATGAAAATGAAATAAACAAAATGTATTGCAGCGGAAAATTACAATTTTCTAGCGCATTATTATAGTGAACTAGAAATATCCACTGTAGATGATTGGAAATACCTTCTAGTTCACTGTACGCAGTATATATTGATAACATGATTTTACGAAGATGCTCTCGAACCAGGAGGGTTCACGCGATTTGCCATTTCCAGAATACCACCGCCTGGGCTGTTAGTGTTAACTCGGGAGGTAGCTCACGTTCTCCTGCAGTGCGCGCAGTCGTAGTTCTTTGATGCTGAAACTCTGAAACGAGCGAAAGGTGGGTAATCGCGTTTCATTTCTTCTACACAGGGCATTTGATACTCAACATTAATGTGTAAAAAGGAGTAGAAACATCTGGCGGCGTGCTCTAAGAGACAGTGAAAACACGGCCGCATTTGTAACGAGCCATGGCTGTCTTACTGCTCTCGAAGACAGCTAAATCGCTTTGGATTAGATCTTGTGATCGATGCAGGAAACGTAAAACGGGGCTGCATTTGACAAGATGTGGCATTGGAACATATTGAAGACATCGCAAAGTGCATACTCTAGTCACACGTCCGTTTTTGTGGCTTGCTTCCCTTGCAGAAGGTAACTTGCGCATGCAGTGTGAATGCGAATGTACATTCTTAGCAGCAGTTGAAAATTATGTTCCTATCCTTTTTTTGGTCATCAGTGGTCGCGGGTGCCAATAATGCATGGCGAAAGCCTATCGCCACCTACGAAACGCAAGGTAAGTACAAGAAACGTAAAATTTTGTGCAGAAGAGCTGAAATCTGTTTTCATTCCAGAAAACAACAAACACACAAGATGAGGAGCCGGGACCATCGCACCGCGCAGTTTCACAAAATGTTAGAGTTTATTAAATACTATGGATTTTGCAGTGTGATTTGTAAGCCAGTTCACATCCAGCGATGTTTTATAAACTCGTTATGTTACCTGTCAACAAGACTGCTGTCTGCACAAAATTAAGGAAACATATCAAATACAGACTTTGCTCTGGTTGCACAAAGCTTGAGCCAATTAAGTTACCTGCTTTTGTATGAAGGCAGCCCAAAGTCTGCACTTTTACTCACTGTTGCATTCCTTGACAGTTCGCCTCATGCATGGAAATTGCCTCCACTGGCTCAACTTCTCCTGACGAAGTACAGATGACTATGCAGACTTCTTGAAATGCTACAGGCTTAAACGTAAACTGATTACCATTTTCATTAGTCAACTTGATATTAAGATGTACAGCAGATACGAGATGCAAGTGTGCTTGCAGACAATGTTGCGCATTGCAAGTCAAAGGAGATGATTGGTCGTCTATTTTTGTTTTAATGGCATCAATGCTTCTCCAGACAGCTTTTCTACATGTCATGAGACAGCAGTAAATAAAAGAGAAAATGTCTCAGATGAATTTTGTAGGCTGTCTGTTGAAGTTTCTGAATATTTTTCTCACAGGTGTTTTGTGACAAGCATACAAGGCCACTCGTCTATGTCTTCAAAGATGAAAATGATGTGAGTTAATGCACGCATGCAAAGCCCTCCAATGTACAGCCAATGACAAGAAGATAATGCATTAAGCCATGTTCCCTTCTTCTTTTAACAGGTTACTATCCATCAAGAAACAGTAGTGAGTGGACAGAACTTGTTTTTGTCTTGCTACATCGCACTCTGCTGCAAACACTGAAGTGACAGCATGTCTTGCCAGAGCAAAACAGAGTGAACTGCACTTGACTAACACCCATTTTGCCCTCCTGGGGACAGCACCAGTTCACCATTGACCATCTTTACATCATATCTGCCACCATCAATTAGCTGCGCACAGTTAGACATTGCAGGACATGTAGTTTCCAGCAGTGCATTGTCACTACAGGTGTCGTCGGGGTTTGCAGACAGCTAAGGATGTGTGCTACTCGCTACCATCCCCGACTGTGCCAGAGTAAGACCGTTTTTTTTTTTGCGAATGCTGCTCTAGGATTATTTTCATATTTTATCCCGTGTTTTGTGGCAGCATTCCCAGGAAAGGAAGGGTTGGACAGCGCAGCAACTACCTTAGCTGGATCGGTGCTTTCTTTTTTGTGGAGTTCTCTTTAAGTTATATACCCTAAACCGCATCCTTCTTGCCATGTGCCATAGCGGACACCCCTGTACTCTTGTTGATTGTTCAAGTACAGTCTGTCCATCAACTGACAAAACTACAAACTTATCACAAAAGGCCCTGCATGACACGCAGCATTCAGGAAGTCCCGGGGCATCTCCATGTGAGTGGCGAGGTTGCCCTGGCTTATTATCTGCAGGTGCTTCACGAGGAATAGCAGTTAATGTGCTATGAAGAAGGGTGGCTCCAAGACATAAGGCAGTCATATGCATAATGTAATGTGTTTTGGGAGGCAAGATTACTTGTGCTTGGTGAACATAAAAACAATGTGAACATGACCGATCAAATGCTAGACATGCATTTGTAAGACACCGCAATTTACGTAGCTTTACAACACACATGCAGCAGAAATATAAATGGAAGTGGGTGTGCACATTGAGTAAACAATGAGTGCTGTCACATACAATAGGGCCTGCACCTTTTCAGTCGCGACAACTAATTCAAAGACAGATGTTGATCACACTAAACTGAAACAAATGAGAATTAGGTGCTTACTAGGAGTGTTGAAGAGGTCAGTGAAGGTACTCCTCGTGATGTATTCTTGCAGTTTTATCAGCTGCAAAGAAACGCAACTTTCTTGTCGGTATCGGTGCTTTGCTTTGGGGATCCACTGTCGTGTTCTGCAGTTTCAAACTCATATCTTGCAGAAGGACACGATAAACATTTTGTTTTGTTCCCCGATTCCATTTTGTAGCATGATCTGTACAGGAAGAGCAGTCATCCCTGAAGATAATGTCATTTTTGCTTTCCACAGAAGTGTTCCAATGTGGCTACACACATGTGCCTTTCGAGCCATGCAGGAACACCGTGCAGCATCCACTTGGCCAGTATTCATCACACAGGCCCACGCAGTCCACACCTCTGATTAATGGCTTGTGATGGCCTAACCTCAGCCTTCAAGTACACAAACTCATTCGCTTTATGGCAGAGCACTTGGCCTACCCAACCACTCCACACATAGTTGCACGATTCTGAGCTCTTGTAAGTTTTCGCTTCTTTGAGCTGACAGGCTTCACTTTTGATTAAAGAGCACAAGCACTTAAGATGCTTGACCACTGCTTCCTATCATGTACTCAATTCTTCACATGTAGTGGGCGCATAGTCATGCCATCTGAAGTAAAAGAGCAGCAGATCATAAGTCTGTAAATGCAACACCAGTCATGTTAAATGGAAGCAAAACATTCTATTTTGCCTTAAAAAAAATTCCCAATGATCAATGTACTTCGGCTGAAAACTATAAAACGTGTTAAGGGGGTATGGTAGGGTTTCAGCTTTATAGCTCATCAGCTGTTACATATTTTGTGAAATTTTGGTTGTTGAATAAGAATGCCTTTGGCCTTCTTTTGGTGCAGTTTTTGCACAGCAGGCTTTTATAATTTCTTTGTATTTGAGGACCAAATTTTAGGCTGCAGTCTAAAATTAAATGTACCTTTTCTCAGAAACAAAATGCAGGATGGCCGTGAAACTATGAACATTAATTTCACAGGATAGTCCTTTATATGAAAAATAATAAAAAGGGTTTCTGCGTCCACCTCAAAAGAAAAATATATTACCCTGCCTTGACACCAACCGTTAGAGATACTTCCCAATGAATTTTTTTTTTCGGAATAATTTGCAAGGGATTTTAGTAGAAGTTGAGAAATTTCAGCATAATCAGCCTGATAGGTTTCAAGAAAAGGTATATCAAAGTTCGAAAAATCTCAAAAAAGTTATTTTGGGAAAAATGCACTTTTATGTTTGCACACAGAATAAAACACATCAAAATGCACCACAAGAATACACGCACTTTCTGGCTATTTTAGTATCTTCCCCGAAGCCGTTCTTCATGTTTCTTTTTTTTTACGACGTTCCTTGCTTTCTGGTGAACTTCGAAACTGCCATTGCAATGCGCTCCTTGTCAAGCCGGTGCAGGCCGACTTTACAGAATACACCTGGTGTGGTGCCAAGTGTTTTCAAGACGTCAGTTCGTGCACTATTCCCGTCATTATAGTACGCTACACCATCACAAATGGCCAGTTTCAATGTGTCACTCTAAACCAATGTTGTTTTCGGACGGTGGCACCAGATCAGCTGATTCAAGGAGTCACTGCTGTTCTGTGTCCTGCCGTGCAGGCACTTGCTTAGAAGGCCTGTCAACGACAAAGCTTGGAACAATGGCTTGACTGCTTCCAGAACAGCGGTTGGCAAGCTGCTTTATAGCAATATCCCTCAAGATTTCCTTCACTGAGGGCATGGTTGTATCCACACCATGATGATGCTCCCTTGGGGCACAGTCCATGATTTGGCTTTTCCTCAGTGGACAACTAATGAAAATAAATTGTCCACACATCCTTTCGCATATTCTTGAAGCGGTCAGTATTCTCATGTATGGCCCTGCCATAACAACATTGCAGCGGTCAATGTCCTTTTCTGTGGAATGACCTCTTCCATACAGTGGAAGTCCATCTGACAGCTTCGTACCCCTCAGGGTAGTTGAGGTTTCTAAGCCTGGTCTCCATATGCTTTGTACATGGCCAACACACTCGTGCTTTTCAGTATCTTTCTGTACAGTTTCAATTCTTTGACAACAAGGTATGTATTGCTGTCCCCGTCACCAATATATTTTGTGTACATAACGGCACGCTTTGAACAGACCATGCAAAAAACTTCACAGCACCCGCAGCCTCCATACCTTCAGATGATCCAATATGCATTGCTGTGCACTCTTCTTGGCTGCTGTCAGAGTGGAAATTCCGTGAGCACAGATGGCAGAACTTAGTCTCCACTTCGCATTCTAGCACCTTGCCGCTGTCCGCTGATATAAGTGTGACGACGCCATTCAGGGATGAATGCCCTCTCTTCATCCATGGTCCATCCACAGTAGCCGCAATTTTCTCCGGTTCATTACTCCCAGGCGTGTCAGCCTTCACCTCGTCAACAGCCCAGGTGACGCTTTGCGAAGCAACAGTCTCTGTTGCGTGAAGTAAGCGCGAAATGTACAACGCAAATTTCGTAGGCGGCGGAGGCATGTTCATAACAGTGCATATCACATGGCCAGCCAGCAGTCCTTTCGCACATGTTTGTAGCACATAAACAAACCGTCATCGAGAGATCAGTACTAATAGCCACTAGCTGCAATAAAATATAGCAATATCTCTGCTTTGGAAAAACTGGAGGAAAAGCATCCTCTCGCGAGCGTTGGCACTACCGAGATCGATGGTATCGCCAATCCTCGTCGTACGACTGCTGCTGGCACCACCTTTCGTGCTAACGCTACTTGCAGCCGGTGCCGCCATTTCGCACACTCAACGAAAGTTTGTGTGCGTTCTAATGTTGCCGAGACGAGCCAGGGAATTGAATTAGCCGTGAGAGTCGGCGCAACATGATGCGAAGCTACAGCAGAACAACGGCAAACAAACGCAGTTAACAGTCCAGCATGGTACGGACGTCAAGCTTTCGAGTCTTCCTGCTAGGCGAAGCTGACGCCTGCTCAATGGGCCAATAGTGATACTCAATGGCGGCGCCCGTTTTCCCAGAATAAAAAAGTCTAATACGAACTTGTATGATCCCTTACGCAATAACCACTTTTTGGTAATGGGAAGTGAGGTTTAGCGTCTCGGAAAGAAACATATAGGCAACGAGGGACGCCGTGTGAAACGTTCCAGATTAATTTAGACCACCTGGGGTTCTTTAACATGCGCTGACATCGCACAGCACATGGTCATTTTTGCAATTTGCCTCCACTGAAATACGGCCGGCCGCAACAAGGATTCAGTCTTGCGACTCTGCGATCAGCAGCCGAAAGCCAAAGCCACTATGCCACAGCGATGGATGAAATAACCACTCCGAGACATCCACGCGATATCAACAAATCGTGGCAATGAATGTTAACTGATTTTTTTTGTTCTTAGCCAGTTCGCAGTAAAACGTCGTAGTATCGGTCATTCAAGCATCTGCAAAGAAATGACGCTGAAAGCTAATTCCTCTCTCCAAGAGGCGTAGCGCACTTAGCGCATGCATATCAATTTTGCAGCAATCAGCCTAGCGATGGAATCATAAAAGCCATCCCATTTGACCTTGCGACGGAACCATAAACACCATCCCATTATAAATAGGATAAGCGCAGTGATTTTTTTTAATTCTCGGCACATCAACGGTGCTGGACAAATTCAAACCCTTAACTCTAGGAGCTGAAATTCCGCAAAATTTCGTACTGTAGTAGTTCCAATCAGCAGTGCTCATATCCAGTGTTGTCGGTAACGCGTTACTTTTTTCGGTAACTTAGTAACGTACTCGTTACCATTTCGGAACTGTAACGGGTAACATACTTACGTTAACATTTTTCGGTAACGTGAGGTGTCACGTTACTAGTTACTTTTTATTTAAATATTCCCCCTCCGCCTCTCTTTCAGAGAAAAAAACGGCGAAAATGACGTTGCAAATAAACAAAATCTACAGTTGCTCTCTACGACCCTTGATGTGGCTCGCATGCATGCCAGAAAACGCCTGCCCTTGACGACGCACTAAACTAAAAAAAAAGCACGAACACTCATTCACACACTTGTCTTCACCCCCAAACCACTCACACACACAACCATCTAAAGAGTGGACGCATGCCGAGCCACCAATGGACCATTTGCAGAAATCTGTAAGTCAGTTTCTCCGTAACCTTGTTTTCCAGCCAAAAGGTCTCGTTCCCAGGCGACACTCTCGCATTCTTTGTGGAAGCAGTTTCCTCTTCTGCGTAAACTCAGGAATGTTGCCAGTTTACTTCAAGATGGCCCCTAGAGCCGTCGAAAGAGTCCAATGGTACAGCACACAAAAGGGGATTGCAGTCAACCGGCTGTAGCACTGCAGTAGAGGAAAAAAGGAAATGGGCCTTTGTTCCTGTGCCGGCTGCAGTGATACTAAGCTTTCCAAAAACTTTCTGCTCAACAACACTGTCGCTCCAACTTTCTCCCGACATAGGCATACCACCACCCTTCCCCCCTAGCCAGTACAAGGAACAACGCACTCCTCACAGGACTGTGACCAAGGACGGCCTCCTTCCTTTTCCTGCCTAGAGTCTGTTGCAAGCAGAGTGCGACCATCCGGAGTTTAAATTCGCTTGAAGAATATGAGCATGTCGTCAGGGTTTGAGACCTTCTGGTTGGAAAACAAGCCTTGCAGAGAAGACGAGTTATAGGTTACAGTTACACCGAAGACGCACTGATTAAAATTCATGGCCATGGAGTAACGGCAAAGTAATGTGCGATACTTTTTTTCGGCAACGGTAACGCGTTACCTTTTTTTGTAGGTTACGTAGGGCGGTAACGCGTTCTTTTTTTCTTAGTGTAACGAGTAACGTATTTGGTTACTTTTTTTCGGTAATGCCTACAACACTGCTCATAGCCTATGTTGTTCGGAGCATACATTCACAAAGCCGTCAGCCAGCTTCAGCTGGGTACACTTTCAGGATATTTTCCTTCGTGGGGGTGTGCAGAACAAGCCTGAGCCTTTAAAAATGACGCGTACGTCTTACGAGCAGTGGGAGGACCAAATGACTACCATATCCTTGGTAGATCTCCTCAAGCTCATAGGCCAGGTTCGTGAAGCAGCTCCGTCCCCTGGAGTTGTGCAGTGAACCCCACCCATCTGATCGCCAAGCAACTCGCAAGACATTTGTTTCTCAGTAAAGTTCATCATCTGTCTCTCACTCCAAATTATGCCGTGCGTGGTAACGCGCCTCAGGAATTTGGTTGTGGCTTTGGCTATCACCCTATACATATGGTTTGGTTTTTGCACTACGGCCTTCGTACTACCTCCTTTTTGCTTCACCGAGACAGCGTGTGTCAGCATGAAGATTCCACCTCGCATAACTCTTTGGTCGAGCGTGCACACAAAGCTAGCAGAGCGTCTGCTCCCACGGCAACCCGACCTTCTACAGCTCACCGCTGCGGCGCTGGCGTCGCGCTTCCAAACTTCATCTTGGATTCTCTATAATGCATTTTTTCCGCTAAAATAAAAACAACCCAGGAATGCCACCGTAACACAATTTCAATTACAGATTATATGTTACCAGTAGTGAGAACGAAAGAAACAAAATGAATTGCAGAGGAAAATTACAATCTTCTAGTGCAGTATTACAGTAAACTAGAAACATCCACTGGAGATCATTGAAGATACCTTCTAGTCCACTGTACGCAGTATATATTGATAACACGAATTTATGAAGTTGCTCTTGAACCAGGAGGGTTCACGCGATTTGCCACTTCCGGTATACCACTGCCTGGGCTGTTAGTGTTAACTCGGGAGGTAGCTCACGTTCTCCTGCAGTGCGCGCTGTCGTGGTTCTTTGTTGCTGAAACTCAGAAATGAGCAAAACGTGGGTAATCGCGTTTTATTTCTTCTACACAGGGCATTTCATACTCAACATTATTGTGTAATAAGGAGTAGAAACATCTAGCAATGTGTTCAAAGAGACAGTGAAAACTCGGCCGCATTTGTAATGAGCCATTGCTGTCTTACTGCTCTCGGAGACAGTTAAGTCGCTTTGGATTAGAGCTTGGGATTGATGGAGGAAACGTAAAACTGGGCTGCACTTTACATGATGTGGAATTGGAACGTATTGAAGACGTGACAAAGTGCATACTCTAGTCACAGGTTCGTTGTTGGGGCTTGCTTCCCTTGCAGAAGGTAACTTGTGCATGCAGTGTGAATGCGAATGTACATTCCTAGCAGCGGTCGAAAATTATGTTCCTATGCTTTTTTTGGTCATCAGTGGTCACGGGTGCCTCCAATGTGTGACGAAAGCCTATCGCCACCTACGATATACAAGGTAAGTACAAGAAACGTAACATTTTGTGCGCCAGAGCTGAAATGCATTTTCGTTGCAGAAACAAACAAACATGCAATATGATGAGCCAGGACCGTCGCACCGCGGTGTTCCGGAAATAGTAAGAATTTATTAAATACTATGGATTGTGCAGCGTTATTTGTAAACCAGTTCACATCCAGCGATGTTTTCTAAACTCGTTATGTTACCTGTCAACAAGACTGGTGTTTGCACAAGATTCAGCGAAACGTATCAAATACCGACTTTGCTCTGGTTGTACAAAACTTGAACCAATTAAGTTGCCAGCTTTTGTATGAAGGCAGCCCAAAGTCTGCACTTTTACTCACTGTTGCATTCCTTGACAGTTCGCCTCATGCATGGAAATTGCCTCCACTGGCTCAACTTCTCCTGACGAAGTACAGATGACTATGCAGACTTCTTGAAATGCTACAGGCTTAAACGTAAACTGATTACCATTTTCATTAGTCAACTCGATATTAGGATGTAGAGCAGATACGAGATGCAGGTGTGCTTGCAGACAATGTTGCACACTGCAAGTCAAAGGAGATGATTCGTCATCTATTTTTGTTTATTACAGGCTATTAATCGCGTCAATGCTTCTCCAGACAGCTTTTCGAGATGTCGTGAGACAGCAGTAAATAAAAGGCTTTTTTAGTTTCTTTGTACTTGAGGACCAAATATAGGCTGCAGTGTAAAATTAAATGTACCTTTTCTCAGAAACAAAACACAGTATGACCGTAAAACTTTGCACACTAATTGCAAAGGACAGTCCTTTATACGAAAAATAATAAAAATGTGTTTCTGCGCACCTCAAAAGAACAAAATATATTACCCTCCTTTGACACCACCCGTTAGAGACTTCCGAATGGATTTTTTTTTTTCCGGAATAATTTCCAACGGATTTTAGTAGAAGTTGAGAACATTTCAGCATAATCGGTCTCATAGGTTCGAGAAAAGGCACATCAAAGTTCCAAAAAATTCCAAAAAAGTGATTTTGGGAAAAACGCACTCTTATGTTTGCACACAGAATACAACAGATCAAAATACACCACAAGAATACCCGCACTTTCTGGCTATTTTAGTATCTTCCCCAAAGCCTTTCTTCATGTTTATTTTTTTTTTTACGCCTATCCTTGCTTTCTGGTGAACTTCCAATCTGCCCTTGCAACGCGTTTCTTGTCAAGCCGGTGCAGGCCGACTATGCAGAATACACCTGGCGTGGTGCCAAGTGTTTTCAAGACGTCAATCCCCATCATAACAGTACGCTACACCATCACAAATGGCCAGTTTCAATGTGTCACTCTAAACCAATGTTCATTTCGGAGAGTGGCTCCAGGTCAGCTAATTCAAGGAGTCACTGCTGTTCTGTGTCCTGCCGTGCAGGCACTTGCTTAGAAGGCCTGTCAACGACAAAGCTTGGAACACCGGCTTAACAGCTTCCAGAAAAGCTGTTGGCAAGCTGCTTTTATAGCAATATTCCACAGGATTTCCTTCACTGAGGGCACGGCTGTATCCACACCATGATGATGCTCCCTTGGGGCACAGTTCATGATTTGGCTTTTCATCAGTAGACAACTTATAAAAATAAATTGCCCACATAGCGTTTCACATATTCTCGA
This sequence comes from Amblyomma mixtum, assembly GCF_055824585.1. NCBI lineage: Eukaryota > Metazoa > Arthropoda > Arachnida > Ixodida > Ixodidae > Amblyomma > Amblyomma mixtum. Next base: position 293,339,541 of record NC_143014.1, read on the forward strand.
AGCTATCGGTGTTCTCACGTATGACCTTGCCATAATAAAATTGCAGCAGTCAATGTCCTTTTCTGTGAGACGACCTCTTGCATCCATCAGACAGCTTCTTACCCCACAGGGTAGTATTGAGGTTTCTAAACCTGGTCTCCATGCGCTATGTACATGGCCAACACACTCGTGCTTTTAAGTATCTTTGCTGTAAAGTTTTGATTCTTTGACAACAAAGTATGCGTGGCTGTCCCCGTCACCGATATATTTGGTGTACATAGCGCCATGCTCTTGAACAGACAGCGCAAAAATCTTCACAGCACCCGCAGCCCCCATACCTTCAGATGATCCAATATGCGTTTCTGTGCACTTTTCTTGGCTGCAGTCAGATTGGAAATTCCTTGAGCACAGATGGCAGAACTTAGTCTCCACTTCGCATTCTAGCACCTTGCCGCTGTCCTCTGATATAAGTGTGACGACGCCATTCAGGGATGAATGCCCTCTCTTCATCCACGTTCCATCCACAGTAGCCGCAATTTCCTCCGGTTCGTTACTCCCAGGCGTGTCAGCCTTCACCTCGTCAACAGCCCAGGTGATGCTTTGTGAAGCCACGGCCTCTGTTGCACGAAGTAAGCGCGAAGTGTACAACGCAAATTTCGCAGGCAGCGGAGGCATGTTCATAACACCGCATATCAGATGGCCAGCCAGCAGTCCTTTCGCACACGTTTGTAGCGCATAAACAAACCGTTCGTTTACTTCAAACATGCCTTTTTGGGATCGCTTAGATGTTTGGAATGAGCTTGTCTCGCTACATGCATTGCAACAAACATTCATAGTGCACGCCAGTGCACTTCTCCCGCCAGTGTGTCCTGTTAGGTTGAGCTCATCTTCCCTGCAGTCTTGCACAACGCAGAATTCTGACGAAAGTCGCGGAGGATCTCAATACCAAGAAAGCAAAATACTGAAGAGGTAGCTGCTTCCACCTTAACAGTGTCACATGGCGCACTCTCACCTATTTTCGAGAAACTAGGCCTTCGACACACTGGCTCCTCGTTCGCGTCTTTTCTTGTCAACTGATTGCCTCGAAACTTTCTCTTCCTCGTTCGCTTTGAAGCTGTTCTTGCCACAATCAAGCACAATACGCGGCCAAACCAAGGTAGATGAAGTGGGCAAAATGCCAAACAACGTTCAGAAAGCACATGCGCAGATCTCACAACAAAAACCAACGACTTCGTTTCAACGCAGTCCAAGAGCACACCTAGTAGGAAAGTTTGGAATTACAAATCGTGAAAATGGCAGACATTAGATTGATTTAACCGAGTTAGCCATATATATTACAAAAATGTAAATACATACAAAACAAATGATAAAAAACGACGTGTAAACAAACCGCCGAGTCAGCCATTTAAATGGCGGACTCGACAATCAACGTCAATGGGTCAATGGTTAAATTCAGTGGTGGCACCCGTGCGCCCAGAATAAAATAGGTTAATACGAACTTGTATGATCCCTTACGCAATAACCGCTTCCTGGTAACTGCACATCGGGTTGAGCGTCTCGGTGAGAAACATAACGGCGACGAGAGATGCCGTGTGGATTATTCCAGATTAATTTAGACCGCCTGGAGTTCTTTAACACGCACTGACATCGGACAGCACATGGACGTTTTTGCAATTTGCCTCCATCGTAATGCGGCTGCCGTGATCAGGATTCAGTCTCGCAACCCTGGGATCAGCAGCCGAAAGCCAAAGCCACTGAGTCACGGCGATGGATGGAATAACCACTCCAAGACATCCACGCGATATCAACAAGTCATGGCAATGAATGTTAACTGATTTTTTGTTGTTGGCCAGTTCACAGTAAAATGTCGTGGTATCGATCATTCAAGCGTGCGCAAAGAAATGACGCTGAAAACTAATTCCTCTCTGCTAGAAGTGCAGTGCACTCTGCACACGCATATAAGTTTTGCAGCAATCGGCCTCGTGTTGGAACCATAAATGCCATCCCATTTGAAAGAGGATCAGCGCAGTGCTTTTTTTTTTCTCAGCACATCAACGGAGCTTGACTAATTCGAACCTGATTTCTTCTGAAACAGCACAACGGCACAAAGCCAGAGGACAAGAAAGGACGATACACAGTGCTGTATCACAAGAAATTTCCATTTCACAAGAAATCATGTCAGACCAACGTGCCCATCAGTTATTGTTAATTCGAACCCTTAACTCTAGCAGTTCATATTCTACAAAATGTCGTGCTGCTTTTAGTAGTTCCAATCAGCAGCGCTGATATCCTCTGTTGTTCCAAGCATGCATTCACAAAGCTGTCAGCCAGCTTCAGCTGGATACACTTTCAGGATATTTTCCTTCGTGGGGGTGTGCAGAACAAGCCTGAGCCTTTAAAAATGATGCGTATGTCTTACGAGCAGTGGGAAGATCAAATGACTAGCATATGCTTGGTAGATCCACTCAAGCTCATAGGCCAGGTTCGTGAAGCAGCTCGGTCCACTGGAGTTGTGCAGTGAGAACCCCACCCATCTGATCACCAACCAACTCGCAAGACATTTGTTTCTCAGTAAAGCTCATCCTCTGTCTCTCTCTCCAAATTATGCTGTGTGCGCTAACGCGCGTCGAGAGTTTGGTTGTGGCTTTGGCTATCAAGGTATACATATGGTTTGGTTTTTGCACTACGGCCTTCGTACTACATCCTTCTCGCTTCCCCTAGACCGCATGTGTCAGTGTAAAGATTCCACCTCGCGCAACTCTTCCGTCGTGCACGCACACAAAGCTAGCAGAGCGTCTGCTCCCGCGGCAACCCGACCTTCCATAGCTGACCGCTGCGGCGCTGGCGTCGCGCTCCCAAACTTGATCTTGGATTCTCTATAATGCATTTTTGGCGCTAAAATAAAAACAACCAAAGAACGCCACCGTAACACAATTTCAATAACAGATTATATGTTACCAGTAGTGAAAACGAAAGAAACAAAATGAATTGCAGCGGAAAATTACAATATTCTAGCGCAGTATTATAGTAAACTAGAAACATCCACTGGAGATCATTGAAGATACCTTCTAGTCCACTGTACGCAGTATATATTGATAACACGAATTTATGAAGTTGCTCTTGAACCAGGAGGGTTCACGCGATTTGTCACTTCCGGTATACCACTGCCTGGGCTGTTAGTGTTAACTCGGGAGGTAGCTCACGTTCTCCTGCAGTGCGCGCTGTCGTGGTTCTTTGTTGCTGAAACTCAGAAATGAGCAAAACGTGGGTAATCGCGTTTTATTTCTTCTACACAGGGCATTTCATACTCAACATTATTTTGTAATAAGGAGTAGAAACATCTAGCAATGTGTTCAAAGAGACAGTGAAAACTCGGCCGCATTTGTAATGAGCCATTGCTGTCTTACTGCTCTCGGAGACAGTTAAGTCGCTTTGGATTAGAGCTTGGGATTGATGGAGGAAACGTAAAACTGGGCTGCACTTTACATGATGTGGAATTGGAACGTATTGAAGACGTGACAAAGTGCATACTCTAGTCACAGGTTCGTTGTTGGGGCTTGCTTCCCTTGCAGAAGGTAACTTGTGCATGCAGTGTGAATGCGAATGTACATTCCTAGCAGCGGTCGAAAATTATGTTCCTATGCTTTTTTTGGTCATCAGTGGTCACGGGCGCCTCCAATGTGTGACGAAAGCCTATCGCCACCTACGATATACAAGGTAAGTACAAGAAACGTAACATTTTGTGCGCCAGAGCTGAAATGCATTTTCGTTGCAGAAACAAACAAACATGCAATATGATGAGCCGGGACCGTCGCACCGCGCTGTTCCGGAAATAATAGTAAGAATTTATTAAATACTATGGATTGTGCAGCGTTATTTGTAAACCAGTTCACATCCAGCGATGTTTTCTAAACTCGTTATGTTACCTGTCAACAAGACTGGTGTTTGCACAAGATTCAGCGAAACGTATCAAATACCGACTTTGCTCTGGTTGTACAAAACTTGAACCAATTAAGTTGCCAGCTTTTGTATGAAGGCAGCCCAAAGTCTGCACTTTTACTCACTGTTGCATTCCTTGACAGTTCGCCTCATGCATGGAAATTGCCTCCACTGGCTCAACTTTTCCTGACGAAGCACAGATGACTATGCAGACTTTTCTTGAAGTGCTACAGGCTTAAACCTAAACTGATTATCATTTTCATTAGTCAACTCGATATTAGGATGTAGAGCAGATACGAGATGCAGGTGTGCTTGCAGACAATGTTGCACACTGCAAGTCAAAGGAGATGATTCGTCATCTATTTTTGTTTATTACAGGCTATTAATCGCGTCAATGCTTCTCCAGACAGCTTTTCGAGATGTCGTGAGACAGCAGTAAATAAAAGGCTTTTTTAGTTTCTTTGTACTTGAGGACCAAATATAGGCTGCAGTGTAAAATTAAATGTACCTTTTCTCAGAAACAAAACACAGTATGACCGTAAAACTTTGCACACTAATTGCAAAGGACAGTCCTTTATACGAAAAATAATAAAAATGTGTTTCTGCGCACCTCAAAAGAACAAAATATATTACCCTCCTTTGACACCACCCGTTAGAGACTTCCGAATGGATTTTTTTTTTTCCGGAATAATTTCCAACGGATTTTAGTAGAAGTTGAGAACATTTCAGCATAATCGGTCTCATAGGTTCGAGAAAAGGCACATCAAAGTTCCAAAAAATTCCAAAAAAGTGATTTTGGGAAAAACGCACTCTTATGTTTGCACACAGAATACAACAGATCAAAATACACCACAAGAATACCCGCACTTTCTGGCTATTTTAGTATCTTCCCCAAAGCCTTTCTTCATGTTTATTTTTTTTTTACGCCTATCCTTGCTTTCTGGTGAACTTCCAATCTGCCCTTGCAACGCGTTTCTTGTCAAGCCGGTGCAGGCCGACTATGCAGAATACACCTGGCGTGGTGCCAAGTGTTTTCAAGACGTCAATCCCCATCATAACAGTACGCTACACCATCACAAATGGCCAGTTTCAATGTGTCACTCTAAACCAATGTTCATTTCGGAGAGTGGCTCCAGGTCAGCTAATTCAAGGAGTCACTGCTGTTCTGTGTCCTGCCGTGCAGGCACTTGCTTAGAAGGCCTGTCAACGACAAAGCTTGGAACACCGGCTTAACAGCTTCCAGAAAAGCTGTTGGCAAGCTGCTTTTATAGCAATATTCCACAGGATTTCCTTCACTGAGGGCACGGCTGTATCCACACCATGATGATGCTCCCTTGGGGCACAGTTCATGATTTGGCTTTTCATCAGTAGACAACTTATAAAAATAAATTGCCCACATAGCGTTTCACATATTCTCGAAGCTATCGGTGTTCTCACGTATGACCTTGCCATAATAAAATTGCAGCAGTCAATGTCCTTTTCTGTGAGACGACCTCTTGCATCCATCAGACAGCTTCTTACCCCACAGGGTAGTATTGAGGTTTCTAAACCTGGTCTCCATGCGCTATGTACATGGCCAACACACTCGTGCTTTTAAGTATCTTTGCTGTTAAGTTTTGATTCTTTGACAACAAAGTATGCGTGGCTGTCCCCGTCACCGATATATTTGGTGTACATAGCGCCATGCTCTTGAACAGACAGCGCAAAAATCTTCACAGCACCCGCAGCCCCCATACCTTCAGATGATCCAATATGCGTTTCTGTGCACTTTTCTTGGCTGCAGTCAGATTGGAAATTCCTTGAGCACAGATGGCAGAACTTAGTCTCCACTTCGCATTCTAGCACCTTGCCGCTGTCCTCTGATATAAGTGTGACGACGCCATTCAGGGATGAATGCCCTCTCTTCATCCACGTTCCATCCACAGTAGCCGCAATTTCCTCCGGTTCGTTACTCCCAGGCGTGTCAGCCTTCACCTCGTCAACAGCCCAGGTGATGCTTTGTGAAGCCACGGCCTCTGTTGCACGAAGTAAGCGCGAAGTGTACAACGCAAATTTCGCAGGCAGCGGAGGCATGTTCATAACACCGCATATCAGATGGCCAGCCAGCAGTCCTTTCGCACACGTTTGTAGCGCATAAACAAACCGTTCGTTTACTTCAAACATGCCTTTTTGGGATCGCTTAGATGTTTGGAATGAGCTTGTCTCGCTACATGCATTGCAACAAACATTCATAGTGCACGCCAGTGCACTTCTCCCGCCAGTGTGTCCTGTTAGGTTGAGCTCATCTTCCCTGCAGTCTTGCACAACGCAGAATTCTGACGAAAGTCGCGGAGGATCTCAATACCAAGAAAGCAAAATACTGAAGAGGTAGCTGCTTCCACCTTAACAGTGTCACATGGCGCACTCTCACCTATTTTCGAGAAACTAGGCCTTCGACACACTGGCTCCTCGTTCGCGTCTTTTCTTGTCAACTGATTGCCTCGAAACTTTCTCTTCCTCGTTCGCTTTGAAGCTGTTCTTGCCACAATCAAGCACAATACGCGGCCAAACCAAGGTAGATGAAGTGGGCAAAATGCCAAACAACGTTCAGAAAGCACATGCGCAGATCTCACAACAAAAACCAACGACTTCGTTTCAACGCAGTCCAAGAGCACACCTAGTAGGAAAGTTTGGAATTACAAATCGTGAAAATGGCAGACATTAGATTGATTTAACCGAGTTAGCCATATATATTACAAAAATGTAAATACATACAAAACAAATGATAAAAAACGACGTGTAAACAAACCGCCGAGTCAGCCATTTAAATGGCGGACTCGACAATCAACGTCAATGGGTCAATGGTTAAATTCAGTGGTGGCACCCGTGCGCCCAGAATAAAATAGGTTAATACGAACTTGTATGATCCCTTACGCAATAACCGCTTCCTGGTAACTGCACATCGGGTTGAGCGTCTCGGTGAGAAACATAACGGCGACGAGAGATGCCGTGTGGATTATTCCAGATTAATTTAGACCGCCTGGAGTTCTTTAACACGCACTGACATCGGACAGCACATGGACGTTTTTGCAATTTGCCTCCATCGTAATGCGGCTGCCGTGATCAGGATTCAGTCTCGCAACCCTGGGATCAGCAGCCGAAAGCCAAAGCCACTGAGTCACGGCGATGGATGGAATAACCACTCCAAGACATCCACGCGATATCAACAAGTCATGGCAATGAATGTTAACTGATTTTTTGTTGTTGGCCAGTTCACAGTAAAATGTCGTGGTATCGATCATTCAAGCGTGCGCAAAGAAATGACGCTGAAAACTAATTCCTCTCTGCTAGAAGTGCAGTGCACTCTGCACACGCATATAAGTTTTGCAGCAATCGGCCTCGTGTTGGAACCATAAATGCCATCCCATTTGAAAGAGGATCAGCGCAGTGCTTTTTTTTTTCTCAGCACATCAACGGAGCTTGACTAATTCGAACCTGATTTCTTCTGAAACAGCACAACGGCACAAAGCCAGAGGACAAGAAAGGACGATACACAGTGCTGTATCACAAGAAATTTCCATTTCACAAGAAATCATGTCAGACCAACGTGCCCATCAGTTATTGTTAATTCGAACCCTTAACTCTAGCAGTTCATATTCTACAAAATGTCGTGCTGCTTTTAGTAGTTCCAATCAGCAGCGCTGATATCCTCTGTTGTTCCAAGCATGCATTCACAAAGCTGTCAGCCAGCTTCAGCTGGATACACTTTCAGGATATTTTCCTTCGTGGGGGTGTGCAGAACAAGCCTGAGCCTTTAAAAATGATGCGTATGTCTTACGAGCAGTGGGAAGATCAAATGACTAGCATATGCTTGGTAGATCCACTCAAGCTCATAGGCCAGGTTCGTGAAGCAGCTCGGTCCACTGGAGTTGTGCAGTGAGAACCCCACCCATCTGATCACCAACCAACTCGCAAGACATTTGTTTCTCAGTAAAGCTCATCCTCTGTCTCTCTCTCCAAATTATGCTGTGTGCGCTAACGCGCGTCGAGAGTTTGGTTGTGGCTTTGGCTATCAAGGTATACATATGGTTTGGTTTTTGCACTACGGCCTTCGTACTACATCCTTCTCGCTTCCCCTAGACCGCATGTGTCAGTGTAAAGATTCCACCTCGCGCAACTCTTCCGTCGTGCACGCACACAAAGCTAGCAGAGCGTCTGCTCCCGCGGCAACCCGACCTTCCATAGCTGACCGCTGCGGCGCTGGCGTCGCGCTCCCAAACTTGATCTTGGATTCTCTATAATGCATTTTTGGCGCTAAAATAAAAACAACCAAAGAACGCCACCGTAACACAATTTCAATAACAGATTATATGTTACCAGTAGTGAAAACGAAAGAAACAAAATGAATTGCAGCGGAAAATTACAATATTCTAGCGCAGTATTATAGTAAACTAGAAACATCCACTGGAGATCATTGAAGATACCTTCTAGTCCACTGTACGCAGTATATATTGATAACACGAATTTATGAAGTTGCTCTTGAACCAGGAGGGTTCACGCGATTTGTCACTTCCGGTATACCACTGCCTGGGCTGTTAGTGTTAACTCGGGAGGTAGCTCACGTTCTCCTGCAGTGCGCGCTGTCGTGGTTCTTTGTTGCTGAAACTCAGAAATGAGCAAAACGTGGGTAATCGCGTTTTATTTCTTCTACACAGGGCATTTCATACTCAACATTATTTTGTAATAAGGAGTAGAAACATCTAGCAATGTGTTCAAAGAGACAGTGAAAACTCGGCCGCATTTGTAATGAGCCATTGCTGTCTTACTGCTCTCGGAGACAGTTAAGTCGCTTTGGATTAGAGCTTGGGATTGATGGAGGAAACGTAAAACTGGGCTGCACTTTACATGATGTGGAATTGGAACGTATTGAAGACGTGACAAAGTGCATACTCTAGTCACAGGTTCGTTGTTGGGGCTTGCTTCCCTTGCAGAAGGTAACTTGTGCATGCAGTGTGAATGCGAATGTACATTCCTAGCAGCGGTCGAAAATTATGTTCCTATGCTTTTTTTGGTCATCAGTGGTCACGGGCGCCTCCAATGTGTGACGAAAGCCTATCGCCACCTACGATATACAAGGTAAGTACAAGAAACGTAACATTTTGTGCGCCAGAGCTGAAATGCATTTTCGTTGCAGAAACAAACAAACATGCAATATGATGAGCCGGGACCGTCGCACCGCGCTGTTCCGGAAATAATAGTAAGAATTTATTAAATACTATGGATTGTGCAGCGTTATTTGTAAACCAGTTCACATCCAGCGATGTTTTCTAAACTCGTTATGTTACCTGTCAACAAGACTGGTGTTTGCACAAGATTCAGCGAAACGTATCAAATACCGACTTTGCTCTGGTTGTACAAAACTTGAACCAATTAAGTTGCCAGCTTTTGTATGAAGGCAGCCCAAAGTCTGCACTTTTACTCACTGTTGCATTCCTTGACAGTTCGCCTCATGCATGGAAATTGCCTCCACTGGCTCAACTTTTCCTGACGAAGCACAGATGACTATGCAGACTTTTCTTGAAGTGCTACAGGCTTAAACCTAAACTGATTATCATTTTCATTAGTCAACTCGATATTAGGATGTAGAGCAGATACGAGATGCAGGTGTGCTTGCAGACAATGTTGCACACTGCAAGTCAAAGGAGATGATTCGTCATCTATTTTTGTTTATTACAGGCTATTAATCGCGTCAATGCTTCTCCAGACAGCTTTTCGAGATGTCGTGAGACAGCAGTAAATAAAAGGCTTTTTTAGTTTCTTTGTACTTGAGGACCAAATATAGGCTGCAGTGTAAAATTAAATGTACCTTTTCTCAGAAACAAAACACAGTATGACCGTAAAACTTTGCACACTAATTGCAAAGGACAGTCCTTTATACGAAAAATAATAAAAATGTGTTTCTGCGCACCTCAAAAGAACAAAATATATTACCCTCCTTTGACACCACCCGTTAGAGACTTCCGAATGGATTTTTTTTTTTCCGGAATAATTTCCAACGGATTTTAGTAGAAGTTGAGAACATTTCAGCATAATCGGTCTCATAGGTTCGAGAAAAGGCACATCAAAGTTCCAAAAAATTCCAAAAAAGTGATTTTGGGAAAAACGCACTCTTATGTTTGCACACAGAATACAACAGATCAAAATACACCACAAGAATACCCGCACTTTCTGGCTATTTTAGTATCTTCCCCAAAGCCTTTCTTCATGTTTATTTTTTTTTTACGCCTATCCTTGCTTTCTGGTGAACTTCCAATCTGCCCTTGCAACGCGTTTCTTGTCAAGCCGGTGCAGGCCGACTATGCAGAATACACCTGGCGTGGTGCCAAGTGTTTTCAAGACGTCAATCCCCATCATAACAGTACGCTACACCATCACAAATGGCCAGTTTCAATGTGTCACTCTAAACCAATGTTCATTTCGGAGAGTGGCTCCAGGTCAGCTAATTCAAGGAGTCACTGCTGTTCTGTGTCCTGCCGTGCAGGCACTTGCTTAGAAGGCCTGTCAACGACAAAGCTTGGAACACCGGCTTAACAGCTTCCAGAAAAGCTGTTGGCAAGCTGCTTTTATAGCAATATTCCACAGGATTTCCTTCACTGAGGGCACGGCTGTATCCACACCATGATGATGCTCCCTTGGGGCACAGTTCATGATTTGGCTTTTCATCAGTAGACAACTTATAAAAATAAATTGCCCACATAGCGTTTCACATATTCTCGAAGCTATCGGTGTTCTCACGTATGACCTTGCCATAATAAAATTGCAGCAGTCAATGTCCTTTTCTGTGAGACGACCTCTTGCATCCATCAGACAGCTTCTTACCCCACAGGGTAGTATTGAGGTTTCTAAACCTGGTCTCCATGCGCTATGTACATGGCCAACACACTCGTGCTTTTAAGTATCTTTGCTGTTAAGTTTTGATTCTTTGACAACAAAGTATGCGTGGCTGTCCCCGTCACCGATATATTTGGTGTACATAGCGCCATGCTCTTGAACAGACAGCGCAAAAATCTTCACAGCACCCGCAGCCCCCATACCTTCAGATGATCCAATATGCGTTTCTGTGCACTTTTCTTGGCTGCAGTCAGATTGGAAATTCCTTGAGCACAGATGGCAGAACTTAGTCTCCACTTCGCATTCTAGCACCTTGCCGCTGTCCTCTGATATAAGTGTGACGACGCCATTCAGGGATGAATGCCCTCTCTTCATCCACGTTCCATCCACAGTAGCCGCAATTTCCTCCGGTTCGTTACTCCCAGGCGTGTCAGCCTTCACCTCGTCAACAGCCCAGGTGATGCTTTGTGAAGCCACGGCCTCTGTTGCACGAAGTAAGCGCGAAGTGTACAACGCAAATTTCGCAGGCAGCGGAGGCATGTTCATAACACCGCATATCAGATGGCCAGCCAGCAGTCCTTTCGCACACGTTTGTAGCGCATAAACAAACCGTTCGTTTACTTCAAACATGCCTTTTTGGGATCGCTTAGATGTTTGGAATGAGCTTGTCTCGCTACATGCATTGCAACAAACATTCATAGTGCACGCCAGTGCACTTCTCCCGCCAGTGTGTCCTGTTAGGTTGAGCTCATCTTCCCTGCAGTCTTGCACAACGCAGAATTCTGACGAAAGTCGCGGAGGATCTCAATACCAAGAAAGCAAAATACTGAAGAGGTAGCTGCTTCCACCTTAACAGTGTCACATGGCGCACTCACCTATTTTCGAGAAACTAGGCCTTCGACACACTGGCTCCTCGTTCGCGTCTTTTCTTGTCAACTGATTGCCTCGAAACTTTCTCTTCCTCGTTTGCTTTGAAGCTGTTCTTGCCACAATCAAGCACAATACGCGGCCAAACCAAGGTAGATGAAGTGGGCAAAATGCCAAACAACGTTCAGAAAGCACATGCGCAGATCTCGTAACAAAAACCAACGACTTCGTTTCAACGCAGTCCAAGAGCACACCTAGTAGGAAAGTTTGGAATTACAAATCGTGAAAATGGCAGACATTAGATTGATTTAACCGAGTTAGCCATATATATTACAAAAATGTAAATACATACAAAACAAATGATAAAAAACGACGTGTAAACAAACCGCCGAGTCAGCCATTTAAATGGCGGACTCGACAATCAACGTCAATGGGTCAATGGTTAAATTCAGTGGTGGCACCCGTGCGCCCAGAATAAAATAGGTTAATACGAACTTGTATGATCCCTTACGCAATAACCGCTTCCTGGTAACTGCACATCGGGTTGAGCGTCTCGGTGAGAAACATAACGGCGACGAGAGATGCCGTGTGGATTATTCCAGATTAATTTAGACCGCCTGGAGTTCTTTAACACGCACTGACATCGGACAGCACATGGACGTTTTTGCAATTTGCCTCCATCGTAATGCGGCTGCCGTGATCAGGATTCAGTCTCGCAACCCTGGGATCAGCAGCCGAAAGCCAAAGCCACTGAGTCACGGCGATGGATGGAATAACCACTCCAAGACATCCACGCGATATCAACAAGTCATGGCAATGAATGTTAACTGATTTTTTGTTGTTGGCCAGTTCACAGTAAAACGTCGTGGTATCGATCATTCAAGCGTGCGCAAAGAAATGACGCTGAAAACTAATTCCTCTCTGCTAGAAGTGCAGTGCACTCTGCACACGCATATAAGTTTTGCAGCAATCGGCCTCGTGTTGGAACCATAAATGCCATCCCATTTGAAAGAGGATCAGCGCAGTGCTTTTTTTTTTTCTCAGCACATCAACGGAGCTTGACTAATTCGAACCTGATTTCTTCTGAAACAGCACAACGGCACAAAGCCAGAGGACAAGAAAGGACGATACACAGTGCTGTATCACAAGAAATTTCCATTTCACAAGAAATCATGTCAGACCAACGTGCCCATCAGTTATTGTTAATTCGAACCCTTAACTCTAGCAGTTCATATTCTACAAAATGTCGTGCTGCTTTTAGTAGTTCCAATCAGCAGCGCTGATATCCTCTGTTGTTCCAAGCATGCATTCACAAAGCTGTCAGCCAGCTTCAGCTGGATACACTTTCAGGATATTTTCCTTCGTGGGGGTGTGCAGAACAAGCCTGAGCCTTTAAAAATGATGCGTATGTCTTACGAGCAGTGGGAAGATCAAATGACTAGCATATGCTTGGTAGATCCACTCAAGCTCATAGGCCAGGTTCGTGAAGCAGCTCGGTCCACTGGAGTTGTGCAGTGAGAACCCCACCCATCTGATCACCAACCAACTCGCAAGACATTTGTTTCTCAGTAAAGCTCATCCTCTGTCTCTCTCTCCAAATTATGCTGTGTGCGCTAACGCGCGTCGAGAGTTTGGTTGTGGCTTTGGCTATCAAGGTATACATATGGTTTGGTTTTTGCACTACGGCCTTCGTACTACATCCTTCTCGCTTCCCCTAGACCGCATGTGTCAGTGTAAAGATTCCACCTCGCGCAACTCTTCCGTCGTGCACGCACACAAAGCTAGCAGAGCGTCTGCTCCCGCGGCAACCCGACCTTCCATAGCTGACCGCTGCGGCGCTGGCGTCGCGCTCCCAAACTTGATCTTGGATTCTCTATAATGCATTTTTGGCGCTAAAATAAAAACAACCAAAGAACGCCACCGTAACACAATTTCAATAACAGATTATATGTTACCAGTAGTGAAAACGAAAGAAACAAAATGAATTGCAGCGGAAAATTACAATATTCTAGCGCAGTATTATAGTAAACTAGAAACATCCACTGGAGATCATTGAAGATACCTTCTAGTCCACTGTACGCAGTATATATTGATAACACGAATTTATGAAGTTGCTCTTGAACCAGGAGGGTTCACGCGATTTGTCACTTCCGGTATACCACTGCCTGGGCTGTTAGTGTTAACTCGGGAGGTAGCTCACGTTCTCCTGCAGTGCGCGCTGTCGTGGTTCTTTGTTGCTGAAACTCAGAAATGAGCAAAACGTGGGTAATCGCGTTTTATTTCTTCTACACAGGGCATTTCATACTCAACATTATTTTGTAATAAGGAGTAGAAACATCTAGCAATGTGTTCAAAGAGACAGTGAAATCTCGGCCGCATTTGTAATGAGCCATTGCTGTCTTACTGCTCTCGGAGACAGTTAAGTCGCTTTGGATTAGAGCTTGGGATTGATGGAGGAAACGTAAAACTGGGCTGCACTTTACATGATGTGGAATTGGAACGTATTGAAGACGTGACAAAGTGCATACTCTAGTCACAGGTTCGTTGTTGGGGCTTGCTTCCCTTGCAGAAGGTAACTTGTGCATGCAGTGTGAATGCGAATGTACATTCCTAGCAGCGGTCGAAAATTATGTTCCTATGCTTTTTTTGGTCATCAGTGGTCACGGGCGCCTCCAATGTGTGACGAAAGCCTATCGCCACCTACGATATACAAGGTAAGTACAAGAAACGTAACATTTTGTGCGCCAGAGCTGAAATGCATTTTCGTTGCAGAAACAAACAAACATGCAATATGATGAGCCGGGACCGTCGCACCGCGCTGTTCCGGAAATAATAGTAAGAATTTATTAAATACTATGGATTGTGCAGCGTTATTTGTAAACCAGTTCACATCCAGCGATGTTTTCTAAACTCGTTATGTTACCTGTCAACAAGACTGGTGTTTGCACAAGATTCAGCGAAACGTATCAAATACCGACTTTGCTCTGGTTGTACAAAACTTGAACCAATTAAGTTGCCAGCTTTTGTATGAAGGCAGCCCAAAGTCTGCACTTTTACTCACTGTTGCATTCCTTGACAGTTCGCCTCATGCATGGAAATTGCCTCCACTGGCTCAACTTTTCCTGACGAAGCACAGATGACTATGCAGACTTTTCTTGAAGTGCTACAGGCTTAAACCTAAACTGATTATCATTTTCATTAGTCAACTCGATATTAGGATGTAGAGCAGATACGAGATGCAGGTGTGCTTGCAGACAATGTTGCACACTGCAAGTCAAAGGAGATGATTCGTCATCTATTTTTGTTTATTACAGGCTATTAATCGCGTCAATGCTTCTCCAGACAGCTTTTCGAGATGTCGTGAGACAGCAGTAAATAAAAGGCTTTTTTAGTTTCTTTGTACTTGAGGACCAAATATAGGCTGCAGTGTAAAATTAAATGTACCTTTTCTCAGAAACAAAACACAGTATGACCGTAAAACTTTGCACACTAATTGCAAAGGACAGTCCTTTATACGAAAAATAATAAAAATGTGTTTCTGCGCACCTCAAAAGAACAAAATATATTACCCTCCTTTGACACCACCCGTTAGAGACTTCCGAATGGATTTTTTTTTTTCCGGAATAATTTCCAACGGATTTTAGTAGAAGTTGAGAACATTTCAGCATAATCAGTCTCATAGGTTCGAGAAAAGGCACATCAAAGTTCCAAAAAATTCCAAAAAAGTGATTTTGGGAAAAACGCACTCTTATGTTTGCACACAGAATACAACAGATCAAAATACACCACAAGAATACCCGCACTTTCTGGCTATTTTAGTATCTTCCCCAAAGCCTTTCTTCATGTTTATTTTTTTTTTTACGCCTATCCTTGCTTTCTGGTGAACTTCCAATCTGCCCTTGCAACGCGTTTCTTGTCAAGCCGGTGCAGGCCGACTATGCAGAATACACCTGGCGTGGTGCCAAGTGTTTTCAAGACGTCAATCCCCATCATAACAGTACGCTACACCATCACAAATGGCCAGTTTCAATGTGTCACTCTAAACCAATGTTCATTTCGGAGAGTGGCTCCAGGTCAGCTAATTCAAGGAGTCACTGCTGTTCTGTGTCCTGCCGTGCAGGCACTTGCTTAGAAGGCCTGTCAACGACAAAGCTTGGAACACTGGCTTAACAGCTTCCAGAAAAGCTGTTGGCAAGCTGCTTTTATAGCAATATTCCACAGGATTTCCTTCACTGAGGGCACGGCTGTATCCACACCATGATGATGCTCCCTTGGGGCACAGTTCATGATTTGGCTTTTCATCAGTAGACAACTTATAAAAATAAATTGCCCACATAGCGTTTCACATATTCTCGAAGCTATCGGTGTTCTCACGTATGACCTTGCCATAATAAAATTGCAGCAGTCAATGTCCTTTTCTGTGAGACGACCTCTTGCATCCATCAGACAGCTTCTTACCCCACAGGGTAGTATTGAGGTTTCTAAACCTGGTCTCCATGCGCTATGTACATGGCCAACACACTCGTGCTTTTAAGTATCTTTGCTGTAAAGTTTTGATTCTTTGACAACAAAGTATGCGTGGCTGTCCCCGTCACCGATATATTTGGTGTACATAGCGCCATGCTCTTGAACAGACAGCGCAAAAATCTTCACAGCACCCGCAGCCCCCATACCTTCAGATGATCCAATATGCGTTTCTGTGCACTTTTCTTGGCTGCAGTCAGATTGGAAATTCCTTGAGCACAGATGGCAGAACTTAGTCTCCACTTCGCATTCTAGCACCTTGCCGCTGTCCTCTGATATAAGTGTGACGACGCCATTCAGGGATGAATGCCCTCTCTTCATCCACGTTCCATCCACAGTAGCCGCAATTTCCTCCGGTTCGTTACTCCCAGGCGTGTCAGCCTTCACCTCGTCAACAGCCCAGGTGATGCTTTGTGAAGCCACGGCCTCTGTTGCACGAAGTAAGCGCGAAGTGTACAACGCAAATTTCGCAGGCGGCGGAGGCATGTTCATAACACCGCATATCAGATGGCCAGCCAGCAGTCCTTTCGCACACGTTTGTAGCGCATAAACAAACCGTTCGTTTACTTCAAACATGCCTTTTTGGGATCGCTTAGATGTTTGGAATGAGCTTGTCTCGCTACATGCATTGCAACAAACATTCATAGTGCACGCCAGTGCACTTCTCCCGCCAGTGTGTCCTGTTAGGTTGAGCTCATCTTCCCTGCAGTCTTGCACAACGCAGAATTCTGACGAAAGTCGCGGAGGATCTCAATACCAAGAAAGCAAAATACTGAAGAGGTAGCTGCTTCCACCTTAACAGTGTCACATGGCGCACTCTCACCTATTTTCGAGAAACTAGGCCTTCGACACACTGGCTCCTCGTTCGCGTCTTTTCTTGTCAACTGATTGCCTCGAAACTTTCTCTTCCTCGTTTGCTTTGAAGCTGTTCTTGCCACAATCAAGCACAATACGCGGCCAAACCAAGGTAGATGAAGTGGGCAAAATGCCAAACAACGTTCAGAAAGCACATGCGCAGATCTCGTAACAAAAACCAACGACTTCGTTTCAACGCAGTCCAAGAGCACACCTAGTAGGAAAGTTTGGAATTACAAATCGTGAAAATGGCAGACATTAGATTGATTTAACCGAGTTAGCCATATATATTACAAAAATGTAAATACATACAAAACAAATGATAAAAAACGACGTGTAAACAAACCGCCGAGTCAGCCATTTAAATGGCGGACTCGACAATCAACGTCAATGGGTCAATGGTTAAATTCAGTGGTGGCACCCGTGCGCCCAGAATAAAATAGGTTAATACGAACTTGTATGATCCCTTACGCAATAACCGCTTCCTGGTAACTGCACATCGGGTTGAGCGTCTCGGTGAGAAACATAACGGCGACGAGAGATGCCGTGTGGATTATTCCAGATTAATTTAGACCGCCTGGAGTTCTTTAACACGCACTGACATCGGACAGCACATGGACGTTTTTGCAATTTGCCTCCATCGTAATGCGGCTGCCGTGATCAGGATTCAGTCTCGCAACCCTGGGATCAGCAGCCGAAAGCCAAAGCCACTGAGTCACGGCGATGGATGGAATAACCACTCCAAGACATCCACGCGATATCAACAAGTCATGGCAATGAATGTTAACTGATTTTTTGTTGTTGGCCAGTTCACAGTAAAACGTCGTGGTATCGATCATTCAAGCGTGCGCAAAGAAATGACGCTGAAAACTAATTCCTCTCTGCTAGAAGTGCAGTGCACTCTGCACACGCATATAAGTTTTGCAGCAATCGGCCTCGTGTTGGAACCATAAATGCCATCCCATTTGAAAGAGGATCAGCGCAGTGCTTTTTTTTTTTCTCAGCACATCAACGGAGCTTGACTAATTCGAACCTGATTTCTTCTGAAACAGCACAACGGCACAAAGCCAGAGGACAAGAAAGGACGATACACAGTGCTGTATCACAAGAAATTTCCATTTCACAAGAAATCATGTCAGACCAACGTGCCCATCAGTTATTGTTAATTCGAACCCTTAACTCTAGCAGTTCATATTCTACAAAATGTCGTGCTGCTTTTAGTAGTTCCAATCAGCAGCGCTGATATCCTCTGTTGTTCCAAGCATGCATTCACAAAGCTGTCAGCCAGCTTCAGCTGGATACACTTTCAGGATATTTTCCTTCGTGGGGGTGTGCAGAACAAGCCTGAGCCTTTAAAAATGATGCGTATGTCTTACGAGCAGTGGGAAGATCAAATGACTAGCATATGCTTGGTAGATCCACTCAAGCTCATAGGCCAGGTTCGTGAAGCAGCTCGGTCCACTGGAGTTGTGCAGTGAGAACCCCACCCATCTGATCACCAACCAACTCGCAAGACATTTGTTTCTCAGTAAAGCTCATCCTCTGTCTCTCTCTCCAAATTATGCTGTGTGCGCTAACGCGCGTCGAGAGTTTGGTTGTGGCTTTGGCTATCAAGGTATACATATGGTTTGGTTTTTGCACTACGGCCTTCGTACTACATCCTTCTCGCTTCCCCTAGACCGCATGTGTCAGTGTAAAGATTCCACCTCGCGCAACTCTTCCGTCGTGCACGCACACAAAGCTAGCAGAGCGTCTGCTCCCGCGGCAACCCGACCTTCCATAGCTGACCGCTGCGGCGCTGGCGTCGCGCTCCCAAACTTGATCTTGGATTCTCTATAATGCATTTTTGGCGCTAAAATAAAAACAACCAAAGAACGCCACCGTAACACAATTTCAATAACAGATTATATGTTACCAGTAGTGAAAACGAAAGAAACAAAATGAATTGCAGCGGAAAATTACAATATTCTAGCGCAGTATTATAGTAAACTAGAAACATCCACTGGAGATCATTGAAGATACCTTCTAGTCCACTGTACGCAGTATATATTGATAACACGAATTTATGAAGTTGCTCTTGAACCAGGAGGGTTCACGCGATTTGTCACTTCCGGTATACCACTGCCTGGGCTGTTAGTGTTAACTCGGGAGGTAGCTCACGTTCTCCTGCAGTGCGCGCTGTCGTGGTTCTTTGTTGCTGAAACTCAGAAATGAGCAAAACGTGGGTAATCGCGTTTTATTTCTTCTACACAGGGCATTTCATACTCAACATTATTTTGTAATAAGGAGTAGAAACATCTAGCAATGTGTTCAAAGAGACAGTGAAATCTCGGCCGCATTTGTAATGAGCCATTGCTGTCTTACTGCTCTCGGAGACAGTTAAGTCGCTTTGGATTAGAGCTTGGGATTGATGGAGGAAACGTAAAACTGGGCTGCACTTTACATGATGTGGAATTGGAACGTATTGAAGACGTGACAAAGTGCATACTCTAGTCACAGGTTCGTTGTTGGGGCTTGCTTCCCTTGCAGAAGGTAACTTGTGCATGCAGTGTGAATGCGAATGTACATTCCTAGCAGCGGTCGAAAATTATGTTCCTATGCTTTTTTTGGTCATCAGTGGTCACGGGCGCCTCCAATGTGTGACGAAAGCCTATCGCCACCTACGATATACAAGGTAAGTACAAGAAACGTAACATTTTGTGCGCCAGAGCTGAAATGCATTTTCGTTGCAGAAACAAACAAACATGCAATATGATGAGCCGGGACCGTCGCACCGCGCTGTTCCGGAAATAATAGTAAGAATTTATTAAATACTATGGATTGTGCAGCGTTATTTGTAAACCAGTTCACATCCAGCGATGTTTTCTAAACTCGTTATGTTACCTGTCAACAAGACTGGTGTTTGCACAAGATTCAGCGAAACGTATCAAATACCGACTTTGCTCTGGTTGTACAAAACTTGAACCAATTAAGTTGCCAGCTTTTGTATGAAGGCAGCCCAAAGTCTGCACTTTTACTCACTGTTGCATTCCTTGACAGTTCGCCTCATGCATGGAAATTGCCTCCACTGGCTCAACTTTTCCTGACGAAGCACAGATGACTATGCAGACTTTTCTTGAAGTGCTACAGGCTTAAACCTAAACTGATTATCATTTTCATTAGTCAACTCGATATTAGGATGTAGAGCAGATACGAGATGCAGGTGTGCTTGCAGACAATGTTGCACACTGCAAGTCAAAGGAGATGATTCGTCATCTATTTTTGTTTATTACAGGCTATTAATCGCGTCAATGCTTCTCCAGACAGCTTTTCGAGATGTCGTGAGACAGCAGTAAATAAAAGGCTTTTTTAGTTTCTTTGTACTTGAGGACCAAATATAGGCTGCAGTGTAAAATTAAATGTACCTTTTCTCAGAAACAAAACACAGTATGACCGTAAAACTTTGCACACTAATTGCAAAGGACAGTCCTTTATACGAAAAATAATAAAAATGTGTTTCTGCGCACCTCAAAAGAACAAAATATATTACCCTCCTTTGACACCACCCGTTAGAGACTTCCGAATGGATTTTTTTTTTTCCGGAATAATTTCCAACGGATTTTAGTAGAAGTTGAGAACATTTCAGCATAATCAGTCTCATAGGTTCGAGAAAAGGCACATCAAAGTTCCAAAAAATTCCAAAAAAGTGATTTTGGGAAAAACGCACTCTTATGTTTGCACACAGAATACAACAGATCAAAATACACCACAAGAATACCCGCACTTTCTGGCTATTTTAGTATCTTCCCCAAAGCCTTTCTTCATGTTTATTTTTTTTTTTACGCCTATCCTTGCTTTCTGGTGAACTTCCAATCTGCCCTTGCAACGCGTTTCTTGTCAAGCCGGTGCAGGCCGACTATGCAGAATACACCTGGCGTGGTGCCAAGTGTTTTCAAGACGTCAATCCCCATCATAACAGTACGCTACACCATCACAAATGGCCAGTTTCAATGTGTCACTCTAAACCAATGTTCATTTCGGAGAGTGGCTCCAGGTCAGCTAATTCAAGGAGTCACTGCTGTTCTGTGTCCTGCCGTGCAGGCACTTGCTTAGAAGGCCTGTCAACGACAAAGCTTGGAACACTGGCTTAACAGCTTCCAGAAAAGCTGTTGGCAAGCTGCTTTTATAGCAATATTCCACAGGATTTCCTTCACTGAGGGCACGGCTGTATCCACACCATGATGATGCTCCCTTGGGGCACAGTTCATGATTTGGCTTTTCATCAGTAGACAACTTATAAAAATAAATTGCCCACATAGCGTTTCACATATTCTCGAAGCTATCGGTGTTCTCACGTATGACCTTGCCATAATAAAATTGCAGCAGTCAATGTCCTTTTCTGTGAGACGACCTCTTGCATCCATCAGACAGCTTCTTACCCCACAGGGTAGTATTGAGGTTTCTAAACCTGGTCTCCATGCGCTATGTACATGGCCAACACACTCGTGCTTTTAAGTATCTTTGCTGTAAAGTTTTGATTCTTTGACAACAAAGTATGCGTGGCTGTCCCCGTCACCGATATATTTGGTGTACATAGCGCCATGCTCTTGAACAGACAGCGCAAAAATCTTCACAGCACCCGCAGCCCCCATACCTTCAGATGATCCAATATGCGTTTCTGTGCACTTTTCTTGGCTGCAGTCAGATTGGAAATTCCTTGAGCACAGATGGCAGAACTTAGTCTCCACTTCGCATTCTAGCACCTTGCCGCTGTCCTCTGATATAAGTGTGACGACGCCATTCAGGGATGAATGCCCTCTCTTCATCCACGTTCCATCCACAGTAGCCGCAATTTCCTCCGGTTCGTTACTCCCAGGCGTGTCAGCCTTCACCTCGTCAACAGCCCAGGTGATGCTTTGTGAAGCCACGGCCTCTGTTGCACGAAGTAAGCGCGAAGTGTACAACGCAAATTTCGCAGGCGGCGGAGGCATGTTCATAACACCGCATATCAGATGGCCAGCCAGCAGTCCTTTCGCACACGTTTGTAGCGCATAAACAAACCGTTCGTTTACTTCAAACATGCCTTTTTGGGATCGCTTAGATGTTTGGAATGAGCTTGTCTCGCTACATGCATTGCAACAAACATTCATAGTGCACGCCAGTGCACTTCTCCCGCCAGTGTGTCCTGTTAGGTTGAGCTCATCTTCCCTGCAGTCTTGCACAACGCAGAATTCTGACGAAAGTCGCGGAGGATCTCAATACCAAGAAAGCAAAATACTGAAGAGGTAGCTGCTTCCACCTTAACAGTGTCACATGGCGCACTCTCACCTATTTTCGAGAAACTAGGCCTTCGACACACTGGCTCCTCGTTCGCGTCTTTTCTTGTCAACTGATTGCCTCGAAACTTTCTCTTCCTCGTTTGCTTTGAAGCTGTTCTTGCCACAATCAAGCACAATACGCGGCCAAACCAAGGTAGATGAAGTGGGCAAAATGCCAAACAACGTTCAGAAAGCACATGCGCAGATCTCGTAACAAAAACCAACGACTTCGTTTCAACGCAGTCCAAGAGCACACCTAGTAGGAAAGTTTGGAATTACAAATCGTGAAAATGGCAGACATTAGATTGATTTAACCGAGTTAACCATATATATTACAAAAATGTAAATACATACAAAACAAATGATAAAAAACGACGTGTAAACAAACCGCCGAGTCAGCCATTTAAATGGCGGACTCGACAATCAACGTCAATGGGTCAATGGTTAAATTCAGTGGTGGCACCCGTGCGCCCAGAATAAAATAGGTTAATACGAACTTGTATGATCCCTTACGCAATAACCGCTTCCTGGTAACTGCACATCGGGTTGAGCGTCTCGGTGAGAAACATAACGGCGACGAGAGATGCCGTGTGGATTATTCCAGATTAATTTAGACCGCCTGGAGTTCTTTAACACGCACTGACATCGGACAGCACATGGACGTTTTTGCAATTTGCCTCCATCGTAATGCGGCTGCCGTGATCAGGATTCAGTCTCGCAACCCTGGGATCAGCAGCCGAAAGCCAAAGCCACTGAGTCACGGCGATGGATGGAATAACCACTCCAAGACATCCACGCGATATCAACAAGTCATGGCAATGAATGTTAACTGATTTTTTGTTGTTGGCCAGTTCACAGTAAAACGTCGTGGTATCGATCATTCAAGCGTGCGCAAAGAAATGACGCTGAAAACTAATTCCTCTCTGCTAGAAGTGCAGTGCACTCTGCACACGCATATAAGTTTTGCAGCAATCGGCCTCGTGTTGGAACCATAAATGCCATCCCATTTGAAAGAGGATCAGCGCAGTGCTTTTTTTTTTTCTCAGCACATCAACGGAGCTTGACTAATTCGAACCTGATTTCTTCTGAAACAGCACAACGGCACAAAGCCAGAGGACAAGAAAGGACGATACACAGTGCTGTATCACAAGAAATTTCCATTTCACAAGAAATCATGTCAGACCAACGTGCCCATCAGTTATTGTTAATTCGAACCCTTAACTCTAGCAGTTCATATTCTACAAAATGTCGTGCTGCTTTTAGTAGTTCCAATCAGCAGCGCTGATATCCTCTGTTGTTCCAAGCATGCATTCACAAAGCTGTCAGCCAGCTTCAGCTGGATACACTTTCAGGATATTTTCCTTCGTGGGGGTGTGCAGAACAAGCCTGAGCCTTTAAAAATGATGCGTATGTCTTACGAGCAGTGGGAAGATCAAATGACTAGCATATGCTTGGTAGATCCACTCAAGCTCATAGGCCAGGTTCGTGAAGCAGCTCGGTCCACTGGAGTTGTGCAGTGAGAACCCCACCCATCTGATCACCAACCAACTCGCAAGACATTTGTTTCTCAGTAAAGCTCATCCTCTGTCTCTCTCTCCAAATTATGCTGTGTGCGCTAACGCGCGTCGAGAGTTTGGTTGTGGCTTTGGCTATCAAGGTATACATATGGTTTGGTTTTTGCACTACGGCCTTCGTACTACATCCTTCTCGCTTCCCCTAGACCGCATGTGTCAGTGTAAAGATTCCACCTCGCGCAACTCTTCCGTCGTGCACGCACACAAAGCTAGCAGAGCGTCTGCTCCCGCGGCAACCCGACCTTCCATAGCTGACCGCTGCGGCGCTGGCGTCGCGCTCCCAAACTTGATCTTGGATTCTCTATAATGCATTTTTGGCGCTAAAATAAAAACAACCAAAGAACGCCACCGTAACACAATTTCAATAACAGATTATATGTTACCAGTAGTGAAAACGAAAGAAACAAAATGAATTGCAGCGGAAAATTACAATATTCTAGCGCAGTATTATAGTAAACTAGAAACATCCACTGGAGATCATTGAAGATACCTTCTAGTCCACTGTACGCAGTATATATTGATAACACGAATTTATGAAGTTGCTCTTGAACCAGGAGGGTTCACGCGATTTGTCACTTCCGGTATACCACTGCCTGGGCTGTTAGTGTTAACTCGGGAGGTAGCTCACGTTCTCCTGCAGTGCGCGCTGTCGTGGTTCTTTGTTGCTGAAACTCAGAAATGAGCAAAACGTGGGTAATCGCGTTTTATTTCTTCTACACAGGGCATTTCATACTCAACATTATTTTGTAATAAGGAGTAGAAACATCTAGCAATGTGTTCAAAGAGACAGTGAAATCTCGGCCGCATTTGTAATGAGCCATTGCTGTCTTACTGCTCTCGGAGACAGTTAAGTCGCTTTGGATTAGAGCTTGGGATTGATGGAGGAAACGTAAAACTGGGCTGCACTTTACATGATGTGGAATTGGAACGTATTGAAGACGTGACAAAGTGCATACTCTAGTCACAGGTTCGTTGTTGGGGCTTGCTTCCCTTGCAGAAGGTAACTTGTGCATGCAGTGTGAATGCGAATGTACATTCCTAGCAGCGGTCGAAAATTATGTTCCTATGCTTTTTTTGGTCATCAGTGGTCACGGGCGCCTCCAATGTGTGACGAAAGCCTATCGCCACCTACGATATACAAGGTAAGTACAAGAAACGTAACATTTTGTGCGCCAGAGCTGAAATGCATTTTCGTTGCAGAAACAAACAAACATGCAATATGATGAGCCGGGACCGTCGCACCGCGCTGTTCCGGAAATAATAGTAAGAATTTATTAAATACTATGGATTGTGCAGCGTTATTTGTAAACCAGTTCACATCCAGCGATGTTTTCTAAACTCGTTATGTTACCTGTCAACAAGACTGGTGTTTGCACAAGATTCAGCGAAACGTATCAAATACCGACTTTGCTCTGGTTGTACAAAACTTGAACCAATTAAGTTGCCAGCTTTTGTATGAAGGCAGCCCAAAGTCTGCACTTTTACTCACTGTTGCATTCCTTGACAGTTCGCCTCATGCATGGAAATTGCCTCCACTGGCTCAACTTTTCCTGACGAAGCACAGATGACTATGCAGACTTTTCTTGAAGTGCTACAGGCTTAAACCTAAACTGATTATCATTTTCATTAGTCAACTCGATATTAGGATGTAGAGCAGATACGAGATGCAGGTGTGCTTGCAGACAATGTTGCACACTGCAAGTCAAAGGAGATGATTCGTCATCTATTTTTGTTTATTACAGGCTATTAATCGCGTCAATGCTTCTCCAGACAGCTTTTCGAGATGTCGTGAGACAGCAGTAAATAAAAGGCTTTTTTAGTTTCTTTGTACTTGAGGACCAAATATAGGCTGCAGTGTAAAATTAAATGTACCTTTTCTCAGAAACAAAACACAGTATGACCGTAAAACTTTGCACACTAATTGCAAAGGACAGTCCTTTATACGAAAAATAATAAAAATGTGTTTCTGCGCACCTCAAAAGAACAAAATATATTACCCTCCTTTGACACCACCCGTTAGAGACTTCCGAATGGATTTTTTTTTTTCCGGAATAATTTCCAACGGATTTTAGTAGAAGTTGAGAACATTTCAGCATAATCAGTCTCATAGGTTCGAGAAAAGGCACATCAAAGTTCCAAAAAATTCCAAAAAAGTGATTTTGGGAAAAACGCACTCTTATGTTTGCACACAGAATACAACAGATCAAAATACACCACAAGAATACCCGCACTTTCTGGCTATTTTAGTATCTTCCCCAAAGCCTTTCTTCATGTTTATTTTTTTTTTTACGCCTATCCTTGCTTTCTGGTGAACTTCCAATCTGCCCTTGCAACGCGTTTCTTGTCAAGCCGGTGCAGGCCGACTATGCAGAATACACCTGGCGTGGTGCCAAGTGTTTTCAAGACGTCAATCCCCATCATAACAGTACGCTACACCATCACAAATGGCCAGTTTCAATGTGTCACTCTAAACCAATGTTCATTTCGGAGAGTGGCTCCAGGTCAGCTAATTCAAGGAGTCACTGCTGTTCTGTGTCCTGCCGTGCAGGCACTTGCTTAGAAGGCCTGTCAACGACAAAGCTTGGAACACCGGCTTAACAGCTTCCAGAAAAGCTGTTGGCAAGCTGCTTTTATAGCAATATTCCACAGGATTTCCTTCACTGAGGGCACGGCTGTATCCACACCATGATGATGCTCCCTTGGGGCACAGTTCATGATTTGGCTTTTCATCAGTAGACAACTTATAAAAATAAATTGCCCACATAGCGTTTCACATATTCTCGAAGCTATCGGTGTTCTCACGTATGACCTTGCCATAATAAAATTGCAGCAGTCAATGTCCTTTTCTGTGAGACGACCTCTTGCATCCATCAGACAGCTTCTTACCCCACAGGGTAGTATTGAGGTTTCTAAACCTGGTCTCCATGCGCTATGTACATGGCCAACACACTCGTGCTTTTAAGTATCTTTGCTGTAAAGTTTTGATTCTTTGACAACAAAGTATGCGTGGCTGTCCCCGTCACCGATATATTTGGTGTACATAGCGCCATGCTCTTGAACAGACAGCGCAAAAATCTTCACAGCACCCGCAGCCCCCATACCTTCAGATGATCCAATATGCGTTTCTGTGCACTTTTCTTGGCTGCAGTCAGATTGGAAATTCCTTGAGCACAGATGGCAGAACTTAGTCTCCACTTCGCATTCTAGCACCTTGCCGCTGTCCTCTGATATAAGTGTGACGACGCCATTCAGGGATGAATGCCCTCTCTTCATCCACGTTCCATCCACAGTAGCCGCAATTTCCTCCGGTTCGTTACTCCCAGGCGTGTCAGCCTTCACCTCGTCAACAGCCCAGGTGATGCTTTGTGAAGCCACGGCCTCTGTTGCACGAAGTAAGCGCGAAGTGTACAACGCAAATTTCGCAGGCGGCGGAGGCATGTTCATAACACCGCATATCAGATGGCCAGCCAGCAGTCCTTTCGCACACGTTTGTAGCGCATAAACAAACCGTTCGTTTACTTCAAACATGCCTTTTTGGGATCGCTTAGATGTTTGGAATGAGCTTGTCTCGCTACATGCATTGCAACAAACATTCATAGTGCACGCCAGTGCACTTCTCCCGCCAGTGTGTCCTGTTAGGTTGAGCTCATCTTCCCTGCAGTCTTGCACAACGCAGAATTCTGACGAAAGTCGCGGAGGATCTCAATACCAAGAAAGCAAAATACTGAAGAGGTAGCTGCTTCCACCTTAACAGTGTCACATGGCGCACTCTCACCTATTTTCGAGAAACTAGGCCTTCGACACACTGGCTCCTCGTTCGCGTCTTTTCTTGTCAACTGATTGCCTCGAAACTTTCTCTTCCTCGTTTGCTTTGAAGCTGTTCTTGCCACAATCAAGCACAATACGCGGCCAAACCAAGGTAGATGAAGTGGGCAAAATGCCAAACAACGTTCAGAAAGCACATGCGCAGATCTCGTAACAAAAACCAACGACTTCGTTTCAACGCAGTCCAAGAGCACACCTAGTAGGAAAGTTTGGAATTACAAATCGTGAAAATGGCAGACATTAGATTGATTTAACCGAGTTAGCCATATATATTACAAAAATGTAAATACATACAAAACAAATGATAAAAAACGACGTGTAAACAAACCGCCGAGTCAGCCATTTAAATGGCGGACTCGACAATCAACGTCAATGGGTCAATGGTTAAATTCAGTGGTGGCACCCGTGCGCCCAGAATAAAATAGGTTAATACGAACTTGTATGATCCCTTACGCAATAACCGCTTCCTGGTAACTGCACATCGGGTTGAGCGTCTCGGTGAGAAACATAACGGCGACGAGAGATGCCGTGTGGATTATTCCAGATTAATTTAGACCGCCTGGAGTTCTTTAACACGCACTGACATCGGACAGCACATGGACGTTTTTGCAATTTGCCTCCATCGTAATGCGGCTGCCGTGATCAGGATTCAGTCTCGCAACCCTGGGATCAGCAGCCGAAAGCCAAAGCCACTGAGTCACGGCGATGGATGGAATAACCACTCCAAGACATCCACGCGATATCAACAAGTCATGGCAATGAATGTTAACTGATTTTTTGTTGTTGGCCAGTTCACAGTAAAACGTCGTGGTATCGATCATTCAAGCGTGCGCAAAGAAATGACGCTGAAAACTAATTCCTCTCTGCTAGAAGTGCAGTGCACTCTGCACACGCATATAAGTTTTGCAGCAATCGGCCTCGTGTTGGAACCATAAATGCCATCCCATTTGAAAGAGGATCAGCGCAGTGCTTTTTTTTTTTCTCAGCACATCAACGGAGCTTGACTAATTCGAACCTGATTTCTTCTGAAACAGCACAACGGCACAAAGCCAGAGGACAAGAAAGGACGATACACAGTGCTGTATCACAAGAAATTTCCATTTCACAAGAAATCATGTCAGACCAACGTGCCCATCAGTTATTGTTAATTCGAACCCTTAACTCTAGCAGTTCATATTCTACAAAATGTCGTGCTGCTTTTAGTAGTTCCAATCAGCAGCGCTGATATCCTCTGTTGTTCCAAGCATGCATTCACAAAGCTGTCAGCCAGCTTCAGCTGGATACACTTTCAGGATATTTTCCTTCGTGGGGGTGTGCAGAACAAGCCTGAGCCTTTAAAAATGATGCGTATGTCTTACGAGCAGTGGGAAGATCAAATGACTAGCATATGCTTGGTAGATCCACTCAAGCTCATAGGCCAGGTTCGTGAAGCAGCTCGGTCCACTGGAGTTGTGCAGTGAGAACCCCACCCATCTGATCACCAACCAACTCGCAAGACATTTGTTTCTCAGTAAAGCTCATCCTCTGTCTCTCTCTCCAAATTATGCTGTGTGCGCTAACGCGCGTCGAGAGTTTGGTTGTGGCTTTGGCTATCAAGGTATACATATGGTTTGGTTTTTGCACTACGGCCTTCGTACTACATCCTTCTCGCTTCCCCTAGACCGCATGTGTCAGTGTAAAGATTCCACCTCGCGCAACTCTTCCGTCGTGCTTGCACACAAAGCTAGCAGAGCGTCTGCTCCCGCGGCAACCCGACCTTCCATAGCTGACCGCTGCGGCGCTGGCGTCGCGCTCCCAAACTTGATCTTGGATTCTCTATAATGCATTTTTGGCGCTAAAATAAAAACAACCAAAGAACGCCACCGTAACACAATTTCAATAACAGATTATATGTTACCAGTAGTGAAAACGAAAGAAACAAAATGAATTGCAGCGGAAAATTACAATATTCTAGCGCAGTATTATAGTAAACTAGAAACATCCACTGGAGATCATTGAAGATACCTTCTAGTCCACTGTACGCAGTATATATTGATAACACGAATTTATGAAGTTGCTCTTGAACCAGGAGGGTTCACGCGATTTGTCACTTCCGGTATACCACTGCCTGGGCTGTTAGTGTTAACTCGGGAGGTAGCTCACGTTCTCCTGCAGTGCGCGCTGTCGTGGTTCTTTGTTGCTGAAACTCAGAAATGAGCAAAACGTGGGTAATCGCGTTTTATTTCTTCTACACAGGGCATTTCATACTCAACATTATTTTGTAATAAGGAGTAGAAACATCTAGCAATGTGTTCAAAGAGACAGTGAAAACTCGGCCGCATTTGTAATGAGCCATTGCTGTCTTACTGCTCTCGGAGACAGTTAAGTCGCTTTGGATTAGAGCTTGGGATTGATGGAGGAAACGTAAAACTGGGCTGCACTTTACATGATGTGGAATTGGAACGTATTGAAGACGTGACAAAGTGCATACTCTAGTCACAGGTTCGTTGTTGGGGCTTGCTTCCCTTGCAGAAGGTAACTTGTGCATGCAGTGTGAATGCGAATGTACATTCCTAGCAGCGGTCGAAAATTATGTTCCTATGCTTTTTTTGGTCATCAGTGGTCACGGGCGCCTCCAATGTGTGACGAAAGCCTATCGCCACCTACGATATACAAGGTAAGTACAAGAAACGTAACATTTTGTGCGCCAGAGCTGAAATGCATTTTCGTTGCAGAAACAAACAAACATGCAATATGATGAGCCGGGACCGTCGCACCGCGCTGTTCCGGAAATAGTAAGAATTTATTAAATACTATGGATTGTGCAGCGTTATTTGTAAACCAGTTCACATCCAGCGATGTTTTCTAAACTCGTTATGTTACCTGTCAACAAGACTGGTGTTTGCACAAGATTCAGCGAAACGTATCAAATACCGACTTTGCTCTGGTTGTACAAAACTTGAACCAATTAAGTTGCCAGCTTTTGTATGAAGGCAGCCCAAAGTCTGCACTTTTACTCACTGTTGCATTCCTTGACAGTTCGCCTCATGCATGGAAATTGCCTCCACTGGCTCAACTTTTCCTGACGAAGCACAGATGACTATGCAGACTTTTCTTGAAGTGCTACAGGCTTAAACCTAAACTGATTATCATTTTCATTAGTCAACTCGATATTAGGATGTAGAGCAGATACGAGATGCAGGTGTGCTTGCAGACAATGTTGCACACTGCAAGTCAAAGGAGATGATTCGTCATCTATTTTTGTTTATTACAGGCTATTAATCGCGTCAATGCTTCTCCAGACAGCTTTTCGAGATGTCGTGAGACAGCAGTAAATAAAAGGCTTTTTTAGTTTCTTTGTACTTGAGGACCAAATATAGGCTGCAGTGTAAAATTAAATGTACCTTTTCTCAGAAACAAAACACAGTATGACCGTAAAACTTTGCACACTAATTGCAAAGGACAGTCCTTTATACGAAAAATAATAAAAATGTGTTTCTGCGCACCTCAAAAGAACAAAATATATTACCCTCCTTTGACACCACCCGTTAGAGACTTCCGAATGGATTTTTTTTTTCCGGAATAATTTCCAACGGATTTTAGTAGAAGTTGAGAACATTTCAGCATAATCGGTCTCATAGGTTCGAGAAAAGGCACACCAATGTTCCAAAAAATTCCAAAAAAGTGATTTTGGGAAAAACGCACTCTTATGTTTGCACACAGAATACAACAGATCAAAATACACCACAAGAATACCCGCACTTTCTGGCTATTTTAGTATCTTCCCCAAAGCCTTTCTTCATGTTTATTTTTTTTTTTACGCCTATCCTTGCTTTCTGGTGAACTTCCAATCTGCCCTTGCAACGCGTTTCTTGTCAAGCCGGTGCAGGCCGACTATGCAGAATACACCTGGCGTGGTGCCAAGTGTTTTCAAGACGTCAATCCCCATCATAACAGTACGCTACACCATCACAAATGGCCAGTTTCAATGTGTCACTCTAAACCAATGTTCATTTCGGAGAGTGGCTCCAGGTCAGCAAATTCAAGGAGTCACTGCTGTTCTGTGTCCTGCCGTGCAGGCACTTGCTTAGAAGGCCTGTCAACGACAAAGCTTGGAACACCGGCTTAACAGCTTCCAGAAAAGCTGTTGGCAAGCTGCTTTTATAGCAATATTCCACAGGATTTCCTTCACTGAGGGCACGGCTGTATCCAGACCATGATGATGCTCCCTTGGGGCACAGTTCATGATTTGGCTTTTCATCAGTAGACAACTTATAAAAATAAATTGCCCACATAGCCTTTCACATAATCTCGAAGCTATCGGTGTTCTCACGTATGGCCTTGCCATAATAAAATTGCAGCAGTCAATGTCTTTTTCAGTGAGACGACCTCTTCCATACAGTGGCAGTCCATCTGACAGCTTTTTACCCCTCAGGGTAGTCTTGAGGTTTCTAAGCCTGGTCCCCATATGCTTTGTACATGGCCAACACACTCGTGCTTTTCAGTATCTTTGCTGTACAGTTCTGGTTCTTTGACAACAAGGTATGCGTTGCTGTCCCTGTCACCAATATATTTCTTGTACATAACGCCATGCTCTTGAACAGACAGCGCAAAAACCTTCACAGCACCCACAGCCCCCACACCTTCAGATGATCGAATATGCGTTTCTGTGCACTCTTCTTGGCTGCACTCAGATTGGAAATTCCTTGAGCACAGATGGCAGAACTTAGTCTCCACTTCGCATTCTAGCACCTTGCCGCTGTCCTCTGATATAAGTGTGACGACGCCATGCAGGGATGAATGCCTTCTCTTCATCCACGTTCCATCCAAAGTAGCCGCAATTTCCTCCGGTTCATTACTCCCAGGCGTGTAAGCCTTCACCTCGTCAACAGCCCAGGTGATGCTTTGTGAAGCAACAGCCTCTGTTGCATGAAGTAAGCGCGAAGTGTACAACGCAAATTTCGTAGGCGGCGGAGGCATGTTCATAACAGCGCATATCAGATGGCCAGCCAGCAGTCCTTTCGCACACATTTGTAGCACATAAACAAACCGTTGGTTTACTTTAAACGTGCCTTTTTGGGATTGCATGGATGTTTGGAATGAGCTTGTCTCGCTACATGCATTGCAACAAACATTCATGGTGCACGCCAGTGCACTTCTCCCGCCAGTGTGTCCCGTTAGGTTGAGCTCATCTTCCCTGAAGTCTTGCACAACGCAGAATTCTGACCAAAGTCGCGGAGGATCTCAATATCAAGAAAGCAAAATCCTCAAGAGGTAGCTGCTTCCACGTTAACAGTGTCACATGGCGCACTCTCACCTATTTTCGAGAAACTAGCCCGTCGACACACTGGCTCCTCGTTCGCGTCTTTTCTTGTCAACTGATTGCTGCGAAACTTTCTCTTCCTCGTCCGCTTTGAAGCTGTTCTTGCCACAATCAAGCACAATACACGGCGAAACCAAGGTAGATGAAGCAGGCAAAATGCTAAACAACATTCAGAAAGCACATGCGCAGATATCACAACAAAAACCAATGACTTCGTTTCAACGCACTACAAAAGCACACCTAGTGGGAAAGTTTGGAATTAAAAATCGTAAAAATGGCAGACATTAGATTGATTTAACTGACTTAGCCATATATATTACAAAAATGTAAATACATACAAAACAAATTATGAAAAACGACGTGTAAACAAACCACCAAGTCAGCCATTTAAATGGCGGACTCGACAATCAATGTCAATGGTTAAATTCAGTGGTGGCACCCGTGCGCCCAGAATAAAATAGTGTTAATACGAACTTGTATGATCCCTTACGCAATAACCGCTTCCTGGTAACTGCACATCGGGTTGAGCGTCTCGGTGAGAAACATAAAGGCGACGAGAGATGCTGTGTGGATTATTCCGGATTAATTTAGACCGGTTGTGGTTCTTTAACACGCACTGACATCGCACAGCTCATGGACATTTTTGCAATTTGCCTCCATCGTAATGCGGCTGCCGTGATCAGGATTCAGTCTCGCAACCCTGGGATCAGCAGCCGAAAGCCAAAGCCACTGAGTCACGGCGATGGATGGAATAACCACTCCAAGACATCCACGGGATATCAACAAGTCATGGCAATGAATGTTAACTGATTTTTTGTTGTTGGCCAGTTCACAGTAAGACGTCGTGGTATCGATCATTCAAGCGTGTGCAAAGAAATGACGCTGAAAACTAATTCCTCTCTGCAAGAAGTGCAGTGCGCTTTGCGCACGCATATAAGTTTTGCAGCAATCAGCCTCGTGTTGGAACCATAAATGCCATCCCATTTGAAAGAGGATCAGCGCAGTGCTTTTTTTTTTCTCAGCACATCAACGGAGCTTGACTAATTCGAACCTGATTTCTTGTGAAACAGCACAACGGCACAAAGCCAGAGGACAAGAAAGGACGATACACAGTGCTGTATCACAAGAAATTTCCATTTCACAAGAAATCATGTCAGACCAACGTGCCCATCAGTTATTGTTAATTCGAACCCTTAACTCTAGCAGTCCAAATTCTACAAAATTTCGTGCTGCTTTTAGTAGTTCCAATCAGCAGCGCTGATATCCTCTGTTGTTCCAAGCATGCATTCACAAAGCCGTCAGCCAGCTTCAGCTGGATACACTTTCAGGATATTTTCCTTCGTGGGGGTGTGCAGAACAAGCCTGAGCCTTTAAAAAAGACGCATATGTCTTACGAGCAGTGGGAGGATCAAATGACTAGCATATGCTTGGTAGATCCACTCAAGCTCATAGGCCAGGTTCGTGAAGCAGCTCGGTCCACTGGAGTTCTGCAATGAGAACCCCACCCATCTGATCGCCAAGCAACTCGTAAGAGATTTGTTTCTCAGTAAAGTTCATCCTCTGTCTCTCTCTCCAAATTATGCTGTGTGCGCTAACGCGCGTCGAGAATTTGGTTGTGGCTTTGGCTATCACCCTATACATATGGTTTGGTTTTTGCACTACGGCCTTCGTACTACATCCTTCTTGCTTCACCTAGACCGCATGTGTCAGCGTAAAGATTCCACCTCGCGCAACTCTTCCGTCGTGCACGCACACAAAGCTAGCAGAGCGTCTGCTCCCGCGGCAACCCGACCTTCTATAGCTGACCGCTGCGGCGCTGGCTTCGCGCTCCCAAACTTGATCTTGGATTCTCTATAATGCATTTTTGGCGCTAAAATAAAAACAACCAAAGAACGCCACCGTAACACAATTTCAAGTACAGATTATAATATGTTACCAGTAATGAAAAGGAAAGAAACAAAATGAATTGCAGCGGAAAATTACAATATTCTAGCGCAGTATTATAGTGAACTAGAAACATCCACTGGAGATCATTGAAAATACCTTCTAGTCCACTGTACGCAGTATATATTGATAACACGAATTTATGAAGTTGCTCTCGAACCAGGAGGGTTCACGCGATTTGTCACTTCCGGTATACCACTGCCTGGGCTGTTAGTGTTAACTCGGGAGGTAGCTCACGTTCTCCTGCAGTGCGCGCTGTCGTGGTTCTTTGTTGCTGAAACTCAGAAATGAGCAAAACGTGGGTAATCGCGTTTTATTTCTTCTACACAGGGCATTTCATACTCAACATTATTTTGTAATAGAGAGTAGAAACATCTAGCGGCGTGTTCAAAGAGACAGTGTAAAATCGGCCGCATTTGTAATGAGCCATGGCTGTCTTACTTCTCTCGAAGACAGCTAAATCGCTTTGGATTAGAGCTTGCGATCTATGGAGGAAACGTAAAACGGGGCTGCACTTTACACGATGTGGAATTAGAACATATTGAAGACATGACAAAGTGCATACTCTAGTCACAGGTTCGTTGTTGGGGCTAGCTTTCCTTGCAGAAGGTCACTTGTGCATGCAGTGTGTATGCGAATGTACCTTCTTAGCAGCGGTTGAAAATTAGGTTTCTATGCTTTTTTTGGTCATCAGTGGTCGTGGGGGCCTACAATGCGTGACGAAAGCCTATCGCCACCTACGATATACAAGGTAAGTACAAGAAACGTAACATTTTGTGCGGCAGAGCTGAAATGCATTTTCGTTGCAGAAACAAACAAACATGCAATATGATGAGCCGGGACCCTCTCACCGCGCTGTTCCGGAAATAGTAAGAATTTATTAAATACTATGGATTGTGCAGCGTTATTTGTAAACCAGTTCACATCCAGCGATGTTTTCTAAACTCGTTATGTTACCTGTCAACAAGACTGGTGTTTGCACAAGATTCAGGGAAACGTATCAAATACCGACTTTGCTCTGGTTGTACAAAACTTGAACCAATTAAGTTGCCAGCTTTTGTATGAAGGCAGCCCAAAGTCTGCACTTTTACTCACTGTTGCATTCCTTGACAGTTCGCCTCATGCATGGAAATTGCCTCCACTGGCTCAACTTTTCCTGACGAAGCACAGATGACTATGCAGACATTTCTTGAAGTGCTACAGGCTTAAACCTAAACTGATTATCATTTCCATTAGTCAACTCGATATTAGGATGTAGAGCAGATACGAGATGCAGGTGTGCTTGCAGACAATGTTGCACACTGCAAGTCAAAGGAGATGATTCGTCATCTACTTTTGTTTATTACAGGCTATAATGGCATCAATGCTTCTCCAGACAGCTTTTCGAGATGTCGTGAGACAGCAGTAAATAAAAGGCTTTTTTAGTTTCTTTGTACTTGAGGACCAAATATAGGCTGCAGTGTAAAATTAAATGTACCTTTTCTCAGAAACAAAACACAGTATGACCGTGAAACTTTGCACACTAATTGCAAAGGATAGTCCTTTATACGAAAAATAATAAAAATGGGTTTCTGTGCGCACCTCAAAAGAACAAAATATATTACCCTCCTTTGACACCAACCGTTAGAGACTTCCCAATGGATTTTTTTTTTTTTGGAATAATTTGCAACGGATTTTAGTAGAAGTTGAGAACATTTCAGCATAATCAGTCTCATAGGTTCGAGAAAAGATACATCAAAGTTCCAAAAAATTCCAAAAAAGTGATTTTGGGAAAAACGCACTCTTATGATGCACACAGAATACAACAGATCAAAATACACCACAAGAATACGCGCACTTTCTGGCTATTTTAGTATCTTCCCCATAGCCTTTCTTCATGTTTCTTTTTTTTTTACGCCATTCCTTGCTTTCTGGTGAACTTCCAATCTCCCCTTGCAACGCGTTCCTTGTCAAGCCGGTGCAGGCCGCCTATACAGAATACACCTGGCGTGGTGCCAAGTGTTTTCAGGACGTCAATACGTGCACTATCCACGTCATAACAGTACGCTACACAATCACAAATGGCCAGTTTCAATGTGTCACTCTAAACCAATGTTCTTTTCGGACAGTGGCTCCAGGTCAGCTGATTCAAGGAGTCAATGCTGTTCTGTGTCCTGCCGTGCAGGCACTTGCTTAGAAGGCCTGTCAACGACAAAGCTTGGAACACCGGCTTAACAGCTTCCAGAAAAGCTGTTGGCAAGCTGCTTTTATAGCAATATTCCACAGGATTTCCTTCACTGAGGGCACGGCTGTATCCAGACCATGATGATGCTCCCTTAGGGCACAGTTCATGATTTGGCTTTTCATCAGTAGACAACTTATAAAAATAAATTGCCCACATAGCGTTTCACATATTCTCGAAGCTATCGGTGTTCTCACGTATGGCCTTGCCATAATAAAATTGCAGCAGTCAATGTCCTTTTCTGTGAGACGACCTCTTGCATCCATCAGACAGCTTCTTACCCCACAGGGTAGTATTGAGGTTTCTAAACATGGTCTCCATGCGCTATGTACATGGCCAACACACTCGTGCTTTTCAGTATATTTGCTGTACAGTTCTGGTTCTTTGACAACAAGCTATGCGTTGCTGTCCCTGTCACCAATATATTTCGTGTACATAACGCCATGCTCTTGAACAGACAGCGCAAAAATCTTCACAGCACCCGCAGCCCCCATACCTTCAGGTGATCCAATATGCGTTTCTGTGCACTCTTCTTGGCTGCAGTCAGATTGGAAATTCCTTGAGCACAGATGGCAGAACTTAGTCTCCACTTCGCATTCTAGAACCTTGCCGCTGTCCTCTGATATAAGTGTGACGACGCCATGCAGGGATGAATGCCCTCTCTTCGTCCACGTTCCATCCACAGTAGCCGCAATTCCCTCCGGTTCATTACTCCCAGGCGTGTCAGCTTTCACCTCGTCAACAGCCCAGGTGATGCTTTGTGAAGCAACAGCCTCTGTTGCATGAAGTAAGCGCGAAGTGTACAACGCAAATTTCGTAGGCGGCGGAGGCATGTTCATAACAGCGCATATCAGATGGCCAGCTAGCAGTCCTTTCGCACATATTTGTAGCACATAAACATTACCGTTGGTTTACTTTAAATGTGCCTTTTTGGGATTGCTTGGATGTTTGGAATGAGCTTGTCTCGCTACATGCATTGCAACAAACATTCATGGTGCACGCCAGTGCACTTCTCCCACCAGTGTGTCCCGTTAGGTTGAGCTCACCTTTCCTGCAGTCTTGCACAACGCAGAATTCTGACGAAAGTCGCGGAGGATCTCAATATCAAGAAAGCAAAATCCTCAAGAGGTAGCTGCTTCCACGTTAACAGTGTCACATGGCGCACTCTCACCTATTTTCGAGAAACTAGCCCTTCGACACACTGGCTCCTCGTTCGCGTCTTTTCTTGTCAACTGATTGCCTCGAAACTTTCTCTTCCTCGTCCGCTTTGAAGCTGTTCTTGCAACAATCAAGCACAATACGCGGCGAAACCAAGGTAGATGAAGCAGGCAAAATGCTAAACAAAATTCAGAAAGCACGTGCGCAGATCTGACAACAAGAACCAATGACTTCGTTTCAATGCACTGCAAAAGCACACCTAGTGCGAAAGTTTGGAATTAAAAATCGTAAAAATGGCAGACATTAGATTGATTTAACCGTCTTAGCCATATATATTACAAAAATGTAAATACATACAAAACAAATGATGAAAAACGATGTGTAAACAAACCGCCGAGTCAGCCATTTAAATGGTGGACTCGACAATCAATGTCAATGGTTAAATTCAGTGGTGGCGCCCGTGCGCCCAGAATAAAATAGTGTTAATACGAACTTGTATGATTCCTTACGCAATAACCACTTCCTGGTGACTGCACATCGGGTTGAGCGTCTCGGTGAGAAACATAAAGGCGACGAGAGATGCCGTGTGGATTATTCCGGATTAATTTAGACCGCCTGGAGTTCTTTAACACGCACTGACATCGGACAGCACATGGACGTTTTTGCAATTTGCCTCCATCGTAATACGGCCGCCGTGATCAGGATTCAATCTCGCAACCCTAGGATCAGCAGCCGAAAGCCAAAGCCACTGAGTCACGGCGATGGATGGAATAACCACTCCGAGACATCCACGCGATATCAACAATTCATGGCAATGAATGTTAACTGATTTTTTGTTGTTGGCCAGTTCACAGTAAAACGTCGTGGTATCAATCATGCAAGCGTCTGCAAAGAAATGACGCTGAAAACTAATTCCTCTCTGCAAGAAGTGCAGTGCGCTTTGCGCACGCATATAGGTTTTGCAGCAATCAGCCTCGCGTTGGAACCATAAATGCCATCCCAGTTGAAAGAGGATCAGCGTAGTGCTTTTTTTTTTCTCAGCACATCAACGGAGCTTGACTAATTCGAACCTGATTTCTTGTGAAACAGCACAACGGCACAAAGCCAGAGGACAGGAAAGGACGATACACAGTGCTGTATTACAAGAAATTTCTATTTCACAAGAAATCATGTCAGACCAACGTGCCCATCAGTTATTGTTAATTCGAACCCTTAACTCTAGCAGTTGAAATTCTACAAAATTTCGTGCTGCCTTTAGTAGTTCCAATCCGCAGCGCTGATATCCTCTGTTGTTCCAAGCATGCATTCACAAAGCCGTCAGCCAGCTTCAGCTGGATACACTTTCAGGATATTTTCCTTCGTGGGGGTGTGCAGAAGAAGCCTGAGCCTTTAAAAATGATGCGTATGTCTTACGAGCAGTGGGAGGATCAAATGACTAGCATATGCTTGGTAGATCCACTCAAGCTCATAGGCCAGGTTCGTGAAGCAGCTCGGTCCACTGGAGTTCTGCAATGAGAACCCCACCCATCTGATCGCCAAGCAACTCGTAAGAGATTTGTTTCTCAGTAAAGTTCATCCTCTGTCTCTCTCTCCAAATTATGCTGTGTGCGCTAACGCGCGTCGAGAATTTGGTTGTGGCTTTGGCTATCAAGGTATACATATGGTTTGGTTTTTGCACTACGGCCTTCGTACTACATCCTTCTTGCTTCACCTAGACCGCATGTGTCAGCGTAGAGATTCCACCTCGCGCAACTCTTCCGTCGTGCACGCACACAAAGCTAGGAGAGCGTCTGCTCCCGCGGCAACCCGACCTTCTATAGCTGACCGCTGCGGCGCTGGCTTCGCGCTCCCAAACTTGATCTTGGATTCTCTATAATGCATTTTTGGCGCTAAAATAAAAACAACCAAAGAACGCCACCGTAACACAATTTCAATTACAGATTATAATATGTTACCAGTAATGAAAAGGAAAGAAACAAAATGAATTGCAGCGGAAAATTACAATCTTCTAGCGCAGTATTATAGTGAACTAGAAACATCCACTGGAGATCATTGAAAATACCTTCTAGTCCACTGTACGCAGTATATATTGATAACACGAATTTATGAAGTTGCTCTCGAACCAGGAGGGTTCACGCGATTTGCCATTTCCGGTATACCACTGCCTGGGCTGTTAGTGTTAACTCGGGAGGTAGCTCACGTTCTCCTGCAGTGCGCGCAGTCGTAGTTCTTTGTTGCTGAAACTCTGAAACGAGCATAAGGTGGGTAATCGCGTTTTATTTCTTCTACACAGGGCATCTGATACTCAACATTATTTTGTAATAAGGAGTAGAAACATCTAGCGGCGTGTTCAAAGAGACAGTGTAAAATCGGCCGCATTTGTAATGAGCCATGGCTGTCTTACTTCTCTCGAAGACAGCTAAATCGCTTTGGATTAGAGCTTGCGATCAATGGAGGAAACGTAAAACGGGGCTACACTTTACATGATGTGGAATTGGAACGTATTGAAGACATGACAAAGTGCATACTCTAGTCACACTTTCAGTGTTAGGGCTTGCTTCCCTTGCAGAAGGTAACTTGTGCATGCAGTGTGAATGCGAATGTAAATTCTTAGCAGCCGTTGAAAATTATGTTCCTACCCTTTTTTTGGTCATCAGTGGTCGTGGGCGCCTACAATGCGTGACGAAAGCCTATCACCACCTACGAAACGCAAGGTAAGTACAACAAACGTAAGATTTTGTTCGAAGCATGCATTCACAATGCCGTCAGCCAGCTTCAGCTGGATACACTTTCAGGATATTTTCCTTCATGGGGGTGTGCAGAACAAGCCTGAGCCTTTAAAAATAATGCGTACGTCTTACGAGCAGTGGGAGGATCAAATGACTAGCATATCCTTCGTAGATCCGCTCAAGCTCATAGGCCAAATTCAAGAAGCAGCTCGGTCCACTGGAGTTGTGCAATGAGAGCCCCATCCATCTGATCGCCAAGCAACTCGCAAGACATTTGTTTCTCAGTAAAGTTTATACTCTGTCTCTCTCTCCAAATTATGCCGTGTGTGCTAACGCGCGGTGGGAATTTGGTTGTGGCTTTGGTTGCAGTTCCATTGCTACAGATGGGGAGCGCGAAAACGAAACAATACATCGCAGCACCGTGCGCGCCGTATGAGATGCAGTCTCCGAGGTTCATGCTTGCATAATCCGCATTTGCTCATCCCATGTGGTTACTAGGAAATGAGTCGGTTCATAAATTATAATTCACGACAATTGTGAACCACAGTCACCCTGAAAACACCATTTGCACCACAGCTTCGCTTACTCCGCTATCGTTCCACAAGCCTCGTTTTACTACTCGCCACGTTCCTTATCGTAATGACTGAAAACGATAAGCGCACAGTTGCAGTGCATATTTGTGTATATTGCTATAGGCCTAAGCAAGGTCGAGCGTGTGGTCATCATTCTCGGAATGATCTCAAATATTTCTGTGGGTCATTTGAATTTTTTCCTGCTCCTTGATGAAGGGTTTGCAGAATACTTGAACTCTACAAGCTCGACTATGTCCTTTTTTAGATTTCTGAACCTAAAGTTGTTTGGATTATGCAATATCTTATAAAAGATGCTGCAAAATTTGATATCTTTTGAAGGCATTTATTGCTCATAAGTGCTTTGTTAGTTGTCGAAATAAAAAAAGAAGCATTAAACTTGCGGCTCCTGTGTCACCTTAGGTTCTTGCTCACAATAACATGCATGGACCCTGGCATCTGAAAAACAGAACATAACGTATAGCCAGATTAGATAAAAGGATGATGCACAAGGAATATGTACAAAATTGTACAATATGAAGCCACGAGAAAAGGGCCACACCAGGACAAAAAAATTATAAGGACCAATTTTGTTGCCATCATTAAACACTTGTAAATGAAATCAAAACAATATTCTTTTCTATAAAAGAGAGATAACGCATCTGTCCAATTTCCATTAGTGAAGTGTGTTGCATTTTACCTGTCATGCATAATAATGAATTTTAACCTGGCTCTTGCTAAGTGATGCGCAAGGCATGGGCTTTGTCAAGTTGCGACGACAGCCCACCGCGGAACTATATCACAGCTTGCAGAAAAATTTTACACTGTCAGTTTAAAAGGTGTACTGTCTTGTTCCCTTTCCTTTTGTTGCTGTAACCAGTCAGGCTACCGTATTTTCCGGTGTATACGACACACCCGCCATATATGCAGGCTGTTATCGAAAAAGTTGGTATATAAGACGCACCCGTGTTTAAGACGCACCCGTGTTTAAGACGCACCCGTGTTTAAGACGCACCCGTGTTTAAGACGCACCCGTGTTTAAGACGCACCCCAATTTACCCAGTTAGGCTAGTGAGGCTTAATTAAACACGCTTGCGCGACCATCGCGAAATGCACCGTACCTGTGAGAAGTTCCTAAGCTATGCTTAGTGATCGAAAAAGGCAACACTCGTGCCATAGTCGCCCACGTTGTAGCAAAAAAAGAAAGAGAAACAAATGAACTCTTCTTATGTCCATAACATTTTATTTTTACTTAAAACCTTCGGAGTCCTCATCTTCGGATGCGCTATCAAAAAGTCTGCCCATTTCTGGAGGCAACACGGCTGAAACATTCTGTTCGCACTACGTACATGGAGCAAAGTTGCAAAGGGTGACTAAAAAAGAATGCCGGCTTGCCTTCGCTTGTCTTCACACTGGCGAGAAGCGCGACTGTCGCCATCTTTTGGCATTTCACATTGCTTTTGCTTGGGGCCTCCGAAACGGCCATGTGTTTGTGATCCCGGAAGTCGTCATCCCCGCCGTTTCATGATAAAGTTCACCTAGAAAAGTTGCGCACGACGTCCCGGTATTGAAGTAGTAACAGTGTTACAACCGCGTTATTGGTAGTGATATTTTTTCGGTGAAAAAGCTTGAACTTGAACCTGAGTAATTCCTGAACTCGCAAAAAAAAACCACGAAAAATTCGCATATAAGACGCACCCTTGTATAGGACGCATCATCAAGATTTTTGAAAAAAAATCCGTGTCTTATACACCGGAAAATACGGTATATACACGATGTTACCTTTACATTTACCACCTGAAAGCAACAGTCACTGTACTTTAGTGTATGGCTGCCTTAAGGAAGGTACATATCATATTTCCTCAAGGCAATCTTGGTCAGCAGGCAACAGCACATAAACCAATTTAGGCAGTCTTAAGAGGGCAGGTCTGGAAGTGGAAGGCATTAGAAGCATCTTTTTCAACTGGATAGCTCTTGCAGATCAATGCATCATTCGGGTGGAAGCACTTGTGACCATCACAAGGTGTACAACACATGTACTGACAGAGTAACGCATTGCTTGCTTCAAGTCTGAGAAAGCAGCATAGATGACCAAAAATATCTGGAATTACATAAATAATTATAAAAGGTGTTTTCTGCAATGTCGTGAAAACCGAGACACAGGACCAGAAGAAGACGCACATACTTTTGGCGGACTTACAAGTGATTTATTTTTGGCTCATCCATGTACTTTAAGCCATTTTCTCGCGCAAGCGCCCATGCAAATGAAAAAAGCAAGTCCGATCATCTTTCCATCCTTGGCAAAAGGCGCCACTCTATCTCTATGCTAAGGACAGATGGTTCGCTTATGCAGGGCTGCTCATTCTTTTTTATTAAAATGCTTTAAGCAGTTCTCGCTCGTGCCAGGACTTCCCCCTGCTAGTAATGCTGGTGCAGTGAAACAGGCAAACATTTGCTACAGTCCTTCACATGTAACTCCAGGTAGCTCCCTGTGCCCGCAAGCAATGTGTGTCCTGAGGCATTCATTCAGGCATTGCCCAGTCT
Organism: Amblyomma mixtum; assembly: GCF_055824585.1. Classification (NCBI taxonomy): domain Eukaryota; kingdom Metazoa; phylum Arthropoda; class Arachnida; order Ixodida; family Ixodidae; genus Amblyomma; species Amblyomma mixtum. The sequence goes on from NC_143014.1 coordinate 293,383,738, forward strand.
GCCCGATGTTTACTTTCCCACAGCACATGGGGATTGAATACACAACCCCCACCGCACACTTTGTGAACTTCATTTGGTGGTTGGTCTTGCAGGCTTGTTCTCTTTCACAGCCAGAGATGCGGCGGGCCCAAAGACCAGACAGCTCATGAGGGGGCTGAAAACACCATGTTGGCACCAAATTTTTCTGACACTCTTTTCAGCCCATGGCAAATTTTATGGAAGTACGGGATCACCTCAGTGTTTCTAGTCCCATACTTCCTTAAAAGTTCCCATAGGTTGAAAAGAGTGTCCAAAAATTTGGCATCAAGTTGATTTAAACCCCCTGTAAGCTATCTGGTCCTTGAATGCGCATCTACGACTGCGAAACAGAACAAGCCTGCAAGACCAACCACCAAATGGAGTTCACAATGTGTGCAATGGGGGTTGTGCATTCGATCCCCCATGTACAGTGGGAAAGTATACATCAGGCAGGCTGGGCAATGCCTGAATGAATGCCTCAGGGAACATGGCAAAAAGTTGCAAGCAGCCACAAGTACCAACCTTGCTTTGCATGTGAAGGACTGTAGCAAATGCTAGGCTCTGTTTCCTGCACAAGCATTATTAGCAGGGGTAAGTCCAGGCACAAGCAAGAATGGCTTGAAGCACTTCTAACAAATTATGAAAAAGAATGAATGGTCCTGCGTAAGCAACTGCTCTGTCCTTACCACAGAAAAAGAGTGGCACTTTTTTATCGGGAATGGAATGGCGACTGGACTTCATTTGCATACCAGCTTGCAACAATAAATCAGCTGTAAGACCGGTGGTAGTGTGTGTGTACTTTCTCATCAACCTGTGTGTTTTCGATGCGTTTTTTTTGCTGCAACACAAAATAAAATGTAACAAATTTGGTAAACATCATAAGCTATGATGCATGATATCATCATCATCATCAGCCTGACTACGCCCACTGCAGGTCAAAGGCCTCTCCCATGTCTCCAATTAACCCTGTCCTTCGCCAGCCGCGGCCACCATAATCCCGCAAATTTTTTAATCTCATCTGCCCACCTAATTTTCTGCCGTCCCCTGCTACGTTTGCCTTCTCTTGGAATCCACTCCGTTACCCCCAAGGACCAACGGTTATCTTGCATTTGCATTACATGCCCTGCCTAAGCCCACTTCTTCCTCTTGATTTCAACTAGGATATCATTAACGCGCGTTTGTTCTCTCACCCACTCCGCCCGCTTCCGATCTCTTAACGTTACACCTATCATTTTTCTTTCCATAGCTTGCTGCGTTGTCCTTAACTTAAGCTGAACCCTCTTTGTTAGCCTCCACGTTTCTGCCCCATAGGTGAGTACTGGTAAGATATGAATAGTGCCAGCTTGCTGTGCTAAGAGCTGCCAAATTATCAGATTACTCACTAGTGCTTAAACCAGAAATCGCTGAAAAAAAAGATTTCAGTCCCACATCTTGTATTGTGGCACCCTATATTTATTTATTTATTTATTTATTTATGTACATACTGCAGACCATGGTTAGGTCCAAGCAGGACGGGCACTGTACAGACTGAGTACATCAGAAAAATCACATGGCGAAAAAAAAAAAAAATATGAACCCACTAAATCAAGGAAGCTGAGCAGAGGTCGGGTAACCGTCTTCATACTAAGAAAAAGTACTTGATTTTCAGTCATGCATATTATTTGAATAAATTTTTACTGGTCCTGAAATTCCAACCTTTATCGGAAGGGTCTTCCCCATTATTTCATACTCATTTACCTCTGCAAACGTTCCATAGTGAGGGGGCTGCTGGGTGGATAACAGATGTTGAAACCAAGAAAGGCTCCAAGGAGTCCCACTGCCTTGTCCAGACTGGTTGTGGAGATGCACTCCTGTCGACTGCAAGGGCGAGTAGGTGGACGTCGCCCACACCTGAGCCTGCATGGGAACAAAATTACTAAAACGTAATACTACTCAGTTAAAAGTTGTGTTGTGCAATTCATGACTAACTAAGACTACGCATATGGTAAGCTTGGTGCCATAGGAAAAGCATTAGAGATTATACTCGGTTCACCCTTAAGGGGACAGGGTAAGCAAGAAATCTGGAAAAAAATCAATTTTTAGTTTTTTTCTAAATATGAAAGTACATTCTTTTCTGCATCATTTGATGTATCACACTCCATTCTGTGCAATTTATATCGACCTGAAAAAGCTATCTGAAAGCAAAGCGGTCAGTGACACACCCCCTTTACAAGCGGTGTGTTTTCTGCGCTTTTACCAAAAACTAAAAAACACGAAATGTTCTCAATTTTAGCTGAAAGAGAAAGCTCTCTGGCAACCATCCAAGCTCTCTAGCAAATATCCAGAACCCAAATGAGTCCTTTAACAACGTCGTATGGGCGCGTGCTCCAAAAAATGTCTTTGCGGGCCTACAGACATTGAAGATTGCTACATTAGATGCTGTCCCGACCTTCAATGATGGTGCCATCGCAAGAACTAAGGTTCTTGAGGCATGCGGACTAAGTCCGGGCAGCAACACTGTCCGCTGGCTGAAGCAAGTCAATCGGCGTCGAGTTTACTTCGCTGATCAAGCTACGCAGCGACAAAACAGGCACGAGAAGCTAAACGGCAGGAAAAGGAGCACCAAGCTGACCTAGATGATAACTATGCAGCTATGCCTACTGAATAAATTGGTGAAAATGAGTTGGCTAAGTCGAAATCTTGGGATTGAAGGTTTTGTTTACTTTAAACTCAGTTTTCTCAAAACAAGATTTTTTGATACTTCGGTACCACTATTTTCGAAATGACAATAGATATCAAGCTGACTTTTTCTGTGCATACAGTACACATATGTGGCAATTTACTGTACCAAAATTATCAGCGTGCGAATAACATTGTTTATTTTAAAATAAGAATATGTACAAAATTTGGTCAAAATTAGTGTGTAGAAAGTAAAAAAATCACTAATAATTTCATTTCCCATATACCAAAATAATTTTGGTACAGCGGCTAGAAGATGAAATTCTGAACAAAATATAAGTAAATATCGTGCCGCTATCTTTATTAGTTGCTGAGAAAAGTGCACCACAATATGCCCCAAATGCATGGGAAAGGCTCTCGGCTCTCGAAGGCTCTCTGCGTGGTCTAGCCTTATCTTTTTGCTTGCGAATATGTATTTCTAGCAAGATGCTGGTTCTAGAAAATCGGGGCCCACTTGCACGAAGCTATCTCAGCTAGCTGCAGGTAGTACACCGGACCTCGAAGTTGCCGCGCCAAGCTACGGCCAGAGCAGCAGGAACATACATCAACCAGCGGGCCGACCGCCGCCGCCTCGCACGGCTGCAGCGTGAGGAGCCGGGGCGAGCACAGCCGACCGAAGAGCTGCAGGACAGTTCCGGACAGATGGGAGAGGCGCGGCAGAGCGCGAAAGTAAACGATACAGGCATGCTCGAGATGTCCCGGCAGAGACGAAGGGAAAGGCGAACGCACCTAGAACAGGTAGAGGCAATACGGCAGTGAACACACGGGATCATCGCGATGCGGGCCGATCGAGCCCCTGCGGCTATTCTAAAAACTGGAGAGAGGGCGCGTCTTGAGCAAGACGGTACGTGCGTGCTATACTTTTGGAACAGTAAGAGTTTTAAAAACAGTGAGGCCGATTTAATTCAAAAGCGGAATACGCACCTAAGGAGCAATATGGGGTGCCTGTCACACCACGATAGCACGTTGTTTACAACGGCCACACGCGCGCGCGATCGGCTCGCATCGCAACGGGCTCGCGTGTTTCCTTCACCTGTGTATACAAGCATACAAGGCCACCTTTCGTGTTAGGTAGGAGCGGGCTCACAATGAACGCAGAGAAGAAAGTTAGCAGTGATAGTAGCCCTTGAGTAGGAAAGCGGGCGAGCGAGCACAGCGCGAGACGAATCCACGACGGGCCCGAGGCGGAAAACGTACGCCGGCCGCCGCGGTGCGCACCCCACGACGGCGCGAGCAATTCACCGCGCTTGTGTTATACACCACGTACTGAAAGAAAAATGTAAGCAAATATAGTGAGCATGCAGTACACCTACCGTAATCAGGCGCACTTGGTTCGAGACTGCAGCCTCTTCCATCAATCCAAGCCTCTCCGTCTTCTCACCAACGCGAAAAAGCAAAATGACGAGACAACACGGAAAATGCCAACGCCCGCACAAACCGACCACCCCAAACCACACGAGGAAGCCAAAGGAGTTCGCGCGGCGTCAAATGCGGCCGCATCGCGATAGGTCGTTGGTCGTATGACGTTTGTAAACAGCAGCTAATCAGAGGGACGAGAATTTTGTTTATTTTTTTTGAACTCGTTCCTCTACCCTCTCCCCCTGATTCACGCCGAAAGCAGCGTCTTTTCAGAATGACGCTGAGGCCCCGTCAAAATTGACAAAAGGATGACCGTCAAAGTGACAGCTAGTTCTTACATTAAAAAAAAAAAAGCTACTGGTAATATGATTTGCTAACTTGAGAAGTTTCTCTTTGGTTTCTGTAATTTTTAGTGTATTTCATATAGTACACATTGCTTGAGAGGGTTTTAATCAATACGGCTGTACGGATTTCTCAAATTTATTTAAGCTCCACTGTCGGCGCAAATGGTTTCTTAAAAAACTTTGCTAGCATTGGAATGAAGCCCTGCTGCCGTTGTAACGATCATTTCCGTAAGCAGCCAAACAGAGTCTTTTTAAATCTTATGTTCTTCATGGGAACCGGTCTTGAGCACTTGATTACATGCGAGAACAAACTTGAAACTGCTTCTGATGCTTTGTGTTTGTTATCGCAGTATTTACCGGTTGCCTCTTCCTTTGTCCTATGATAATAGATGCAAGCTCCGTGAGCTTGGGAAAGTCGGACAGTCATTTCCTGCGCTATGTTTAAAGTTGAACATTCTTCGTTAAAGGTTAGAAGAAAAACAACAGAGAATAAACGGGCTGAAAGATTTTATTACCCAGCGAATACCCAGCGCGAGCAGAGAGGCCACTGTAGTTGGCGTGTCGAGAAAATCGGTGTTGGTAGAGAGGGTCGTCACTGGCGCGAGTCACAACGATCGCACAGTATCGCGTGTTGCGTAAATCAGAGAAAATCGAAAAAAAATTCTCTCGGCCTAACCGCACGTTTGTTCGGGCTCAAATTTCGCACAGAGGTTGCATTTGACGGTCAATTTTGTTTTATACCACATTTAGATTGGGTACTTGCCTGATTCGGTCAGAATTATTTGGAAATCCCCATCGTCTGCGGCGACGATGAACCAAAACCGAAAGACTTCGCAGCAGTGGTACCCGTAGCGCCATCTCGTACCCATCGGAGAAACCCAGCTATGCTAAATTGGTGAGCAGATCTTTTCTTGGTGCTGTCTACTGCGAAGCAGCGCAAGACATCACCGAAAATGCGGTCGTACAGCGATCAAGAGAAGGCCATGGCCGTGACTTGGCTATGCGAGTCCAAGTCCTCCTACGCCGCCCTCCCTGGTAGAGAGCTCGTTTCTCCGGTGCATGCGAGTGGCGCCACGGGTACCAGTGCTGCGAAGTCTTTCGGTTTTGTTTTTCCGTCGCCGCAGACAATGAGGATTTCCAAATAATTCTGACCGAATCAGGCAAGTACCACACCTAAATGTGGTATAAAACAAAACTTACTGCCAAGTGCAACCTCTGTGCGAAATATGAGCCCGAAGAAAAGCGCGGTTAGGCTGAGAGAATTTTTTTTCGATTTTCTCTGATTTACGCAACAGTCGGTACAACAATGACGACGTCACTACAGAATTTCTCATTGGTCTCCCGGGTCGTGACGTCATTCCACCACCATTACCTAGCGCCTCTGAAGGAAGTGCGCTGAGAAGAGGAACGTTTGAGCCGTGACTAGAACCGCTGCCCCTCGAGTCGTGCACTGCCCCTCGACAGCTGAAGAACTTTTTTCATTTACTGCCTTCAAAGGTGCGGGGATACAGTGCAGAAAAAGTCGGGTGGTTACGAGACTGCAGAATGGCAGTGTACATTACAACTTTTTCATGGACTGATTTGCTTGAAGGGAGGCCTAGTGAGAAACAAAAATAAAAATTGTTAACTAATAAAAAAAACATGAAATAAAGAACAGTGTTCGTGTCTGCGAAGTTATGTGCAAAGAGGACCCCAGGCGGCTGAAGGAACCCATTGACGCCAAATTTTTATCAACGGATAAGAGTTAGTTTCACTAGCGCATCTTGTTGCATAGCGGCTTGTTGCATAGCGTTGCTCCTCGGAACGAAAGGAATGCGTCAGCTGATGCATTTGGCGCTGCCGGCGCTGATGACCCCATTGATCCGCGCGTGGAAGTGTGCGTGTGGCCTTTATCCTGCTTACAAAGTGAACAACAAATCCTCTGTAAGCTCCAGCCGCCGCGGTGGCTCAGTGGCTATGGTGCTCGGCTGCTGACCCAAAAGACGCGAGTTCGATCCCGGCCGCGGCGGCTAGAATTTCTTTGGAGGAGAAATTCTAGAGGCCCGTGTACTGTGCGATGTCAGTGCACGTTAAAGAACCCCAGGTGGTCGAAATTTCCGGAGCCCTTCACTACGGCGTCTCTCATAGCCTTAGTCGCTTTGGGACGTTAAACCCCACAAAACCAAACCAATCTGTAAGCTCCTGAGCACGAAGGTGAAAGTCTGCCATTTCTGCTGGCAACCACCGCAACTGAAAAAATTGAGGAGGCTCTCTAAAGTGTTGCAAGGCGCACTGGCGCACTGTTTGGCATTGATTTCTTTTAAGGCGGAAGCCTTTAATGCCTCATCTACAATGTACTAGAAAGCATTTACCTCATCGTAGTAAGCAGTTGTTGTCTCACGCTTTTCAATTGGTCGAAATGGTCCTGACGTCACAGTGCGCGAATTTCAAGCGGGGCCAATTGTACTATGGCTAGTAACCATGCAACCACTTAAAGGGATGGTAGAGTGATGCTCCAAGTAAGTGGGACTGAGTTTAGTTAATTAACCAGTTAGCCTAATTAACCTTTCTAGTCAGACCAGATAAATAAATAAAACCGAGTAGGAAATTGGTCGAGTTGGGGAATCGAACCAGGGTCTCCGGAGTGCGAGATGAGCACGCTGACCAGTCCGCCATTCCAGCTCGATGGTTTGGGATGAACAAAGGCGCGTCTAGTGAATACGATGTCTTCGTTCACTCTCATCTTCCTCCCTTCCCGCTACGGCGAGGTTCAGATATGTCCACCGAGATATGAGAGACAGATACATTTCCTTTCCTCAAAAACCAATTTACCGACGAGCAAGGCGTAGAGCTTAACGGGCGATGGCGTTCTGTGAACTCCCTGGCAGCGTTGCAAGACGCTGTCTCGTTCCACTCTTTGAGGTGAAGCTTAACATCTTAACCACGCATCAGTGACACAAGCAGCAACACCGCGCTTAAGGCTTCTGCCTCACCGCACTTTAAGTCAACGAAGTGCCCCCTTGAATTTTTCGCTTTTTTTTATTTTCTAATTTCCATCATCAAGTATCGTTAAAATACACGATACACCATAGGCGCCGACTGCGGGGGGGGGGGCTGAATGGCTCGAGCGCCCCCTCCCCCCACCTCCGGAGACTGAGCGATGTAACCTTTAAAGAAGTAACTTTCCTTAACATTCTGAAGAATAAATCAAAACGCTACTTTCCTGAAGTCGTTTCCTTCTTCGTCCAATGTTATCCAACGTCTCGATCTCCAACTGTGCGATCATTTCGCGATGGATCCCACCATTTTCGACTTAATTGCAAGGCATCATACCGATTATCGATTTGAAACTAACTTCTTCTAGCGTAATTGATGGTATAAATGGCAAATTTATACAGAATGCTAAAAAGTATAATTCTATGGTCATGAAATGCATATTCTCAAAATCGCATAATCGTGGCGTACTACTGAATTCATATTTGCTAGCGCTTAGTGAACACACGGGACAAGAACACAAATACACAGGACACAGATTACACAGATTTGTGTTCTTGTCCCGTGTGTTCACTAAGCGCTAGCAAATATGAATCCAAAAGCTTTCCAACTAGCCCAAGTTTCCGCCTTAATACGTACTACTGAAAACTGGAAGGCTGCTGTGGTCATACCAGTACTGACGAAGCCATTGTACGCGAAGTACAAGCACTTCCCAACTGCTGGCGAAGGCTCGGACTTTAGCTTAAAAAGAAAAGTTATCTCTCTCCCAACTGCTGGAATCGGAACAATGCGATAACGAACATGATGGCCTAGCACTAGCGGCCGCGTACAGTTCAACGGCGGGTAGTTATATCGCGTCTCCAAAAGCAGCTTGGCAATCGGTGAGGAATACGTGACCGTGTTGAAGAGCTAAGAAAGCACCGTCAAGGGTACGTCTCCAGTGCAGAGGCGTTGTGACGGAGTAGCAGGCGCGCATGACACAGTGTTTAAGACGCCAGCTTTGTCTGAATCAGTATTTTTGGCCGTAATATGGAAAATCCACTCACTACGAACGTCGGATACAACGAACACAATCCTCGCGACCGTCAGGTTCGTTATGACTTATAAGTGGGCTCGGCTGAATGAATGAATGAATGAAAGAATGAATGAATGAATGAATGAATGAATGAATGAATGAATGAATGAATGAATGAATGAATGAACTTTATTTCCGTCATCATGGGTCCTCACGGTCGGGGCGCAGCAATTAGGAGGGGGTGCCTCCCAGCCGGCTATCAGCACCGGAGACCGCGGAGAGAGTCTTGTAAGATGTCTCCGCCTGACGGATGATGAGTCTCTGCTGATCCGGGTCGTGGCTTCGGATCAGCGCTTCCCAGGTGGCAAGGTCTGGGATGATTTGTGTTTTAGCCCCAGGAGAATTCTGACACTCCCAAATTAACTGCAGAGCTCAGGCTCCCCAGTGTCCCCATCGTGTAGTATAAAGTAGGGAACGAATCTGTTCACCTGAAGCCTCCTCCAGGCTCTGCTCTCCTTTGGAGTGACCTATCCGGAAGTGAGAGTGTCCTCCTATCCAGTCTAAGTGTTTCAGTTATTTCTTTATACGTTATGAGAGGGTCTTTATTCCCACTCCGGGGCACTTCCAGGGCTGCGCGGATGTACAATTCTCGAGCGAGGCTGTGAGCAGCCTCATTCCCCGGAATGCCCTCATGAGCAGGAACCCATATGAGGGAGACCTCTCTGCTTGAGGGGTACCTTCTTAGTAATTTGGCGGCTTGACTGGAGACCACCCCCTTACAAAAGATGTGTCAGACAAGATGATCTTGGCTTTGGTAGGGACGCACGCAAGGGCAATAGCAGCCTCCTCTGCCACTAACGCATTCCTGGTATTAGCCGATTCTAGTCACTTCCTCCCCATTCCCATCAACGGCGGCAATGACGGAGGCGCCATCGGACCCACAGTCTGCGTCGCAGAAGGCTTGGGCTCGGCTGCACAGGGCGAATTCACACCTTTGAATTCCGCGCCTTACCTTTTTTTACCTTCCCTGTCTTATCCAGATAGATAGATAAATGCTTGAGGCCTCACTCTTTGTAACGGGCGGGCACCACTAGATTGAGCACCAAGACCAAAAAAAAAAGAAGATGAAAGCGCACAAGGAAATGAAGAAAAAAGAGCGCGCAAGAAAGTTTGTGACGCCATCTCTTGCAGCTACAGCTAATTGTGTTTGTAAATAACAAGAACGCTGGATATCACGCCGTTTTTTTTTGCGGGACGAGTAAGTCGCTTTTATTTTGACATGCTATCTTTTCAAATGGTCGTGAATAATGCAATTTACCATTCGGAACGTCTGAGTATGTTAAAATGAAAACGGCACACCAATTTTCATTGACATATCTAAGAAAAAGTGCTGTGGTGGTTGACGATCAGAGTGGACATGGCGCCTGCCCACTATGCGCAGTACTAGCCTCTATAATGCAGTGGCTTTTTTTTTTTTTTTTTGGGGGGGGGGGGGGTGAATGCAGCGAGAGTGGTACGAAATGGGCTTATTGCTTACATGTGTTGAAAACTATGCTTCTACAAGAAGAACGTTGGACGACTCAGGCGCTGAAGTGTTGTTCATGCAAATAGCCGATGGAGATCTCTCCAAAGAAGCGCGCGGCCGACCGGATAGTGAAGACCGCCAGATGGTCGCCAAGAACCGCCGCCACGCTGTGAGCCGCTGCCGACAAACACAGCGCGCTATGAGCAGTGCTTGAAATCAGGGGGGTCTCGGAGGGTTTTAGGCCCCTACCAATATTGAAAAGGGATCTGATGAGAACCGCCATGCTAGAATGTAGACTGCATGAATCCGAAGCAAGAAACCATTTTTATTCTTCTTTGCAGCGGTGGCCTGAACATATTTCCCGGTCTTTTTGAAAATTTCGCCTTGGTATTAGCAAGAATTACAAGCATGTTTTATAAAAACCAAAACGGAGAAAAATACGAAGTGGCAGCACTAGAAGAGGGGGATGAAAAAGGGAAACCCGTGCCCTCACAACACGTCAGTTCAGAGCTGGCCGCTCAGCTCCAAGGTTACTAAACAACAGTCAGCACACTGGAGGAGCGTGGGGATAGTTTCTTTGGGGTCTCTGACATACATTCAGCTAGCAACAACCTATAAAAATGATTTCTCCTCTTTGTGAAAACCATGTGTAAAACAGCTGCTTTCTCTCTCTCCTTTCCACCTGTGCTCAGATCACTCCTTCGATATACTTTAGCCTATGACGAAAGCAACCATTGGCCCCAACTTCGAAACGTGCCAATTGCACAACGGTGCCGACGTGAAGGCTGCACATCAAAAAGCCGCGTTCGGTGCCGGGAATGCCGAATTTTCTTCTGCCTCATAAGTAATCTGTTTCATAAGTCATGAACTAAAGAATAATTTTCTGGAGCATATACATTCACACAGCTAAACATTTATTCGTGTCTAACGATCAGTTAGAAAGTGCAAGCAAATGTTGAGATGTTGTACGTTCATGTAGCAGCTTTGAGGTGCTGTGTCCACATATGTGGACGCGAATAGAATATGCTCAAATATGAAAATGTTTGCGTAATGTTTTGTACTCCACTTACTCTACTGATCGTGATTTAGGCAAATAACGATTTTTCCTTCCAGCAGATTTAATTGGCGCCTAAGGGGCTATTACGCTTCGCCTTTCATCCTTTCCCTCACGGAGCGGTTCAGGTGCCCACCCTGAGTGTGAGGGGCTTTGCAGTGAGACAGTACTAGACGTTTACTTTCCTTATATGCGTATATAGACTCCATCTGCTCTGCACACCTCAATTTATGGCTAAAAGAAATATAACGTACGCCCGCCAAAATAGAAGGGAATGAAAAGAATTGCACACCAAATTGCACCTTAGCAATAGCAGCCTCATCCATGTCCTTCGCAGCTCCAGCGAGTTGATCGAATGTCTTTTCTGGCCCATTCTCCCAAGAAGCATGTAATAGGCGTAGATTTCGATGATGCTTTAATTATTATAGATTACTTGCTAAGAACTAGCTACTTCTGTTTGCAAAAATGCTTTCGTTTCTTTCTTTTTCTTAGACCTCAGTGATCGGCTGGCGGATTGTTCGAAAGCATGCCAAGCCTTTTCTTTTCATGCGTTTTATTTTCATTGATGGAAAGCCGAGGCAGAAATTGTAATCAGTCTCCACTTGCGATAGCCTGAGCTCCCCGCATACCGGGCATGCAGCGTAGGGGACAAACGTAAAAACAAACAAACAAGGAGGAAACCCGCATATATGCGGCAAACACAAGAGTACTGTCGGGGACTTTGGGAAAGTGGTTCAGGCCCATAGGTGGCGTATTTTTCAGCAGTCACATCATTTCTCTGCCACAGGTAAAAGAACACGAGTTTGACTTTCGCCTCCACAAGCGTGGCTTCGATCCAACAGCTAATGGCAGAGGCTCCACTTGTGGCTCACGCGCCCCGGAGACTTTTGTTCCTGATTGTACATCATTACTCAGTACAAAAAAGTTGTAAAGCAACATGGTTGTCAAACGTAAAATTCACTGTTACATAAGTATACGAGAAAATAAGTGCCAAGCAGTACGTCAAGCGTAAAGCTGACCTTTAGGTCGTGTGAGGCATGAAAAAACAGCAAAATTACTGTTGATACGTTGTTTGTTGTCATTTCAGCTCTTGAAGCACGCTGGTTATACGTGTTGTAATGACCAGAACTACGTATCGACGTTTATATTGCAGTTTTTTTCGTACCTCACGTGACCTAAAGGTGAACAACAGCCACCGTTCGGTTGCTGAAACCGAAACAGCATCTAGAAGATATTCAGTCATGAACTACTTAGTGGTCGTAGGCGGATATAACGGCGTGATCTATGTTAATGAATGTCTAAAGCATTATTTGAGATAAGAAAAATGAAAGTGAAAGAGAAGCTTACAGAGCAGCGATGGAACACTGGCACAGAATTTGATAGCCATATTAGTCATATTTAGTGCGAGAATGATAGGATTATTGCTTTCAGACAGCGTAAATTTGAAAAGGCATCTTGGTTATTATGTAGTGACTTTTTATACCTTGTGGCTAAATAATATTAATAAAGTTTCGGAATTTTGATGACAATGAAGCGGGCAAACAACTCCTCTATGTGGGCTCGGTATTCTACGCTTGCGATAAAACGAATCGTTTTTTTTTTGCACTCGATATAATTGTTGATTGTTTGTACCCGCGGTACCGTCCCGACCAAGAAGCGATAACTGACATTTAGGGTAAAACCAACGCTTGGTATTGCAGCGAAAAACAGCGCTTACACGAGACAGTGGAGAGTGGGGACACGTCACTAACAACCACATTTTATTGCATGTTCGTCACTCATATGCACCTCTTGATCGAACGGAAAAAAAAGGAAGAATGTGCAATAAAATGTGATTCCGCACTCTTATCCGTCTCGTCTAAGTAGTTTTCGCCGCGCGATCATGCACCAACCAGCCACGCTTTTCACCTTATTAAAACGTTTCGTAGATGATGACCTTGATGGCCACTGGTAAAAAACAAAAACAAAGAAAAACGAAATTTTGCAAGGACTCCTGTGGATTTTCAAGTTATTGATACAACACTGTCAACTTGGCCGTTCCAGCTCAATTTTTTTATTAAAATAACTCCTAATACGGAACCTGAAAAATTTCTAATGGAATTCCCCGTGCATCAGTCGAAGTTTTGAGGAATTACACGTTGCCTGGAATGAAATACGACTGCTTTTTTAGAGTATATATTATTAGCGAATTTGCCGCGCTGCAAGCCTTCAGACTCGCTAGTGACCTGTTTACTACAGGAATTATTGAAAGGAGGCGGTCACTTATGAAAAGCGCGCTAAGATGCCTCATTAATTAGTCCACGGGATGCTGCGTTCGGCCAATTACACATTTTACGTCGTCTTTTTTTTTCTTCCTACCCCACGGCTATCAGGTTGCCAACGTGATTGGCTTGGGGCTTGGGTTTCTAATAATCAGTTCTCCACACAGTACGAAACTTGGAATACTTCATAGCCTGAGTCGCTTTGGGCCGTTAAATCTCATAAACCATAAGCACAATACGAAACTGAGTCGTTTGTGCGAGCTGTAGCGCGAGATCCCGCGCGCAGTCAGAGCGGGGCGCGCGACCGCGCATGGCACGTGGTAATCGGAACGCCCACCCTGAAGGCTCTGGAAGGTTCTTTGGGCAGCCAGAACACCGCAATCAGCCCAACTGCATCTGCCGAGACTGCAGCCGTGGAACGCGACCTCCGGGTTGACAGTCCAAAGAACATCCTTGCGGGCGACGTGCCGCTTCCGTGAGTATTCACTAGAGCGTACGCAGACATACGCTAAGACGCACTGCCTCCGTGCCGGTGCGCAGGATACTACCTCTTGCACATCAGCCGAACGTGCGAAACACTCGCACAGTGCCGTTGCTCTTCCTGCCCTCTAGTTCACCGAGGCCTGCGAGACCTTCGTTAATCTCAGAGGCTTTTCTTACGGGCGGCCGACGCCAGCGAGCGCCGTCAGCTCAGGACCGCGCTTGTAATAGGCGTTGATAGAAGCGGTGGGAAACTCGGGCCCCACGAGCCTGCTCGTGAGATACTGCGATTTTGTTTGGTTTGGTTTATGGGGTTTAACGTCCCAAAGCGACTCAGGCTATGAGGGACGCCCTAGTGAAGGGCTCCGGAAATTTCGACCACCTGAGGTTCTTTAACGTGCGCGGACCAAGGCCCAGTCAGCAATTCACGCAGAAGAGGTTGCCATCGCTTTGGCAGCCTCTCACACCTCCTCCAAATACATAATCACCGACTCGCGAGGGGCTTGCCGTAACGTCACGCAAGGGTGGGTTACTCCCCTAGCTTATCGCATTTACCAAAATTGTAGCCGAGACTCGGATCCCGCGCACCGATCTCTCGTTTGGGCTCCAGGTCACCAAGGCGTCCACGGAAATGAGGCAGCCGACGCCGCCGCCCGCGCGCTCTCTCTCCGGGCATTTCCCACGGGACCCGACGCCGACCAGGACACTGATTTCAATCCGATTTATACTTTTAAAGAAATATGCGAGTATTACAAATCCACGCACCAAACTCTTCCCACCCCGTGCAAAGGGCTGGGGAAGGTCAACGAGCGGGTACTCCTGCGCCTGCTCACCAACACGATGTTGTGCCCGGCAACTCTGCAACATTTCGATCCTCAATTCGACGGGCGGTGCTCACACTGTGGGGAGGTGTCTGACACTTACCACATGGTGTGGGCCTGCCAGCAGAACCCATCCCTACCCCCTATCCCAAACCCCACCCGAGAGGACTGGGAGGCGACCCTGTCCGGTTGCTGCACCCTCGAGGCCCAAAGGGCCTTAACGCAGCGCGCCCGGGCTGCGGCAAACGCCAATGGGGTACCTGTCTAGGCATCCCACCTAGTGGTTGTAAGGGCGTGACCCTTCAGGTCAACACCTCTCCCTATGATTTAATGTTTTCACCACCACCACCACATCGCACAGTACACGGGCCTCTAGAATCTGCAGGTTTGTCAGACACCACACCAAGGCGTTATGCTTGCCGGTCTCAGACCACTAAGCGCCCCACATTGTCGCTTTAATGATAGTCTTTAACCTGTGCACACGTTGGCAAAAAGTGTGACGTTATGAAGTCCAGTTCGCTGCCTGAGCTAAGGCAGAACTAGCAGCACTAAAAACATTGACAAACCTTTAATTTTCTCATATGGGATATGGCTTGCCGGCCTGTGAGCCGTGGCTGCTTGATTGCAGCGCGAGTAAATGCATTGCTGCTATAATATTCAACATTTCTTTTAAATATGTCCACTTGTAATACTTTTTCCTCTTCGTCGATGCCGCGTCAGCAAACGTTTGTAGCGTGAACAGCGTCGTCTGCAAGCAAGCGCTGCACGATATGGGATTGCACCGCGCTCCACCGTCGGTCTCCACGGTGGCGCGGCGGCTTGCACGCGTGTCGTGCTCGTCCCAGTGGGGCACCGCACGAGTGCGCAGATAACTCCACGAGTGCCGTCAGCCGAAGACACCATAAAAGTGCTCATGCGATTTCCACTCTAACCTCCCGCTTAATGCTTGCGTATAACGTACGTAAGCGCTCATGACCTCGCACAACAATTCACTGTCGCTCCCGACAGAGTTGATTCAGCGCCGACTTCGCGGATTATATGGCTGCCCTGTCTTTGAAGAAGCTTAAAGAGCTCTCTATCGCTTTGTCCGCGAAGAAACAATAAGCCATCTCTGACGTCGAGCTTGAAGTGCGGCCTAGCCGCGCAACATACTTCAAAAAAGTGCGCCTGATCGTACGTCGTCATGTCGTGCCGCGCAGCGGTTTTTTTTTTTCACTCTCGACGAGTTTACAGAAACCGAGAAAACACCAGTTTGAACAAAATATAACACAAAGTGCTTGAAACAAAAGCTGTAACTAAAAATCAAGATGATGTTTCCAAAATTTGGAGGAATAACGCTGTTTGGTTGCAGTCGCACGTAATACAGCGCAGCTCAGTGCGACAAATACAGCGCGATTCGCAGGCAACACCGCGAAGCAACACTGCGCGCATGGCGGCGCTGTCGTGTTTTGGCCTGTGCTCGCTGGACGCGGCGGCGCGGTATGAAACCACGGATTGATTGAGAATCGCACGACCGCGTTCGGCTAGCGGTCGCGTCGATTCACGCCGCAGCCTTTCGGGCAAGCTGAAATCATCCACGACGGGCAGTCACCGTCCCCGACGTTTTCAGCGACTAGCGCCGGCGTCTGTTCATTCGCGGCCAGCAGCCACTCACCGCCTTCGCTCCCGTTGCTCGGCCTGGACGTCCGCTGGTCTCTGCGTACGAACGAGCACGCGTAGCTGCCTCGGCAGCTGCTGTGCTCGTAACTCATCGTCCGTGAGTGATTTGTGTGGCAGCTGGACCGGACATGGCCTACAGCGGCGGGGGCGGCGAGGACTCTACTCCCGGCGAAACGGAGCCGTCTTCGCCCGTGGAGATCACGCAGCAGCCTAGGGTGACGTTCGACGTAAGCGGGCTGCTCCCCCGTCGCCTGGGCCTCTCGGTCCATGCCCACGACGTTGCGCACTGGAGCGTCTGTTTGGCGTTCACGAAGCATGGGCGCATACGTCAGCTCACGCACAACGTTAGCATGTCGCCGACACGCACGGCAAGCTAAGTGGGCTGAGCCAGCGGGCTTGCTCCGGGCGAATGACAGTCGCAGGCATGCGCGCAGCCCGTAGGCAGGTTCGCGAGTGGAAACGCAAATGTGCGATGACACCGCGTGCTTAGGGAGCTCGGTGAGCACAGATGAAGCAAGAACGCAAAACACTCTTTCGCGTCCTTTCTTCGTTTGTGTTCGAGGCGCAGTTCAAATGAACTAAATGATATATGCATTTCCTGCTTCCTGATAACGTCAAGCCCTTATTTCACATTTTCGAGCCATCGTTGCCCAATGGAAGCAGGCACGTTGTTTTATTTGGTCCTAGCCATCTGTTGGAGGGGCCAGTGCTTAAGCAAACATCGTTTTGAGCTTTGATAACGTCTACACGTTGTATCACTGTTATCTGAAGAATCCGAGCGATGCACACCAGAGCAGGCTGGTGATATCTGGCTGAGGATGATTGGTTTGAGACGATGTGTTTTTGAGCATATCCACTATACAAAGATAGCTGTACTATCGCGCTCAATAGGAGTAGAAACGCCCGACAGGGTGGCCGCAACGGTTCCCGAAGCACGATGGGCCCAACATACGGCGCTCTTGAAATGAAAGGGAAAGGATTGTGCCGTTCTTTGCCTTGTCTGCTCTTAGCACGACTAAAGGTCTCTTCGATTTGGCTGCACTTTCTGCACCAGGTCAAGGAGTGCAGCACTTTATCCGTTTTGCCACGTGCCTGCTGCACTTCAGCCTTCATTTTGCAGAAGTGCCAGCCTAGTGCAGCACGAGTTCTTGGCTGGCTTGCACGCTTGGAAGTGCAGCTGTAGTGCAGCAGTATGGCCGTGCCCATGTGCAGGAGGTTAGAGAAGTGGAAAAGATATGAGTGTTGTCTTAATGAAACGGTTTTTTTCTTGAAAGGAGGAGGTGAGTGGCTGTTTGTGGCATCATAATTATAAACTTAAGCGGTCAAGTCAAGCAGCATTTCAGCGCACATTGGTAAATTGTCTGTGTGTATACATGCATCGGCTTTTTTTTTTTTTTCAGTGTTTCCTGGGGCTGGTTCATGAACAAACTTCATTGTGATTTGCTGCTTGAAAATTCTTCTCGTGGTTTGGGATTTTGGCGGCCGTTGATGTTGGTGGCACGCAGAGCGCTGTAATTTGCTGGCAACGGCCAGGTTAGCAGATGACCAGGCATGCACTCGATTTTTGGAAGGAGCCAGTGCCGAGCTGTGCTTGAACTGCCTGAATTGACGCTGCATGCTGATGGCACTGCCACAGAACTTCACGGAACTAGTGCAGCCAGATTGAAGAGACCTGAAAGTGTTATCGCTTCCCAGGAGCATGCGTGACCATTTGCACGCTGTTATACTTACATGCTTTATGCAGTGCAAGGCATTTCTTGCTATTCACCTCGTTTTGTTCTCACCTGCTTGCACTGATTAAAAACTCGCCCCAAATTGTGCTAAGATCATAGTATAACTGGAGCCACTCTTTAATTGTGGCTGTATCGGAGAAGCTGAGTGCATTACTCGAAAATTTTCTTGTGTTCCCGGAGGCAAGCTGATGTTGATTGTGGAACTTTCCGTTAGGGTGTATTCTTAGTGCCAAATTGCTGAAATGACAGGGTGGTTCGCGTATATAGTTAACAGCATCATACAAGCATACAGAGACGAAGATGGCGTTGCCGATGCCCCACATGACTGGCACTCACAGGCTACTACTGCCAAAGGGGATGCAGCTTTGATTGCGATAGTGTACACAAAGCCATTCAGCACCAGCCAAGGGTTTGGTGGTGGTGCAGGTATTTCTGCCTTTTTTTTTTTCAATTGTTTTTCAATTGTGAAGAGATTGTTAGCAGAAGGCGACCTAAAAGTTGGGTGACTGTGCAGGAGCCATGTTTGTGTCAAGAAAACAAAATAGCTCACCTGACATTTGCTAATGAGCACAGCGACTGTATCGTTGACCAATGCAAAGACTGTTGTGTTCTCAGATGAGTCCACCTTCACCGTCGCCTGGGATCAGAAGCAGGAAGTCTGCTGTCTGAAAATATTTCAGGTGTGGCAGCGCAGCTTTCACAGCTGTTAAAATCCCATCCCTATTTGAACCTTTGCCACTGTACAACACGCTTGTAAGTGGCTGGTGTGATGCATGCAAAGCAGTTCCAGCAACATCGGCGTAACTTCGCACTTGCGAAAAGAAATTCATTTAATTGTTGGCACCTTTAAGTGAAACTGGTCAGCTGGAGTTCCAGGTTGTAAGTTTATTTTGGAGTATGCTGGCATCCGGAACCGTGGAACTTTTCTGCTCGACATATGCTTTTCTTGAGACAACCAGCTTCTATTTCATTTTTCTTGTGGAGGTAATCAAGCCTAATTGAGCTGAATAGTTGTATCACATAAGCTGCACAAGTATACCAAAGATCACATACTTGCGTCACCACTTTTTCTTCCAAGTGTGTATCAAACTGGCCCTGACATAACAAACTTTGTGGCAGGTATGATTGTTATGCAGTTTGGAAGCAGTAAATGAAAAATTGACATCAACATAATAACTTTTAAGGTGGCGCACATGTATATTATTTTCTCATGGCACATGAAGGGCTATTCACTACGGGTAGGTAGGTGTTTGATGGGCTTGAGTTACAAAGATGGAAGCAACTGCCAGAATTTGAGATATATAGACCACACATTTATTTATCACTTGATAACTCAATTAATGAAACAGAACAGTCTGGCATCGCACGGTGCATTGTGATGGCTGGGGTCGGATGCAACTCGGGAGTGTAGTGGCAGAGGAGGCCAGTGGCGTCGAGCAATTCTCATGACATCACTTCCCATTTCGTGCAGGTGCCATCTACTATTTCACCCTAGAAGATTAATGAACTGGTCACCACCATTTGCTGGGGGGCCTCCTTTTTTATTTTGGGGCATTTGCCTCAAAATAATAGTTGCAGAACTTGACATGCTGGTTTTCCTTAATGCATTTCACCAATTCTGACTATTTCTTCAGGCACTATGGTGGAAGAAATTTTTTCTGGTTTGTCTTAAGTCATTTGTGCTGGTAATTAAGTGCACTCATTTTTAATTGAGTGGATTTGATGCAGCTTGCAGCTTTGCGGCTCGTACATAGTACTTTTGGGCACCAAATATAAGAGCACGCATTCTTAGCAGCATTGCCGCTTATCAGGCATTCACACAGAAAGGTAAAATTAGTAGCTTCAATTTTGCCTGTCTGTTGTGGCTGATTGGGAAACTTTAATCCTTTAAAAGGATTTAAAAGGAAGATTTAAAAGAAAACCTTTGTTAATTTTTATTTTTTTTCAGGATGAATCAGCTATGTGACATGTAGATTGCCATATGGCTAGAGCAGTTACATTATTACTGTGGGGCAGGCCCAGAAGCATGTGATCTTAAAAGGGCCAAGAAGTATCTCTCTGCACTTTTTCTTTAGTTTCACTGAAACCCCCTTGCCTTTTTTGCTGTGTTGTCACAATGGCCCGTATTCTTTCAAAGCATGTAGAAAGCTGTCATTGTTATGCCTGCTTATGCAAAAGAGAACATCCTTGAGTGCATTGTCAAAAAAAAAAAATCTCACCTGATTGGTTGAACTTTTAGAGCATGATACATGAAGCACAGAGTTGTGCACGTGTGTACAAGGGCTCCACTCAGGCGGCCACATGTTGGAGCTGTGCGTGCCAGCATAGAGGAGAGGGAGGCGTTGTGCAAAAAGAAACTTGTGTCTAATACAGGCATGTAGCAGGGCAAGGGGGCGTCTAGGGTGTTTGCCACCCCCCCACACCCCACACACACACATACAGACACTGAAATCAAGCCCGCCCTCCAACCTTTCCGGCAGTGCGTTTGTTGGGCATGTACTGCCCAGTACCACTCCCCCCCCCATGAATAAAAGTACTGCCAATGTGCTAGATCTGATCAAACTGCTCTAGTGCCCTCTTAAAGCCTGTTTGCCACCAGCACATGTTGCCTGCTATAGGTGTTGCATGATGTTGTGCTGATTTTGTGTTAGTTGAAGGTAATCTAACTCATTGCTAGGCAGGTTTAAAAATCGCCACCAATTGTTAGAACTGACTGAAAATGCTGGCTGCTTAATAATCACCACAACTTTGGAAGGTGGAATAATTATTGGTGTGAATGTTGTCTGTTGCAGCTTGCGACAGTTGCACGGCGGTGCTCTGCTGAGCAGCAAGGCTCTCACATGGACGAAGAACTCCAGGGTGAGTGGCCGAGCAGTGCCAGAGGGATGTTTGCCCACTCTATTTCACCCTCCCTGCATTGCGAACCTCCTTGTTGGAACAGGGCTGTCCCGCTTTTCAGACTGGTTTCGTTGTACCTCAACAAAAGGGGGGAAGATGGTTTCTGTCACTTTGGAACCAGCCATAAGTGGCATGAACTGAATTTTGGCATTCCTTGAAAGCGAAAATGTATGCTTTCTTGCACAGCTGGTGTTGTGAAATGTGCCGTTCACCAGCCAGTTACTCTCTGGAAATGTTTACATTAAGGGGGCTCTGAAGGAAGCAAGAGCATGCACCTGGCTTCACACTGTGCCATATTGTGGTCCACACTGTTAGTTGTGGCATGCATGCCTGGGCAAAGAAGCCATGCACAGTGAGCCAGAACAAAACCAAGGTCCATACAAAGGTGGAGGGCTTCCTTCCGTCCGTTGACATTTTTGGGCTGAGGAGGCACTGTCCCCCTGCTCTTGAGTATATACTGCATGCTGTGTTTCCATTGTGTGCATGCACTTATGGAGGAAGCTGGAAGGGATGACCTGAAATTCGTCACATGGTGCACATTTCTTCGCAAAAGTACAACTAAAAGCTTTTATGTGTCACCTACTTTTAAGGGGAGCCCATCTGTATGGCGTGATGAGTGCTGTAGCCACGCTTAAAGTCTCCCGAGTACTTTGAGTGTTTTTTGGATAAACACGGTTTTTTCTTTGTGTGCGCAGTGATGTGAATGATGTTCACATTCTGGTAGACAGTTCCAGTCTGTGGCGAAAGTGTGGCTCGTGAGACTTGTCTAGTACTTGACTAAGGTGCAAGTGAATAAGAAGCATTACATTTCCCACACCGTTGAGGTTATGTCTCCTAAACTTCTCATGGGCTTGGCACTAACTGCTCTGCTGATCGTTGCAGCTCTGGGACTATGGGAAGAAGACATGACGGAAGAGCAGAAGGTGGAGTTGTTGGTGAGTAGTGACAAGCTAACAAACTAAACTCGGCTTTTTAGGCTTTGTAACCTTCCGCTAATTCTCTCTTGCCTTTGGAGCAGTTGTAACAATTGGCAGTCTGATTTAACCTGTTTACTTATTCATGTGCACTGGCACAGTGTTTGACGGTCATCTTACAGTGCAGTTCCTCATAGCCAGTTACAAAAATGACCTTTAGTACCGTAAATTTGCCTGCAAAACCATCATTTGTGTGCTAGGCTCACTCAGTTAACACTTTTGTAGATGGAATATGATGCAAGATGAATAATGCTTTACTACTGAATTTAAAAAATTTATTATTCAAGGATCTTTTTAAGCACAAGCATGCAGTATTTTGAAAATGTTGCAGACACCTGCAAAGCTTCTTTTACCTTGTTGATATACTTTTACACATTCAACATTTGTTTCCTGCTGGGTGTTCAAGTCTTGCATGTTAAAGGGGCTCTGAAACATCTTCCGAGAAGAGCACATAAACTCTCTCAATCACTGCATGATGTTGTCATGCACACCTGAGCCAATAAACTTCTACATGCAGCAGAGAACCTACAGTTGCATGTGATAGTTGGAGAGCCCTTTCTGGTGACTTCGTGAGTCTTGTGCCCTCCTCTGTTTCATGCTCCTGGGTATGCCAGTTAAGATTTGGCTATTAGTTGGATTCTTTCAAATGTCATGTCATACAGCCACCATGGCCACGGCCAGTCAGCTGCGTCACTCCAGCAGATCAGGAAGCCCCCCCCCCCCCCCCCCCCCCCTCTTGGGGAATCCCCGCACGCGGCGGTGCTGGCGGAGGATCACTCACCTTTAAGCGTGCAAAAAGTGATGAGAGGAGAGGGAAGCGCAAAGATGCTGAAATTCAAATTTTGACTGCAGTTGAACCTCGTTATAACAAAGTTGAAGGGCCTGACAATTACTTCGTTATAGCCGTAGCTTTATTATAGCCTATGTTGATAAACCGTCCAAGGGGAATTGTCATTCCTTCGTTATAATGAGGTTTGACTGTGCAGACAACTTCTACAAAGTGCATTAACAAAATTCTTTCTAGAGGATATCCGTGGAGTGACGTCCTTTAACGTGCCAGGCATACCGCAACTTTGAGAGCGCCTTTCAGAGCCCCTTTAAAATGCCACCCCTCAAATCATTCAAAATGTATGCCATGAGTTGCCCTTGTTTTTGGGGTTTATGAAGCGTTTATGAAAAGACATTTTTTTATCAGCTGCTTCCCTTTGGTAAAATGTCAAGGAGAACAGGGTAATGTGGGCCTTAATTTAGGGCTACCACTTTCAGTCAGTCTGTTCGGAACCTTAGTATCAAAAGCTGATAAATTTCTGTCGACTTTTGTGGTGGGAAGCCATATCACGAGAACAGTGTCTGCAGTTGGAACTGTTTTAGATTATTGAGGTGCAGCATAGAGTACTGGGGTATCAAGGCAAATGCATGCTAAAATGCTCAACTCGGCTAGGAAGGGAGATCTTACATTACAACCTTGTTGTGGAGTAGGCCACATGAAACATTAGAGCTGTCCACTTTTTTTGCCTTAACACAACACTTTTTTTTCATCTTTGAATAAGAATGTTGTGTCTGGAGGCCTTTTCATCCGGGGGGTTGCCTTCTTGACTGCTGCGCATGCTGAAAACAGGGAATCGGTTTCTTCTTGTGGGGAGGATCCTTGTGATAGAAGCTGGTGCATGCACTGTAGTGAGTGGAGGACTGCTGTCTAGCTGCTGACCTTTGAATGGTTCACACTTTTGTGTGTGTGTGCCTAAGAAGAATTGTGTAGCTTTTGGCCATTGCTCTCTCATTTAGTCCAGGTTTGTTTTATGTGCACATTGAGCTGACTTTTCAAGACTGCATTGAAAAGTGGTGTACAGTCGTCCACACACTTGTCTAGAGCGCTCTGACAGTGCACTCTGCTGTGCATTTATGACAATCACCATTGCTCGGCGGGCCCGATACAGCTTCTAAAGGTGTGAGGAATTCAACACTTAATCATGGGAATGTGCACACGCAATAAGGTAAGGTTTCGAGCTCTAGGCCACTCATAAGTGAGTGTCAAGTGTACGCCCCGTTGCATCGTTGAGCGCTCTAGACAAGTATGTGGTTGACAGTACACAGCATTGGTAGTTTTTTTCATTCATTCGGGTTCCGGTAGTTTTAATGCAACAGAGATAAGGAGCCTGTGTTGCACAAGAGCCAGTTGCAGCGGTTGCATCGGCGTCTCTGTCACTGGTTGCGAGCAAAAAATCCATTAAAAAAATCCCCAGGGAAACACTCCAGGTGGGCCACCGAGGTCACGTGACCGTGTGGCATCACCACAACTCTGCCCACCGGATAGTGAGCAAACTGCCCACCGTGAGAGGTAGCAGTTAAATTATTGATTGGTTGCGAGAGGTCGATCAGGAAGAGCAGCCTGGGTCTCACAAGCCTCACCGGTGCAGTGGCAGCACGTGCCATCGCAGGGCAGTGGCGCATCGCTTGACCGCTGCAACACTGCGCCAGAAGTGGTATGAGGACTCCCAGGGATCTATGACTGTGCAATAGAGAATGGCCAAATTTTGCATATATGGAAATTAACCCATTGATGCTATTGCATCATACCCTTAAGGCAGAGCTTAATTGTCCCAGATTATTTTGTACATGTCACTGTCAGTGCTTTTGGCTGTGAATTTTGCATTCATTTTGCTACTGTGCATCTACTAGTTGGCACATCGGCTTCCTGAAGTGCTGCTGTTCCGTAAGCAACAGAATACATTGCGTTTTTCACTGCCACTGGTGCCACATCAGTGAAGGAGAAAGTGTGGGTGAGCAGGCAGCTGATCACAGTTACACTTTTAAGGTGTTTACACTGTGCTGTGTAATACACTGAACACGGTGAAAGCTCTCACCTTGCCCGCACTATCTTTTCCTGATGCCTAAGGCCTACAGTCAAGTCTAATACCTGCAGACATTGTGGCAACTTGGGCTACCTAATGATCGCAGCAAGCACACAGTCACATGCCTGCCGCTAGTCATGCGATGACGTGTAACACTTAATCTGTGGCCGTCATATAACTGGTCATGCGAGGGTTATGTGGCCGGATGTTGACGGTCTGTCTGCATTATGAATCTTCCCAGGGGGGGGGCTGTACGTAATACCTTTTACTGTAAGAAGAAAACTTACCCCACAGAGGTGGTCTGTGCATCAATACAAATTTCATATTTCTTTACCTTATTTTATAGTTTTCTAAGGCAAGACTTTTTTTATAGGAACCTTACAGTGTACTTCAGTCAAATTGTGTCCCATATCAGACTGCAAGAGTGGGGTGGACACCAATACATTTTTTTTTTTTTAGGGTTGCGCCTGGTTTCTAAAGGGTGTCTATTGTGATGATATCGTGTAATGCCTGAACGTTGCAAGAGATCTGTAAATATACCCTTTCTGCAGCTGCTCTGGGCATTACCCTTCTAGATATGTGCTGCCGTGGAACTTCATTTATATTGTAGTGCTGACTCATATGCGTGTGCTTTATGCACCGGAAAGGGCATTTGGTGCAAGATGTTCTGCGTAACGATGCTGTGAAGTCTTTTTGTTTGTGCACAATAGGTGGAAGCAGCCTGGAAATGTGCATCTACATGGAAATCGGTGGCATCCATTACTCTGGGCTGATTGGGGCAGCAAATTATTTGGGCAAGGGCAACGAACTTGAAGATACGTTTGTCAAAGGACATTCGGAATGTTTGACATAGTGTCATGTTTGCAACAATGCTTGTTTGCTTTGTTTTCATAGGGACTACAGCAGAAAGTTATGTGGGGCCTCTGAGTTTCCGATGCAACACTGACCAGCCTGACTTTCCTCCATGAGTTTTGTTTGGTTCATGCAGATGCTTGAGTAACATATTTATGTCCTTGCTCAGCGTGTGTGACCTTGTTTGTTCTCAGAGTGGTTGACATAACAGCCTACCCACTACAGTTGGTGTGGGCTTCATGTTTTGAGCACATTTCCTTGCTTTGGGCATCTGTGACATTGATGTGTTTTAATTGGGGTTTTGTTAAACATAGCTTCATCTCGCAGCAGTGTAGATTTACGGCAGTGCGGGCAATTGAACTTTGCTGCGATACAGCGCTGGGCATCGAGAAAATCTTGTGTGGAAGTCACCAAGGCCAGCTGGTCAGGGGTAGTTTGATAACTTCTACTCACTAGCATTGAGGCAGGCTGGTTGATTTTGGCACTTGTTGCAGCTGCATGCCTGAACTTAAAGGCATGCAGATTGGAGTGTGTTTGAAGGAGTGAGTGGGAGAAAATGCTTACTGCTTTTCCCCTGTGCTGTGCAGCGGGTAGTGGCGGCGTCCAAGGAGACGGCGCAGAGGGAGG
Organism: Amblyomma mixtum; assembly: GCF_055824585.1. NCBI lineage: Eukaryota > Metazoa > Arthropoda > Arachnida > Ixodida > Ixodidae > Amblyomma > Amblyomma mixtum. Next base: position 293,409,901 of record NC_143014.1, read on the forward strand.
AGGCCGTGCGGAAAGGTCAGTTTGTTCCAACTCAGCCGGCTGTCCTAGCAGTGCCAATTGAGAGCAGAGATCAGGCATATTACGACCGGATGGTAATTTTTTGTTGTCTCTTTTTTTCTCTGTGTAGCAGTTCAGTAATAGTGTTCAGTGTACATTGTTCTGTTTAAGTTGGTGGTAAAGAAGTCGAGATACTAGGTTTCGGTTGTGTCTTGTTTGCAGTGGTGATCACATCATTAGTAAATATGGTTTGCTCTGCAGAATCTCTGCACGCCTGGTAAATAGTTTATTCCATTTTTTCTCCTTATACAGTCAACTCTGTTTGAGGTGAACCTGAAGTGACCAAAAAATTTGTTCATCTTATCAGAAGTTCATCGCGACAGAAGTGCTGCAGAAAAAGATATGTGAGCATTCTGGGCACATCCAAGTATATGTTACATAAAGAAAATGAATATTGCAGTGAGGGGATAATTGCAAATGGAACATATATGAGCAGTGAGGACATGAAGCAAAAACCATGTTATCTTACTTGAAAATTGCATTGGTTTAGTTTTTTTGGCATCTCTTTTTTCTTGGTATCTTTCTTCTGCAGCTACCGCTATTTGTTTTTGTTTTTCCTGATGAGATTTTTTTGCAGCTCTGAGCGGCTGGGAAGCCGTGCGCCTCTCTCTTTATCTTTCTCCTTCCTCAGTGCAACTGTTATTAACTCTATTGTTGTTATTGATGCCACTATCTGGCAACTTCTGCATCGCAAAAACGCGTGATGCAGTGCAGTGTTGGCTGAAAATTTGGCTGCCAGCTGTGTGAGCCCCTAGTCAGTGGGTGGGTACACTCCGCGCTTGTGCGCCCTTTGGCCCACCCAAGGCAATGCACGGCATGTGACGTGCGCACGATACCAAGATCTCGCATCTCTGCACCACACAGAGGCAGGAGGGAAGGTGCCCTGCCTTTTCAGCATCGGCAGGAAAGGTTCCCAGCAAGACAGCTTCTCTGCACAATAGCGAGAACGTGTGTGGAAGCTGTCTTGTGAGAGCTATCTTGCATGGAAGTGCGTTAAGTTGTTTCGCATTGCTCGACAGTGCCACGCAGACACCCCGCAAGTGCCGTTGTGCGGGGCCGCTGCTAAAGTTCGTGTTAACCGAAGCGTGCTCGAAACAATTTGCGTGGAGGGGATTCTTTTCATGTTGAATCTTAAGAAAGCCAACCAAATGACCTCACATTTTTCATCTTATCCGAGAAATCGTCTTAACAGGAGTCTGCTGTATCTAGTTGTGTTCTGTTTTCAACATCTGGGATGTGTCTATGGCATCACATGTATGTGGTCACATGAGGGACGCAAAAACTGTAAAACGTTGGCTATTTGTTTCCTCACTGTCATTCCCACTCCTGGGGCAGGTTGACACAAGAGTAGGAGTGATGGAAACTTACAAGGCTGCAGTTATATTGGGGTTTTTATGCCTCACGGGACCTTAACCACACCTTTGAGGCAATATATGCAATTCAGCTGTTGGAACCAAAACCAGATGTACATCAAATAAAAAATTCAATTTTAAATTATTTAGCATACAAAGAGAAATTCTACATGGTGGTCATTGTGAACTTAACTTGTGCACCATTCTAAGGGAAAAAAATAAACAAAAGGTTCTCAGTTTTCAGGCATTTTTGTTTTGGGTGAACGGTAAAACAGGGGTTGTCTGTAGTCTTAATCGTCCATACTACATTTAAACAACTCTTATTAGTATCCTGACATACTTTTTTAGCACTTTTATTTTTGGAATATTGTGTAATTTTTTCATCTTAACATGACAGCTTGAAAACAAGTAAAAGTGTCTCAAGTGTGAATAAAGCAGAAAGGAAACAGTTTGCAATTTACATTGTGCAGTTTGTTTCCTTTTAGCTTTATTCATACTTGATACACTTTTGCTTGTTTTCATGTTGTCATGTTTTGATGTAATCATTGCTGTGGCTGCTGAATTTTTTTTTTGTAGTCATGGAATGGCTCCATAGACGATAAATACATTGCTCTCTGGAGTAGTGTGCAAAAACAAAATAGGTGGGTAGGTCATGCTGCTGAACCTGGCTTGCAGGATATAAGATCGAATTGTTCTGTTTCTCCTAACTTATACCATTTTTCTGGGAGGCACCTTTATTGTGTGACAGTCCTGGTGAAATCCAGTTGGTTCTTCCTGGTATGCTAAAGGGTGGCAGGGGTAGTGGGGTGTTTTAAGAACTTCAGTTTGTATTCATTCAGTTCTAGAAGCTTGTCCATACATTCCGGGCCTGGGGGTGTGAGGCATGAAGAGCAGGAACGCACAGGCAATCGTCCACTGTGATAGCTTTTCCACAGTGCATTGGTGCAGGGGGCGAAGTATCAAAAAATGAGGTGAACACAAGACATCTAGCCTGCTTTTGCCTTTGCCATCGCCGGACTTGTTCTGTTGTGAAGTTTGTTCCATATTAAAGACTGTGCAAATGTGGACAGAAGTCTGCAAGCTTTCGAGAAGCTTTTGGTATCTTTCCTCAATGAATGCTGCCCAAATTTTCAGGGAGTGGATGTGTCAGCTTTTGTTCTTGAGTCACTGATCTTGGTGGCTTTGAATAATACAATTTTCTGGACGAAATGTTTTCTGTTCCATTTTTTTTAAACATAGCAGTGAGGTTCCACTTATTAGATGAGTTTTTTTGATCGAAGCCCAAGAGAATAGCAGTGGAGACGGGCAAGCAGTTTATGAGCAGCAGTTTTCTGAGATTTCCAGTGACTACTGCAAAGGGCTGAAGGTAAAATAGTGTAGCATTCGAGGTGTATTAGCTCATTGTGGTGTTAGCTGCGATATTCTAAGAGCTCTTATGCCGTAAAGAGGAGACACCAAATATTTGGATGAATGTTTTTTTTCTTTGCAATGGTGCTCAAGACTAGTATAGATAAGTCATGATGTGGAATTAACCTCTGCCAGGTGAATAATTTATGATGGATTTTTTTTTCTTGTGTCATTTTGGTTTCGGTTTTAACAGCCGAACGATGGCTGTGATATGACAGACGATTGGAAGTTACGTTAGTCATGCAAAAGCTTCGATGTAATCGTTACTTGTTCATTTCTTTTTTGTGATTCCAACTCTTGGATAGGCTTGCGTAAGAGTTGGTGTTGATTAAAATGAAGAAAGCACCGACATCATCTGATAAATCACAGCCACTGTTTGGCTGTTGTAACCGAAACAACATGAGAGAAGAAAATTAAATTACAAATTATTTGTGCCTTGCTGATGTAGTCTATGCAGCTGTCCATGTTTTCTGATGTGCTCCGCATCGTTCCAAACAAAGAACGCATATAAAATTTTGAATCTTTACTCCTTTGAGTGCTTCCTATTATGAATGAAGCAGTGAAGCAAGCACATCATGGCTGAAAACATTGCATAGTATATATTCTGATGGATGTTAAAGTAAAAAAAAATGCATAATTTTTACTAAGTGCTACTACTGGTTTACCTGAGAATTGTTTCCAGAGAATAAATGAGTCAGCTCACTAAATCACTTCATTATGGAATGCTTTCCTGTGGTAGTCTTTGCAAACCAGCCTTGGGGATTTGTACATAAAGACAGGCATGAAATGGGTCTTCAGGTTTTCCCGGGATATGTCATCTTTGTGTCCATTGTGTAGGAGTAGTGTCTAGGTAGCAGAGCTCAGGCAGTTTGTTCTTATCTTCAGAAAAACTGACTTGAATTTGCTTGATGTACTAGTGAGTTGCATTGGCTGCATGGCTCGCTATCGTTTTAATTGTTTATCCGTAGTTGTTTGTATCCATCTTGACATGAATACTGTCTGCGGCCTACACTTAGCTGCTCTTTCTTTTTTTCTTGCAGAGTGCAGCAAGGGGATGCTACCTAACGTCACCGGAGTGAGTAGTAGCCAATGGGGGGGGGGGGGGGGGGTTGCTTTGTCCTCTGTGGCTCATCCATGTAAGGCTTGGCTAAACTTGAGCAGCATTATTAAGGGCCCAAGCTTGCAAAACTTCAGTACTTGTTAAATGCTACCAGCTGTAAGGCTGTGCCAAGTAGAGTAGTGCCAGCTCTTAATTTTTTTGTCCCAATTTCCAAACGCCGAATGGTGGTAACAGCCACCTACAATCGCGGAAGAACTGTGGTGGCACCTGGTGTGCGATTGTGTGCTTCTTCTCCTCCCTGAGCATTCTCCATAAAAGCGGCAACTCTGTGAGCAGGTGCAGTGATGATGATGAGTGGCCACAACCAAGCAGTACCAGGCAGTGCAGACCGTACAGGCGGGAGCCACTCGCAGTCAAGGTGAGGGGTGCCTCCCATCTTTTCGTCAGCTTTTCCGAGGCTTCCAGAAGCTGTTGTTATTTTGCACTGTCTGTTTTGCGGGGCTCAATCCTGTTTGAGCCTTTCTAATGCTTCAGCAACGTTAAGCGCACTACGTGAGGTTGCTGAAGTACTTAACCTTGCACGTAAGACTGTGGAGGTGAAGCTGAAAATAAGGGCTCCTTAACTCATCAGCCTGGTGTTGATTCCCTGTGCAGTGATGCCAAATGCATGTGCTGTGTGGGCCACCCTCTTTCCCTGGCTGACAGGCTGGGAACAGTGCACGTTGTGCCTGCATTTATGCTCCCTGATAACTTTGCTTGGCATATGTCATTGATAATTGATCGCTCTAATAGGCATAGCACTGTTTGGAGGCTCCGCTTTTCTTGCATGGTACTTATTGCGGCTATGTATTTTAGGCAGGAGTGTTTAGCAGCCAGTGCTGCTTTCATTCAGTTATTCACAGCAGCATCACTTAACGTGGTTGTGGAGTATGTCTGGTTAGCCAGAAAATGTTATATGTAAATGTTATATGTGTCTTTAACCATCCATAAAAGGATTTGGTAATTATCACTCATCTGCATTGAGCTCTGTGCTTCTGCTAGTTGATTCATGTGCATCTTGCAAAAATTGCATTGTCGTATATAAGATAGAGTAAGTCCTGCCAGTTATTGGGGGGGGGGGCAGGACCAAAAATCTTCTCCCTTCTGAAGATTTTGATCACGAAGGATGCATTACAAACAACATGGTGTGGCTCAGAAGCAAACCCTTTGGGCTTTAAACTCTTGACAAAGAGGGTACCATAGCAAGAAAAAAAAAATGTGGTGCCTGCTGAGCTTGTTTTTTTTTTTTATCTGGTTCTGGTCTGTCTGCTGTATTTAACTGTTTCTGATGAGGAGGGTGCATGTTAGAATCTGAGAAGTTCAGCGCATGGTTCGTCATTGGTGCGTATGCAATCTGCTGCACCATTCAGACCAGAAGGCCTGCACCCTCAATGTGCTGTGACATGCAGGAGATGACTCAAAAGCATGACACTTTCTGGCTATACTGAAGTCATGTGCTTTGCGATTTGGGCTTTGGATTCCTTGCTGAATGTTTGGCTCTGAAGCTTTGCCTTCCAACATCTCATGCCCCTTCAGTAGTATTCGTGCCTGTTTAAAATGCAGCTCTGAATGCAGCTCTAGGCTGTTTGAATAAAAGGCATAGCCCATTCTGGTGGGCTGTTAGGAGTGACAGACTTCAGCTGTTCTTGTATGCTCTCAATCAGTGTTGAGAATGACAACATATTGGGTTCTGTTTTGCTGGAATTGGAATTTCGGCGCATTTTGCTGCTGGTCTGTGAAGTTTTCCCTTTTCACTTGCTTTCAACCAGTTACTACTTGTGCTCTTTTGCACAGATTTTAAGTTTGAGGTAAAAATCTCATACAAGCTGAGAGTTGGAGACAGTGTATTAACTATGACCGTATTCATCAGACAGCACGTTATTTGTAAGTGCATATTATTTTAAGCACAGTCCAAAGTGGTACGTTTAGCTCGTACCTAATTGTGTCATCTGAACTGTGTTGTGGTTTTCGGGGTAAGCTGAAGCTAAGACCCGCTCTAGGTAGTGGCTCAGGCTGGGAAGCAAAAGTCATGAGACAAAAGGCAAGGGCTAGATGTGTAGCAAGTGCTCCATTAGAGAAATGACAAGCTGAAGTGAGAAAGCATGTATGACCCAAGGGTCATACATGCTTGCTCAGCAGACTTTGCTGTGCTCGGCTAAACCAGAGTGGAATAATCATTGGGGCAACAGTTTGCCTATTATTACTCATTGCTTCATTTTCTTTCTGTTACCAGCTTAGGGTGACGGCAGCAGGTGTCAGGTGCTGTCCACCATGAGCCACTGTCTTGTAGCGATGCCTTGTAGTGGTGACAGCAGACAGATAGAGGCACAAGCAGTGTTTGCTTGAGTGAACCTGTACCATTAAAAGGTAGAAGCTCAGGGGTGACAGTAGTGACATGCGCTCATGGTAGTCAGGATCAGAATGACAGAGCCTGTTGGCCACATTCTGTTCAATGGTATGGCACCCCTACATGGTTGTGAGCCTTGGGCACATTCTAATAGTGTCTATATGGCCATACACCAAATTGCTGTATGTGTAGAACAAAAGGATGGTAAGGGTGTGTGTTTGTGGCAGTGCACTTAGCATGCAATTTAAAGGGTAAACAAAGCTTGCAGGAGAACTTTGTGCACAGTCTAATATTGACCAAGTAAATTTTCTAGCTGCTGACATTGAAGCAGCAACAAAAGGTGATAAAGTGGAGCATGTGTCTTAGACTGCAACTGTCTTGGTGCAGTTCTTGGAGAGTGTTATTTGTGGCTGCAGAAGTCTGCAGTGTGAGTAGACAAGTTATATTTTGGAAGCATGTAGCTGTTGCATGTGTGCTGAGCTACCGCTGCTTAACATGCCTTCAAAGCTGAACATAGGCCTATCAGCTTCTGAGGTTATTGCTTGTCAGAACTGTTACTTTGTCGAAGGCTAGAAAACTGCAGTGATAGTGAGGCAAGCTTCAGGGCAGTGGCTCCCAGTTGGCCTCAAATGCAACAAAGCCGTGGCATTACTTGTACATTTTCTGCATTATGTGAGTGTCTGTCACTGTTTGCCTGTCAAACAGTGATTGAACTCGGAGCTGATGGGTTGGTTGTTGCAGGTGCCAGGACGGAGAGTGTACTGTATGGATCAGCATCTGAACTTCGAGTGGGGACCGGATGATGAGCCAGAGCTCGTGGACACGAGGTGAGTTGCAGGTGTGATGCAGACAAAGGCTGCACCTTAGTTCTCTCGGAGTATTTCCTCCTCTTATGTGTGCTTAGTGGTGAGAACTTGGGGCTTTCTGGTTCTCCGATGCTGCATTGACAGCCCTCTACAGTTGGACATCAGACAGGAAGGGGAATATGTAATAAGGCTTGAGTTGAGCTAGTTGCCGCATCTTTATTTGTTAGAAAACAACAGTGCTACAATGCAGTCAGGTTGAAGTGCTCCTTCCAACTGCAGCAAAACTTTCTGTTCGGAAGGTTACACCGTATATACACTACACAAGGCAAAGAAAAAACCGGAAAAGCAGAAACCCAGCTATTTGCAGGTTGCATGGAATGTTGCTAATGGAAAAGGGCTTAATGTGGGGGTCCCACACTTTCGCGGCTGCTCGCCGTTTTGCACAGTATTTGCGCCGCCGCTGTAGTCCTCTCGTTTGAGGGAAAAACAACCTCTAGCTCATTAGAAAGTCCTTGGCTGGTTGGTCTGCCAATACCAGGTGGCAGCCTCTTCTTGCCCACATCACCGGAAGAGGTGTGGCTGGTCTGAAGAGCAATATCTACAGCTGCTGATAGCATGCTGTGGCATATCTGCCTAGGTAGCACTAATTCCAAGAAGAAAGATAGCGAGGCAGCCCGTGACATGTGCAGTGCAGGTTTTGGAAGTGTGAAAGGCCATTTTGTACATCAGGCACGCCTTGGTGCGTTGTTTACACCAAGGAGACGTGTAATGACAGCGTTCGGAATGAGGAATGTGGAGTGGAGCCTTGTGGCTCTTGTGCATCATTTCATCTCTTTGCTGGTGGAATGCACTTCTAGAAGCACGAACTGCCAGCTGCAGTAAGGCGCGCACTTCACTGCCCATCTTGTAATTCTCTTTCTACAAATTTTGGCTCACTGCATCCATATCACAGTAGATTCATATACAGTTAAAGGCGCACTGAAGAGGAATCTGAACTCGTCTTTTTGCCACGGGAACTCGATCTTCACGTTCCCAGCATTCTTAGAAACTTCGATTTATTGCCCTGTGAGGCAGATTTCTGTAATTAAATTGGATTAACGTCCGGCTCCCGCGTTTCTTTTTTTAATTCCCCGCATACCGTGGGAGGAGTCGATCAACGCATGGAGTGCCTTTTCAGGCAGTCGCGTGGCGACTTTGCTTTCACTTTTATTTTGTTTCTTTTAGGTTTCCGTGAATAAATAGGTCTAGTCAGAGACTACATATTTGCAAATTAGGCACACGGAAATAATAAAAATACGCATGGCCTCTTTGCTTTTGCCGATCACTACGTATCACTCCATCGGTGGCAGAGCAGCCAGCCGCCACGGGATTGGTTTAAAGGTTGGTCGACTCCTCCCACCGTTTGCGGGGAATAAAAAAAAGAGGCGGGAGCCCGACGGTAATCCGATTTAAATTGGGGAAATCGGCCGCACAGGGAAATAATTTGAAGTTTCCAAGAATGCTCGGAACATGTAGATCGAGTTCCAACAGTAAAAATAAGAGTTCAGATTCCTCTTCAGTGCACATTTAAACCTTGATATACGAAGTTGAAAAAAGTCTGGGTTTTTCCAGACTCTCCAGTTTTTTCCAGATTTCCAGACAATCCAGGTTTTTTGTTACATGCAGTTTACATGAAAAGGCCCGAAAGGACAGTGCAGAACGGGAACAAAATAAGAAAAAAATCTGGGTGAAATCACTGTGAAAAAATGTACAGAAAACCCTCATTACTCGAAGTCTTAAGCACAAGAAATGTTTCACGATTGCGCTGATAGCGTGTCTGCCGCAGCAGCCGCTGCCACCTCCACTGGGGCTCGTGCAGCACCGCTACAAGTGGGAGAGGCAGCACAGCCACCGAGCTAGTGGGGGGCATGCGCGGTTGCACTGCCATTGTAGACCGGCTGCGGAGGCACACACTTTCTCCCCTCATGTTCCCTCTCTCGGTCTGCCCGCCACTGTTGCCCCAGGAAACGGACCCTTCGCCTTGCATAGCTGGTGCTCTCTGTCATCCCTACGCGCGAGTCCCGACGCGCGAGAGCTATCAGCATCGGAATCATGCGGACAACCGTACGGCGGTGATGGGGCGCACTGCTCGTGCCGTTTCGTTTTTGCTATGCCCTATCATTTTTCACTGCTGCTGAGCATGAACTCTTGTAGTGCCACGTGGTGTCACATTCCAGAGGCGAAAGCAATGCAGATGCGCCGATGGTGCTGGAGCACGACGCATTATCAACTGCGGCCGCTAATGAAATATATTTTTTAATAATACCCACAAAATTTTAATTTAAATTGGCCAGTCTTAAAACCGTGTATATGAAGAGTTTGACTAGCTTATAAAATGTATGAATAAATAAATAAATAAATCTGCGCATAGTCTTGAGTTCCGGTCATCATATTGGTGAAGGGGGATCTATCAATCAACATCTTTTGTTGGGATATGATTGTGTTAGTACTAGTAGGTGGGTGGGTGGAGGGGGGCAGAAACCACCAGGGGAGGAAACGTTGGGGGGTGCCTCCACTGCCCCCCTCCCCCCCCTCTGACCACACTTCTTGAAAGTTTCTGCCCTGGTCTCACCTAATCACAGGGACAAAGAGCACGTCAATTACCCTGGCCATTGTGTGCACCGTTCCAGCCTGTGGGCCGCCATGTCGCTGTCTGGACTGGTTTTTACACCTGGCGCTGCTACCCTGAATGTCGTCGTATTGTTCATTAATCCACTGTGTGTCCCTGCTGCATGCACGATGGCTCGGCAGCGCTGTGTGCAAAAAAGCAGTTCAGCCAGCGACATGGCGGCCCACAGGCTGGAAAGGCCTGTTATGCCAACTTTGAAGCCAACCAGTGCTGTGCAGTTGGGTTCATCCAGCACTGTCATCTGAGTATTTGCAGTGTGCTCATGTTATCCTCCTCCTTGCAGACTGTCCCGCCTCAAGATTGATACCCAGCCAAAGCCTGTGCCTGGCCCCAGTCGTGTGTCCAACGTGAGTGCCACAAGGCTGACCCAAACACTGTGTTCTCCCCCTCGGGTCCATTTGTGACCCTGCAGATGTCGGTTGGGTTGTGGTGCTTTCGACCCAAGCGCAGCCGAGCCATGCTTGGTGCTTTTAGCTGTGTCTGAGGAAAAGGGGGTCATGGTGGCATGGTTTGTGCCAGGTGTGAGGACTAGCGTTGTGTGAATATACGAGAGTTTTGAATGCATAAATTAATACCAATGCAGTATTTGATTTTTGCTTTGAAGCAAATATAGTAGTGTTTGCAAACCTTGAGTGTAATGTAATCTGATTCGAATCTGAGTTGTCGTGGAAAATGTCCATATCATCCGTCATTTGATCATACGAAATGAACAAACTCCATGTACAGGGGCACGAAAATGCATTCATGCAGATCTATTTATGGCGGACAGCATTTATTTACAGCCGCACGCCACTTGTCACTAGTCAACCGCTCGCGGCCTGTATTGGGCAACTGGTGATCGTGGCATCGGCGATGTGCAGGCAACGCTTAGTGAGCACTCAAAAGTGCAGTCATGTCTTTCGCATTCATATCATCCACAGTGACTCGGGAGAGTGTTCGGAACATCCAAAATTCTGTACATTATCCACAATGCACTACTGCATTCCACTGCATTTGTGAAGTGTTTCAAAGGCTCAGAGTGTAGGAAAATGTACCTTTAGTTTAGGCAGGGAAAGAAATTGACATCAGATATAATTGCGGGGCAATTTTTGAGACCCAGCGGGGATTGCTAGAATGTGCAAAAAAACCAATTGCAGCCAAAAATTCACATGAACCCCTAATTGTTGAGCAGCTGGGCAGAGCGGTTAGTAGTCTGTACATTCTGACACTTCCACGTGACCATGCGACTCTGATGTTACAGAAAGATAAGAGCATGGTCACTGCTCACATGAGCTCTGCTTTGAATGGCTGTGTTACCGTCATTGGCATGTTGCTTATGATGGGATGAAGTTTAGATGCAAAAATGAAGGTGCCACAGCAGGAACTGCACTCTACCTGCTGTAAGAAATGGTCAAAATGGAAAGACAAAGATTTCCTTCGGAAAATAAGAATGTAGAACTGCCAACATCTCCAAGGCAGGCACTCTGTTGGTGTTGGCATCTGTAATTAGGCTTTGCTGTGTTTAGAGGTGACAACCGATCTCAAAGATGACGCTGTGTTTTTGTTTGCAGTCTGATTCAGGTGCTCACGTAAGTAACAAAAGTATAGTAAGCTCCCATTGAGTCAATGGCCAGATATTGGCGCAGCTCGTACACTGCCTCTGGCGGACTTAATGGTGCATCGTGCACCTGCTCGTAGAGTTGGTGACAGCCACGCTGCCAGTGGAGTGAGATAAGAGAGACGCGCGGCTACTCACCTGGGTGTGTGCTGAGTGCTCTAAGCCAGAGGGAAAGCATTCGTTGCATGGCTCAGTGGCTTTGGCGTTCAGCTGCTGAACCGACGGTCACACGATAGGATCTCGGCCACGGTGGCCGCATTTCTGTGGAGGCGGAAATAAAAAAACATCAGTGTGCTCCGAGATGTTGGAGCACATTAAACAACCCCAGGTGGTCTAGATTACCGCATAATCTCACGTAAGGGCTGCACCCGAGTATGGGCTGTCACTGGCATGTCACTGTCGCAACACTAGCATGGGTGCAGTGTATTCTTGCTTAATGTAACAGATAAGGCTAGCCTTTGCCATTTTGTGTATATCGAATTTTTTCGCAGTCCTCTTCGAGTTTCTTATATCCGAGTCAATTATACATTATACACCCACTGCAGGGCAAAGACTGCTCCCATGTCTCTCCAATTAACCCTGTGCTTCGCCAGTTGTGGCTACCGTAGCCCCGCAAACTTCTTAATATCACCCGACCACCCAACTTTCTGTCGCCCCCTGCTATGCTCGCCTACACAAATAACTAAGTGTAGTGGAATCATGTTAATTTGAACTTGCCTCATTTGGACATCTGGTTTATTCAGACAGATGCTTTAGTCCTGTCAGAATCTTATGTATTTCAATATCAAAAAATGCCCAGTAATTAATGGTTTGTTCGAACAGGTCGGCACAGGTGACCTACCCTCATCAGCAGAGCATGACAACGCAGCAGATCGCCAGCTTGCATCTGGACCTGAAGTGAGCAACTTTGTACCACTATTCATTGCAACTGATCCTGTGATTTGCCTTGTGAGCACACGCTTATCACTTGGCATTATTGCCCATGACCGTCCGCCATCAGTGCATGCCACTTACCACCAGATGAGTTGCTGCTGTCCATTGTGGGCGCATTGCCTTGTGCACATTGCTCTGTGCGGCACATTAACTTCATCTGTCATGGCAAGCCTGGCCATCCATTGAAGGTCCCTATAGATCCATCACATGCCCTCAGTGTTGAGCAGCTGCATGTGTGTGAGATGCCTAATGCATTGCAACGTGTCTGTAGTGCAGTTATCCATGCAACGCAGTGCAATGTGCCCTAACTTCATTCGGGCTCCTTTAAGTCTAAATCCAAGTAATTGATGCACTTTCAGACCCTTTGAGATGGATAAGAGCAGGGTCACTGCTCACATGAGCTCTGCTTTGAATGGCTGTGTTACCATCATTGGCACGTTGCTTATGATGGGATGAAGTCTAGATGCGAAAATGAAGGTGCCACAGGAGGAACTGCACTCTGCCTGCTGTAAGAAATGGTCAAAATGGAAAGACAGATTTCCTTCGGAACATAAGAGTGTAGAACTGCCAACATGTCCAAGGCAGGCACTCTGGTGGTGTTGGCATCTGTAATTAGGCTTTGCTGTGTTTAGTGCTGAAAACCGATCTCAGAGACGGCAGTGTGTTTTTGTTTGCAGTCTGATTCGTAGTCTGATAGGAGTGGCTATGCCTCGCGTCTTTCCGCCCACCACAGACGAAGCTGACTATGGGCTCATATGCGGCCACATCAGATCTCAGCTTCACGAAAACCCATGCAGTAGTGCTCCTTCATTGTCAAATTATGCTACTCTCGCCTATGTGCCTTTTCATTCGCTGGAGGAGGCCTGGCGATGTCGGACCGCTGCGCCGCTTGCAGGCCCGCTTACAGAAACCTTTTTTACCTACTTACACCCGCAAGAGCACTTCTCTGCACATTCGTGGAAAGGTGCGGGGAAGTTGCGTCACGGGGGTGGGCTAAATTTGCGGGGAAGTTCTTTTGCTCGGTACGTTTCCTGCAAGCAAGTGTTATTTTATTTTATTTTCTTTAGCTTGCCTTTAAGTACCTTGAGGATGCACGGGAGTCGCTGTGGGTCAGTCACAACAGAACGTCAAGGACACATGAAACAGTTTGTCTTAAGCGGATTTTTAATTTTTTTTACGTTTATTCTGTAGGAAGCTGACCAAACGGTCTCATATTGGCCACCTTTTCCGAGAATTCATCGTAATGGAGTTTGTCTTGGCAGGAGGGCAGAGACAGTGGACAGGTGCTTGTCTTGTCAGCTTCCCTTGTCCTTCACCTCTGCCCTGTCCACTACAACAAGAATGTCGTGCCAGCTAGCTCAGCCCTCTGTTCTTCTTATAAAGCCATCCTTGGGAGACTAAGCGTGTCTGCCATGTGGGGTTCACCAGAATGCGGACCAACCCAACTATGAGCAGTGCGAAGATGCCCTTTCAGTTTTGTGTAAGGTACTTATTCCTACTCATCTTGTAAATCAAAATGACATTTCTTCAAGGAGATTTACAGAGAAGATGTTGTTTACCCAAATTTTATTATTCCAAGCAAGCTCGTTTCTTAACAACATTTGCGTTCTCCACCGACTTTCATTGTATTTTGGGTAGTGGTTGTTTAAAACTGATTTCTTCATTCCAACATTACTGCAACTTTGCTACTTTTTCTTTAAATCAGTCTCTATGGGTTATATCAAACAGTCTGAACGTTCCCTTCAAGATTGCACGCAAAAGTATTGCACTTTTGTTCACCTTTGTCCCACTGCCCTTCACTAAAATGCCACACTGCGCCCCTGCGGGTGGCACTTCTTCTAACGGAGCTCCCGTGATCACATTCTGTACATAGAGACCTGTCAGCCGCACGGCCTTGGGCACCTGCTGGCAGTGCTAGTGCTGTTAAACCGCAATGCGAGCCGTACGTGGAGAGTGCCTGAGAGCCTTAGCCTTCGGCCTCTCACACTCATTCTCCATGCGACATCCCTGTCAGGCAGAAAAGGCAGCCTTCGGTGCATAGCTTCTTGTCATGCATCGAAGCCAACTTTACGACTGAAGCCTAGTGGCATCCTTCCCCTGGCATGCTTTGCTGCCAAAGGCATCGCGGAAGTCAAGTGCACCTTAATGTCAGTGAGCGTTTTCTTTTTGCAGTCTATTGTTAATGGGACTAGACCCCTTATGATAGGTGGTGGCTGGTTCCAAAGCACCATCCTCTGCGGCTTTGATGCGGAGCAGACTAGGCCTGACTAGGCGAGCGTTGCACTGCCAGCTGAATGCCGGCAGGCAACACTTTTCAAAAAGCCTGGCACTAGCATGGGTACACTGCATTTTTGCTTGCAGGTTTCAGATAAGATAATCCCTTGGCATTTTTTATATATCAAATTATTTCGTAATCCTCTTTGAGTTTTATGTGTGCGAGCCAACTGTACATAACACCAGTAACTAAGTGTAGTGGAATCATGTTAATTTGAACTTGCTTCATTTGAATCCCTGGTTTATTTAGACTGTTGCTTTAGTCCTATCAGAATATTATGTATTTCAATGCGAAAAAATGCCCAACAACTAATACTTGGGAATCTGTGCATTGATTTCTTCGAACAGGCCGGAGCCGGCGACATGCCTTCACCAGCAGAGCATGACTACGCAGCTGTTCGCCCACTTGCATCTGGCCATGAGGTGAGTAGCTGTGTACCATTAACCATTGCAACTGAACACACGTTTATCACTTGGTATTATTGCCCTTGACCGTCTGCCATCAGTGTGTGCGACTTACCACCGAGTTGCTGCTGTCCATTGTGGGCGCATTGCCTTGTGCACATTGCTCTGTGTGGCACATTAACATCATCTGTCATGGCAAGCCTGGCCATCCATTGAAGGTCTCTATGGATCCATCACATGCCCTCAGTGTTGAGTAGGTGCATGTGAACAAAATGTCTAATGCACTGTGACGTGTCTCTAGTGCAGTTACCCTTGCAAAACAGTGCATCGCACCCTAACTTCATTCAGCCTCCTTTTAGTCCAAACTTCATGTAACTGATGAACTTTTGCTCCGTTTGTGTTTGCTAATGAAATTCAGTCATACGTTACGTTATCACCTTGTGTTTTGTGGCCTTCGTTGCGACTGTAGCACTAAAATAAAGCCTCTACTGCAGTGGGCCCTTGCGTGTGTGTTTCTGTAGCGTATCATGCAGCCTGAAAACTAAACCCCGCAACAGTGAAAATGCTCGAAGCAGAGCTAACTCCACTGGTGGCAGATGATGCACCTATTCAAATTGATCAATTTGGTGCCCCATCCCGAGCAATTGTGGCCGCTTCTGGGCATGTAATGCCACTCAGTATTTTGCAGAAGGGCTGTAGATCAGTTTGAAAATTTGTTTTTTTTCTTGTCAGCGAATTTGGGGAGTATTTTACACTTGGCACGAAACCTGTCGGCACAGAGCGATCATGCAAGCGTGGTGCCCAAGGTGGCTTCCTCTTCTTGCACTGACCCTCCTCAGCAGTGATGGCATTCTCCCAATTTCGTAGCATCAACGCTTGACTCTGTCGGTGCAAGTGACAGCTTTGTGCTCAAAGACGACATCCATTTGTCCTACAACAGTTTTTGACAGAGATGGTCGTTCATTCCAGCCCGGTCTGTCGACAGGTGCCTGTCTGTTACTTCCGTTTCTGCCCTTGCCAAGGAGATTCACTGCTTTCAGGGCCCCTCTGAATCTGAAAGTACCGGGCATTTTCTGAACGATTCAGTGCCACCAGCATTGTAGAGGGCACAGCTATCCTTAAGACGGCTTGGGTTCCACGCTCTGACCATTCCATGTGACCATGCTACTCTCATGTCATTACAGATGGATAAGAGCAGGGTCACTGCTCACATGAGCTCTGCTTTGAATGGCTGTGTTACCATCATTGGCACGTTGCTTATGATGGGATGAAGTCTAGATGCGAAAATGAAGGTGCCACAGGAGGAACTGCACTCTGCCTGCTGTAAGAAATGGTCAAAATGGAAAGACAGATTTCCTTCGGAACATAAGAGTGTAGAACTGCCAACATGTCCAAGGCAGGCACTCTGGTGGTGTTGGCATCTGTAATTAGGCTTTGCTGTGTTTAGAGCTGAAAACCGATCTCTCAGAGACGGCAGTGTGTTTTTGTTTGTAGTCTGATTCGGTGGCTCACGTAAGTATCAAAAGTAGGGTAATCTCCCGTTAAGACGGTTGCCAGATATTGGCGCCGCACGTGTATTGCCTCTGGCAAACTTAACGGTGCATCGTGCACCAGCTCGTACAGTTGGTGACAGCCACGTTGCCGGAATAGTGAGATAAAAGGTATGTACGGCATACTCACCTGGGTGTGTTTCGAGTGCTCCGAGCGAGAGGGAAAGCATTCGTTGCATGGCTCAGTGGCTTTGGCGTTCAGCTGCTGACCCGACGGTCGCACGATAGAATCTCGGCCACGGCGGCCGCATTTCTATGGAGGTGAAATGAAAAAACGTCAGTGTGCTCTGAGATGTCAGAGCACATTAAACAACCCCAGGTGGTCTAAATTACCGCATAATCTCACATAAGGGCTGCAACTGGGTATGGGCCGCACCACCTGGTTTGGACTAGATAATTGAGAAAAAAATATGGTAATACATTATTTTTTTAATTCATGTATGGACTGCACCTTCAAAATTCACATGCACTTTTGAAGAAAAGAAGTGTACAGCAGTTACAAGAGTTTATACGGTAATCTGAAGTCCTCCACTACAGCGTCCCTCATAGCCCATCTGTCACTTCCGCACAATTCTTTTGGGAAAGAGAAAGCGAAAATCTGAAAAAAAAACAACACAAATAGCAGTCACTGTGGAAGAAAGCACAAAAAGACGGCAAAAAAACAAAAACAAACTAGACTAATGCCATTTTCAAGTAGGAGAACGTGAGCCTTTTTCGTACCCTCACTCTTCAGCTCATTCCATGCATAGTGCATGCAATAAATGCTCTCTTTCCAATTGTCCTCTCTCTGCTGATCCATTTTATTCATTGTTTTCGTGTAACATACTTTTGGACACATCAGTCATGCTCACATATCATTTTTGGGGGATGAACTTCTGATAAGACAAAGAAATTTTCGTGGTCCCTTCAAGTTTCTCTCAAAGAGAGAGGCCACTTAGTTGGGACTGTGAAGTGTTTTGTTGCATGGGTGAAATCCTCACTGCAAAAGAGCACTGTCATTTTCTTCCTCTCCGTAGCTTGGTGCGCCCATACATCTCCCACGCACCTCACTGCTACCTTCTCTTATATTTGGGATGAAAGAAGTCAACTCAGAGTTCCATAAACCGACTGTGTATTGAAGGTCACACAGTGGAAAGCATCTCGCACCAATACGAACGTGGAATCATGTGCTTGGGATGTGGTCACTGTATGACACCCTGTGGAGATTATTGGTCCTACTGTTTAATTGGGCACCCTAAATTTGAACTGCGTGATGTTCAAAGCAATATTCAATGTACCTTGAAGTTCAGTTGACAAGGTTCTACAGTTGTATGTAGGATGATGCCTGAAAAATTAAGCAGTCATTTATGATGCTTCCAGAATTTCTGTTAGTACACATTGATTTTGTGGGATGCGGCATGGTGCTGTATTTAGCACTCTCGTGCAAATGGGCCTCATTTGAGCACACATATTTATCCTACTATAAAATTTTTTGTGTCGTTTGCAGTTTGTCTAGCGTTGTGGTGTCGTCATTCATTTGTAAAAAAAATTTATTGACAACTACAGCCAGAAGCCTAACGGGGGAAATGAGAGCGTTTGGTTTGGTTTATGCGGTTTAACGTCCCAAAGCGACTCGGGCTATGAAGGACGCCGTAGTGAAGGGCTCCGGAAATTTCAACTACCTGGGACTCTTTAACGTGCACTGACTATCACAGTACACGCGCCTCTAGAATTTCGCCTCTATCGAAATTTTACCGCCGCGGCCGGGAGTGAACCTGTGCCTTTTGGGTCAGGAGCAGAGCACCATAACCACTGAGCCACCATGGCGGAGGAATTGAGATAGTAAATAGTAGGGTAAATGTGTATCCTCATATGAGGACTGTATATTTTTGAGGGGATAAGCTCGAAGGTACAAATCATGTCGCATATTTGGGCGTTCAAAATATGGTATGTGATGATTTGTATGTTAGAAACAACTGGTGGTATGATGAGCTGCACAGTCAGTCACAGCCTGAACTTAGGATGGTTGTTCCACTTCTGTTTTGCTTTCATTCGAACACTGTGAAGTGGCTGGTTGAATAATACACACTGGCTATTGAAGAAAGATGCAGTGCAGGTGTCTGCAATGATTATGCAGCCAGAGCTTGAATACCACATACAGCAGACTACCTTTAAGATGAACTTGAAGGGACCATGACAATTTGTTCTCTTTATCAGAAGTTAATTTTAATCAGAGGTGCCCCCAAAAAAGGGTATATGAGCATGCTACAAGAGTGTCAGAATACGTTACATGAGGAAATTGAATAAAATCAGCTTTCAGTGATAAGATAATGGCTAAGAGAGCATTAGAGTAAAACCTCGACGATGCGTTTTAAAAAAAATGCAGAACCAAACGTTTTATTTGGGAATACTTATGACGCAAACCGCCTAAATTTCAGAAAAGAACTGTTGAATGAGGTACAAAGACATTTATTGATGATTTTAGTTCATAAAAATGTTGACTAGCATTGCTGGCATCAGGTCTGAACAGCTCCTTGTATAGTGCAGTCCGTCGAGAGCCATGCCTTCGTGGTCATCCTGAGATGCTTCGGCCCTTTGCACATATGCACTGCGGAGAAGCTGCTGTGGTGGCTGACTGTTGTAGAGCTCTTGCTTTTCATGCTGCTTTCCGCTGACCCGGCCCGCTCGTATGTAAGCACATCATTGCAGTTCTGAACCTAGCAGAGCTTGGTACCCGTGGCAGGATGTTAAACTGCTTAAATGATTTCCTGCCCATCCATTCTTTTTGTTTACACCAACCCTCCTATAGGCTCAACCCTCCCAAGCAACCTCATTCAGAAAAGTGGAGTACCTGAGGGGTGTATTTTGAGCTCAACACGTTGTTCTAAAAATGAGTTGCAATAATTGCACAGCCCATCATGTATTCTGTCTATATCGATCACCTTCAAATTGCATGCTCATCCTGTAGCTTATCAGTGTGTGGGAGAGACGGGCACAACTCACAATAAACAAACCCTGGGCAGACAGAAGTGGATTCAAGTTTTCCGCTCAAAAAACGGTTGCTGTTCTTTTCTCACTCAAAAGAGGCCTGCTGATTGATCCCGCCCTACACCTAAATGAAACAGCACTTCCAGTGAAACAGGGACATAAATTCTTGGGCATAATTTTTGACAAAAGACTCAACATTCCTGCCATAGTTAAACAGCCTTAAAAAGAAAGATTAATGATCCTTGAGTATGCTCAAAGTGCTGTCACGAAAATGATGGGGATCAGATAGAACATGTCTTTTACAGGTCAGCCGGTCTCTAGTACGCTCTACCTTAGACTACGTATGCGTTGCGTATGGGTTTCTAAGACTATCTTACCCTAAACAATTGGGGGGTGTACAAAGACTAGGTTTGTGTCTCTCAACTGGCGCATAGAGAACACTCACCATAAATAGTCTTTATGTGGAAACAAGTGAACCTTCCCTTGAAGACGGGAGAACCATGCTTACACGCTCATATGTCCTAGGAGTACGGTCTGCTCTGAAACACCTCTGCTACCCGATAGTTACAAAGTGCACCTCCAGAGCACTGTTCAGCGATAAACCCCAATCAGGCAGACCTCTGCTTCTCCACCCCTAATAATTGGCATAACTTAGAAATACTGGATACCCTTCCTCATGTCGCTTCAAACCATGTCCCTCTGCAGCCATGGTGCAATCAACACCATGCATTTGTATTGGCACACTTCCATATAAATCAAACACCGAACAAACACATATTGCAAGAATACCTCGCGCTACGAGAAATATATCTGAACTACGCAGAATTTTACACTGACGGCTCAAAATCACCAGATTATGTCGGAAGTGTGGTAGTGCAAGGAAAGTGGCAAAAAATAGTAAGGCTGCCAAACTGTGCATCTATTTCAGTTGCTGAATGTTGTGCTGTCTCTGCCGCTGTGGACAGAATAATACACGGGAGTATTGAAAACAGCGTAATCAAAACGGATTCTCTTAGTCTGCTCACAACACTTCATTCCAGCAATAGCTGCCGTGGTGGCTCAGTGGTTATGGCGCGTGGCTGCTGACCGGAAAGGCTAGGGTTTGATTTCGGCTGTGTCGGTTGAATTTTTTTGGAGGCGAAATCCTTGAGGCTCATGTACTCTGCGATGTCAGTGTACAATAAAGAATCCCAGGGGGTCTAATTTCCAGAGCCCTTCGCTACAGCGTCCCTCGTAGCCTGATTCTCTTTGGGACGTTAAGCCCCACAGACCAAACCAAACATTCCAGAAATGCAATAAAACCCCTGGTAGGAAACATAATACTCAACAGAGAAAAAAAATCATAACACACGGACATGTCATAAAGTTCTGCTGGGTGCCCAGCCATGTTGGAATGGACGGAAATGAAAGAGCCAACTTTTGTGCTGCTCAAACTCGCAGTCGTCCGATCAAAAAATAAGCACTCCCCATTGAGGCTGCATGAAATTAATACAGGGTAGCTTGAAGGCTAAATGGCAAACAACTTGGGATAATGAATTAAATAACAAGCTACAGTTTGTAAAGCCCATCCTGGGTGAATGGGAGACCTGTAGGCAGCAGCAAAATTTTATAGAAGGGATTTTATGTCGTCTCTGCATTGGACACACACAACTACCTGCTGACTAAACAAGGCAAACCTGTTCTTGAAAAATGTTGAGATGACCTAGCAATAAACCACACCTTATTGTCGTACACAAAACTTTAAAAAACTGATGAAAAAATATTTTGCTCTATTTCACATTGAACACATTCGTTTACAACCAGTGTTACTTTTCGGTGAAGGTGCACTTGTTGATTTGCCACTTTTCAGTTTTTAAAGAGAGATGTTTTAAACAAACTATAGATTTGTGAAATCATAGTCAGTGTTTTAACACATTTCTCACCACTACTCAACCTCCTTCTCATTCATGAGAAGAAAGCTGAGGCCTTTATTGTTGCGAACCTCTTGCCCAGCCAAGGATGGTTGCTGAGGTTACCCGGCACTCTCTAAAACTTGTACTATTAGCCATTTTTAAGATCTCTTTCCTTTGTCAGTACTAGGTAGTACAAATAAATTTATTAGACCCTCTACACCTCCAACGGTTTTTCATGTTTTTGTAAAATTCTGCAGAATAAAAATTTTCCTATACCTAATGTTTGGCGCATGGTAGGCTCAGATGCTTATGCGCCAGAAAACCCAACCCAACCCAACGTTGTAGTTCTCAGGTACTTGGCCCCCTTGCCTTTCTTTATGTTGCATCCGCGCAGAAAAGGCCCGCTCGTTTGTTAGGGCACCTAGGCACTGCAGGGATGCCACCACTCCGGGTGACTGCTGCAGCATGCCAGTTCATCACGTGCCTCATGTTCGGCCCACTTCTATGTTTGCACACGTGCACTTGGTTGCTGAAGGTATTACACGACCAGAATTTGTCCCAGTTTTAAATGTAGTAGCCGGGAAGTCATGTTAGCTTGGCGAAAAATTGTAGAACTCTGTGGTGCATTTTTACTCTTCGTGATTTTGGGCGTACGAACTGGATGCATATCAACAAGGTTTTGCTGCATATGTGAAGTGGGACCTGAAGAGTAAGGGTGTGAGAAACCTGGCATCATGCTGCAGGAAAACGGCTTTTGCCTTTCTTTTTCTTTTTTTGCCACCTTTTTTTCTCACTTCAGCAGTGAGCACTATCTGCTTTTCCCCCCCCCCTCCTGTTTTTTTGTTTTTATAAAGATTGTAATGGTGTCAAAGGTTCCAACCTTCTTGTCGCATGGCGCAGACTCTGAAAGCACATGGCCGTCATTCTCTTGCTCTCTCCTACCCCGCTCCTTCTTCAGTGTGGCTGTTCTCAAGTTTAGGAGTGGATACGACTCGCGTCTTTCCGCCCACCACAGACGAAGCTGACTATGAGCTCATATGCGGCCACATCAGATCTCAGCTTCACGAAAACCCATGCAGTAGTGCTCCTTCATTGTCAAATTATGCTACTCTCGCCTATGTGCCTTTTCATTCGCTGGAGGAGGCCTGGCGATGTCGGACCGCTGCGCCGCTCGCAGGCCCGCTTACAGAAACCTTTTTTACCTACTTACACCCGCAAGAGCACTTCTCTGCACATTCGTGGAAAGGTGCGGGGAAGTTGCGTCACGGGGTTGGGCTAAATTTGCAGGGAAGTTCTTTTGCTCGGTACGTTTCCTGCAAGCAAGTGTTATTTTATTTTATTTTCTTTAGCTTGCCTTTAAGTACCTTGAGGATGCCCGACAAGTACCGTTCAACGGGAGTCGCTGTGGGTCACAGTCACTATGAAAGGTCGACACATGAGACAGTTCGTCTTAAGCGGATTTTTTTTTTTTTTTTTTACATTCATTCTGTGGTGTGGGAAGCTGACCAAATGCTCTCATATTGGCCACCTTTTCCGAGAATTCATCGTAATGGAGTTTGTCTTGGCAGGAGGGCAGAGACAGTGGACAGGTGCTTGTCTTGTCAGCTTCCTTTGTCCTTCACCTCTGCCCCGTGCACTACAAGAATGTCGTACCAACTAGCTCAGCTCTCTGTTCTACTTAGAAAGTCATCCTTGGGAGACTAAGCGTGTCTGCCACGTGGGGTTCACCAGAATGCGGACCAACCCAACTATGAGCAGTGCGAAGATGCCCTTTCAGTTTTGCGGAAGGTACTTATTCCTACTCATCTTGTAAATCAACATGACATTTCTTCAAGGAGATTTACAGAGAAGATGTTGTTTACCCAAATTTTATTATTCCAAGCAAGCTCGTTTCTTAACAACATTTGCGTTCTCCACCGACTTTCATTGTATTTTGGGCAGTGGTTGTTTAAAACTGATTTCTTCATTGCAACATTACTGCAACTTTGCTACTTTTTCTTTAAATCAGTCTCTTTGGGTTATATCAAACAGTCTGAACGTTCCCTTCAAGATTGCACGCAAAAGTATTGCACTTTTGTTCACCTTTGTCCCACTGCCCTTCACTAAAATGCCACACTGCGCCCCTGCAGGTGGCACTTCTTCTAACGGAGCTCCCGTGATCACATCCTGTACATAGAGACCTGTCAGCTGCACGGCCTTGGGCACCTGCTGGCAGCGCTAGTGCTGTTAAACCGCAATGCGAGCCGTACGTGGAGAGTGCCTGAGAGCCTTAGCCTTCGGCCTCTCACACTCAATCTCCATGCGACATCCCTGTCAGGCAGAAAAGGCAGCCTTCGGTGCATAGCTTCTTGTCATGCATCGAAGCCAACTTTACGACTGAAGCCTAGTGGCATCCTTTCCCTGGCATGCTTTGCTGCCAAAGGCATCGCGGAAGTCAAGTGCACCTTAATGTCAGTGAGAGTTTTCTTTTTGCAGTCTATTGTTAATGGGACTAGACCCCTTATGATAGGCGGTGGCTGGTTCCAAAGCACCATCCTCTGCGGCTTTGATGCGGAGCAGACTAGGCCTGACTAGGCGAGCGTTGCACTGCCAGCTGAATGCCGGCAGGCAACACGACGTTTCAAAAAGCGTGGCACTAGCATGAGTACACTGCATTTTTGCTTGCAGGTTTCAGATAAGATAATACCTTGGCATGTTTTATATATCAAATTATTTCGCAATCCTCTTTGAGTTTTATGTGTGCGAGTCAACTGTACATAACACCAGTAACTAAGTGTAGTGGAATCATGTTAATTTGAACTTGCTTCATTTGAATCTCTGGTTTATTTAGACTGTTGCTTTAGTCCTATCTGAATATTATGTATTTCAATGCGAAAAAATGCCCAACAACTAATACTTGGGAATATGTGCATTGATTTTTTCGAACAGGCCGGAGCCGGCGACTTGCCCTCACGAGCAGACCATGACTACGCAGCTGTTCGCCCACTTGCATCTGGCCATGAGGTGAGTAGCTGTGTACCATTAACCATTGCAACTGAACACACGTTTATCACTTGGCATTATTGCCCATGACCGTCTGCCATCAGTGTGTGCGACTTACCACCGAGTTGCTGCTGTCCATTGTGGGCGCATTGCCTTGTGCACATTGCTCTGTGTGGCACATTAACATCATCTGTCATGGCAAGCCTGGCCATCCATTGAAGGTCCCTATGGATCCATCACATGCCCTCAGTGTTGAGTAGTGCATGTGAACAAAATGTCTAATGCACTGTGACGTGTCTCTAGTGCAGTTACCCTTGCAGAACAGTGCATCGTGCCCTAACTTATTCAGGCTGCTTTTAGTCCAAACTTCATGTAACTGATGAACTTTTGCTCCGTTTGAGTTTGCTAACGAAATTCAGTCATACGTTATGTTATCACCTTGTGTTTTGTGGCCTTCGTTGCGACTGTAGCACTAAAGCAAAGCCTCTACTGCAGTGGGCCCTTGCGTGTGTGTTTCTGTAGCGTATCATGCCGCCTGAAAACCAAATCGTGCAGCAGTGAAAATGCTCGAAAAGCAGAGCTGACTCCACTGGTGGCAGATGATGCACCTATTCAAATTGATCAATTTGGTGCCCCATCCCGAGCAATTGTGGCCGCTTCTGGGCATGTAATGCCACTCAGTATTTTGCAGAAGGGCTGTAGATCGGTTTGAAAATTTGTTTTTTTTTCTTGTCAGCTAATTTGGGGAGTATTTTACACTTGGCACGAAACCTGTCGGCACAGAGCGATCACGCAAGCGTGGTGCCCAAGGTGGCTTCCTCTTCTTGCACTGACCCTCCTCAGCAGTGATGGCATTCTCCCAATTTCGCAGCATCAACGCTTGACACTGTCGGTGCAAGTGACAGCTTTGTGCTCAAAGACGACATCCATTTGTCCTACAACAGTTTTTGACAGAGATGGTCGTTCATTCCAGCCCGGTCTGTCGACAGGTGCCTGTCTGTCGCTTTCGTTTCCGCCCTTGCCAAGGAGATTCACTGCTCTCAGGGCCCCTCTGAATCTGAAAGTACCGGGCATTTTCTGAACGATTCAGTGCCACCAGCATTGTAGAGGGCACAGCTATACTTAAGACTGCTTGGGTTCCACGCTCTGACCATTCGATGTGACCATGCTACTCTCATGTCATTACAGATGGATAAGAGCAGGGTCACTGCTCACATGAGCTCTGCTTTGAATGGCTGTGTTACCATCATTGGCACGTTGCTTATGATGGGATGAAGTCTAGATGCGAAAATGAAGGTGCCACAGGAGGAACTGCACTCTGCCTGCTGTAAGAAATGGTCAAAATGGAAAGACAGATTTCCTTCGGAACATAAGAGTGTAGAACTGCCAACATGTCCAAGGCAGGCACTCTGTTGGTGTTGGCATCTGTAATTAGGCTTTGCTGTGTTTAGAGCTGAAAACCGATCTCAGAGACGGCAGTGTGTTTTTGTTTGTAGTCTGATTCGGTGGCTCACGTAAGTATCAAAAGTAGGGTAATCTCCCGTTAAGACGGTTGCCAGATATTGGCGCCGCACGTGTATTCCCTCTGGCAAACTTAACGGTGCATCGTGCACCTGCTCGTACGGTTGGTGACAGCCACGTAGCCGGAGGAGTGAGATAAAAGATACGCACGGCTACTCACCTGGGTGTGTTTCGAGAGCTCCGAGCGAGAGGGAAAGCATTCGTTGCATGGCTCAGTGGCTTTGGCGTTCAGCTGCTGACCCGACGGTCGCACGATAGAATCTCGGCCACGGCGGCTGCATTTCTATGGAGGTGAAATGAAAGAACGTCAGTGTGCTCCGAGATGTCGGAGCACATTAAACAACCCCAGGTGGTCTAAATTACCGCATAATCTCACATAAGGGCTGCAACTGGGTATGGGCCACACCACCTGGTTTGGACTAGATAATTGAGAAAAAAATATGGTAATACATTATTTTTTTAATTCATGTATGGACTGCACCTTCAAAATTCACATGCACTTTTGAAGAAAAGAAGCCTACAGCAGTTACAAGAGTTTATACGGTAATCTGAAGTCCTCCACTACAGCGTCCCTCATAGCCCATCTGTCACTTCCGCACAATTCTTTTGGGAAAGAGAAAGCGAAAATCTGAAAAAAAACAACACAAATAGCAGTCACTGTGGAAGAAAGCACAAAAAAGACAGCAAAAAAACAAAAACAAACTAGACTAATGCCATTTTCAAGTAGGAGAATGTGAGCCTTTTTCGTACCCTCTCTCTTCAGCTCATTCCATGCATAGTGCATGCAATAAATGCTCTCTTTCCAATTGTCCTCTCTCTGCTGATCCATTTTATTCATTGTTTTCGTGTAACATACTTTTGGACACATCAGTCATGCTCACATATCATTTTTGGGGGATGAACTTCTAAGACAAAGAAATTTTCGTGGTCCCTTCAAGTTTCTCTCAAAGAGAGGCCACTTAGTTGGGACTGTGAAGTGTTTTGTTGCAAGGGTGAAATCCTCACTGCAAAGAGCACTGTCATTTTCTTCCTCTCCGTAGCTTGGTGCGCCCATACATCCCCCGTGCACCTCACTGCTACCATCTCATATATTAAGGCGGAAGCCTTTAATGCCTCATCGTTGTAAGCAGGAGTTGTCGACAGATATGTCACGCTTTTCAATTGGTCGAAATGGTCGTGACGTCACAGTGCGCGAATTTCAATTGGGGCCAATTGCACTTTGGCTAGTAACCATGCAACCAATTAAAGGGATCGTATAGTTACACCCCAAGTAGGTGGTACTGAGTTAAGTTAATAACTTAATTACCATAGTAGCCTAATTAATCTTTTTAGTCAGGCCAGATAAATAACTACAACCAAGTAGGCAATTGGTCGAGCTCGGGAATCGAACTCCGGTCTCCGGAGTGCGAGACGGGCATGCTAACCAATCCGCCATGCCAGCTCGTTGGTTTGGAATGAACAAAGGCGCGTCTAGTGAATACGGTGTCTTCGCTCACTGCCATCCTCCTGCCTTCCCTTCCGGCGAGGTTTAGGTGTCCACACATATATAAGAGACAGATACATTTCCTTTCCTCAAAGACCAATTTACCGATGAGCAAGGCGTAAAACCTAACGGGCGATGGCGTTCTATGGACTCCCTGGCAGCGTTGCAAGACGCTGTCGCGTTCCACTCTTAACAGGCGAAGCTTAACATCTTGAGCACACATCAATGACACAAGCAGCAACACTGCGCTAAAGGCTTTCGTCTGACCGCTCTTTAGGTCAACAAAATGCCCCCTGAATTTTTTGGCATGAAAGAAGTTAACTCAGAGTTCCATTGACTGACTGTATTGAAGGTCACACAGTGGAAAGCGTCTCGCACCAATCGTGGAATCATGTGCTTGGGATGTGGTCGCTCTATGACACCCTGTGGAGATTATTAGTCCTACTGTTTAATTGGGCACCCTAAATTTGAACTGTGTGTTGTTCAAAGCAATATTCAGTGTACCTTGAAGTTCAGTTGACAAGGTTCTACGGTAGTGTATAGGATGATGCCTGAAAAATTAAGCAGTCATTTATGATGCTTCCAGAATTTCTGTTGGTACACATTGATTTTGTGGGATATGGGATGGTGCTGCATTTAGCTGTGACGTGCAAATGGGCCTCGTGTGGTGTCCTCATGCACTCGTAAAAATTTTATTGACAGTGACAGCCAGAAGCCTAAGGGGGGAAATGAGAGTGTTTGGTTTGGTTTAGTTTATTGGGGTTTAACGTCCCAAAGCAATTCAGGCTATGAGAGACACCGTAGTGGAGGGCTCCGGAAATTTAGACTACGTGAGGTTCTTTAACGTGCACTGACATCACACAGCACACGGGCCTCTAGAATTTCGCCTCCATCAAAATTTGACCTCCGCGGCCGGGAGTGAATCTGTGTCTTTTGGGTCAGCAGCCGAGCGCCATAACCACTGAGCCACTATGGCGGAGGAAATGAGAGAGTAAATAGTAGGGTAAATGTGCAACCTGATATGAGGACTATATATTTGTGAGGGAATAAGCTCGAAGGTACAAATCATGTCCCATATTTGGGCGTTTATAAGATATGGTATGTGATGATTTGTATGTTAAAAACGACTGGTGGTATGATGAGCTGCACAGTCACAGCCTGAACTTAGGATGGTTGTTCCACTTCTGTTTTCCTTTCATTCGAACACTGTGAAGTGGCTGGTTGAATAATACACACTGGCTATTGAAGAAAGATGCAGTGCAGGTGTCTGCAATGATTATGCAGCCAGAGCTTGAATACCACATACAGCAGACTACCTTTAAGATGAACTTGAAGGGACCATGACAATTTTTTCCCTTTATCAGAAGTTAATTTTATCAGAAGTGCCCCCAAAAAAGGGTATATGAGCATGCTACAAGTGTGTCAGAATACGTTACATGAGGAAATGGAATAAAATCAGCTTTCAGTGATAAGATAATGGCTAAGAGAGCATTAGAGTAAAACCTCGACGATGCGTTTAAAAAAAAATGCAGAACCAAACGTATTATTTGGGAATACTTATGACGCAAACCGCCTAAATTTCAGAAAAGAACTGTTGAATAAGGTACAAAGGCATTTATTGATGATTTTAGTTCATAAAAATGTTGACTAGTATTGCTGGCATCAGGTCTGAACAGCTCCTGATATAGTGCGCGCAGAACTTGGTGCGCATTTGCGTTGTTTTAAGCTCGAAACGAACTTTGAAACTCACCCAGTCCGTCGAGAGCCATGACGAAAAAACTAGAAAGCGCTTTGTGGTCATCCTGAGATGCTTCACCCCTTTGCACATATGCACTGCGGAGAAGCTGCTGTGGTGGCTGACTGTTGTAGAGCTCTTGCTTTTCATGCTGCTTTCCGCTGACCCGGCCCTCTCGTATGTAAGCACATCATTGCAGTTCTGAACCTAGCAGAGCTTCGTACCCGTGGCAGGATGTTAAACTGCTTAAATGATTTCCTGCTCATCCATTCTTTTTGTTTACACCAACCCTCCTATAGGCTCAATCCTCCCAAGCAACCTCATTCAGAAAAGTGGAGTACCTGAGGGGTGTATTTTGAGCTCAACACGTTGTTCTAAAAATGAGTTCCAATGCAAAAATAATTCCACAGTCCATCATGTATTCTGTCTATATCGATCACCTTCAAATTGCATGCTCATCCTGTAGCTTATCTGTCTGTGGGAGAGACAGGCACAACTCACAATAAACAAACCCTGGGCAGACAGAAGTGGATTCAAGTTCTCCGCTCAAAAAACGGTTGCTGTTCTTTTCTCACTCAAAAGAGGCCTGCTGATTGATCCCGCCCTACACCTAAATGAAACAGCACTTCCAGTGAAACAGGGACATAAATTCTTGGGCATAATTTTTGACAAAAGACTCAACATTCCTGCCATAGTTAAACAGCCTTAAAAAGAAAGATTAATGATCCTTGAGTATGCTCAAAGTGCTGTCACGAAAATGATGGGGATCAGATAGAACATGTCTTTTACAGGTCAGCCGGTCTCTAGTACGCTCTACTTTAGACTGCGTATGCGTTGCGTATGGGTTTCTAAGACTATCTTACCCTAAACAATTGGGGGGTGTACAAAGACTAGGTTTGTGTCTCTCAACTGGCGCATAGAGAACACTCACCATAAATAGTCTATGTGGAAACAAGTGAACCTTCCCTTGAAGACGGGAGAACCATGCTTACACGCTCATATGTCCTAGGAGTACGGTCTGCTCTGAAACACCTCTGCTCCCCGATAGTTACAAAGTGCACCTCCAGAGCACTGTTCAGCGATAAACCCCAATCAGGCAGACCTCTGCTTCTCCACCCCTAATAATTGGCAAAACTTAGAAATACAGTAGAACCCCGTTCATACGTTTTTCACCGGACCGGGAAAAAAAAACGTAACAGCCGGGAAAACGCAACAGTGAGGAAAGCACCGAAAATTAATGAAAACAGTGCAGCTTTGACTTGAAACAATTTATTTCCGCAAATTGACCCTAGGACTTTAAAAAATCGAGAATGGTGGATTGCAGTTTCTTTCGCTCGCTGGAAAGAACAACGCGTTTCTCAATAGCAAAGGCCGCATTGCTGTCAGCGTCGCTTTGCGGTGCGGCCACACCGCACGCAGCAGTGCTGTGCAGTTCACGCGCTCACTGCAGTCCACGCTGAAGCGACTTTGTGCACAGCGTCAAGCACTGAAATTTTCGTAGGCTGCTCGCCGCGCTGCTCCGCGTAGGCCGCCCTGACTGCCTGTTGACTGCGTTTAGTACTTACAGCTTTTCCTCAAGGGGAAGCGACTTCCGCTTACGCAAAGCTATCACGCCATCAAAGCACGATAAAGATGTTGCGACTGAGAGAAGGATGAAAAGGAAATTGCACGGGCCTGCCGACTGACTCCAGCTGAGCCACCACCGCTGTCACTTGCAGATAGAGGAGAGTTAAAAGATAAAAAGAAAGAGTGAAAGAAAAGAAAAGACGCGCGTCCCAACAACTGCGTCCGCCGAAGCGTACGCTGGATGAGAAAAACAGATAAGCGCCCGCAGCCGCGCCTCCTCGTCACCACCTCCCACGATAAAGATCGCGGCATTCGGCGTTCGCGAGGCAGATAGCCATCTAGTGGCGGCCTCTCCAACTCGCGTGCGGCTTCTTGCAGCCAGTTCCGTAGCCAAGCCTGGCCAAGACGCGTCAAAAATCAAAATGCCGGTTGGCGCGCATTGCCCGGGCGGGTTCGGGGAGCCCGGTTGCGACGTATCATGCGGGATCGTTTCCTCGGCTACAACGTAACAGCGGGGTTCCCAATACATTGGATCCTATGGAAGCTATGCCGGGACCCGAAGAAAACGACGTAACAGCCGGGAAAACGCAGCAGTGAGGAACGTAACAGCGGGGTTCTACTTTACTGGATACCCTTCCTCATGTCGCTTCAAACCATGTCCCTCTGCAGCCATGGTGCAATCAACACCATGCATTTGTATTGGCACACTTCCATATAAATCAAACACCAAACAAACACATATTGCAAGAATACCTCGCGCTACGAGAAATATATGAACTACACAGAGTTTTACACTGACGGCTCAAAATCACCAGATTATGTCGGAAGTGTGGTAGTGCAAGGAAAGTGGCAAAAAATAGTAAGGCTGCCAAACTGTGCATCTATTTCAGTTGCTGAATGTTGTGCTGTCTCTGCAGCTGTGGACAGAATAATGCACGGGAGTATTGAAAACAGCGTAATCAAAACGGATTCTCTTAGTCTGCTCACAACACTTCATTCCAGCAATAGCTGCCGTGGTGGCTCAGTGGTTATGGCGCGTGGCTGCTGACCGGAAAGGCTAGGGTTTGATTTCGGCTGTGGCGGTTGAATTTCTTTGGAGGCAAAATCCTTGAGGCCCATGTACTCTGCGATGTCAGTGTACAATAAAGAATCCCAGGGGGTCTAATTTCCAGAGCCCTTCGCTACAGCGTCCCTCGTAGCCTGATTCTCTTTGGGACGTTAAACCCCACAGACCAAACCAAACATTCCAGAAATGCAATAAAACCCCTGGTGGGAAACATAATACTCAACAGAGAGAAAAATCATAACACACGGACATGTCATAAAGTTCTGCTGGGTGCCCAGCCATGTTGGAATGGACGGAAATGAAAGAGCCAACTTTTGTGCTGCTCAAACTCGCAGTCGTCCGATCAAAAAATAAGCACTCCCCATTGAGGCTGCATGAAATTAATACAGGGTAGCTTGAAGGCTAAACGGCAAACAACTTGGGATAATGAATTAAACAAGCTACAGTTTGTAAAGCCCATCCTGGTTGAATGGGAGACCTGTAGGCACCAGCAAAATTTTATAGAAGGGATTTTATGTCGTCTCTGCATTGGACACACACAACTACGTGCTGACTAAACAAGGCAAACCAGTTCGTGAAAAATGTTGAGATTACCTAGCAATAAACCACATCTTATTGTCATACACAAAACTTTAAAAAACTGATGAAAAAATATTTTGCTCTATTTCACGTTGAACACATTCGTTTACAACCAGTGTTACTTTTCGGTGGAGGTGCACTTGTTGATTTGCCACTTTTCAGTTTTTAAAGAGAGATGTTTTAAACAAACTATAGATTTGTGAAATCATAGTCAGTGTTTTAACACATTTCTCACCACTACTCAACCTCCTTCTCATTCATGAGAAGAAAGCTGAGGCCTTTATTGTTGCGAACCTCTTGCCCAGCCAAGGATGGTTGCTGAGGTTACCCGACACTCTTTAAAACTTGTACTATTAGCCATTTTTAAGATTTCTTTCCTTTGTCAGTACTAGGTAGTACAAATAAATTTATTAGACCCTCTACACCTCCGACGGTTTTTCATGTTTTTGTAAAATTCTGCAGAACAAAAATTTTCTTATACCTAATGTTTGACGCATGGTAGCCTCAGATGCTTATGCACCAGAAAACCCAACCTAACCCAACGTTGTAGTTCTCAGGTACTTGGCCCCCTTGCCTTTCTTTATGTTGCATCCACGCAGAAAAGGCCCGCTCGTTTGTTAGGGCACCTAGGCACTGCAGGGATGCCACCACTCTGGGTGACTGCTGCAGCATGCCAGTTCATCACGTGCCTCATGTTCGGCCCACTTCTATGTTTGCACACGTGCACTTGGTTGCTGAAGGTATTACACGACCAGAATTTGTCCCAGTTTTAAATGTAGTAGCTGGGAAGTCATGTTAGCGGGGCGAAAAATTGTAGAACTCTGTGGTTCATTTTTACTCTTCGTGATTTCGGGCGTACGAACTGGAAGCATATCAACAAGGTTTTGCTGCATATGTGAAGTGTGACCTGAACAGTAAGGGTGTGAGAAACCTGGCATCATGCTGCAGGAAAACGGCTTTTGCCTATTTTTTCTTTTTTCGTCATCTTTTTTTCTCACTTCAGCAGTGACCACTATCTGTTTCCCCCCCCCCCCCCCCTGTTTTTTTTTGTTTTTCTAAAGATTGTAGTGGTGTCAAAGGTTCCAACCTCGCTAGTCTCATGGCGCAGATTCTGAAAGCACATGGCCGTCATTCTCTTGCTCTCTCCTACCCCACTCCTTCTTCAGTGTGGCTGTTCGCAAGTATAGGAGTGGATACGCCTCGCGTCTTTCCGCCCGTCACAGACGAAGCTGACTATGGGCTCATATGCGGCCACATCAGATCTCAGCTTCACGAAAACCCATGCAGTAGTGCTCCTTCATTGTCAAATTTGGCTACTCTCGCCTGTTTGCCTTTTCATTCGCTGGAGGTAATGCGCAACACTTGAAGAGTGCGCGATGCTGAGGCCTGGCGATGTCGGATCGCTGCGCCGCTCGCAGGCCCGCTTACAGAAACCTTTTTTACCTACTTACACCCGCAAGAGCACTTCTCTGCACATTCGTGGAAAGGTGCGGGGAAGTTGCGTCACGGGGGTGGGCTAAATTTGCAGGGAAGTTCTTTTGCTAGGTACGTTTCCTGCAAGCAAGTGTTATTTTATTTTATTTTCTTTAGCTTGCCTTTAAGTACCTTGAGGATGCACGGGAGTCGCTGTGGGTCAGTCGCAACAGAACGTCAAGGACACATGGAACAGTTTGCCTTAAGCGGATTTTTAATTTTTTTTACGTTCATTCTGTAGGAAGCTGACCAAATGCTCTCATATTGGCCACCTTTTCCGAGAATTCATCGTAATGGAGTTTGTCTTGGCAGGAGGGCAGAGACAGTGGACAGGTGCTTGTCTTGTCAGCTTCCTTTGTCCTTCACCTCTGCCCTGTGCACGACAAGAATGTCCTACCAGCTAGCTCAGCCCTCTGTTCTTCTTATAAAGTCATCCTTGGGAGACTAAGCGTGTCTGCCATGTGGGGTTCACCAGAATGCGGACCAGCCCAACTATGAGCAGTGCGAAGATGCCCTTTCAGTTTTGTGTAAGGTACTTATTCCTACTCATCTTGTAAATCAAAATGACATTTCTTCAAGGAGATTTACAGAGAAGATGTTGTTTACCCAAATTTTATTATTCCAAGCAAGCTCGTTTCTTAACAACATTTGCGTTCTCCACCGACTTTCATTGTATTTTGGGCAGTGGTTGTTTAAAACTGATTTCTTCATTGCAACATTACTGCAACTTTGCTACTTTTTCTTTAAATCAGTCTGTTTGGGTTATATCAAACAGTCTGAACGTTCCCTTCAAGATTGCACGCAAAAGTATTGCACTTTTGTTCACCTTTGTCCCACTGCCCTTCACTAAAATGCCACACTGCGCCCCTGCAGGTGGCACTTCTTCTAACGGAGCTCCCGTGATCACATCCTGTACATAGAGACCTGTCAGCCGCACGGCCTTGGGCACCTGCTGGCAGCGCTAGTGCTGTTAAACCGCAATGCGAGCCGTACGTGGAGAGTGGCTGAGAGCCTTAGCCTTCGGCCTCTCACACTCAATCTCCATGCGACATCCCTGTCAGGCAGAAAAGGCAGCCTTGGGTGCATAGCTTCTTGTCATGCATCGAAGCCAACTTTACGACTGAAGCCTAGTGGCATCCTTCCCCTGGCATGCTTTGCTGCCAAAGGCATCGCGGAAGTCAAGTGCACCTTACTGTCAGTGAGCGTTTTCTTTTTGCAGTCTATTGTTAATGGGACTAGACCCCTTATGATAGGCGGTGGCTGGTTCCAAAGCACCATCCTCTGCGGCTTTGATGCGGAGCAGACTAGGCCTGACTAGGCGGGCGCTGCACTGCCAGCTGAATGCTGGCAGGCAACACGATGTTTCAAAAAGCGTGGCACTAGCATGGGTACACTGCATTTTTTCTTGCAGGTTTCAGATAAGATAATCTCTTGGCATTTTTTATATATCGAATTATTTCGCAATCCTCTTGGAGTTTTATGTGTGCGAGTCAACTGTACATAACACCAGTAACTAAGTGTAGTGGAATCATGTTAATTTGAACTTGCTTCATTTGAATGTCTGGTTTATTTAGACTGTTGCTTTAGTCCTATCAGAATATTATGTATTTCAATGCGAAAAAATGCCCAACAACTAATACTTGGGAATATGTGCATTGATTTTTTCGAACAGGCCGGAGCCGGCGACATGCCCTCACCAGCGGAGCATGACTACGCTGCTGTTCGCCCGCTTGCATCTCGCCATGAGGTGAGCAGCTGTGTACCATTAACCATTGCAACTGAACACACGTTTATCACTTGGCATTATTGCCCATGACCGTCTGCCATGAGTGTGTACGACTGACCACCGAGTTGCTGCTGTCCATTGTGGGCGCATCGCCTTGTGCACATTGCTCTGTGTGGCACATTAACATCATCTGTCATGGCAAGCCTGGCCATCCATTGAAGGTCTCTATAGATCCATCATGTGCCCTTAGTGTTGAGTAGGTGCATGTGCACAAAATGTCTAATGCACTGTGAACGTGTCTCTAGTGCAGTTACCCTTGCAGAACAGTGCATCGCGCCCTAACTTCATTCAGGCTCCTTTTAGTCCAAACTTCATGTAACTGATGAACTTTTGCTCCGTTTGAGTTTGCTAACGAAATTCAGTCATACGTTACGTTATCACCTTGTGTTTTGTGGCCATGGTTGCCACTGTAGCACTAAAACAAAGCCTCTACTGCAGTGGGCCCTTGCATGTGTGTTTCTGTAGCGTATCATGCAGCCTGAAAACTAAACCCCGCAACAGTGAAAATTCTCGAAAAGCAGAGCTAACTCCACTGGTGGCAGATGATGCACCTATTCAAATTGATCAATTTGGTGCCCCATCCCGAGCAATTGTGGCCGCTTCTGGACATGTAATGCCACTCAGTATTTTGCAGAAGGGCTGTAGATCGGTTTGAAAATTTGTTTTTTTTTTCTTGTCAGCTAATTTGGGGAGTATTTTACACTTGGCACGAAACCTGTCGGCACAGAGCGATCATGCAAGCGTGGTGCCCAAGGTGGCTTCCTCTTCTTGCACTGACCCTCCTCAGCAGTGATGGCATTCTCCCAATTTCGCAGCATCAACGCTTGACTCTGTCGGTGCAAGTGACAGCTTTGTGCTCAAAGATGACATCCATTTGTCCTGTAACAGTTTTTGACAGAGATGGTCGTTCATTCCAGCCCGGTCTGTCGACAGGTGCCCGTCTGTTAC
The DNA here is from genome assembly GCF_055824585.1 of Amblyomma mixtum. Lineage (NCBI taxonomy): Eukaryota > Metazoa > Arthropoda > Arachnida > Ixodida > Ixodidae > Amblyomma > Amblyomma mixtum. The sequence goes on from NC_143014.1 coordinate 293,446,394, forward strand.
TTTCGTTTCTGCCCTTGCCAAGGAGATTCACTGCTTTCAGGGCCCCTCTGAATCTGAAAGTACCGGGCATTTTGGGCATCACTGCTACCGTCTCATATATTTGGGATGAAAGAAGTCAACTCAGAGTTCCATAAACCGACTGTGTATTCAAGGTTACACAGCGGAAATCATATCTCACCAATACGAACGTGGAATCATGTGCTTGGGATGTGGTCACTGTATGACACCCTGTGGAGATTATTGGTCCTACTGTTTAATTGGGCACCCTAAATTTGAACTGCGTGTTGTTCAAAGCAATATTCAATGTACCTTGAAGTTCAATTGACAAGGTTCTACAGTTGTATGTAGGATGATGCCTGCAAAAAATAAGCAGTCATTTATGACGCTTCCAGAATTTTTGTTGGTACACATTGATTTTGTGGGATGTGGGAGGGTGCTGTATTTTGCTGTGACGTGGAAATGGGCCTCGTGTGGTGTCCTCATGCACTCGTAAGAAATTTATTGACAGTGACAGCCAGAAGCCTAAGGGGGGAAATGAGAGCGTTTGGTTTGGTTTAGCTTATTGGGGTTTAACGTCCCAAAGCAATTCAGGCTATGAAAGACACCGTAGTGGAGGACTCCGGAAATTTAGACTACGTGAGGTTCTTTAACGTGCACTGACATCGCACAGCACACGGGCCTCTAGAATTTCGCCTCCATCAAAATTTGACCTCTGCGGCCGGGAGTGAATCTGTCTTTTGGGTCAGCAGCCGAGCGCCATAACCACTGAGCCACTATAGCAGAGGAAATGGGAGAGTAAATAGTAGGGTAAATGTGCAACCTGATATGAGGACTATATATTGGTGAGGGAATAAGCTCGAAGGTACAAATCATGTCCCATATTTGGGCGTTTATAAGATATGGTATGTGATGATTTGTATGTTAAAAACGACTGGTGGTATGATGAGCTGCACAGTCAGTCACAGCCTGAACTTAGGATGGTTGTTCCACTTCTGTTTTCCTTTCATTCGAACACTGTGAAGTGGCTGGTTGAATAATACACACTGGCTATTGAAAAAAGATGCAGTGCAGGTCTCTGCAATGATTATGCAGCCAGAGCTTGAATACCACATACAGCAGACTACCTTTAAGATGAACTTGAAGGGACCATGACAATTTGTTCTCTTTATCAGAAGTTAATTTTATCAGAAGTGCCCCCAAAAAAGGGTATATGAGCATGCTACAAGTGTGTCAGAATAGGTTACATGAGGAAATGGAATAAAATCAGCTTTCAGTGATAAGATAATGGCTAAGAGAGCATTAGAGTAAAACCTCGACGATGCGTTTAAAAAAAAATGCAGAACCAAACGTATTATTTGGGAATACTTATGACGCAAACCGCCTAAATTTCAGAAAAGAACTGTTGAATAAGGTACAAAGACATTTATTGATGATTTTACTTCATAAAAATGTTGACTAGTATTGCTGGCATCAGGTCTGAACAGCTCCTTATATAGTGCAGTCCGTCAAGAGCCATAGCTTCGTGGTCATCCTGTGATGCTTCACCCCTTTGCACATATGCACTGCGGAGAAGCTGCTTTGGTGGCTGACTGTTGTAGAGCTCTTGCTTTTCATGCTGCTTTCCGCTGACCCGGCCCGCTCGTATGTAAGCACATCATTGCAGTTCTGAACCTAGCAGAGCTTGGTACCCGTGGCAGGATGTTAAACTGCTTAAATAATTTCCTGCCCATCCATTCTTTTTGTATACGCCAACCCTCCTATAGGCTCAACCCCCTTAAAGGTGCAGTGAAGAGGATTAGAAACAGGGACTTATTGCCCTGTGTGGCCGATTTCCCCAATTAAAACGAATTAATGTCCGGCTCCCGCCTTTTTTTGAATTCTGCGTCGTACGGTGGGCGGAGTCGACCAACGCGTGGAGTGCCTTTCACCCAGTCCCGTGGAGGCTTTGCTTTCGCTTTATTTTGTTTTTTAGGTTTCCATGAATAAATAGTTTCATTCGCAGATAATATAGCCGCAAAATAAGCCCGAAGAAATAAAAATACGCACGGACTATTTGCTACTACGAACTACTACGTATTACTCCGCCGATGGCAGAGCGGCAAGCCGTCACGGGACTGGGTGAAAGGCGCTCCACGCGTTGGTCGACTCCGCCCACCGTACGAGGCAGAATTAAAAAAAAAAAGGCGGGAGCCGGACGTTCATTCGATTTAATTGGGGAAATCGGCCACACAGGGCAGTAAATTGCAGTTTCTAAGAAAGCTCGGAACGTGTAGGTCGAGTTCCCGCGGCAAAAAGACAAGTTCAGATTCCTCTTCAGTGCACCTTTAAGCAACCTCATTCAGAAAAGTGGAGTACCTGAGGGGTGTATTTTGAGCTCATCCTGTAGCTTATCAATGTGTGGGAGAGACAGGCACAACTCACAATAAACAAACCCTGGGCAGACAGAAGTGGATTCAAGTTCTCCGCTCAAAAAACGGTTGCTGTTCTTTTCTCACCCAAAAGAGGCCTGCTGATCGATCGCACCCTACACCTAAATGAAACAGCACTTCCAGTGAAACAGGGACATAAATTTTTGGGTATAATTTTTGACAAAAGACTCAACATTCCTGCCATAGTTAAACAGCCTTAAAAAGAAAGATTAATGATCCTTGAGTATGCTCAAAGTGCTGTCACGAAAATGCTGGGGATCGGATAGAATATGTCTTTTACAGGTCAGCCGGTCTCTAGTACGCTCTACCTTAGACTATGTATGCGTTGCGTATGGGTTTCTAAGACTCTTACCTTATCAATAGGATGGTATACAAAGCCTAGGTTTGTGTCTCTCAACTGGCGCATAGAGAACACTCACCATAAATAGTCTTTATGTGGAAACAAGTGAACCTTCTCTTGAAGACGGGAGAACCATGCTTACACGCTCATATGTCCTAGGAGTACGGTCTGCTCTGAAACACCTCTGCTACCCGATAGTTACAAAGTGCACCTCCAGAGCACTGTTCAGCGATAAACCCCAATCAGGCAGACCTCTGCTTCTCCACCCCTAATAATTGGCAAAACTTAGAAATACTGGATACCCTTCCTCATGTCGCTTCAAACCATGTCCCTCTGCAGCCATGGTGCAATCAACACCATGCATTTGTATTGGCACACTTCCATATAAATCAAACACCAAACAAACACATATTGCAAGAATACCTCGCGCTACGAGAAATATATCTGAACTACACAGAATTTTACACTGACGGCTCAAAATCACCAGATTATGCCGGAAGTGTGGTAGTGCAAGGAAAGTGGCATAAAATAGCAAGGCTGCCAAATTGTGTGTTCATTTCTAGTGAACTGGGGGCACATCAACAAGGCTTTATTGTATATGCAAAGATTGTAATGGCGTCAAAGGCTCCCAGCTTGCTAGTTGTATGGCGCATATTCTGAAAGCGTATGGCCGTCATTCTCTTGCTGTCTCCTACCCCACTCCTTCTTCAGTGTGGCTGTTCTCAAGTATAGGAGTGGATACGCCTCGCGTCTTTCTGCCCACCACAGACGAAGCTGGCTACGTGCTCATATGCGGCCACATAGTAGTAGTAGTGCTCCTTCAGTGTCAAATTCAGCTACTCTCGCCTATTCGCCTTTTCATTCGCTGGAGGCAATGCGCAACACTTGAAGAGTGTGCGATGCTGAGGTCTGGCAATGTGAAATCGCTGCGCCGCTCGTAGGCCAGCTTACAAAACCCTTTTTTCCTACTTGCACCCGCAAGAGCGCTTCTCTGCACATTCGTGGAAAGGTGAGGGGAAGTTGTCTCACGGGGGTGGGCTGAGAGTGGGGAAGCTTTTTTGCTAGTTATGTTTTCTGCAAGGAAGCGTTCTTTCATTTTTTTTTCTTCATTTTGCCTCAATAGTATCTTGAGGATGCCCCACAAGTACTGTTGCATGGGAGTCGTTGTGGGTTGCAAATAAGATGGTCCTTTGCCAATTTTTATATATCGTTTTATTTCGCAAACCTCTGAGTTTTAGATGTGTGAGTCGACTGTACATAACACCAGTAACTAATTGTAGTGGAATCATGTTAATTTGAACTTGCTTCATTTGAACCTCTGCTTTATTTAGACTCATGCTGTACTCCTGTGAGAATCTTATGTATTTTAATGCGAAAAAATGCCCAATAACTAATACTTGGGAATATGTGCATTGATTTATTCGAACAGGCTGGAGCCGGCGATGTGCCCCCACCAGCAGACCATGACTACGCAGCAGATCGCCCGCTTGCCTCTGGCCCTGAGGTGAGCAGCTGTGTGCCACTATCCATTTGCAATTGATCCTGTGACGTGCCTTGCGAACACACGCTTGTCGCTTGGCATTATTGCCCATGACCGCCTGCCATCAGTACATGCCGCTTACCACCAGATGAGTTGCTGCTGTCCATTGTGGGCGCATTGCCTTGTGCACATTGCTCTGTGTGGCACATTAACATCATCTGTCATGGCAAGCCTGGCCATCCATTGAAGGCCTCTATAGATCCATCATGTGCCCTCAGTGTTGAGTGGGTGCATGTGCACGAAATGCCTAATGCATTGTGAACGTGTCTCTAGTGCAGTTACCCATGCAATACAGTGCATCGTGCCCTAACTTCAGTCAGGCTCCTTTTAGTCCAAACTCCGTGAAGCTTTTGGTCCATTTGAGTTTGGTAATGATATTCAGTCGTATGTTACGTTATCACCTTGTGTTTTGTGGCCTTGGTTGCCACTGTAGCACTAAACCCAAGCCTCTACTGCAGTGGGTCCTTGCATGTGTGTTTCTGTAGCGTATCATGCCGCCTGAAAGCTCTAGCATGCAGCAGTGAAAATGCACGAAAAGCAGAGGTAACTCGACTGGTGGCAGGTGATGTACCTATTGGAATTGATCAATTTGAATGGTGCCCCATCCCTAGTAATTGTGGCCGCTTCTTGTGGTGGCATTCTCGCTATTTCGCACCATCCACGCTTGACTCTGTAGGTGCAGGTGGCAGCTGTGTGTGAAAGGATGACATCCATTTGTCTTGTCTTAGTTTGGACAGAGATGGTCGTTCATTCCAGCCTGATCTGTCGACAGGCGCCTGTCTGTTACTTTCGTTTCCGCCCTTGCCGAGGAGGTTCTCTGTCCTCAGGCTACCTCTAAATCTGGAAGTACCGGGCATGTTCTCAACGATTCCGTGCCACCAGCATTGCAGAGGGCACAGCTATCCTTAAGATGGCTTAGGTTCCATGCTCTGACCATTCCACGTGACCATGCTACTCTGATGTTGTTACAGAAAGATAAGAGCATGGTTACTGCTCACATGAGCTCTGCTTTGAATGGATGTGTTAACATCATGGGCCCGTTGCTTATGATGGGATGAAGTCTAGATGCGAAAATGAACATGCCACTCCAGGAACTGCACTCTACCTGCTGTAAGAAACGGCCAAAAAGAAGACATAGATTGCCTTCGGAAAATAAGAATGTCGAACTGCCAACATGTCCAAGGCAGGCACTCTGTTGGTGTTGGCATCTGTGATTAGGCTTTGCTGTGTTTAGAGCTGACAACCGATCTCAGAGACAGCGGTGAGTTTTTGTTTGCAGTCTGATTCAGGTGCTCACGTAAGTAACAAGTCTAGTAAGCTCCCATGAAAACAATGGCCAGATATTGGCGCACCGTGTACACTGCCTCTGGTGGACTTAATGGTGCATCGTGCACCTGCTCGTAGAGTTGGTGACAGCCACGTTGCCGGAGGAGTGAGATAAGAGACACACGGCTACTCATCTGGGTGTGTTTCGAGTGCTCCGAGCGAGAGGGAAAGCATCCGCTGTATGGCTCAGTTGCTTTGGCGTTCACCTGCTGGCTCGATGGTCGCACAATCGAATCTCGGCCACGGCGGCCCCATTTCTGTGGAGGCGAAATGAAAAAAACGTCAGTGTGCTCTGAGAGGTTGGCGCACATTAAGGAACCCCAGATGGTCTAAATTACCGCATAATCTCACATAAGGGCTGCACCCAAGTATGGGACATCACTGGCATGTCACTGGTGCATCACTAGGTTAGGTGCAGTGTAGTCTTGCTTACAGGTTACAGATAAGGTTATCGTTTGCCATTTTTTTATATATCGAATTATTTCGCAATCCTCTTTGAGTTTTATATATCCGAGTCAACTGTACATGACACCAGTAACTAATTGTAGTGGAATCATGTTAATTTGAACTTGCTTCATTTGAACCTCTGCTTTATTTAGACTGATGCTTTAGTCCTATTAGAATATTATGTATTTCAGTGCGAAAAAATGCCCAACAACTAATACTTGGGAATATGTGCATTGATTTCTTCGAACAGGCCGGAGCAGGCGACATGCCCTCACGAGCAGAGCATGACTACGCAGCTGTTCGCCCGCTTGCATCTGGCCCTGAGGTGAGCAGCTGTGAACCACTATCGATTTGCAATTGATCCTGTGATGTGCCTTGCGAACACACGCTTATCACTTGGTGTTATTGCCCATGACTGTCCATCATCAGTGCATGCCGCTTACCACCAGATGAGTTGCTGCTGTCCATTGTGGGCGCATCGCCTTGTGCACATTGCTCTCAAGAAGAACTCTAGTTTGGGCTAGTTGGTTCATGATTCAACAGGAAAATGGCGCAAAAGACGTGGACAAAAGAGAAAAGGCGCTGGTCCTGTCGTGTTTGTCTCTTTTGTCCACGTCTTTTGCGCCATTTTCCTGTTGACACATTGCTCTGTGTGGCACATTAACATCATCTCTCATGGCAAGCCTGGCCATCCATTGAAGGTCCCTATGGATCCATCACATGCCCTCAGTGTGGACCAGCTGCATGTGCACGAAATGCCTATTGCATTGTGACGTGTCTCTAGTGCAGTTACCCTTGCAGAACAGTGCATCGTGCCCTAACTTCATTCAGGCTCCTTTTAGTCCAAACTTCATGTAGCTGATGAACTTTTGCTTCGTTTGAGTTTGCTCACGAAATTCAGTCGTATGTTATGTTATCACCTTGTGTTTTGTGGCCATGGTTGCCACTGTAGCACTAAAACAAAGCCTCTACTGCAGTGGGCCCTTGCATGTGTGTTTCTGTAGCGTATCATGCAGCCTGAAAACTAAATCGTGCAGGGGTGAAAATGCTCAAAAAGCAGAGGTAACTCACTGGTGGCAGGTGACGTACCTATTGAAATTGATCAATTTTAATCGTGCCCCATCCCTAATAATTGTGGCCGCTTCTTATGGTGGCATTCTCGCTATTTCGCACCATCCACGCTTGACTCTGTAGGTGCAGGTGGCAGCTGTGTGTGAAAAGATGACATCCATTTGTCTTGTCTTAGTTTGGACAGAGATGGTCGTTCATTCCAGCCCGGTCTGTCGACAGGTGCCTGTCTGTTACTTTCGTTTCCGCCCTTGCCAAGGAGATTCACTGCTCTCAGGGCCCCTCTGAATCTGAAAGTACTGGGCATGTTCTGAACGATTCAGTGCCACCAGCATTGCAGAGGGCACAGCTTTCCTTAAGACGGCTTGGGTTCCACGCTCTGACCATTCCATGTGACCATATTACTCTCAATTACAGATGGATAAGAGCATGGGTACTGCTCACATGAGCTCGGCTTTTAATGGCTGTGTTACTGTCATTGGCACGTTGCTTTTGGTGGGATGAAGTCTAGATGCAAAAATGAAGGTGCCATTGCAGGAACTGCACTCTACCTGCTGTAAGAAACGGCCAAAAAGAAGACATAGATTGCCTTCGGAAAATAAGAGTGTCGAACTGCCAACATGTCCAAGGCAGGCACTCTGTTGGTGTTCGCATCTGTAATTAGGCTTTGCTGTGTTTAGAGGTGACAACCGATCTCAGAGACGGCGGTGTGTTTTTGTTTGCAGTCTGATTCAGGTGCTCACGTAAGTAAAGAAAGTGTAGTAAGCTCCCATTGAGACAATGGCCAGATATTGGCGCGGCGCATACACTGCCTCTGGCAGGCTTAACGGTGCATCGTGCACCTTCTCGTACGGTTGGTGACAGCCACGTAGCCGGAGGAGTGAGATAAAAGATACGCACGGCTACTCACCTGGGTGTGTTTCGAGAGCTCCGAGCGAGAGGGAAAGCATCCGCTGTATGGCTCAGTGGCTTTGGCGTTCAGCTGCTGACCCGACGGTCGCACGATAGAATCTCGGCCACGGTGGCTGCATTTCTATGGAGGCGAAATGAAAAAACGTCAGTGTGCTCCGAGATGTCGGAGCACATTAAAGAACCCCAGGTGGTCTAAATTACTGCATAATCTCACGTAAGGGCTGCACCCGAGTATGGGCTGTCACTGGCATGTCACTAGCGCAACACTAGCAAGGGTGCAGTGTATTCTTGCTTAATGTAACAGATAAGGTTAGCCTTTGCCATTTTGTGTATATCGAATTTTTTCGCAGTCCTCTTCGAGTTTCTTATATCCGAGTCAATTATACATAACTTCATCATCATCATCAGCCTGACTACACCCACTGCAGGGCAAAGGCTGCTCCCATGTCTCTCCAATTAACCCTGTGCTTCGCCAGTTGCGGCTACCGTAGCCCCGCAAACTTCTTAATATCACCCGACCACCCAACTTTCTGTCGCCCCCTGCTATGCTTGCCTACACAAATAACTAATTGTAGTGGAATCATGTTAATTTGAACTTGCTTCATTTGAACCTCTGCTTTATTTAGACTGATGCTTTTGTCCTATCAGAATCTTATGTGTTTCAATGCGAATAAATGCCCAATAACTAATACTTGGGAATATGTGCATTGATTTATTCGAACAGGCTGGAGCCGGCGATGTGCCCCCACCAGCAGACCATGACTACGCAGCTGTTCGCCCGCTTGCATCTGACCCTGAGGTGAGCAGCTGTGTGCCACTATCCATTTGCAACTGATCCTGTGATGTGCCTTGCGAACACACGCTTATCGCTTGGCATTATTGCCCATGACCGCCCGCCATCAGTACATGCCGCTTACCACCAGATGAGTTGCTGCTGTCCATTGTGGGCGCATCGCCTTGTGCACATTGCTCTGTGCGGCACATTAACATCATCTCTCATGGCAAGCCTGGCCATCCATTGAAGGTCCCTATAGATCCATCACATGCCCTCAGTGTTGAGCAGCTGCATGTGTGTGAGATGCCTAATGCATTGCAACGTGTCTGTAGTGTAGTTACCCTTGCAGAACAGTGCATCGTGCCCTAACTTCAGTCAGGCTCCTTTTAGTCCAAACTTCATGTAACTGATGAACTTTTGCTTGGTTTGAGTTTGGTAATATTCAGTCGTATGTTACGTTATCACCTTGTGTTTTGTGGCCTTGGTTGCCACTGTAGCACTAAACCCAAGCCTCTACTGCAGTGGGTCCTTGCATGTGTGTTTCTGTAGCGTATCATGCCGCCTGAAAGCTCTAGCATGCAGCAGTGAAAATGCACGAAAAGCAGAGGTAACTCGACTGGTGGCAGGTGATGTACCTATTGAAATTGATCAATTTGAATGGTGCCCCAGTCCTAGTAATTGTGGCCGCTTCTTATTGTGGCATTCTCGCTATTTCGCACCATCCACGCTTGACTCTGTAGGTGCAAGTGGCAGCTGTGTGTGAAAGGATGACATCCATTTGTCTTGTCTTAGTTTGGACAGAGATGGTCGTTCATTCCAGCCTGATCTGTCGACAGGTGCCTGTCTGTTACGTTTCCGCCCTTGCCGAGGAGGTTCTCTGTCCTCAGGCCCCCTCTAAATCTGGAAGTACCGGGCATGTTCTCAACGATTCCGTGCCACCAGCATTGCAGAGGGCACAGCTATCCTTAAGACGGCTTGGGTTCCTGTTTGGCACTGCACTGCGGAGTAGTAGCCCAAAGCGCTGCGCGCGAGCAATTTATTTATTTTTTTTCTGATCAGAAAGTTTGGCATGAAAAGTTTGGTAACTTCGATACTCATTTTTGCATAGTAATGCACAAAATATATATTCTCGATTTTTTTCATTCTCCTATTTTTTAACTAGATATGTTTACTATTTTTGTGAGTTTTTGTATGAGTCTGAAGTTTTGCTAGTCAAAAGATTTTTTTCTTTCGTAGGAAACTTACTTTCTGCTTGTTTCTTCATATCGTATGATGTCCTGCATTGAAGTAAAATTTAAAATTAATATGTAAAAAAAGGTATTATGCACACGGCCTTTAAATTGCCTTTTTTCCTTTAGTAAAGAAAGAGTTGACCCCTGAAGGGCTCAGTAAAAAAAAATAGACGGACCAAAATGGCTCATTTTCTTTTTTGTGATGTGAAATGCTTCAAGAATGTTTTTAGAACACAAAACTATCTCTGGAAACCTTTTTCGGCAAAGAATAATTGTTTATTTACTATTATGTATAGTCCAGTTCATATCTGGAAGTCCGTAAACAAGAGGTCAGTTTTAGTAGTTGTGTGTATAGTTGTTTTAAAATGCTCTGTCCCTACACTGATACCACCCATATTACTGGAGTCTACCACGGTATATAGTCTATGTGATAGCATTCAAGACTGCTGGCGACCATCTCATTCATACATTCTTCGTCTTTGGTCTCACTGTCGTCGAAAGCGCCGTCACTGTCTTCTACAGTTGGTGGATGAAATTCAAAGTTGATATCCTCATCACTTGCGCCATCATCATCTGATGGATGGTGATCTACTGTACTAGAACATTGCACGATTGCTAACTGATGCCCTCAAATTACAAGGAATGCCTGCTTCCATCTAGTATGAAAAATATTACTCAATAAAGGCACTGGTATGAGAATGGCTACTGTCATCTATGTTGTAAATGGAAAAGCGTTTCTGGTCATGAAAATCAATTCTGAAAATAGCAAAAAACTCATGACAAGGTCAGCTTGTCATAAAGGGAACAGCAACATTCGCTTGTAATGAGTTGAGGTTGTCCAGAGCTTAAAGGGACCCTGAAATGGTTTCTATAGGTTTATTCTAGAGCAACAGATCGTAGATGTGGTCTTCCTGGGTATTTGAGCCAAATTTCAGAGCTCTGCATGGATCCTGTAATTAGGGTGACACACCTCACTGTGCCCTAATCGGTTGCCGGCTACTATGAGCAGTGATTTTTAAAAATCATTTCTAAATTACAGGATCCACGCAGAGCTTTGTAATTTGGCTCGAATGCCCTCAGAGACCGCCTCTACAGCTCTGCTGCACTAGAATATGCCCATCGAAATCATTTCAGGGTCCCTTTAAGGGGTTAATTGCTAACACCGTCTGCCAGAGTGACATGCACTGCCAGTGCATTCTTTTGAATGATTGTTGGCTTGATGTTGCATTGCTGTCTAGCGTCAACCTTTGTTTGAGGCATTCGCTTCCTTTTGCAGTGTTTCTCTCTTTACGTGCCCGATGGTTTCCTTCTGTCGTTATTACTTGTCAGCTGTGCATCACAGCAGTGTCACCAGTGCGTGGAGGTAGCTGTCCATGCCCTGTTTCTTGCAGGGAGACTGGATGAGCCCACCCGAACTGCTCGAATCCTGGTCGGCCATGCACATCTCACTAAAGAAGGCCCAGTCTGCAGCAGGGCTGCCTGTGCGTCCGTGGGGCCTTGTTAGGGAGTCATCACCTCTGCCCAGAAGTCTGCCCAGCAGGGCGCGTGAGTGGGGTCAGGCATGTTCTTTGCCATCATTGTCATTGTTGTCACACCACAAAATTTCTCTATTTTTATTTCCATTACCTCAGAGACCCTGGGATGTGGGGTTTTAATTGAGGGGTCTGCTGTAAACTTTGTTTGCCAAACCATTTCTTCTGCTGCTTTATCGTTCGCATTGCATTGATGATCCCGTTCGTTAAGTTGGTCTTGATCATTGTAACACAAACGTGTTTTCAGTTGTGTATGCTCTGTACATCACATGAGCGGAGCCACCTTCCTGTTGAAAATCTGTCTGTGACAACGGCCGTCTATTTTGCAATTCCTTAGCTAACATTGTATAATTTGGAGGAGCCTGTCTGTATGTTTTATTGCAGTTTTCCCTTCGTTTTATTTTGTCGCCATTTTAATCTATAATGCCTCTGGTCCTGTGGGTAAGTAAATAACTTCCTGTTGACTGAGAGTACACTAAGGAATGAGCTGCGTAAATTGTTGGCCCTGTGGGAATGACATTCTTAGTTTTATATCATGGTGACTAAGAATGGCATGAGGTTCACTCATTCGGCGGCTGTGCTGTCGCTTCAAATTTTTTCGGCGATAAGCCTCTGAGTTTAAACCATGTTTCTGTATTTTTTCTTGTTTTGTCACTTTTGTCCACTGTTGTTGGCACTTGGAAACATCCTTGGGCCACCACCGTTTAGCAAAAAGGCAAAAACGCTGTTTGAATTGCTTGGATGCTTAGTTGTTTAACTGGAGATAGGGAACCTTACGCTGTTTATTTTTGAGCTGCAGAGTAAGAAAAAATGAGAGAGAGAAAAAGGCGGCTGTGAAGACAGAAAATGCAGAGGAGCCTGCGTAAGTGCTCTGTTTTCAGGCTCAGGTCATGCTCGGGGGCATGACCTGAGCTGTTTGAAATGGTTGCATTGTAGCTGGACCTGCATGGGACTGGGCTGTTGGCCTCCACCCACTTCCCATGCAGTGAGGAAAACGGTGGCTCTGGATCCTAATGTGCAGGTGAAGCAGCAGCAGGGCTGGTAGACTATGGCATGGATGAGCCTTACAGGCCTCCACGTGGACAGGGTTCGACCTCCTCGACATACCATGTTCCGCGTCCCGAGGGCAGCAACCTAAGTTTGGACTGCGTTCATTGCCACCGGAGGGCACAGGTCCCTCGGCGGATGCGTGCAAGGATGATGCCAAGGCGAGGTCAGGAGCGGTGCGGCAGTGCGTTTACATAGCGTTGAAGAGCGTGTATGCGGAGCAGCGTCAGTAGGTCACTAGCGTGTGGAATGGGATGGGGAAGTGGACGTGACACCACAGGGGCTGCCAGAGGAACTTGTGTTGGTGCCCCAAGCATTGTGTGTTTGTCAGTGAAGCACTGTGGAACCCAAGCACGGTGGAGCAGGTTCAGTTGGAACGCAGCCATGCCTCAAACCCCTTCCGGTGCATTTGGTATGTGCTGCACATGTGTAGCAGAAAAGCTGATCCGCAAAGCTTGACATGGATGATGCGCTTGGATGCAGCTAGGGATCTGCAAATGGAAATGTGTGGCTTTACCAACCTAAACTTTGAATCTGATATTTGCAGTGCCAGTGCACTGTTGTACAGGACTCTAGCTTAAGCTCAACACATGCTGAGGGGCAACAGAGCCACAGCTCTGTTTGATTAGCGTTGGCAGAAGGGTGTCAGTGGATGGCATAGAGCTACTCCCCCACAAGCTCTAAGTTCTTGGGCAGCTGCTGAAAGGTGCTGGTCGTTGTGACACTCATGACTGCATGGAACAGATAACTGGCAGCCCATTAAAGGGAAACTGCATAGGTTTTAGAAATCAGCGAGGGTCGAATGTGTGAAACTTGCAGGTAAAGCATGCGAAGTCTTTTCGGGCTAGCACTAAAAATAGTGAAGTAATCGCCGATTAAAATCCGGGTGCTCTTCAAGCTTCTCCGCAGCGCACAACGCCAAGTTGGGGCGTCATCGATGATGATGACGTCATTGAAGGTATCGGTACATTTCCAACTCACAAACGCCTGCTTTGAAGGAAAAAAACCAACGCCACCAAAGACAAACCCTGCCGAGAGTTGTTTGGCAGCGTCTAACGGGTCAGGGCAGGGTGTGGCTGACGACAGCGGTAATTTGAAATCATACCTTCCGTGACATCACGCTGAATTTCCCTGCTCACCTCTGGTGAATTGAGGAGAAGCGCAAAATTCAATCGTCAATTACGTCACTTTTTTAAATGCTAGTGCAAAAACACTTCGCATGCTTTACCTACAGCCTACATAGATTCGAATCCTTGAATATCGCGAAATTCTCAAAAAAGTGCTGCAGTTGCCCTGTAAGGTGACAGGTAGAACGTTAAGGGAAGGAAAGCATATTCGGAGGCACCTGATAGGTGGACTTGACAAAGTGAAGAACTTCATTTCGAAGCGGTGGCTGTGGCTGGAACAGCACAGGAGTGATTCGAGGTTGCTGAAGCTGGTCTTTGCCGGCAGACTTAACTTGGCTGCTAATAGTGTGTGCACTGTCTTCCTGTAGCTTGTGTATGTAGAACTGGGAATGTGTTGGTTTTTGATTGGTTTTGCGTAGCCTTGTCCTGCAGCAGTGTCTTCCCAATGCCAGCAGATTTCTATTGCATCTTTCCACTCAGTAGACCCTTTAGAAAATTCAGTCTCGGCAGGCATCATCATCAGCAACTTCCGTTGGCACCGTGCGCCATATTTTGGGCACCTTTGGCTAGAAGACGCTAAAGACACGTAGCTATAGTGCTCTGCACAGCCTTTGCGCTAGTTTCCACCTTGTGGCATGTCTGGTTGCGCTTGTGAGAGCGATGGCGGAAAATTTGCAGTGGTCGAGGGACCTGACTGTCATCCCGGGCGGATTTTCGGAAAGGCTTTTGGACTCCTGTTGTCCGGCCGCACCTCTCAGCAAAGCTACAAGCCGGTATTACTGCGATCCGTCGACAGTGCGCGTTGCGGTGTCATCCTGCAGGTCAAATCTACTGTCGATAAAGGAGGGCTAACAACACTTGGACCGGACTCGACTATGAGCAGGCGCACTGCAGGGCGAAATACGTGTGGATCTGTATACAGGCGCTCGATCAGCAGTGTCGGTGCGCTAGCCGTCGGTGCAAAATCACTCGTGTTGTGGCCGTTTGCATGCATAGTTTGCTCACTTCAGATCAAGGTGACAGATTACCGGAGTGCTTGCTAAGCCGGAGTGCGTAGGAAACATACCGCTGCTGCTACTGCACTCCGCCTATGTCGCCGTCGTTTGCTGCAGGTTCGCAACGCAGAGAACGACGGCGCTCCTCGCCGCGCCGCATTGTCGTGCTCTTTTTTGCGCACACGGAACTCACTATGAATAGTTGAGATGCAGATGCTAGCAAATCTAAAATAAGCACGTTTGAGCAACGTTTTGATTTTGTGACTGGCCAAAACAGTCACCAGCATCGGAATGCATGTCCTCGAGTGCACCGAAGGTGGCACCTTTATTTTTGTGCTCACTATACAGCGGAAGGGCTACACGGTAGAAGGAGCTTTTCGCTGCTCTTGCAATACTTATATCATTTATTTTGATGTGAAAACAAACAGGTAACGGACGAGAAGAAAGAAGCATGCAGCTACTTCATGCGCTCTGTGCTCTGGATACACAGCTTGTTTCCGTGCGCGTCTCTTACGCCCCACTGGCTGCTGAAAGGCACACAGCAGCATGCCGGCATCGTGACTATAGCTTGGAGCAGAGAGCCAATGTCAAGGAGGGTGGCTAGTCCCAGCTTGTTAGCCTGTGTATTGCTAGAATGAACACGTTATGGACAGGTTACCGTGTATGTGATCTGCAGTGTTGAGTCTAACATCATCCCACCACCACTTTGCATAAAGGCACCTATTTAGCCCACATTTCGATCTGTGACTGCTTTTGGTGGTCTGGCACATCAGCCACCTCTCGGTACTTGAGCCTAAAGCTGGGGACCAAGTTGACCATAACTAAAGTTTCATTACGGCTGCTTGGTAGTGGTATGATATTGACCATCATGTTGCATCATGCCATGGGGTGCATGCAGATTTCCAAGTGGAGTGCACACATGCAATAAATCTCTCTCAGCCATTTTTAGTTATGCTGTGAAACCTCGCTGTAGGAAAGCTGAAGGTAAGGATGTAATGGACAAGACTAACAGCAGTGGGGAGCCTTCATGTTACTGTCTGTGAGTGAATATTCCTCTAGTGATGAAGTGAACTTCATCCAGTTGTGGATTCCATGCAACCTGCTTGTGTTCAGAAAAAAAAAAAATCAAGATACCATTGTGCATATGCAGTCCACTTGACACTGTATTTGCTGCGCTTTTTTTCTGCAGAACATTGCCTTACTATTGACAGTAACTGAGTGCTGACTCTGACTCGTGTCTATAAACAGCTGCACTGTGACATAAAGCTAGGAGCTAAGTAGTTGGAGGTGACTGATAATCGGGAATGGGGTGCCGTGTAGCATTAGAGCCGGCATTTTTTATCATCAAAAACTGTAGTTGAGGACGTTCGGTGTGAAACAGGGATCATAGTAAAAACAAAAAAAATTACTTTGCTTCATTTTCAGTTGAGTGAGGTCTGGCTGTATTTGCTACCTGGCCACCTGTTGACTCTGCTCCGCTGCATGTGCCTGCTTTCACTGCTTACCTTGCTTGTGTCTTTGCATGCCAGTGTTTACTTGCCTCATTGCTATGATGTTGGTCTGTTGCTTTGAATGTGCTTTTGGTCTGAGCACAGCCTTTTCGGTGTTGTATGCATGCTTCTTTGGTTTAGCCATGCAGGTGAAAGCTCTTATTGCAATAAGTTTTGAAAGCCAGTCACATAATGTTGTCTCTGGCTGTAGTAGTTACCCAGGGCAGCAGCTAGGGTATGTTGGTTATTAATTTGTGATGGAACAGCCTAGAATGACAGGACAGGACTGTTATCCTGTCCCGTCGTTCTGCACTGTTCCATGACAAATATACGTAGCTAAACTACTAGAATTATATACTATGGCATCCCTGATACAGCTCGACCAGAATATCATTGCAGGATTGGCGACCATCTTCGTATGATATAAGAGGCACAGTAGAGCCTTGTTTAGGGTATTTGCGGAAAACCACTCCCAAATCACCCTAATCAATAATGTTTCGGAACGTGTGACAAGAATGAAATACAAAGGCATTTATTGAAACTTACACCACTTACTAAAAAGGCCGGTCACTGCTTGTTAGCAGAACATCTGAAGAGCTTGTGTAGGGCTTGTAGGCTTGTGTCTGCATTCTTGGTGTTGTCCTCTGTGTGGAAGAAACTTGGCACCATAGCCAGTCTGGTGGCGGCAAGGGCAAAAGCAGCTGGGACCTCCTTGTGCCGCTGTTGTCGATTTTGAATGCTTTGCCCCATTGCACTCATGCACTGCACTCTGGTAGCAGACTACCACTACACTTCTGCTTGTGTTGCATGTCTTTAGGCTCGGACCACTCAAATGTTAGCACATTTTCTGTTGGTTATTAAACGTATCATATGACCAGAACTGAATGAAATTACGAGCATGTTTTCGAGGGTATTGCACTATTCAATAATGTATCGACCAGAAGAACAACATTGTAACCCTGTGGGACATTTCTGGGACGGTTTTGTGAGTATCAACTGGGTAATCATGCAAACTCTGAACGTGTCAGCATGGTCCTGTTAAAGGGGTTCTCAATCTTTGTAACCTTGGAGAACACGAATGCCATTAGGGCATGCTGAGGAAGCCTATGTGCCCCAACTTTCTTCCCTTCCTGCCCAACATGCATGCAAAAAAGAGCATGCAGGCGTACGGACTTCCAAAAAATGTTCAAATTCAGTTGTAATGACTGGCCATAGACCAACACCGTGTTAACAAACTGGTGGCTTTCGGCAGGCTGTCCTGAGGGGGGGTGAAAAGTAGGCTTAGTGCCCCTAGGAATACATGGAAGCAAAAGTTTTCAAAACAGTTTTCCGATTTTGTAGTATACTTGTGATGTCCCTTCGTGCAGAACAACCAAATTCATCCTCGAACAGGCTCTTAAAGTATGTAGCATCATTTTGAAGGCGATGTATATTTAAAGTACCTATGTGTGGGAATGACTGCCGGCTGTGGGTACGGAACGAGAATGCGGCCCATAGAAACGCATCTAAACAAAACTTTCAGAAATATTTTTCTCATTTCACAGAGTACTCATGGAGGCAGCTGTTTGTCGCTTTGAGATGCGCTCGCCGCGATGGTGGTGTGGAACCATCAAGAGAGTAACGAGGAACAACTGGGTCATTCCACAACAAATGTTTCAGACATTGCGCTCTACCATCTCTGATTTGTTCACGCCGCATATAGCATAGTCTCTTAATGCCTCTTCACCACAGAGCATGGTGAAGAGCACATTTTATTCAAATTCCGGAAGAATATTTACGCCGTACAAGAGTACATGATCTGAATTATATCGAAAGCCAGAATCTGTGCAAAAGTAATTAAAAAAATTATGGAGTGCTTTCTAGAAATTTTGAATTTTTATCATTTACTAGTCGGTGTCTGGTTTCACACCCTTTCAAAGTGTTCAAACTGAGCTCACCTCACGAATAAATATTTTTCAGCAAAAATATTTTAGGTTTAGATTATGCACGTTGCGATAAGTTTCCATGAATTTTTTTTGAACAAATCAGTGATGGTAGAGCGCAACATCTCGACTCTGTCTGGCGTGGAATGACTCAAATATGAAAGTTACTGAAAATTGATTACGCATTAGAATCTGGTAGTTACGGCAGATGCTCAGCGAATCCAAGAATCATTCTAAGAAACCCATCTGTTCTAGAGACCTACATTGGAAACCCCTGCCCTATTGCTCTCCATTGAATATTTTAAGTAGTATTAAAAATAAGCTTTTTGTGATCAAAAAGGGCAATTTCTTCAGCATATTACTATCAATTAGCTGGGCAACTAAAGCCTTATAGCTGATTCTGCAACTATATTACATTTAGGTACCACATTAATATTGAATATTTGTAGTTCGAGTTTAATAGCAGCCATATCAGTTTCTCGTTTAAGAGGCAATTATTCCTGCAAGGAATCCTGCCCCCATGGTTGTAGCAAACGAACTGGGCAGCCCCAGAGCACACACAGCCACACGTATAAGCAAATGTCACAATGTGCTCCATTCTCACTCCCACGTGTTCTGTTCTTGCTGAGCCTCACACTCATGCCGCTGCATCTTGGCTGCCTTCTTGAGGTTTTCACGCGCATCTTTTCCTGATCTTTGTGCAGAGCATGAAACTAATGCCATTTTCTGCAGACAACACTTAGCACATTGATCGAGGACCATGTCTCTCTCCCATGTAGCTCACTGTGGCCAGGCTCAGGCCTCACCATGTTCTGGCCATTTCTCTTATCTACTGTCCATTTTCTTCCATTGGTAGCTCACAGTGGGATTTTTTAATATTCATGCATGGGAAACAGTGCATGTGGAGTCGCTAAGCTTCATGAGTGAACATTGCCGCCTGTAAAACAGACATGGGGCAAGGCAGAATATGTCCAGGATTATGCAGTAACTGATTCACTAGGACATGGGGGCGTTGGGAGAGAGGGATGGATGGATGTAATACTACTTATGTGTGCAGTTTAAATTCCTCTCACAGGGTATGTCTTCATATTGAAAAATAAACATTCATGCTTTATTGATTTACAAAATACTGCAGGCTGAAGCCCAAGCAGGAGAGTCATTGTTGCACGGGAAGTGGAATGCTGTGGTAGAATTTATGGAGTAGAAAAGATACTGGGGCCCTATGTAACATTGAAGAAAAAGCACAAAGTACAGAAGTACAGGCATGAAATTCTGCAAAACAGCAAAAAAAAAGTTTACGAAATAAGCACAGAGTATAACATACAGGCGTAAAATGCACAAATAAGGCAAATATGTTTTGGCCGTTAATCCTTGGAGTTTAATATATGTGTCTCAATCATACTAAAAAATAGAAGAGTTATCGGGTAAGTTGTTGAAATTAGTTACAGTTCAAGGAAAAAGGGAATATTTGAATGCGTTTGTCCTTGCGAAGTAGGGCATTAAAGGAAGTGAATGAGTATGTTGTGTCTGCCTTGTAGTAAGCAGCATTAAATATCAGTTATTTAGGTTATTTTTGCCTTTTTACTGTCGAACTCTGGCTGCAAAGCATAAGCTGCTCCAAAGCACTCTTGTGGTCATTCCCACTACTGGGTTGAGATCAGTATGTGATTCATTAATGAGGTCCACCCAGACCTACGCAGCGTAAGGCAACCAGACTGCGAGGGTTCTAAAGGGCTGGTTTGATTGGTATAAGTGCCAAACATGTAGGGTAGATCTGAACAAATCCCTGCTGCTGTTTTCTGCCTAGAAGAGAGTTTAAGTTATTCACAGTAAGAGGCGCCAGTCTACCGTATAGTTCCGAACCATACCAACCTCCAGAAGGTTGCGTGGCCCTGCATTCTTGCACTTTATGATGAAAACCCAAAACATCATGCGTCCTTTCTTCCTTCACTTTAAAATATGCATCAGGTCTGAGACTGAAATGCCCAGGATTCTCTCACTGCTGTCTATAGCTAACCCCTGGGTGAAAATAAGGAAACACCCACTGATTCCAGCATTTCATTCTTTCTTCCTATGCCCGAGTGCATGTGCACATGAGCCGAGTGCTCATTTTGCCACGCAGAATAGCTGCAGTGTTTTGGCAGTAGTGCTTGAAGGCTTTAGCAATGACAGTGAACAAGCTCGACATAATAAGCGCAGGCATTGAACAGACGTTTCAAGTGCAGCTATACCTCTGACTTGTTAGCACCAAAATCGTGATCACCCACTCTATTTTTTTACTTTATATCCCCAAGTGTTAATTAGGAACTTTACGGTGTGCATGCTAAAGTCACAGAAATCTAATTTTTGGCTGAGTGGTTCTTCTGTATACCTGCAGAGGAGAGAGGTGCGGAGCTGCGCTCTGCCAGCGCTATGGACCTGTGTTCCTCTAGTGCCAGTACCAGTGCCATGGATGCCAGCGACCCTTGAAGCAGACTAGGGACCTGAGTAAGTCTGAAGTACTGACTGTTTCACAGATATGTGCAGTGGTAGAAGGTTACTCTATATTTATTTTGACTGCCTGAGGTTTCCTTGTTTCGTGTATGTTTGCGCTTGAACCTTGCGACATGGAGGCTGTTATAACTTTAATTAGCCGTCTCTGCTCCTTCAGGGGGGACTGTGGGCAGTAGCTAGAGCTCTTTGCGAAAAGTGCCAGGGAGGGGGGGTAGGGAGTGGAGGGGTTAAGGCTGTGAGTCACATTGTTGGACTACGTGGAGATGGTCAATGGCAAATTTTCTTTGAGGTGCATAGCGAAGTCCCTGTGCATATACTGGCAGGTTTCCCTTTGTGTAGTTGATGTTGTTCGGGGTCGTTTGAATGTGCCAGGAAACCGAGGATGCTAGTTTCATCAAAGTTGAGTCTTTGGAATGTTCAGCTACAGAATTGCGCTCTCTTGCAAAGCTGTGGATGTCGTTTTTATGTTGCCGAATTATTTTTTAGATTTTTGGTTTCTCCGATGTAGCTTGCGTCGCAGTCAACGCAAGGAATTTTGTATATAATGCCTTGGGCTCTTTCTCTCCATGGCCGATCTTTGGGAACAGATAAGCAAAATGCAACAGTGTTTGTAGGCATGTGCACAACCTCGCGACCCCCTCTTTTCAGGATTTGGGTGATGCTTTCGGTGGCACTTGAGACGTAAGGCAGAGTGACGTATTTTGGTGGTGGCATTGATTGTTGTGCGTTGAATTCTCAGCACAGGTTGTGTTTTTGGAGGTGAATGGTTTTTCAAATTAAATTTTTTAGTAGTAGCCGTTCATGGTGAGTTCTTTGAATATTGTACGTTGTTTTTTTCTTCTGTCGAGTTTTGTGCTGCAGTGCGTCTCAGCTCTTCAGAACATGTCTTCACCACTGATACCTTATGGACTGTCGGGTGGTTCGAAGCGAAGTGGAGATATTGGTCGCAGTGAGTTGGTTTGTGGTATACGGAGAATTGAAAGCAGCCGTGTTTTCGGGATACGAGGATGTTCAAAAACGGGAGGGAGTTTTCTTTTTCTATCTCTAGCGTGAGTTGAATACCTGGTTCTGTACAGTTTAAACGAGATAAGAAATTTTTGATTTCAGATCTCTTGATGATTGCGAAGCAGTTGTCAACATACTGGAGGAAAATCTTTGGTTGCGGGTGGAATGAGTTGAGGGCTCGTTCTTCGATGTGTTCTATGGTTAGATTGACCGTGACGTCAGAGACGGAGGCTCCCATTGGCGTTCTTTTCACTTGTCTGTAGAATTCTCCTAAATATGTGTTTGATAGGCACAGTTCTTGGAAGCGGCACATATCATCTACACTCAGCGGGGTTTGTGTGCCATGTTGTTGGGTGTCTTGTCTCGGGTAGTGGTCACAGCAAGCTTTATGGGGATTTTTATGAAGAGGGACACCACATCAAAGGAGGCAAGGCATTTGTCGGCTTCAAGGGTGGCTTGGGATACCAGTTCGATGAAGTGCCTGGAATGACGGATATGGGTTGCTGTTTTTCCTGTGATTGGAGATATGAGCTTGTGGAGGTATTTCGACAAAGGACGAAGGGGAACGCCGGTAGTCCACAATCAGGCGCAGAGGGATCCAGGTTTGTAGACTTTGAGCAGGCCGTAGAATGGTGGAGCTGATCTGTTGGTGCGTAATAACTGGAGGTAGTGGCTTAAGTTGGGGCTGCTTTTGGAAGACTTCTTTTAATATTTTGTTTAGCCTTAATTGGCTAGTTGCTGTGGGGTTTTTCTTGAGTGCCGATTAAAGTGGATATTTTCTCTTCGTAGTCCCGTCTGTTCATAACGACGTTTTGCCTTTGTCCGCTGGGAGGATCACAATGTTGGTATTTCTCTTGAGGTCTTCAAGTGTTTGCCTTTCTTCCGGTGGTAGGTTCTCTTAATTGAGTTAAGTACACCTATTGTTTCGAGCCTGACCTCTTTTCGCACACCAGGTTCTATTTGCCGGATGCCGGCTTCAAGCGCAGATACGATTACTGGAGGGGGGGGGGGTCTATTCACCTGCAGGTTGAATTCTTATCCCTCGGCTTGAAGTTTCAGTGGTTGTGAGCTTTCTGTAGCAGAAGTTGCCAACCAGGTCGTAATGGTCCAGTGATGCTTATTGTAGTCCCAACAACTTCTTGGTGTGGTGTTTGTCGGCTTCTGGGGATGCGGTTTCTTTGGCAAAAGCCTCTATTGACCTTACTAGCTTGGGCATCTTGTGCTCGAGTTGTCGGCGGGCGAAGAAGGCGCCTTCTTCATTTGGGCTACACCATGCCAAAATGCATGCGCTTTTGAAAAGCATACAGGCAAAGCAATCCCTTCAGTGCATGTAACTAGTTAAAATAACCAAATTTCATCAAGCCATAGTGCTGAGGGCAGTTGTGTTTCAATTCTAGAAACTGATATGGCTATTATTACCGACAGGCTGGCCGTTACTAATAGCCATATCAGTTTTTAGTTTTTAGTGCGGAAGAGACCGCATAAAAATTAGCTTCTGTATTGAACATGTGGACAACATAATTTAGAAGCACTTTCATGGTCATATGGCTTTCGCATTTCCTTTCATTATATATGCCGCAGCCTGGTTAGAAGTGGTATTCAGTGATATGCTTTTGGCCTTCAGTACTCCATGTTTGCCATTCGCTTACTGTTTATTGGTTTCTTGATTTTTCAGGTCTGAGTCAGCATCAGACTGCCATTCCTGTGGAGGAGCGTGAATGTGTCATGAAGTTCGGAACAATGCTCAAAGACATATTTTTGCATGTTTGTGTTTTCCTCATGTTTTTTTTTTCTCGTTCTACAAGAATAAAGGTGATATTCTTGCACATTGCTGGATATGAAGCTAGATGAGGCTGCATAGACCACCCAGATACAACTACTATATGTACTTTTTAGGAGCATCAGTAAGATATTGTTCATAACCTGTGTGTGCCAGCCAAATGCACTACAACCTGTAACTTTACCCTATTTTCTTCTCACTCTGGTCTGCCATCACTGCTTATCCTAAGTAGATGTACCTCCTTATGACTTGAGTGCCTCTTCATTACATACTTTAAGCTGTTGTTCCCTCCCAAGACTTAAGACATCACTCTTTTTCCTTGGTACTAATTTTTAAGCCTACTGTTGTACTTTGCGTGTTCTGTGCCTCAGCCATGGGCTGCAATTCCTCCAGAGTTAGTAGGGAAATGTGATTAGATAATGAGAGGTTACTAAGGTTTGCTACATTAACTGTGATTGGGCCACTTTTTCCAATGGAATGAATGTAATGACTGTAATGATTTTTTTTTGGTTGTATGGGGTTTAACGTCCCGAAGCGACTGAGGCTATGAGAGACGCCGTAGTGGAGGGCTCCGGAAATTTCGACCACCTGGGGTTCTTTAACGTGCACTGACATCGCGCAGTACACGGGCCTCTAGAATTTCTCCTCCAAAGAAATTCAACGGCTGCGGCCGGGATCGAACCCGCGTCTTTCGGGTCAGCAGCCGAGCACCATAACCACTGAGCCACCGCGGCGGCTGAATATCATATGCACAGGGTGCGGAAGTCTTCTTGTGCCAGGCATAGAAGTCTTATTTCAGGAAGAAATTTGGAAGCTTCATGTCCAACCAGAGATATGCACGATTGGTGTGAAACTGTTTCCTGACCGAACAGTGATTGACACCACCACAAAATGGAAGTAGTGGCATTAGGCAGCCTACCTTTTCTTGAGAAAGAAGTTAATGCAACAGAACTGTTCAAGAGGGACACACAGGACAGAGTAAAGCACCAACGAGCTGCAAGTGTTATGTGAAGCACCGTACCCACCGCGATTTTGCATTGCCACCTTGGGCTATTAACTGTACACACACTTTTTTTTTTACTTTTTATGACTGGGTTTCAAGGTTATTGCCAGACACTCCCTCCTGAATTAGTTTTCCTTCATGCCTGTGATGAGCGCGCAGTGTCTGTGCGCTGGAGCAATGCGGACGTGGGGAACACACATTTGGTTAGCAGAACCACAAGGCAGCTTTTAAACAGGGAAAACAAATGCACAGCGACGTGCCAGTCAGCATTCGAAAGTGGCCCGCAGCATGGTTCGCACGACCGGTGACGGGCCGACAGCTGCTGTCGCCGCTGGCTAATGGCGAAACTCTGAAACCGAAACTACACGGTCACTATTTTCTGGCGACAGGTGCCCTCCGACCGTTGTCACTCCTGCTGTTATGCGCAGTGAAGGTGTGCGCAGTTTACTACGCGCCATGCAGTTGACGAGATTTTTATAGGATTGCTTGCCTAGCTGTGACATCTCTTCTAGCCCCTTTGGGAGCCTCTTGCGAAATTTTGCAAGGGGGCTTTCCCGCATATTTTAGTTGACCGAAACAAGGTGGCGGAGCTCACGCTAGAGAAGAGTTGTTAAGGCGACAGGACTAATGCCATGTGCATCTGCTTTAGGTATGTAACACTTTGGGGAAGGATCAAAGAAACAAACAAAAAAGCGCTTTCTCTTTGTGATTGTTCGCAGTGGGTGGTCGCCATCTTGTTCTTACGATATGTCTTGTGGGACAGCCCACGTACGAATTTCGCGTGAGGTGCAAGCTTATAAGCACCCAAATGTGACCGGTCCACTTGATAAACGACGAAGAAAGCGAACAAGATGCCTGTGTATTGTTTTCGAGGTTCTTTAAACTCAATCTTAGGATAATTTTCCTAGGTGTTGTGGTTTTGCCATGGTCGAATTCATGAAAAGCATTCATAAAGGGATTCAATCGCTGGTGAATGCTGGCAAATTCTTGAATCAAATAGCATACTTATGCATATTAGAAATTTCGAATAGTCGCTTTCTGCTTCACACTTCAAAGCGATCCTCCTCGAAGATGTATCTTCATGGCTTGTCCGACTTGGGCTCTTGCGGCTTCGTAAACTGGTACTGCAGCTGCTCAGTAAAAACGCACTAGGTCAGTGCATCGCCATTGAGCGGCCATGCTGGTACAGTCTTTGTCAAAAGTAACCAGGCTGCATGGTTTGCTTCAAGCTTGTATAGTGGAGCCCTTGTGACTTTCCTAAAGATCAAAAGTTATTGGAAGGTAAGAAGGTCCCCAGTCCTTACCTTTAACGACCATTTCAACTTCAGGAAAGCTGCAAGGGCTCCACTGTGCAAGCTAGAAGCAAACCATGCAGCCTGGTTACTTTTGACAAAGACTACTTTGTTTGGCCATTTACTGCTTGAGGGGGTGTCCGCAGCACTTCCTGGTCGCACGATGGCGCCTACAAGCGGCGCTCTTGAATGTGAAGGAGAAAGGATTCCGCCATTCGAAAAATCGGCAGCCTTCCCTGCGTCATCTGCTCTTCACAATCTGAAGGCGTCATTCCTCGATCAGGCACTTTCTCGCTGGAGGGCTTTCGTGCTGAGGCCGAACAGGTAGCTACAAATACCAAATTGAGCAGCAGAAATTTCCAGTTCAGAGGAAGAACTTCAATTTAGCGACAGCACATGCAAATGCGTTTTTGCGCGCCTTCTTGAACTTTCGTTGTCGCGACTTATGCAGCGTAGCATTAAGCGTGGTCATTTTTGATGGGTGAAATTGGGTCATAAAAACATTATTGAAGCGAGATGAAATGCTCAGATTCTTGCATTGCATAAGACAGAAAGTATGACAGTGCAAAAGTCATTGCGCTAGCGCAAGCGGCAACGCTTTTGTAGTGTCAAGAGCAGATGACGGCGGGTGAAGGGAGGGGGGGATGCTAACTGTTGGATTAGCAGAATCCTTTTTCTTTCGTTGTCCGGCGGCCCGCTTGTTGTCCCCACCATGCCACCGGGAAGTGCTGTGGACACTGTCGCGCGTTCCAACTCAGTGTGTGTGTGTGCGTGCACGCGCTCACTCAAATTTAAGCTGGAAGTCTAGCTTGAACTGCACGTCCGTCATATGTTCTATGCACCCGGCCTTCTACGGTATATTCACATGCTTTTAACACCTAAGAGCACTAAACCTAAATGCAGGACAAGCGCCAGTCCCAAGCAAAGCAGGTCGGGACTCTGTGTACACTCGTGAGCAATGTGAGAGAGAAAAAAGTTCAAACATTAATTTATTGATTACACCATAATTACTTGAGACTCTCTCCACATCCGGAACTTCAAGGGTTGAGGGCAGCCCTGAACGGCCAAAGCTTCTTCTGTTTCTTTAATTAGTTTTCTTCTTGGCATATCTTATCTTATTCTCAAACTGAGTGGAGAAATAATGAGAAAATTCGCAATTTTGTGGAAACAGTTTGTTCCGTCGTATTGCTCACTACTGTATACTTGAAGTGATGCCGCAAAAACTGGGATAAACAATTCTAGAATCCTCTTAGTATCGGAGTAGAGGTAACTGTCGCCTAGCCACTAATTCCTAGCGTGCTTCTTCCCCTATTTAAATTACTCTCCTCTAGTCACCTCTCAATTGCCTCTACTTTTTGGAAGTTGCGCATGCCCTGGATGTTCCTAAACCCCATTACATCCAAGGAGGTTGGAGCTCGGATCTCTGGTGGCCTCTGGCTGGATCGCCTTAGCACTGGATGAGAATACGTTCTATCGTTCCCTGTCTTGCATGCTGCAACAGCAAATGTCATCCGGGGTGTCAAATTTTTGCCGTTAGCACTTTGTTCTCAAGCATCCAGCCTAGCCATGAAAAGTGAAGCGCTTCCTTTGAAACAGATATCCCTTTTAGTTCTAGTTTCAGCTCTCCAACAATGGCCTGTCCAGCATTTTCTCTTGCCAGTGTTTTCTGCAGTTCATACTTTGTTTCTAGGTTATCTTACTACCTTTTCGTCTCTTTGACCTTTGTATTTTGTACTTACTGTCGGCCACTTGACGCCACCTGTCGTCGCGTATTTTCAAGCACTCAAGACGACGAACTGCGATATGGAGCTCGGAATTAGCAGCTGTCACTGGCAACTTTCAGCTGAATTGGGCCTATTTTTGGGGCTGTAAATTTGAAACACGAAACGTAGTGTGAAAGGATTGCGACCGCTGTCAGGCTTAACCCGTACGTGCGGGTGCTTGGCTCGCGCAGCGCTGCTTTCGGCGCCTGGTTCGAAACGCCGTTTATCTAGATAAAAGAGGTAAAAGAAGCCCACCAACTGCTGTCTACCAGATATTTGGGGCAGCCTAACTGCTGGCCCACAAGGCGAGAAAAGGATTCGTACTGGCTACGAGCATTACGAGTAACTGCGGTTGGAATAGAGACCGCAAGGAAGCATTTGCCAAATGTTTCAAAGGTGGTAATAATGCGACTGTTGTGGAGCCGAGCATTACAGCTTTTGCACGCACAAGCTTATTGGCGTACAGCATTGCATGCACGCTTCCGCTGCGTGTGCGCTAGGCGCGGTTCTGATTGGTAGCGCCCAATCTCTGCACTGGGGGAGTGAAATGGGCGAGTGAAATGCGTTTTCGTCTGAGCTTTCCATTTGAATTAAATTTTCAAAGTGGAATAACTTTCGTTTGCATGCTCCGATTTGAATAATTCTTTTTGCCCTGGTCTCTGGAACGCATGATGAATCTATTTAATGATATTAACCGGTACTGAGGAAATCATCGCGGTGCCTCTTTAAGGGGGGGGGGGGGGTCAAGGGGGCTGCAGCCCAGGGCCTCACCATGGACAGCAGCAGAAGGGGCACATTTATTCTGATCTGCTTAGTATATGGAACCACTGACAATGGAACTTCGAGCGACACGTAGGAAGCGAGAAAACCGGAACGAGGAGATGAGCCCCCACCTGATGTAACTTCGTTTAGCCGAATCAGTTGGGGAGAGCTTGTCGAGCTGCAAAAATAGGAATCCCCCGCCACCCCGGCAGGCCCCCTTTTGGTTACGAAGCGATGTGCGTTCGCCTACGGATTGTGGAAGGGTTTTCGTGGTTTCCTGTCAATCCCCCCGTCCAGTGGAGTCTGAAGGTGTAATTTTGAAGGTGTAGCGTGCTAGAGTGTCCTGGCGTTGGCATAGCATCCGCTTTTACAGTGGCATCTGCCTAGGCCCCAAGCATTCCGCTAGAGTTGCTTTCTTAATGCGCTAAAAATCCAGTACTTTTAAAGCCACAAATATATCTGCTAATATGCAATGCGGTGCTTGGTGTGAAAAATACTTGCATTCAGCCCTTTGCATGGCAGGAAATGCAACCCTTTCGCAGCAGAGTAGGCAAAATGAAACCAGAATGCGCAGTGGCGTTTGAAGCGGCGCCTACGTGCGCGAATATCACATACAGACAGTTGAGGAAATAATCGTGCGCAGTAGAATGATTCTCTCAGCTGCACCGGTGGATTGTTCGAGTTCAGGTTTCGCACAGGTATGGCATTTGGTCATCACAATTGTTTTATGCAACATCGGGGTTTTTTCTTTAGCTTTACCCAGTTCAAAAGCAAGTCAGGCTGTGCTGGCTTCTTGGAAGTCCCACAGTTTCACTTCGTGCTCCCGCGGCCACTAGGAAAGCGAAGCACTCGTTTATGGGTTTATGTTTAGGTTTATGGGCTTCAACGTCCCAAATCAAGTCCGGCTATGCGAGACACCTTAGTGGAAGGCTTTGGATAATTTCGACCACCTGGGGTTCTTTAAAGTGCACTGATATCGCGAAGTACACAGACCTCTAGCATTTCGCCTCCAGCGCGACCGCCGCGGCCAGGGCAGTTATTTTGTTTGTTAATTTTTCGTGGGATTGGTTTTGTAGAGCCAGGTGAAAATTTTTCATTCTTGTGGAAATAAAAGGCGCAGCAGCTGCCTCACTTCTAGGAGGTCAACTCAACCGCGTCTTCAGGGGAGGGAGGAAGGTGTGAATGAATTAAATGGGAGAAAGGTACCGTAGTGGAGGTCTCCGGAATAATTTCGACCACCTGAGGATCTTTGACCAGCTCTGACATCGCACAGTACACGGGCGCCTTTTCGCATTTCGCCTCCATGAAAACACAGCCACGGTTGGGCTGGGTTAGAACCCCGGTACTCGGCTCAGCAGCCAAGCACGCTAACCACTGAGCCAGGACTTAATTTCTGCTATTCAAATGTGGCCCACGAGGGCAGTAAAAAGTTCATCATGCTATCAAAATAATTTTAATAACTTTTAATATTACCCTCTGGGGGCACTAATTATAACGAGTTTCTATTTCCTAGTCACTTCCGGAGTACCCAGCTCCGCCGTAGGAAGCTAGCTCAGGCTGCTTTGTTCTATGCGTTAGCATTAAAACAGTGCTGCAAACGAAAACCCGTCTGTCGGCTTGCGTATGGCGTCACTGAAAGAGGAGAGGAGGCGACGCACGCTGCAATGCAGCCCCGCTAGCTGTCGGTCGGCCCACGTGGCTCTTCCATGGCGCTAGGCGACAGATGGACACGTGTCGCGCGTCCGAGAGTCGCGTTGTGTTTTGCGAGCTGTAAAACTAATGCTAATGCGTTAGTGTTGCATGAATCCCGTTAATCGCACTTAGCTTTTTAAAATTTGGTGGAATTAAAATGAAAAATTGGATATATTCCAGTAGTGTAGCAGGGGGCGGGGGGTCAGTGGAGGGAAAGGGAGAAGGGCCTACATGCGCATTAGCCCAGGGCCCACTTTTTGCTTAATCCGGCCCTGCCACTGCGCCAGCGGTGGTACGAGGACTCCTGCGGATCTATGAATGTCAAGTAGAGAATGGCCAATTTTTGCATATATGGGCATTGATCCATTAGCACTATGGCATCATACCCTTAAGGAGAAGCTTAAGTGTCTCCTCCAAACCAACATCCAGCGAGGCCGTCTACACTCCTGTACGGATGCCTCAAGCAACGGAGTGTTTTCAAGGACATTCAGTGAAGGACATTTTTCGCTTCACTTCGGCATGTTCAAGAGGGGACGCCGTGGAGGTAGCGCGCACCATTCAGGAACACGACCTCATTCAGGGAATGGCTATACTGGGCCATGTCGTCAAAAATTCCGCCCTCCCAATGCTGCCCCAGCGCTCGATAATAACGTCGTTGACCATCGACTACCGTCGTTTCCCACAGCTGCAACAACAGTGAATGTTGTTCAACTGCCTCCTCAATACCTGGAACCATGCCAGTTCGCTTCGCATGCAGGAGAAACAGATTTCATTTTGCAAGGCTGTGATCAACAACTTGGCGAGTTACATCGAAAAATCAGCCACGCTTGCGGAATTCCTGTTGCACTTGGACCTAGACTTCTACGAGGCGAGCAGCCTCCAGCGCGACCCCGACTCAGACAGTCCCCTGGTGAGGGCGTTGTGTGCCAAGCGTAATCTCCGCTGAATCCCAGTTCTGTACACGTTCGAGATTTGGAGGATTTCCAGTTTGACCTGAGAGAGTGTCGTGTCCGGTCGCTGTGTTGAATGCAGCGAAAGACGCACACGGTACTTTAAGACTTCGTTTATTTAAAGCCGATGAGGGTGCGACCAGCGTCGACCGAGGCAGGAGCCGAACTGGCCGCCCGAAGAAAGGAGGGAGCGGAGAAGCGTCCACGGGAGGGAGTGGCTTCCCAAAACAGGAGGAGGATGCGAGTGGTCGTTAGGAGGAGGATGCGGGGGCGCACACACACAAAAGCAATAAGGGGACACAACACTTCCTTCCCCCTTAGAAAGTTGCCTGGTATCGTGCAGGGGGTCGGCGCTCACGCGTGGAGGCGCGCTGGCTTTGTGCGCTCGGGGGAGAAACACTTGTAGGCTGGCTGTTGTTCGCTGTGTCTCCTAGGTCTGTCCTGGGCGAAGTCTC
The DNA here is from genome assembly GCF_055824585.1 of Amblyomma mixtum. Taxonomy (NCBI): domain Eukaryota; kingdom Metazoa; phylum Arthropoda; class Arachnida; order Ixodida; family Ixodidae; genus Amblyomma; species Amblyomma mixtum. The sequence continues at coordinate 293,477,771 of NC_143014.1, forward strand.
TTCTTCCGGGAAGAGGTGCCAGGCTATATGGGAAGATGGTGCACGTGTTCTCTCCGCTGGCGGACAGCTCTCAGACGGCGTCGTAAATCTACGCAGCTGGTTGAGATGTCGGCGTGCTACTGTGCCATGTATGTTGACGAGCCAAGAGCGCAGGCCTATGCGTCTGACAATTGTAGCTTCCTCCCAGCGTGGCTTTTTCAGAAACTGTCGGGCGAGGACGCGCTGCCCCTCATTAAGCGTGCCGCAGCGCGGAATTGCTTTTTCTTCCCGGAACGTCTCTGCCTTTGGCTCGGGGAGGATGGCTGTGAGCTGGGTTCGCATTTCACGCTCGAACATCATTTTCGAGGGGGTCTCGCCTGTTGTGCTCTGAACCGTCGTGTGCTGCTTGAAGAGAAAGCGCGCAAGGCGGCGCTGCAGCGAGCCTGTCTGATCTCTTTCAAGGGCGCGTTTTAGCTCGGCTACGTAGCGCTCGGCTTGTCCGTTTGTCGCTGGGTGGTAGGGGGCCGATGTAACTGATGAGATCCCGTTGTCGCGATAAAACTTGAGGATCTCCGCAGACACAAACGGTGTTCCGTTGTCCGACACTACCTTGCGCGGCAGGCCGAACGTTGCAAATAGTGATCGGAGGTTGTCAATGACTGCTGCCGAAGTCGTCTGTCCCATTTGCCTTATCTCAAGCCACTTTGTGTAGGCATCTACGACCACAAGGAAAGTGCAGCCCTCAATTGGTCCTGCAAAATCAATGTGCAGTGTGTGCCATGGTGTGTCTGGCTTTTCCCATTCTGGGACAGGAGCTTTCGGCGGGGCGCTCCGGCTGCTCTGGCAAGGCTTGCATTCTCGCACCACTGTTTCGATGTCGTTGTCAATGCCAGGCCACCACATGTAGCTTCTGGCACACTTTTTCATTGCAACGATGCCCCGATGTCCGGCGTGGATGAGAGACATAGCTTGTGCGCGTAGTTCTCTCGGCATCACAACTCGGGACCCAAATATGATGCAGCCGCGATGGGTGCTCAACTCTGTAGCTCGCCTGCGGTAAGCGTCGAAGTTGTCCCCTTTGAGTTTATGCACGTTGCCTTGTTGAACAGCTGTGTAAACTAGCCGGAGAGCTGCGCACTTCTGCGTAGATGCTGCAACTGTGCCTGCTGTAAGCGGAGGTTCTGGCAGTGCTTCGAACATCAGAACGTCTCCTGGTGGAAATGGTTCGTCAACAGTTGCGTCTAGTGGCAGACGGCTTAGCGCATCGGCGTTTTGATGTTTACTCCCATTGCGGTAGACCAGAGCGTAGTCGTACGCTGAGAGTTTGATGCACCAACGTGTCATTCGCGGAGACAAAGTTGGTGGCATAGGCCTTTGTGGTCCCAGAATGCCCAATAGCGGTCGGTGATCGGTTATAAAGGTCACCTTCCGGCCGGCAATGTACTGGTGAAAATGTGTCGCCGCGTAGACGATGGCTAGCCCTTCTTTGTCAAGTTGCGCGTAGTTGCGTTCTGCTTGCGACAACGTACGTGAGGCGAAGGCGATGGGAGCTTCCCTTCCTTGCTCGTCAGTTTGCGATAGAACCGCGCCGACTCCGTACGGTGATGCGTCGCAAGCCAAAAGCAGAGGCTTCCTTTCGTCGTAGTGGCGGAGGACTGTACATCTTCGAATCAGGTCTTTCAGGGCATCGAATGACTGCTGATGGCGTGGCGACCATGTCCATGTCACATCTTTCCGAAGGAGTTGGTATAAGTCGTTGGCCACGGTAGCTCTTTGTTCCAAGAACCGGTCGTAGAACGTCAAGAGTCCGAGAAAAGCCTGTAGCTCCTGCTTGTTTGTTGGAGCTCGTGCTTCTGTGATCGCTCGCACTTTGTCCTCGGTAGGGTGAATGCCTTCCGCATCAATTCGGTGTCCCAGAAATTGCACCTCTGGCACCGCAAAACAGCACTTCGATTTGCTTATGCACAAATTAGCGTTTGCTAGCCTTTCGAGAACGAGCTCTAGGCGCACTGCATGCTCTTCAGTGGAAGTGCCACTGATGATGACATCGTCAAGGTAGACACAAACTCCTGGGATGCCCTGAAGCACTGTCTCCATGAATTTTTGAAATATGGCCGGGGCTGCAGCTACGCCAAAAGGCAGTCGCTTGACTTTGTACAAGCCTTTCAGTGTGTTAATTGCCAATAATTCAGCAGTTGACTCGCTCACCTTCAGCTGCTGATACGCCTGGGTGAGGTCCAATGTGCTGAAGACTCTTGCGCCACGTAGTACACTGAATACTTCTTCAGGTGTCGGTAGCGGGTAAGAGGACGCTTTAGTCGCAAGATTGACGGTGCTCCGGTAGTCTCCGCAGAGGCGTATGGTTCCGTTCTTCTTGCGAACTACGACAAGTGGTGTGGCCCATTCTGAATGCTGCGTCGGCTCGATGACACCTTGCTGCTCCAGTTTGTCCAACTCTTTTTCAACTGAATCTCGGAGAGCAAACGGCACCGGCCTGGCCTTCAGAAATTTGGGTTGCGCGTTGTCCAACAACTCCAGTGTGACCGGGGGCCCTTCGTTTCCTGGAATCTCTTCCGAGAATACTCTTTCGTATTTCTCTTGCAGTTGCTCAACCATGTTCTGGCTCGGCGTCTGGTGTATGCCGCATATCATCACGCCTAGTGGAGAAAACCAGTTTCTCCCTAGAAGGCTTGATCCTGTGCCCTTCACAACAAGCAGAGGTAGCGTATGGGTCTGGCCGTTGTAGTTAACCTGCACGTTGGCAGAGCCCAATAGTGGCAGATTCTGTCCTGACCACGTTCGCAGGTGCGTGTCGTCTTGTTGCAGGGCGGGTGCGTCAGATGGCCATGAAGTTCGGAACGTGTCCTCACTGATCAGAGTACAGGCTGCGCCGGAGTCCACCTCGAACTTAATCAGCTGGTGATGTACGCTTACTTCTGTAAAAATCTTCGGTCGCGTGCCGAGATTCATGGTGTTCAGGTCGTACAACACAGATGGTGTTGCTGATGTTGTTCCATGGAGATCAGATAGCGGCGTATTCTCTGAGGCGTTGACGCTGTGATTAGGCTGGGAAGGTGACTTTATCTTGGCAAGTCTCCGTTTCGTAATGCATGCTCTTTCGATATGCCCTCGCTTGTGGCAAAAATTACACGTGGCTGACTGGAATCGACATCCCTGGGGGTTGTGTTGGTCGTCACACCGCCAGCAGCGTTGTGCCTTTTTGACCGATTTTACAACAACAGAAGGCTTGCGCACCTGGTTGCTTGTCTGGTGTACCGGCTCGGTGTTCCGGCGAATCCCTCTCTGCTGGTGACCGGCGCTCTCCGCTCGAACGGCGATGTCGTAAGCTTTGCTGAATGTGAGGTCCTTCTCAGCGAACAGGCGCTGCTGCAGTGACTCGTCACTCAGTCCGCACACAAATCTGTCGCGTAACATCACGTCCAAGGGAAGCATGGTGGTGTTAGCAGAAGAAGCTGCGTCTCCCTCCTGCCCGGTAGCTGTTGTCGACAGCGTTCCAAAATTGCAGTCGGCAGCGAGCTTCTTGAGCGCGGCTACGTAGGCGCTCACAGTTTCTCCTCCCAGTTGATCTCGTCGTTGGAAGCGAGCCCGGCTGTAGACCTCGGATGGCCTTGGGTCGTAGTGCTTTTGCAGCGCTTTTACGATGTCGTCGTAAGACACTGCCGCTGGTGTGCTTGGCTGAATAAGGGCGCAGACAGTATCGTAGGTCTGCTCCCCGCACAGCGTCAGCAGGTTGGCCCTCTTCAAGGCTGGGTCTGTGATGTTGTTAGCTTCAAAGTAGAACTGAAGGCGTCCAACCCACGATGACCACGATGAGCCGTTGAACTCTGGTATCTGATTGGGAAACCCTCGCGTAGCCATGGCTTGTCAATAGCGTTGCGTAGCGCGGGTCGAATCCACTTTCTCGTCGCCACTGTCGTGTCCGGTCGCTGTGTTGAATGCAGCGAAAGACGCACACGGTACTTTAAGACTTCGTTTATTTAAAGCCGATGAAGGTGCGACCAGCGTCGACCGAGGCAGGAGCCGAACTGGCCGCCCGAAGAAAGGAGGGAGCGGAGAAGCGTCCACGGGAGGGAGTGGCTTCCCAAAACAGGAGGAGGATGCGAGTGGTCGTTAGGAGGAGGATGCGGGGGCGCACACACACAAAAGCAATAAGGGGACACAACAGAGAGATAGGTGCGCAGCGCTGTACGCTCTCGTGTTATCGTATGCCTGTATTTCGGCTGCTGCGCAATGCGACGACCAGTGGGCTGCTTCTCCGCCGAAGAGAGGCGCGTGCAACTCTGAAGGATTCCTAGGCGAAACATACCGACTTTCCTCGAGTCCTTCGAGCCAGCCGACGGCCCATACGATGACCACTGGGCTTCTTCTCCAGCGAAGAGAACCGTGGTGCTCTCAAGGGTTCCTAAACGAGTTCTGCCGACTTTACACGATGCCTTAGAGCCAGTCGACGGACCGTACGACGACTATGCAGTGGGCTGCTTCTCCTGAGAAGAGAACCATGGTGCCCTCGAAGATTCCCAAGGCAATTCTGTTGACTTCGCTGGAGCCCTTCGAGACAGGTGACAGCGCATACTCTTCTCAGCCTTCGCCACTTGCCATGCAACCTGCGAGAACAAAGTGTACGACCTGTACTGTCTGCAGGAAGAAGTTGGGCTTGCATAATTTTTAGGCTTTTAAAATTTCAACAAAATAAATCCCGATGTGCTCGCTCAAGTAAATCCAATTTAGGCCGCAAGGCGAAATATTCCTGCATTCAGTGCGACGTGCCAAATGCTATGCCTTGCTAACGTGCACATTTCAGAACGCGCGACCCAGCGTCTTTTGCTCCTAGTCGAACTTCTTCCCTGCACTGCTGTTGCACGTTACTAGAGTAAATTTGATGGCTGGAAAGAACGTGTCTTTCTTTTAAAGAAAAAAAGGATATTCGTTTACCTTTTTTCTGAGACCCGCGTTTAAACTAGGCTCTTTCCTGGTGGCACTCTACACCTTCGGTAAAGTGCGGTCACATAGGAAAGCTTGGAAGAACACCATGACCTCGACAGTACGAATGGGCTGATCTGGAAGCTTGAGTTCGAATACACGTGTTATGTCTTAACAATCTGTTCCATCTTGACCAGTGATTTCGGGACATTTTTTTTACCTGCGGGGAGGGGGGAGGTGCAAGCAGAGTCTGAATTTTTCTGGGCTCGATTCGGGACCGGGTTCAGCCCCACTTCTGGTGCACTGCGGGATAATGTTTTTTTGACAGAATTTAATAAGTCTTACCGCACAGGTGTAGCTGTCAAGAGCTGCACTATGGCAGCACGAAGATGGTACCGTACCTGTGAGCACCAAACTCAGTGAACAAGGGTTAAGAGGGAGCCATAGTCTGCTAGACAACGTTTCGACAAGGATACTTGTCCTTGTCTAGGCCAGACGAAAACAAGTCCTCTTGTCAAAACGTTGGCTATCAGGTTAAGGCTCCCCCTCAGTTTCGTTCACATTGTATAGCGCTGTACATAATCCCTTGTTCCTATCCTCTCTCTACCAGGGACCCTGCCTACAAGATAAATAAAGGAGGGAGGAGAGTGGCATCTACAGAAGAAACTGAATTCTTCCATAGTAGGCATTTGTTAATCCTAAAACATTTTACAGCAGACCGCTTCGAAACCTCAGTTTATTGTTGGGTATATCTTTAACTTATGTCCTGAAAATTTTAATTGAACCGTTAAAACTTTTCCAACTCTAATGCACCACATGCGAGCAGCCCTCCTTTCTCTGTGGCATGTACGACCCATATTTCGAATATATATAGGTGCAACGATTAAGCCCAGGCATGCAGCGTTAACATTCGAAGGCACTGATTGTCTCGTACAGTACCTACACTGTGATGGCCATAGAAATCAGGGCAGGTTTTTACAGAACCCAAAGAATTTTTGTTGCATGCGATGGAAACAGACACTGAAGGGTGGGCCTGGAGCAGTAGTAGAGGCAATAAGACTCCCTGCCCCCACTCGCCACCTTCTCTCATCATTTGTCACAAGAACAGCATAACTGGCGGGTTGCAGTTCACCTTTCGAGCGTTTAGGGGGCCAAAACTTCTTTCATCGTCCCTCAGGTCAATTTTTACCCACATCTGCCCTCTTCATTTCCGCACCCACTGCCCCCGCAACTTACCTGTTGATTTACCGTGACTTTTCCTAAACTATTAAAGGCGATGACCATAAAACATGTAAATAGAACACCAATGTCGACAAGGTGAGCACTGAGGTTATATTGCGTCCGCAGAGGCAGTTATCCCCCTTCGCAGGATATATATTTAAAGATACAGGGTGGCTGTCGACACGTGGCGTGCTTAACGGCAGGCAAAACGTAAGGATTCAGTTACGATTTTTAATCTACGAAGGCGAGCAGTACTTCTCGGAAAAGTGGCGCGGTTTGGTGAAAGTAGTGGCCGCCCTGTCGGCAGCTACTGCAGAACTTCAGAAACTAACGTACGTGAACAGACGGCGACTTCTACAGCATCTGGGCGGAATGGCGCATTGCGCGGTCTAAAATGTCCGTCTCGGTCGCTACCAACATGGCTTACGCCGCGAAAAAGTGGAGAAGCTCTTGTTAGAGCGTCACCTGTCCTGCGTCGCAATTAATCTAGACCCTCGATACCACATCAGGTTGTAATGCCACCTTTTTGTGCTTAGGAGGGTAATGGCACCAGTCAATCACCGCAGCGATGATCCAGTCATTTGAGCATCCGCCTCAGATGCGGGAGGTGCGGGGTTCGATAACCCGATACCCAGTGCCACCTAGCTGCTACCCAGCAGTGAAATAGGAGGTACAAGCTTTCCACTCGCGTGTTGCTTGGCTTATCTGGGGTGAAATGCTTGGGAAATGGGTCTTTGACCCAACCTTGAGTACAGCGAAACACCTTAATTGTGTCATCGCCGAGCAAAAATCTTGCAAACTGCGTTGCCCTAGCAACTGTGATGCCAAGCGACAAGAATTTGGTCCGGGGCACCCCCGAAATTTGACCTGGATCAATTTGGACCAAAATTGACCTCCAATCTGTAGGGTTTTAATTGGGGGAGATAAATACGTTCTCCCCGCTTAAGCGCGGCTGACCCAGTTCAAAACCGCTGCACCCCACTCCGTGGTCGCGTACGCTACCGAGCGCACACCGACCACGGCGGGCCTTGCTCTGAGGGGACACAGGAACGACACTCTGGCTGACACGAACAAGGCATTTATTGCTACAACAATAACGCCAGCTAGCAACAAAATACGCTAAGGAATCGAGGATGTCCGACTCACCAGCACGGTTACGAGCGAATGTAGGGCAAGGGGTACTCCGCGGCCGGACAGACGAGATGCGGAGGCCCTCCCCGAAGCTCTGCGGAGCATAGAGGGGCTAAATTTCAGTATGTGTGCGGATGACATCAACCTCTGGATTAACCAGGGGAGCGATGCGAGTATCGAGGAGCGCCTGCAGGCTGCGGCGGACACTGTCGTCGACTATGCGGCCAGCAGGAGTCTCTCATGCTCTCCGCAAAAATCAATTATTCGTCTATAACCCATTCGGATTTGCATTCGGCAGTAGCAGCAGTAGCACATAGTCGACGTTTGTCTTGGAAGGCGCTTGACGCTATCACACGACTCCCTAGAGTCGTTTTCCGTTGTTGATTGTGATTTTGAGGTGCTTGTTGCCGAATCTTGTGGTGTTATTATAATTCTTGTTTATAGGCCCCCGTCTGGTAAAGTTGAACATTTTTTTTTCTACCTTGACAGTGTACTTCACTCATTTACAGGACATAGCCAATCTGTTGTCGTGCTGGGTGATTTTAACATAGACATATTCACTGAGAATACAGTTTCTAAGAGTTTTATTGGTATGATGTCTACCTACAGCTGTGCAAATGTTATAAACCTGCCAACAAGAATTACCACAAGTACCAGAACTGCTCTCGATTTATGTTTCACTGATTTTTTACCAAATGATGTCCAGTCGGGTGTGATGGCCTGCGATGTTAGCGACCATCTTCCATTTTTTGTCTTTTTGCCCCATTCGAGGAAAACTTTTTCTAATAGCGCAGCTAATACTCTCTATAGAAAAATTAATGACGAAACTATAAATTGCTTTCGGCGCATGATTTCAGAGGTGGACTGGTCACTCGTTTTAAATGAAGAAGATCCTAGTCGCTGTTACGATGTCTGAAAAAAAATTTCAGGATGCCTATTATGGCGCCTTTCCTCTTGTCCGCCGCTCTAGATACAAAAAGTCTAAGAAACCGTGGGTTACGAAAGAGCTGTACGAAAGAATAAAGCAAAAACACAATCTCTTTGCTGATTTTTTGAAGCACAAGGACATGAATATACTAAACTTGTTGGTAGGTTGGTTTATGGGGTTTAACGTCTCAAAGCGACTAAGGCTATGAGAGACGCCGTAGTGGAGGGCTCCGGAAATTTCGACCACCTGGGGTTCTTTACGTGCACTGACATCGCACAGTACACGGGCCTCGAATTTCTCCTCCAAAGAAATTCAGCCGCCGCGGCCGGGATCGAACCCGCGTCTTTCGGGCCAGCAGCCGAGCACCATAGCCACTGAGCCACCGCGGCTTATATATATATATATATACTAAACTTGTATAAAGCTGTAAGGAATAAGCTCAACACTGATCTAAAAACCGCAAAACAGGAATATTACGCAAAAGCGTTAGCTAATAAACTTACCCCAAATCAGATATGGAGGTCATACAACAATTTAGTTTCAAAACGAACCGAGCCAGCTCCAGTAGAGATTGTGGTAGATGGCGTTCCACTCAGAGGTCGTCCCTTATCAGACATGTTTAACGAGCTCTTCCTGGCGGTTGGTGAAAATCAGTCTGCGCAAACAACATGCACTGATCCAATGTCATATCTTAAAGGCAGACCAAAGCCTTCGATATTTCTTTCTCCAACAACTACAGCCGAAATCTCCTTGTATATAATGTGTCTAAAAAATAACTGTTCCATTGGAGCTGATAACATCAAGGGTGAGGTAGTGAAAGGCGTATCTAATATTATCGCACCTTTGTTGTCCCATATATGCAACCAAATGCTCAAAGAAGGCAGGTTTCGAGATAAATTAAAGAAAGCAAGAGTTTGTGTGATACATAAGACAGGAAGCTATAATGATCCTAATAATTACCGCCCAATATCCGTTTTGCCGGTTTTCTCAGAAATTGCTGAACAAGTCATCAATGGCCGCCTTACTTCGTACTTCATTAAGACCGGAGCTATTGCGAAAGAACAATATGGCTTTCAAAAAGGGAAATCTGCAGAAAAAGCTTTACTTCACATAAAGGACGAAATAATTAACAATATAGAAAAAAGAATTTTTACACTTGGGCTATTCTTAGACTTTAGAAAAGCCTTCGACTCGGTCTGTCACGAAATTTTACTGCGCAAATTACAATTCTATGGGATAAGAGGCTCCGCATTTAATCAGAGCTACTTATCATGCAGAGTACAATTCGCAATGATTAACGACATACCTTCAAGCTATGGCCTTATGCTCACTGGTGTGCCACAGGGCTCAATACTGGGTCCTATTCTATTCCTAGTTCACATAAATGACATTGTTAATATTCTTCCTTGCTCCGAAACAGTTTTATACGCTGACGACACAAATATTTTCTTTCATGATGCGAGTTCACAAGCAATAGAATGTAGAGCAAATCTCTGGTTAGAAAACCTTACATTATGGTTGAGGGTCAACAGAATAGAACAAACATCACGAAGACGAAGTATGTAATATTCAGAGCTAAAAATAAAGTCATAGATGATGAGACAATCATAGTATACAATTCAAATGTTTTACAAGGAGTACAGTCAATAAAATTCCTTGGAGTTATTTTTAATGAATACCTGCTGTGGACTGACCATATTATTTTTATTTTATTTTATTTTTATTTATTACATACTGTTGGCCTCTCTTTGAGGCCGTAACAGGATTGGGTGCACATATGCATGAAAAAGTACACAATAAAAGACTGCAGAGAAGGAACTTTTCACTCTCATAGAAAGAAACATGGTAAATGACACATGGTGACAATGTTAACCGTTTTGAAAGTGGTTTGCTACCTTCGACACGAATGCTTCAGGAGTGAGCTGGCTTACAATTTCAGAAGGCAACATATTCCACTCACGGATTACATGCGGGAAGTATGAAAATTTGAATGCATCACTGTGGTATCTATATTCAGATAGATGTTTTTCATGTTTTGTTCTTGTGACACGTGTATTAGGCGTAAGCAGGTATCTAGTTTTATCAAGTTTTGCGTCGTTATTCAAGAGGAGGAACAAGAACTTAAGCCGCAACAGTCTAGCTCGTGTGTGAATTGTAGATAGGCCGGCTTTTTGTAAAAGCAGTGAGGGAGAGTCATGGCGACTGTATTTGTTATAAATGAAGCGGACAGCTTTTCGCTGAACACTTTCTAATCTATCAATATATTGTTTAGTGTAGGGCAACCAGGCAATAATACCGTATTCTATAACTGAGTGGACAAGTGAAATGTAGGCTAACAGTTTTGTTTCAGGTGAAGCAAGTCGTCGAAGGGAATCAAGTAAGAAAAAAAATTTCGCTATCAGTGGGCCTTTTAAATAAATTTAGGCTTCTATTACCAGTATGGCTCAAAAAGCAACATTATTTCAGTTTAATTCATTCGCATCTTCACTATTGTTTACTGATATGGGGAGACTCAACACAGACTAATTTAAATGCTTTGTTTTTACTACAGAAAAAGGCCATACGAGCAATTGCTAATCTAGGCTACTTGGATAGCACAAACCCGTGGTGGAACAGCTTGGGGTTACTGACAATTTTTCAATTAAAAACTCTTCGGCTAGCGCTTGAAACATAACAGATTTCATTTTGAAACATTTTTTTGAAACACCAGAACTACCACAAAACCCATATCCCCTTCGGCACATGACAGTAAGAGCACCAAAAGCAAGAACAAATTACGGATTCCAAACGATTAGATACCAAATAACTACCTTTTTGAATGAAAAATTTTCATGACCTCCTCCATCAATGCAGAACTCAAAAAAATATACAAGAGAAAAGTGATTGCACTGTTGACTACATGACTAACCGGTACATCCTGTGACATTGTAAATTGATAACAGTTAACATGATTATATATATTTTTCCCCTGTAACCCAACAGCACGCATCTGAACAACTTTGAAGCTACCTTAACATTGTTGTACAGTTTTTTGTTTTCCTTTTAACATGCCAGCAAGTGTCATAGCGACTGCTACATTTATTGTATTTGTTTATTTTGTGTGTATATATGCTGCATGCAATTTGCTTACCCCAGGGAGGAAGGCCCTCGTCAGGTACCACGCCTTTTGGCCTCCTTCCTGAAGTGTATGACACACACTTCGAATAAATACTTTTCAAACTTTCAAAAAAAAAGTCACTCCGATGCAAGCAAAACGGGAAATTTGACATTAAAGTAGAGGGGAAACCAGTTCCAAAGGTAGATCAAATCAGAATCTTAGGGCTATTTATTCAGGATAATGGATATAATGATGGTACATTCGAAAGGCTCGAGGGCTTTGCCACGCAAGCCCTTGGCATGTTTAGAAGGGTCGCGCTGAAAGGACGAGGCCTGAAGGAAAGAAGCTTGCTTAAACTAACTCAAGCATACGTAATAAGCCGCGTGAGTTATGCCACACCTTTCTTAAACATTAGGGCTGAGGAGAAGAAGAAACTAGACTTGCTCATTCGACGATGCATAAAGAGGGCCCTGGGCTTACCGATTAGCACCTCCACAGAGAAGCTGCTCTCTATGGGATTGCACAATACCTGGGACGAAATAGCGGAGGCTGTCATGGGGTTTAATGTCCCAAAGCGACTAAGGCTATGAGAGACGCCGTAGTGGAGGGCTCCGGAAATTTCGACCACCTGAGGTTCTTCAACGTGCACTGACATTGCACAGTACACGGGCCTCGAATTTCTCCTCCAAAGGAATTCAACCGCCGCGGCCGGGTTTGAACCCGCGTCTTTCGGGTCAGCAGCCGAGCACCATAACCACTGAGCCACCGCGGCGGCGAAAGATTAAGTCGAACTACCGCAGGCAGAGCCATCCTTGAAATGGTAGGCCTGCAAACAGATGGACTACGAGTCAAATCGAGCATTCCGCAGGACTGCCGAGAAAATCTAATCATTCCCCCACTCCCTCGTAACATGCATCCCATATTCAACACTGAAAGGAGGGAGAAGAGAGCAGAAGCACTAATTACGCTTCGATCCGATGGACAGCAAGTCCGTTGCGTACGTGGACGCAGCAAGTGGCAAGTCGGGTGCGGCGGTCGCCTCAGTGGTCGACGGCCGCGGTGCCCCCGTATCGGCAGCCACCATTATATAGAAGCCGCAACGCGGAAACAGCTGAAGAAGTTGCGATAGAGCTCGCTTGCGTTGAAACGGAAGCCAATTTTATAATTAGCGATAACAAAACGGCCATCTATAATTTTGGAAAGGGTAGGATCTCGCTGGAAGCTGCAAGGATTCTGGCCAGTAGGCAGCTAAACAGAAAAGTTAGCCCAATTTGGACTCCCGCACACGCGTCCATTCCTGGCAACGACGCGGCCAACGAGTTAGCCCTAGCTCTCTACTTCCGGGTAGCTGTGGAGCCGCCCGACTGCCAGAACATGGACGAGCGCCTGCAAAATTATACGGAAATTGTTCAAAACTATAGGTTACAGAGGAGGCTGGTGCCACCACCGGATAAAAGTCTAAACAATAGGGAGGCAATCGCATGGCGACGCCTCCAAGCTGGGAACTTCGTAAACCCGGTCTGGGCATATCATGTTCATAGAGATAACAAAGAAAACGGTAAGTGCAAGCACTGTGGGGCGAGAGGGACCCTTGACCACATAATCTGGGAATGCGCTAGCTCCCCATGGGCTAACGAAAACACAAATTGTAGAGAAACCTGGGAAGCCCTGCTGCAGAGCGAGGCCCCTGCTTCACAGCAACAAGCCATCCGCCTGGCTGAAGAAGCCGCGAGGAATCGAGACCTCTTCGCCTGCTTCTAATCGCGGAGGTCCCGGACCCCGTCACCAAGGTCTGCGTGCCGGGGACGGGGAGTAGGGGGCTTCCTTATCTGGCGGAAAATAAAGGTGTTATCATCATCGGAGTTAAGCCCTGGGCAATTTTTTTCAACTCCCGTGATCATTGGGACATACCTGTTCCCTTTTTATTTAAGTTTTCGTGGTTGGCGGGGCGTACGTTTTCCCACCACTTTTGTGGCCGAAACGCATCGCAGGACAAAGAAAGTTTAAGCTGGAGTTGCGATAGAGCTCGCTTCACTAATTTTAACTAACTAATTTTGCTTTAGTGCCACTTTTTATGCGAGCAAAACTTCACCGCAATTACGTGGCAGCTGATTGCTCGCAAAATCGGGTGCTCGAGAACAGCTACCAAACTGGGTGCCTCCTAAAACTGCATCTCTTGGACATGACAAATAGCTGGGCCTGCTGCTACGCTGAAGCCTTGAAATTCAGTGAGACACACGACGCGAGGACGAAGGAAGGCAATGAGCGCTCTCTAAATGGTAGCACAGTCAGCACTCATCCCGTCTTTCCTCCTCGTATCGTACGTGTGCCACGCTGAACGTCGAAATGTTCGAGCATTTCTTTTTCCTGCCAAATAACACAAATGCTACGAGTTCAGGGTTTTGTCAAGTATGATTACAACATCACTGCTTAGTGGCCACTCATCACAGGGGTCACGGAGAGCACCGAGGAAGGCCCTTCAGCAGCCGTTCTTTGAGCGTATGGGCTTCTATGCATGTTTCGTTATCACTGTACGAATCTACCTTGGCTATAGTAGCGGGCACATCCTTTCTCGCCTCGGCGTCCAGGGTATCCCAGTCTCGCAAAGCCGCACTGAAATGCGCCAGGAGAGGATTTCGTGAAGCCGCTAGGCAGTTTTAGTCCCTGGACATGCGCAGTCGCCAAAAGTGATAAGTCTGGCCTTGGATTAGTGGCATTGGTGATTGCTGCTTCCGCATGAGTGCGCGGAATTGTAGTATTAGGTTGGAATTAAGCCTTGTGACCACTGACAAGCCAATGCACAGTGGAGCTCAGTTGCCGGCTCATTTTTCTACGCTTTGCCTGCATGCGTTTATGCGCTTGATGAATTGGAGAAGCAAGTCATCGGTGATGAACGCTTAAAGTGCGCCGAATTAAGACAAATACAAAAGGTGTACTGGATAGGAAGCATTTATTACAAGATATCGTGAAGTCAATGACTGACAGTGCCTCCATCCTGTTAGAAATAAAAGCTCAAGAGCCTGTTGTAGTTCTCAGTCGTCCATACCCTTATAACAGAGTAGAAGAAATGAGAACTCTGCTTACAGGAGGAATGCTGGCGTGAATTAAAAATTGTGTGCAGTTAAAATACGGTGCCTCGTAAAATAGCTATGTCTTAAATAAGCAGTGAACATAGAGTACCAGCTCCAAATGAAGCATGTCCAATAGATAAAAGAGCGCGAAAAAGTCCAAGCACAAAAGGCATACGTGAAAGGTCCGGAATATATGTGCAGCAAAATGAAGCATGCAAGTGCATTTGTTAGGAATGTACTAAAAACTTAAATCTTTAAAAACTGGCCGCGAAATAACGGCACAGATGCTGCAGCGAGAGATAGCCCGGTCCGGCTAGGATGATGCGCGCGCAAGTCTATCGAGGACGCTGCGCGCATACTTGAGCCGTGAGAACAACTCCGGCGGGCATCCGCGCTCTAGAGTTGCCAGACGGTACGTGTGGAACGCACGGTCGCTGTCGACGTAAGACACCGCGGCCATCAGCGGGCACAGGATAATCTTCGTGTGGTCGTGAAAAAAATTGATCTGGAAGGATGCAAGGAGATGAAATGGTTATTTTTGGTACTCTGAAAGGAAGAAAAAAACGCTTGAAACAAAACAAAGTTAAGATTTCCTCACTCCGTCAGCAGCTTTATTTGCTGCGACTTCGTGCTTATCAAAGTGCTTCTGTGCGGGATGGCCTTGACTTCACGCAGAAATTCCATTGAGGGGGGGGGGGGGGGGCTTCTCTTTGCTACATGACCTGACAGACGGTGCGCGCGATTTGAATGGAGGGGTGGTTCTGCAGGTTAGCTTTGCGGAGTCATGTGCGAACAACGGTGATTCAGCGTCTACGGCGGCGGAGCAACGAAAAGTTGTCCGCTTCTGCGCAACTTGGTGTAGCTTTTTTCGTTTTAGCAATAGCTTCGCTAAGTTCAGTAGTTTATCTACAACGGCCACTTTTGTCCCTTGCATCGGCGCGAAACTATACAGGGTGTTTCACGTAAGACGTAGCATAACGTTTAAACATAGGAGTGGACACCCCACAGCGCTTTGTGGTGTCTGCCCTATTGTCCGCGTTCGTGTTCGCGCTGTGTGAACGAAGGCATTAAATACCAACTCGCCCAGCAACTGATTTTAGGTTTTTTGAGTTGGAACGCTTTTTGGGGCACAGCATTGTCAGTGATATGGTACATCAGAATACAGTTAAGCGTGCTAACTAGCAAGCTGGTCAACAAATATCGAATAGTTAACTTTTTATCTATTACTGTCAGGCTCCTTAATTATTCAGAGGCGTGTAGCCCACCTATGGAATGTGCATATCAGTTTTTAGAATTTCGAAAACGCGGTTACCGTCGGCGCTGTGGCCCAACAAATTTTGGCTATTTCGACGGGTTGCGAGCACTGGAGCGGTTGCTTTGCCTGCAAGCTTCTCGAAAGCGCACGTATTTTGGTGCGATGTAGCCAGAATTTGATGAGCCACTGCGCCGAGTGTAGTAGCTTTTTCGAAATTCAAAAAACTGATATGAATATTACAGTGGGCTGCACGCCTCAGCTAAGGCGAGTAGTTAGCATGTCTTAGCCGTATTGTGATGCACTACACCGCTGAAAATGCTATGGCGAAAAAGGCGCTCTTCGAACTCAAAAAGCCTATTTTTAAAACTTGTGTAAAGTCTTAGGTGAAACGCCCTGTATAGCGACCGAAGATCGACGATACAGAACCGAGATGTAGGTATGCATCTGTTCATTTCACCCCTCCATTTCCAAACGCCATAGAGCGGCTGTTAGCCTGCGATCATCTACTTACTTTTCCACCTTCTTCCACTTCAG
Source organism: Amblyomma mixtum (assembly GCF_055824585.1). Taxonomy (NCBI): domain Eukaryota; kingdom Metazoa; phylum Arthropoda; class Arachnida; order Ixodida; family Ixodidae; genus Amblyomma; species Amblyomma mixtum. The sequence goes on from NC_143014.1 coordinate 293,493,928, forward strand.
CTGCTAGATTCCTGCGTATGTGCTTTCAGGAATATTTGCTTCCGCCTTTTTACAGTTAAGACTGGTCAGTTCTAAGCTGTTTTCTATTGTGCTGTCCTGTGTTGCTCCCTCATTTGGGGAGATTACCCTATTGTCACTCCTAAATGTCTCAGCTATAACTCATCTCTGTAGTCCATAGCGTCGTTTCACTAAACATTTTCCCTCGGCATCTTGAATCCGTTCCTGCTTCGATTCTTTTTACCAAGCCAGCTTATATGGTTCCAGAATTTTCTTGGCGGTTGCATCGCGAACTGCAGCCATCCAGCGATCAGTAGACTACTTTATTTTACCCTAGACGAGGACCTATAATTCGTTTCTTTTGTCGATTTGAGATAACCGCATCTTTGTTCCTATGAAGCCACCCGTCGTTGTTCGATGGCCTCCTTAATTTCCTTATTCCACCTGCTTCGTGCTCTTTCCTTTCCAGCGGTTTGCAACATTTGTTTCGCACTTTGCATGAGGTGTTTATTGCTTCCCCAATGCGTGCTGCTATTAGCGCTATTTGTTTATAGCTCAGTTTTTCGTTCCCTTTATCTTTTCTGAATTTCTATTTTGATCAAGGCTCCCATCTGAGGACTAATACGTTTGATTACTTCCCAGACTGTGCGCCCCTTCTTCGTCTATTTAATTTTTGCTAGCTTGCGATAGAAATGCGATATTAGGTAGTAGTGAATGGTCGTCTGCCTGTTCCAAAATTCCGATGCGATTTGTCCCCCACATTTACTTTCTCTAATTGCAATAACTGCGTTATGTCGCTTAGATGAGTCTAGCAGTAAGTTCCCGTTACAATGTGTGTATCCATCCAGATCATCGATGTGGCCATTCATGTCCCCCAATAGAATAATATCGGCACCGGCTGCAAACTGCTTCATGGTGGCGGCCACCCTTTTTACTCAATTTGTGAAAACATTTACTCCATGAGTGGGGAGTAAAAAGGTGGACTGTACTCCATTTTACTCCCATGAGGGAATAATGGAGTTAAAATGAGGGTTTACCAGCATTTACTCCAGTCTAGAAAGGGAGTTAATTGTGTCAAATACTCCCCAGTGCCGAAATTGAGTAAAAAACATCATTTTGTGCAATCCGCCCCGCCACCTAGCGTCTCGTCTGCTTCTGGTCAGTAGTCTGATAATGGCGGTGAGTGAAGACCGCTTGGTTACCATCGTCGCTGGATCTCCGTTCACTTCTGCTCCTTCACGGGCGCCTGCCGCGGTACAAGATATCGGCTTGTCGCCGTTTTCCGCTACAGTACGGTACATATTTGAATTGCTCCTGTTAAGCCTCCAGTGCCCTAACCATACCCAACTTTCCTTTGTGTCGCCACCATGTTACAGCCCCCTCTTAGGCCTAATTCTAACAGGCTTTTTTCAGTGTGGCCCTCGCAGTGTATTGCAGCAGATTATGTGTTTCATGAACATGGAACTGTGATATAGAACATAGTGTCAACCCTGAGCTCTTGATTGAGCTCATGAGGCGACATGTTTCCTCAGTCATATTGAAAAGTCAAGCCTTAATGAAGTGAATATGGAAACAAACACTGCCAATCCAAACTGCCATCAGGGGTGTTTTCAACTTTTCTGTTCTGGTTTTTAGTCAAATATAGCGTGGTGCATGACCGTGAAAACTACCCAGCGACTCCTTCTCAGTTGTGAACTATTGATTATGATGTTACATCCCTTTATCTACAAACACGGCCAACCAAACGAGCTCGTACAGCAAAGGGAGACGACAAGCAGACGACTCCTGCCGCCTACGCCGCCGCTGGGCTTGCAGACGGCGAATAGAATGCGGGACGCAGAGTTACATTAGGGCAGCGCAGTTTCCCCAAGTTGGGTTGCCGGCGGCCCGCAGAGCTACTGCCCGTTTCTACCGCTGTCACTAATGAGCCTGAATGAGGATAAATAAACTATAAACATCACGCCATTTTCGGGCTCCATTTCTATAAGGGAGTAAAAAATTTACCCCCTTAGACTCCAAAATAACTCCCTTTTATAATAGAGTATTTAAAAAACCCCATACATATGGAGTAAAAAAACCTTTTGGGTGTGCGTTAGAGGACAAGCCATTTACTCCCTTTTGGGTGTTTTTTGCTAACAGTTTATATAGAATACCCCTAGCCACGTCCTTTTGCCGGCAATTGTTCGCGATACCCAGACATATCTTTTAAAAAATGATTTTATTCTTTGCCAATTTGTTCCTTCATGTATCAGATACTTACCCCTCCCCACTTTTCCGTTGTTCTTTTGCACCATTCCCAGACGTATACCCAAAACTGCTTGCCAGCGCTAGCAGACGGCGCGTGCCTGTTGTCGAAATATATGCAGTGCACTCTCCCTTATACTTTCACGCCGTGGTGACGGCAATCCCGCAGTCAAAAAGGCAGCGAAAAGACGTCCAAAAGAATCTTTATGGGGCTGACCTGCGCTCACGAACTGAATCACTCGCCTGCGGCGATAGCAACAAGCGTTCCAGGCGGTCGGCGAACAGAATGCGCTCAATTTGCAAGGGACCTTCGAGATAAGGTACCAGAAACTACAACAATCTGGAACAATGGGGAAGCAGATCGGCAATGGGGAAGCAGACAAGGATTCGTGGCAATATTGTGGCCTGTTCGCCCCCGCGTTACCGTCGGACAAGGCTTTTCCGAAGTTAAAGCCGCTGCGGTCTGCTCTCAATTTCCACGGTGGCAAACTGCCTGGGCGGAGGAATCAGCGCGCGCGAACCGTTTTATCATTATTTCGCAGAAGTTTCTATCACAGCACAACTTTGTACGCGGGTTCTACGCAAATAATCCGGCTCACCTCATTTTGTGAACGGTCAGGGTGGCAACAAACTTAGCGCTGTGTAGCACAGGCTCGCAGGCTGAGCCCAGCCAACCATCGTCTGTCGTTGAATGGCGTAGGCGGCTACACTTTCATAGAAGAAAGCTCGGCTTTCACTCTGCAGCGTGGTCACGTGGGAATGGCCGACGTTGAATGGAAGCCGAGAGTAGCTTTAGAATGCAGGACCTATGCCCGAAGTAGTCCTAAGACAGTGACTTGCTACAGATATTGACTGATGAAAAGGCGCTCACTCAGTGGTTAGGGCGCTCGGCTACTGAGCCGTATAGTTCCAGGATTCGAACCCGGCCGCGGCGGCCGCTTTTCGATGGAGGCGAAACGCAAAGGCGCCCGTGTGCTGTGCGTTAAAGATCCAACGTGGTCGAAATTATTCCGGAGCCCTCCACTATGGCACCTCTTTCTCTTCCTTCACTCCTACCTTCCTCTCTTCCCTTACGGAGCGGTTCGGGTGTCCACCGAGATGTGAAACTGCTGCGCCAATTCCTTCCCTCAAAAAAAGAAAAAAAAACAATTTTCAGCCAATTTTCAGTTTCTCACCAACTCGTTTGCCCAGACAGCCTGTCCCCGGGGAAGCTAAGACCATTCGTTCCCTTGCGGCTTCTCTCTGTCGAAAAAGCCGTGTCCGACTGAACCTTATGTGGGAACATGCCAGCATATTAGGGAGGGCACACTGCGCATATCTCAGCAGTAGCGCTGCTCTCGCAGTAAAAGAAAGACTACATATCTGAAGCATATATATATCTGCACATACGAAGGAAGAATGTCTGAAGGATCGGAAGAATCGGAAGTCATAAGACTTCGAAATTGTGTTCTGGGTGAGAGCATACAGCTGGTCTTTCCTGCAGCTCAGCGCGTCCTCCGGCCTCAATGCCGTACATAGCAGCGTAATTCGGTTGGTAAAAAAAAGGTGTAAGTGGTCGAAAAGAATGGTGAGCATTAAAGTGGTGGCTGTGAAACGGACAGGCATTTGGGCTGGATTGTAAGATGCGTGACTGCAAAAACCCTGGGTGGTGCACTCGCAATCGCGACAGGGGTGACGCTAAAAAAAAATCGCATGCAGAGTTCGACCCACTAACGAAGCTGGTTTGCGCTCGCGCTTGCCGGAAACTTTCATGCGTCGACGGCTGAGAATTGAGGTTTTCTACCGACGCAAAACCTTTGTAGTATGCACTGCGCGTTCCAACCAGCGTTCAAATTAACCAGCAGCCGGACGCAATAGACCCGAAATGAACACGTTACATCAAGCTAAGGCTCCACTATGCCATGACACTCGTCTGCCAAGTGGCTTTTAAAGACAATGAAATGCTCCAGCTGCATCCAGCCTTTCGACTCCTGCATGCACCGACTGCGTCCTCTGCTGTTCAAACGGGCCGTCCGCTTTACCCGCGTTTGGTTGGGATACAACGAGAGTTATGAGCCAACTATTCGAACGCCTTGCGTGACAGCAGCCCTGAGCAGACAGTGAACAATGACTATGCCTAAAACAAAGCACTTCAATAGGAATGCCCCCAGGCCTACCTGCACTGTGCCGTTAGTCAGGTAGAACGAGATGGCCGGACGCGTGCGAAGCCACGTGCCCGAACAAGGCAACCTGACCAGGTTGTCGCACTCCTGCGGACGAACAGCCTCCCCTGTGGCCAGCAAGTTCTCTTTCATGTAGCCGCAGAAGTGCTTGAGCAAGGTCATTTTTTTGTGCAGTGAGGGCGGGTACTCGTCCAGCGTGTGGTAGTGCTCCAGCCCCTTTGCGTCCACGTACGTCACGCTCCTGATAAAACGGGTGGGAATGCGTTGAATGCACGTACTGCACCACGGTAGAAAGTTTGTTGAAACTAAGCTGCTTTACTGGTATTACAGGTGGGAGATATTAAGTCTTCCCAGAAAAACAAAAAAGGGTCCGCCCTAGAAAAATACCGCACAAATACAAGCAGTGCTTGTCGCGATGCCTAGTTCAGCAATCAGTAGAACTAGAATCATGCAACAGGCCGCACTGCGTTCAAAAATAAGTTGCTGCATCCAGCAATGTTCATTTTATTTAAAGAGGAAACATTTCATACATAAGGCATAGAACTAAGCCGACACAAAGTGCACAGAGCAAGTTTGACACGACTTGTATGTTGGGTGCCGCAGCTAACTGCAGTACAATGCAGAGAGTAAGTTTTGCAGTGTTCATCATTGAGATGAAGCACGATTAGCTTAAAGACTACGCAGTGTCGTGCGCTGTCACCATCGGTATGCGTCTATACGCTGGTAAGCACCGGTAGCACTAACATGAAAGGGAACACGCATAATGAACATTCAGTCAGTTATACTCCAACCATTTCAGGCACGCATTTTGTTCTACCATCAAGAATCTGAAAATATGTGTGTACCTCGAATCCTCTACTTCACAAAAATTACAATAGCTGAAGAACTGCAGAACTTCACGCTCGCCACATGCTTCCACGTTCACGGAATGTCAGCGTTATTCTTGATATAAAATTTTATCCTCGATTTATCATTTTCAGTATCATCCGAAGCTTTTTCTTAACAAAAAAAAAATCAATACAATGTCCTTATATAAAATATTGCACCACGCGAGAGCAGAAAACCGCTGCAGCACCAGATAGCCCTATAGGCGCACTGCAGAACATGCAGACTTCATCTTTACTTCCTGCTTTTGAAAAGCGATCGTTTTTTCAAGGCACAAAAGGACCGTGTCACTCTGCCCAGCAGGGATTTCAAAAGTGGCAGGCATCACTGAATTCGCGAGAACATCTTCAGACGCTTCGAAAAACGGTTTTAAAAGTCGCATGCACAGTCGTAGAGACCGTGCCGCAAAGGGCTAATTGAGCAAGTAACAACCAGAATTTTTTGCCCGTACGCATAATGACAGTAGCACAATCAACTTCAGTGCAGATATAACTGAATTCTCGTTTGTGTGCAGACTGCTTGTTCCCCTTCATATTGCTGCCACCTGTACCACCAGCTTGAGCACTGAGATTCATGGGCCTCCAAAACAGGAGACAAAGTGGAAGGAACATTTTGCTACGCGCCCTTGAAAGTTGTATGCCATTTACGAAGCGTCGGCACTTTGTAAACAGTTCAGCACAACACGAGCAAAAATGTGCAGTGCCATGCACCCACTGTAGAGAAGCCGTGTGGATGCTTCGGAAGCGGGCATTGATGCAGAGTGCGTGCGTGTGCGTGCGTGCGTGCGTGCGTGCGCGCGCCGTTAACGAACCCTCGCTGCATTTGATGCACCCAGACCAGTTCGACAAGAGCCAAAAAGTTGCTCAGGGTGAACCTCTCCTCTTTAGTAGGATAAAACTCAAGTGTGCACTGAAACTCCGCCTTCGTTCAGCACCGCCGCATGGAATTCCTGCACGACAAAAAAGCAGTCCGTTGATAAAACTTGTTACAAGCAGGAAGCTAATCACAAGAAAATTGGAAGTTCTAGAATTTTGATACCTTGCTTGTGTAATAGTGTGATTTAAAAAAAACATTTTGTTTACTGTTGTGATCACCTAGCTGCTCTTTATTTTTAGACCAAGTGCTCTTTATTTTTAAGTTGTATCCTACTATATAGAAGTGCAACTGGACTGGAGAAAACTGGTTGTGAGCTGCCGCACGTCCTGTTCAAATAGATTTGGCTGTCGAGCCAAATTGAACAGTCAAGTCCATCATTGAGGAGCATGAACTTTGCCCTGCATGATTCCTGTTAGAAATGTTAAGGACATCTTTGTGGAACCCTTTGTCCACCTTTAGAATGGTGCTGTAAACGCACAAGAACGCCATTGGTAAAAATGCTTTTCTGGTCGCATCTAGTGTGCGAAAACTCCAGATATGTTCCTTAGTTCCTGCTCCACCACAACTCAAATGCTGCGATAAAGCACCTGGCTCCAGCGAGGAACTGTCCTGCATTGTAGCATCATCGCAGAAGTTGCCCTGGATAAGTACGGCCGCTTTCCAGTCATTTTTCACCTCAACCTTGAGACTATCCAGTAAAAAGAGGTGAAAAGCTAATTGAACAACCTGAACCAGCCCTACGATATTCACTTAAAAAGTTTCTCATGATGAAACAACTGCACTAGAAAAAAAAACGCGTCAAATCCGACCGAACATGGAGGAAAAATTTTCTACATGGCGTTGTACTTGAACGCCGATGTAGTCATGGTGAGATTTTGAGCCACTTGTGCTCATCATTTGCGACCATCCCTGAAGAGAAAAGTTTACAACTGGTGTATCTTACCGGCGCTCACCTATGGGACAGAAACGTGGAGGCTAACAAAGAGGGTTCAGCTTAAGTGAAGGACAACGCAGCGAGCTATGGAAAGAAAAATTATAGGTGTAACATTAAGTGATTGGAAACGGGCGGAGTGGGTGAGGGAACAAAGGCGTGTTAATGACATCCTAGTCGAAATCAAGAGAAAGAAATGGGCTTGGGCAGGGCACGTAATGCGAAGGCAAGATAACTGCTGGTCCTTATGGGTAACGGAGTTGGTTCCAAGAGAAGGCAAGCGTAGCAGGGGGCGGCAGCAAGTTAGGTGGGCAGATGAGATTAAGAGGTTTGCGGGGATATGGTGGCCGCAACTGGAAAAGTACAGGGTGAACTGGAAAGTCATGGGGGGGGGGGGGGGGGCATTGCCCTGCAGTGGGCGTAGTCGAGCTGGTGATTATGATGATGATAACTCAATAACTTCACAAGGAGCATCTTTGCTTACTTCAAGGCGCCATCGCAAGGAAGTTTTGAGGAGAGGCCGTATAGAGGAACTCACACGCAGTTGTTGAGGCGCATAATTCGGGTGTTGTCATTGAAGAGCACGCCAATGCTCTTGTCGCATAGCTCGTAGCCGAGTCCATATTTGTCAGTGTAGTCCACCCACTTGCTGATCCAAAAGACGGGGACCGACGTCGGGTCCTCCGTCTCGTCGGGGTTCTCGAAGCGACGCTTAGGAGGACGGCTGCTGCACAGGTGGCTCAGGAGGCGCTGCAGCTCTTTCAGGTGCGCCTCTCGCTGGCTTCCTCTCGGCGCTAGGCTTGGTAACACCGCTGCCAGAGCTGACACTACTGTTGCCATCGGACAGGCTGCAGTACAGCGTGAAAGACAAGTAGTAGACTTGACGAACAGTCAAATTGAACTAAAAGGCATTAGAATAAAAGCAGCATGGGAACTGCTGCTAAATCGAGATATAACGTCAGCTGTCCAAAGTTCACCAAAAGCCAGCAGCGTCTGCAACCGCCACTGAGTGCAGGTTTAAAGAGGCAGCTGTTAAAAGGCCAGGTTTCTGGGTTATAGCTCCCCAGTGGCAGACTGCGTAACAGGAGGGTGGTCACGGCGCGGAGGAGGTATGGCAAGAATGGAGAAATTCGCAACTGGAGGTTGGCTGCCACGGGAACCAAACGGATGTTGGTTTGTTTGGAAAGAGGTGTAGCGAGAGCGGTGGAGTGCGCAACCAGACTCGGTTTTCCAGGCGGTAACCCTCCCCCTACCACGGTAAGGTCACCGTCGAAGGAGGAGGGTGTGGCGAGAGCTGAGAAATGAGTTACTGGAGGGTGGTTACCGTAAAAGGGTGCGGAGGACGATACCGCGAGAGCGGAGGAATGTAGCACGCTCCGTCTGGGGCGGCTGCTATTAAACAGTCCGTGGAGAGGCTCGGCGGTGGCGCCGCGCTCTTGCAGTGGCGGACTGGATAGGAGTGAGACTCGAATAACGAATATGTGTGGAAAACTGAACACAGTGGACCGTACACATATATACACATCTCAAAACATGTCTCAGTAGAGCGCGAAATGAGAACACGTCAACAGCTCTCGCTGAATATCACGTTACACAGTGGTTTAGGGGGTTTAACGTCCCAAAACTACTCAGGATATGAGAGGCGCCGTACTGAAGGGCTCCGGAAATTTCGACCACCTGGGGTTCTTTAACGTGCACTGACACAGCACGGTACACGGGCCTCTAGAATTTCGCTTCATTCTAATTCGACCGTCACGGCCGGGGTTGAACCCGTGTCTTTCGGGTCAGCAGCAGACCGCCATAACCACTGAGCCACCGCGGCGGCTATTGCTATGAAATTGCCAAGTCGGAAGTTCACTTCAATGTCAAACACGCACAGGTACTGAAACTAAAGTTTTGCACTGAGTAGAGCTACCGTTCTAAAAGCGGCCGCTGGAATCCTAGGCAATCACAGATGATAGGGGTCATGTAGACCGAGTGGAGATGCGGAACAACTGGCTGTGCATAAAAATTTGCTGGAAGAAATTTAAACTGGTGATTAGATATCTTAGTGACATTACGGGAATATGACCTACTTTAGCCTATATAGAACCTCGCAGGCTCAATACAGGGCATGCTGTTTAACTGGTTTCGTTAAATAAGGCACCAAGCTTTTCGGTGAAGCGGCCCCCATGTAAGCCAAATAAACATTACATACGCTGCTGTCGTGTTGGGCTCTGCACAGCGTGCGGTGCCTTGTCCGGATGGTTCCTAATCGCAGTAACCATGGTCCCTGCAAGAGCAGCATGCAGTCGGGGCCTTAATCGCTATACATACAGGAACTGAAGGCATCCGCTTAGACAAAGATGATGTGCGGTTATTGGTACAACTCGCATGACGAATGTCATGCTTGCGTTTGCGCACGTCCTGCTGCATTTGAACTGCGGATTCGCAGCGTTCTGAACAGTCACGCATTGTGACATATCATGCCCATGTCGCCGCGACCATTGACGTTAGCAGCTGTGTGCTCCCTGTTAAACGCTCATGGTTTTCTGCCGCCAAGAGAAGAGGGGAAAAAGGAAGCCTGAGGGTATAACCAGGCAATGCATGAATTGCTGCCTTATTGACGTGGGGCGCCTATTAATGGGGACACAAGAGTAGAGGAGGAAAAATCTAGTCTACAGTCTTGCTCTCAAACCTGTGGGTGTACTTACAGAACCCCTCGCTGGCATATCTCAACATTGTGAGCCGAAAATCGCAAATATTAGAGATTATGATCAGTCAAGGGAGTAGCTATCATCCAGCTGAGCGCTCTTATGCGGCTGTACGGCCAATATAATACACTTAGACTGTTCCGGCGTTGTGTATAGCTTTTCTTTATAGCCACACTGCGGTTCTCAGGTGATTGGTTGGTTGGTTTATGGGGTTTAACGTCCCAAAGCGACTAAGGCTATGAGAGACGCCGTAGTGGAGGGCTCCGGAAATTTCGACCACCTGGGGTTCTTTAACGTGTACTGACATCGCACAGTACACGGGCCTCGAATTTCTCCTCCAAAGAAATTCAACCGCCGCGACCGGGATCGAACCCGCGTCTTTCGGGCCAGCAGCCGAGCACCATAGCCACTGAGCCACCGCGGCGGCTTGGTTCTCAGGTGAATGCCAATGAGTAATTGGTTTCATTTCTGGGGGTTAACGTCCCAATGCTACTCAGGTTATGAGGGACGCTGTAGTGGAGGACTTCGAGTAATTTCAACCACCTGGGGTCATTAACGTGCACTTACACCGCACAGTACAAGGGCCTTTAGCATTTCGCCTTTACCGAAATGCGACCGCCTCGGTAGATATCGAACCCGCCGCTTTCGGGTCGGCAGCCGACCTCCATAACCACTGAGCCACCACGTCGACGGCCAATGAGTAATCAGTCTGTTCACTGAAACAGACTTCAATTTAAAGATTTTTTCAGGTGAAACACTCAAAATGGATCAGACTAGGTTACAGGTAACAGCTTATATTGTGAGCCAACTCACCACTGCCTTCATTTCGCTCCAGGAGAACCCTGCGTCCACCGACAGGCAAACTGGCATTAAGTGTGTCGAAACGAGGCTCTGTCACCAGACAAGACGTAGGCAGTAGCGAAGGCAGCGGTCCTGGAATTAGCAAACAGTAAATTACTGAGGAATGAAAAGCGCAATGCATGTGACAATGTGACCATCAGTTATGAAAGTCAGTGCTTTTGCTGGAGGTATTGGGCATCGAAAGAAGCTCTGAACCTCTCCCAGTGTGAAGAAAAGGAGTTGGCATCGAACACTGAAGTTGGGAGCTTGCAGGTGTCATGCAAGAAAACGAGATCTCGTGGAGGCATTTCACTTACCATGACAAAATAGCAGTACGTACCCCAAGCTTTTTGAATAACCTTATAGTCGCCACTCCACCCCCCTCCTCGATGCCTCAACCCATTACAGGATCCCTTCGATCCAGAACGTGGAATATAGGGACAACGACCCTTGTTTCGCAGCAATTAGGCCGAATGCCAAAACAATATAACATGACGCAGAAACTCATCGAAAATCCAAATACTACTACGGCAGCTGCGCCGTCCATATTTGCTGTCAAGCATAGACTGCGCGAGTGAATTGATAAACTGCAAGATCGTAAAGCACACAAATCGGATCTTCATATTCGTTATGCAGGAGCCTTTAAAGTGCTCAGTACGGGACTGTTCTGACGAACACAGTCCAGCACGGCAGAGTACGACTTGACTTCACTTGATTTGTGCACAGTTTGGAAGGAAGGTTCCAGCAATTTTATTTTAAATATCTTGCAGTTACGTAGGGCATTGTAAAGGGGAGGGGGATCAAATATAACTGTGCAAATGTAACAGAATAAGCAACACAAGAAAAATACGCAGTAAAAATATTTGAACACATGAATACAGTACATAGTCGTAGACCAAACGCCGGGGGAATAAAAAGGGGTTAGGTAAGGCACGGTAATACAATAAAAAGCACTTGGCTCATGTAATTAGCAGTGCGTAAGCAAACTAATGCAACACAATTCAGGATATGGCCAACCACTACAAACTACTATATATAAAACCAAGATGAAAAGCATGAAGACAAGGACAAAAATAGCAACGAAATGGAACGTAAGAACTGCATGTAAGGGCCGATGAATTGAAAGCTGATGTGTCATCGTTGGAACCGTGTGAAACTGAGGTGATATTGCAACTGAGGTGCGAGACGGAACATCGGCGCGAAGCGAACATGATCTATTGAAGTGAACATCATTCTTATGAAATAGTATAGAGCAAGCGATGTCCCGGCGTGTGGCTACAGATTGTAGTTAAAGATGAGTTTTGAACCGCCTGAATGGTAGATATGCACATACTTATGGTTTGCTAGTTATATACGTATACATGCAATGCACGTCACAAGGAACACTATTCGCTAAGTGAACGGATGAACTGCAAGGTCGGCAAGTACACAAATTTCATGTTCATATTCGTTATGCAGGAGTCTTTAGAGTGCTTAGTGCGGGCGGTTCCCATGAACACAGAATCTAGCACGACAGAAAGTAAGACCTGACTCTTGAGTTGTGCCCAATATGAACGCAAGGTTCCAGCAGTTCAGATATTTGCAAAAAAAAGGAATGCAATGAGGAACGCCATTCGCAAATTTTAATGGCATTATTACCCATAAATAGGAGAGATTTAGAGGCTTTACACTGACATCAACCACTTGAGATATTTAATACGCAACACCTAAATACCTAAACACCCCCCCCCCTCCACTCCCTAAACAAAAATAAGCTTACCGCAGGTCATGAAGTCGTCCTGCATGATGTCATCAATGCTCGGTCTGCTTTTTGGCTCTGCCTGAAGCATCCTCCGGATGAGGGCACTTGCCGTTGAACTCAGCGTAGACGGCATATGGAACATGTTTTTCATTATACGGGCATACGTTTCCTTCACCGTGGAGCTCTCAAACGGAGGATTCCCCACGAGCAATGTAAACCTGCGAAAACCAGGCATACCGATCACCCGCGGCACTCAGCTCTATTTGCAATGTCAACGGGTGTTTCACGAAAGCGCCGACGTCTCGCAGGGGTCAGCAAAGTGAACGCAAGGAGGAAAGTGCAGAGCGCAAGGAGCACTGCTGCAAAACGTAGAGTGCTATGCGGAACACAAGGAGGGACTGGGAAAGAGAATATCCGTGCCAACCTTCGCATGCATGCTATGCTCCGTGTACAGTTTGGAGGTTCACGAAGAAATTTAACGGGCCGCGAGAAGTTGAAGAGATTCTCAGATTCTACTGATAAATAGAAGGGCCCAAAGAATCGCTTGACCTATTCGAATCTAGCCGACGATTTGTGCCTATTTGACAGCGCTCCTTTCGCGAAGTGCGTAAAATTGCGGTGCCACACTCTAAACACGAATACGTCTATATGGGAGTAAAAAGGAAGTAAGCTCTCCTCTGGCGCACTCCCTTTAATAAAAGGATGTGCGCTAGAGGACAGCTTATTACCATTTAACTCCTTTCTGTTTAGAGTGCAGATGCTGAGACGTAACACGCGAACGGGTAAGTGAAGCAAACTGGTGCAATATGACCCGGTTTCTCCGTATCTGCTCACACAGTGCAAACATATATTCACAGTTGTCTACCTCAGCCACCTTAATCCGAGAAAGCGCCTTCAAGCAGCTTATCGTGTTCAATAGCACCTGCTACCACTCTGTCCATCCCCAACCACACCATTTGTTGTTCTGCTTTAATTACAGCTTTAATGCGTTGCATGACTCAGCGAGACACAGAGAAGGTGTTCGTGGAGGCCAGGTGGTGTTTTACACACCGTGAGCGTTTCTTGCATGGCGCATACGCTTCGAACGCATGTCGCTAGGCGTTAGTGCTATCGGCGAGAAATAGCAGTAATTTGCCCCCTCACGTGCTGCCCACCCCGCCTTGCTTACAAGCCGAATGTTTGGCAACCTCTGGTGGCGTGTAACACTCACAGGATGCAGCCGATCGACCAGACGTCCACCTCAAAGCTGTGCCCCTTCTTGGCTAAAATCTCGGGAGCAATGTAGTTGGGGGTGCCGCACAGGGTCTTCTTACGTTCACCCATGTGATCAAGCCGGGTGGCGAGACCGAAGTCTGCCACTTTTAGCTCCATATTTTCGTTGAGCAGCAAATTGCCCAGCTTCAGATCCCGGTGGATGACCCGCTGCTGCACCATGTAGCGGCAGGCAAGAAGCAGCTGGTGGAGGAAGTAGCGCACCTCGGCCTCGGTGAGGATCTTGCGGCGCCGGTGCATCTCCATCAAAGACTGGAAAACATCGGGGAAGATCTCTAAACCTAAGCGCACGACAAATTTTATGGTTTATGGGGATTTAACGTCCCGAAGCGGCACAGGCTATAAGGGACGCCGTAGTGAAGGGCTCCGGAAATTTCGACCACCTGGGGTTCTGTAACGTGCACCGACATCGTGCAGTACACGGGCCTCTAGCATTTCGCCTCCATCTAAATGCGACCGCCGTGGCCGGGATCATAAATTTCGAAACAGCCAGAAGAAAGCACCAAGCTCATCATCAAAATCCAAATGCAGGACTTATACCGCCGCATGAAGCGAACGGGGCAGGCCTTTAACTCAGTTCTATAGATACAAACATTGAACCGGGAAGATTCTGGTCGAACTGAAGAAAGTGGCGGGCAGTGGAGTCATATATATGCGTTACGTCGCCTTAAGAACCAGTGTTGATCTGATGGGTAGAAACCACAGCCACCTGACCGTATTCCTGAAGCGATGTTGCGTCTAGGCATGCCATTAAGGAGAAGCGGAGGGAGGGGGGGGGGGGTGTCGCACTTTGAAGGTAAAAAAAAGTCAGGACTAGTTATCGGCAAATTTTTGCCATACGTGAACACACGGAAACCATGCCTGATGCAGGCTTCGATACACAATATGATGTAGGATACGCGGCCAACAGTTATTATACAAGGCTATGAAAAAGTCAAAATGTTAAGAATTTCAAAATGCAGAGGTAATACGCGTCAACTAAGGGAAATTCGATACATCGTAACAGTACAGCCCAGTCCCATTCTTGAGTACTTGAAAAAAAGCCTACGTGAAGCAAGTGACCGGTAAATGTTGGCTGGAAGCTCGCCATAAGGGCACTGTTATCTTAAAGAACGTACTCAGCAACGCCCAGGGGCCTGCTTGGCCTCAGCAGCCATTAGAAGGATTTAAGTAGGACTGGAGAAAGTGGAGGCGCACGAACAAAGGACATACTCGTCGGGTGCAGAGCTCCATCATTATGTAGATGTTCTGATCATCCTCGAAGTAGCCGCGGAAGCCAACAATGTGCTTGTGGCTAAGGCTTCTGTGTATTTGAATCTCTTGAGCCACCTGCATGTAGCACAAAAAAAAAGTATGAAAACGAAACTGCGCGATATAGAAACGCCAAGCACGGCCACGAAAGCGACGTCAGGCATTATGTATTTATTTTGAAGGCATTGCACTGCAGCTGAGGAGGTATCGCTACAATATACGGCTCTGTCCAATCGCGAATGTGTGCAAGTTTGCAAACATGCGCCTACTTGGTTCTAGGAGGAATATTCTTGCACAACCCACCATCATCTTTACAGTACTGAGCGGAATTAATACAAAATAAAAGGAAGACTTGCTAACCTAATCAACGTGTGAACGAACACGAACCCGACGGAGTAATCACCTTTTCTTTGTGGTTGCAATTTATGAGGAGAGCCTTGGCGACGACCTTGCCTGCGAAAATCGTGTTTGTCTCTTTGTCCATGAGTTCATAACATTTTGCAAATGCGCCCTGGAAAAGAAGTGGTCTGCAGTTAATGCAATGACAATGCCAAGCGCTCATAACCAGGCATACCCCCCCCCCCCCCCTCTTTATTTTCTTGCTAATGACAGTGTATCAAGCACTTGAACCGTATGCGCAAACGAGAACGTTGCGACACATGAAAGCGTCAACGCGTGCGTCACTGCTAGCAGTCAGGGTCGTCATCCGGGCGCAGTTTCGGGCCCGCGGCGAACTTTCGACGGCACCAAAGCTGGGCAGAACCATAGCAGCCTGTTTACGCGGCAGAGGCGGTTACAAGGAATTTCTCTCTCTAGAAATGAAAATGAGCGCCGCCGCAGGACCACATGCGCTGGTTGGCAAAAGTAGCACAGTAGTGGCGTGACATGCATTAATGCTGCGGCGTGGAAAGGCGGACGACAGCGTAGGAGCATGCAAGAAGAGCACGAAATTGGCAGGAGATCAGCCGGAATGGACGTAACACAAGGGTAAACGGAAGGGCGGTGGGGCAGCACAGACTGAAGTACACCGTACAGCGGGGTGCCGAGTGCCGCGTTGGGTGCTTGTATTCTTGGTACCACCCCTTTCCCGAAGGAAGTCATTGCGCGGTCTGGAACCATGCTGAGCGAAGTATCGCCCGCCAGTAACCCAAGGGCTCACCTTGCCGAGGAACTTCCCGACGACATATTCTCTATTGGCTTTCTTGTCAGTTATAGCTTTCGGGACATTCTTGCTTGCAGTGGCAGCAGAACCAGCAGGGGGGGCGGAAGCCATCATGCTCGAGAAAACTTTTGCTCACCGTCTAAACCTGTAAATGCACCAAGTTGTCAGCGCACGAGCGACCGAGCTTGAGATCGCGTCCGTGACCACCACTGATAGTTTTATGACGACGGTTTAGAGAGAGAGAGCGTTTCTGATAAAAGGGAAAGGCGCAACTTTTTCTGCTGCTTCAGTTTTGCGTGCGCAAAAAGGTGCTTCCGGTCACCGATAAGGCAATATTCCCTGATACATGGCTGCTAGTCGGCGCAGGTATAATTACTGCGTCATTGTGCGCTGCCAGTGCGTTCTTCGTGCTTATCGTGGCTTACCTCGTAGCTTTGCAGTAGTTCACCGCAGCGTCTGCTTCAGTACTGGCAAGCATGCAGCAGAAATGGGGCCCATTAATAAAGGCGTATCCCGAAGGACGTCCGGAAAAGCTTTCCGAATCCGCAAAGGAGCAAGATATCTAGGGAGTCAAGGAACCATACCGTTGCGGTGCAATCAGATCTCAGAATTTTAATCTAAATCGCCCTTTGAAACACGCTCTTCGGCTTCGCGGAGCTAGAAAGCTTGCTCCAGATCACCCGCTGAAATACGCCATAAAACTGCCAGCCAAAATTTAAGGTAGGGATCCTCATTAACAGTTCTAGCAGGCGGCGGGCCATAGATGCGTGAGAGTAGCCCGATTAAAAGCTCTTTTCGTTCACGGCTCGAACATCTGTGCTTAAAATTTGCACCGCACAAACCACTGAAGAAACTACGCGAGGCGCGCGCGCACGTGACACGCGTCAGCTCCTTCACTGTTCACCGCCGTCTGCTCCAGGGCATAACAAGATGACAATACGCATTGTCGTCTTTCGCGACAAGGCGGCCAAAGCACCTAGTAATATCAGTGTAGAAACAGTTGCTCGCGGTTAAATACATTACAGGGAAATCTAGTCCCTTCTCGAATGAGAAAGAAGAAGCTGAGGGGCATTAACCCTTTCTTAAATAAGCATCAACACGATGGTTAAACAGAGAATGAGAGTTGGCCATAATAAACACAGGAAATGTACACACTATAGCGCCCGCAACAAGCGAGCGAATCGTAACAATGAAAATGCAAACACTAGAGTCCGTAACTGGGTTTCAGGCGCACAGCGTGTACCACTTCTGGCCGTGCATGGCGCCGATGGGATGCTGTCGTTCCATAGGCAATGACTTCACAGTCCAGTTCACCTAGCTGTCGCAGTATCCTGTAAGGTCCGAAATAAGACCCAACAGTTTCAATGCAGGAACGCATTCAATGGCTACATTTTAAGGCGAAGCCTTGAATGCTTCATATTGTCGTGACCAAGACGTGTTAGTAAATGTGTTCGCGTTTCGGATGCATGCCTTATATGGGCATATGCCAATCAATAGCCAATCGATACATAACGGGTGCAACACTTGACAGGTGAGTGACAGGACATGATGGATGGCATTAGAACAACGATAAAGAGCAATTAGCTTAATTAACCTTTCTAGTCAGCCCACATAAATAAATAAAACCGAGTCGGAAATTGGTCGAGTTTGGGAATCGAACCAGACTCCGGAGCGCGAGACGAACACCCTTACTACTCCGCCATGCCAGCTCGATAGTTTGGTTTGGTTTGGTTTATGGGGTTTAACGTCCCAAAGCGACTAAGGCTATGAGAGACGTCGTAGTGGAGGGCTCCGGAAATTTCGACCACCTGGGGTTATTTAACGTGCACTGACATCGCACAGTACACGGGCCTCTAAATTTCTCCTAATGAACAAAGGCGCGTCTAGCTAATACGGCATCTTCGTTCACTCCCATCTTCCTCCCTTTCCTTACGGCGAGGTTCAGATGTCCACCGAGATATGCGAGAGAGAGCTACATTTCCTTTCCTCAAAAACCAATTTACCGTCGAGCAAGGCGTAGAGCCGAATGGGCGACGGCGTTCTGTGGACTCCCTGGCAGCGTTGCAAGACGCTGTCGCGTTCCACTCTTAGAGGCCAAGCTTAACACCTTAACCACACATCAGTGACACGAGCAGCAACACTGCGCTTAAGACTTTCGCCTCACCGCACTTTAGGTCAACAAAGTGCCCCCCTGAATTTTTCATCTCTCTTTGTCGACGCTACGGTAAAATGGCCATCCCCAACTGGGCCACTATAACTGCCGCGTGCAGACGGAAGGAAGAAACGTGTCAAAGAGAAGACAAAGTATTTATGAGCGTCGCAACAACCATGTCCTCCACGGTGATTGCTGCAGCAACAGATATCCCCATACCCCCCGGACATCTGGCATGCATGTGATAGGAGCTTGCAAAACAAAACTTGCTCATGTAATAGCTAGCTTGCGTTTACTGTGGCATGAACAGCGACAGGGTGGGTAAAAGCCGGCAGTAATTTTGCACGTAGCGAAGTGCATGAAGTGACCAAACAGAGACTTCTTGCAGTCGTTGGAGCTTATTACTCTTTGGGAACGCGCAGTGTGGCTTCCTTCGAGACGCGTTCTCTGCTGCATTAGAGCACATGTTCGTAGCCTCCCTCGCACGTGCTCTTGTCCGCGCTCGTATACGTACAAGAGCTAGCAGTGTCCGCGTTCCTCCTCGAGTGTGATAGTTTTTGGGTGTCTGGTTGGACCGTCGCGTGCATAAAATGCTTAGAAATATGCTTGCGCCAACGCTATCGTCCTCATTCCTTGCATCCGCTAGGCGGACCTTACCTGGAACGCGTGACATA
Organism: Amblyomma mixtum; assembly: GCF_055824585.1. NCBI lineage: Eukaryota > Metazoa > Arthropoda > Arachnida > Ixodida > Ixodidae > Amblyomma > Amblyomma mixtum. Next base: position 293,512,808 of record NC_143014.1, read on the forward strand.
ATTGGAAAGCAGAAGAAATTGAAAAGAAACGCTTGCGCCGAGGTGCCGAAAACAGGCGATTATTCTAAGCAGACATGTTGTGCATACTACGTCATCGCTGAGTGCTTGCAACTAATGTAACGAATATGGATTATGGTTTGTTCACTGAAAACCTTCCTTGGGTATGTAGGACAAAAATAAAATTGAACAGTACCCATGCATTCTTGCAGAGGGGAATCAAGGCGCAGCATGGATTAGACCGCTAATTTTAGTCACTATCTTCGACGGCGGATTGGCATCCGCATCCAGTATTTGCGACCTGGTTTGTATTATGCGCTGCGTCGTCGTAGATTTTATAGTGTCGGGTGTTGATACACTGCCGGTCTTTGATCCGTAGCCGAGCAAGCCGTTGGGGAATCTTCTGAGCGCTGAAGGTATAGGCGTTGACGGCAAGCCTATTCGTCGGTGACGTTTGGAAACATGGTGTCGAGCGTGGTTGTAGCCTCGCTGTCGTGGGCGAACCTAAACGGCGTATGAGGGACGCCGTAGTAGACGACTAAGGATCAGTTTAGACCACCTAGGGCTCTTAAGCATGCTCCATACCTCGGCACCAGTGTACACTGCTGTATACTCACCCTCACACAAGACCTCGGATGTCATCCTCCTACGTCGTCTTTGCGTACAACACCGCTGTGCAGGAGAACACCCAGATGACACCGTTTAGGCTCGTCCACGGCAGGGAATCAGTCACTACGCATCAAACGTCAGTGATGAAGCATCTGATGAAGAGAACATCGACGTCGCTGCCCATCTTCAGCGCGCAGAACAAGCACAACGACTTGCTCGGCTAAGGATCAAGGACCAAGAGCGCACCGACGCCCAACGCTATACCATCAACGCCGGCACCACACGGAATACAACCCCAGTGAGCGTGTGTGGGTGTGGATGCCCATTGGCCAAGAAGAGGTGATTTGGCCAACAAGTCAGCCGCCTCGTTTGATGAAACGCCGCAGTGCTCTGGGACCCAGATAAAACGCACTTCTTTCACACTGAGCGGAACAACGAACCTGAGGTACCAGCTCAAAAGAGCATTCTCTGAGATTTCCAGAGGTAATAAAATGGAGAGGCAATCTGAGAGAACAATTATGACCTGCGACAAGTTCTCAGGAATTTTGTGAAGAGCCAGTCCAAGAGCCAAAAATTAAGAAAAGAATATCGGCGTCTAATCGGGGAGACGAACCTAATAACTCCAAAACAGTATACTGCGAATAAATCCTGCTCGCCCCCTTCTCGTTGCTCCCCGAGGCATCTGTTAAAACGACAGTGTGATGGGAGAACATTTCTTGGTGCCCAACCAGTAGATCATTTATTTAGTTAGTTATATTGATTTTAATGTCGCAAAAGAAATTCAGGCTATGATGCGCCAAACACAAGGTTAGAGTTTTTGTTAAAGGTGAAGCTTTTTATACTTAGAGTTTGTTTAAAACGCTGGCTTCCTTTAGAAACCTAAAAATTCATGAAATGTCAACCAGTGCTCGATCACCTAAAAGTAACATCGGGTGTAATGGGATGCTTTCACTGTAAAATGTTAAATATTTCTTTCTTAGTTCTTCTAATTTTATACATGAAATTAAAATGTGGTTCACTGTGAGTTCGGCACCACACATTTCACAGAGAGGTTTGTTTTTTTTTGGCTAGCACAAAGTTCTGCGAGAGGTGGGTGTGTCCAGTGCGGAGCCGACATAAAATAACTTCGGTAAAACGTTCTTGATGCCTACATGATTGCCAGTCCCCTAAAATGGGCTTCACAGAATGTAATTTGTTGTTTACGTGCTCTTCCCATGCAGCCTGCCACTTATTTCTGAGTTTACTGTAGATAAACTTTAAGCAATCCCTGTGTGGTATGTTCACTTGTTTTATTTGAACATTCCGGGCTTGTGCAGCACATGCATCTGCTTTCTCATTACCCACAATTCCAACATGGCTAGGAACCCAGCAGAATTTAATGTTATGCTTTTCTTTTGTGATTTTAACTATGTTATGTATGATGTTTCCTATTATGGGTTCAGCAGCATTTCTGGAGTGCAGTGCGTTAAGCATGCTCAGGGAATCGGTGTAAATTATACTATTTTTGATGTTCTCTCTTACTATTTTTTCTACAGCTACGAAGATGGCATAACACTCAGAAGTAAAAACCGATGCGCATTCTGGTAGTCGCATTATCTGTTTATTATTTTCTTGGATTACTGCACTTCCAACGTGACTTTCTGTTTTTGAGCCATCGGTACAAAATTCAATGCAGGTGTCATACTTTTCTTGCAGTGCAAAGAATTCCTGTAATATGTACCTGTTTGGCGTTTGCTTTTTATCTAAATGTGTCATTGTGAAGTCACATTATGAAGGCAGGCTGTACCATGGTGGCAAATATTCATTCCTTTGTTCAATATTCAGTAAGCAAACTAGTACTGTTAGCTCTTCGCATTTGTCTTCAAAGCGCAGTAGTAATGGCCGGATAGAATGGGGTTTGTTGATGAATAATCTTTTAGACGGGCACTTGGTGACAACTGGATGGCAGAGATGTTTCGGAAGAGAACGGATTTTTAAGACGTATGTGCATGTAAGTGCGATTCTTCGATCCTCATGAGCGGGCTCATTAGATTTAACGTAAATGTTGGCTACTGGTGATGTTCTGTATGCGCCAGATGATAGGCGCAGAGCATGATTATGAATGGGGTCTAATCTTTTTAAGTGGGATCCTCTTGTCGAACCATATACTATGCACCCGTAGTCCAGCTTGGAGCGCACCAGAGAGCGATATATTTGTAAAAGGCTGCTCTATCGGACCCCCACCGTTTCCGTGAGAGCACTTTTAAGATATTGAGGGCTGGAGAAGCTTTCTTTTTAAGGTTGTTAATGTGTGGTAGAAATGTGAGTTTCTTGTCGAAAGTTACGCCTAAAAATTTGTGTTCTTGTTTAATTGGTAGCGCAGTGTGATTCAGGTATAGATTGGGATCGGCCTGTAGGCCTCGTTGCAATGAAAAAAGAACAGCTACTGCTTTTTGAGGAGAAAATTTAAATCCATTTCTGTCTGCCCAAGCACCTAGTTTATTTAGTGTGATTTGTATTTGTCTCTCACAGGTTGATATTCTGGAGGATGTGCATGCTATTTGTAGGTCATCTACATAAACTGAATACATTATGGACTTGGGTATTGCTTTAGCTAAGGAATTCATTTTTACTATGAAGAGTGTCGTGCTTAGAATACACCCCTGGGGTACGCCGTTCTCTTGGGTGAAAGTCATGGAGAGAGTTGCTCCTAGGCGGACTCGGAATGTGCGGTTAGCCAGGAAGTCGTTCAAGCAGTTCAGCATCCTACCGCGGATACCTAGCTGTGCTAGGTCACGGAGGATGCCTAACTCCCACGTGGTATCGTAGGCCTTCTCCAGGTCGAAGAAGACCCCAATACAGTGCTGCTTGTGGATGAACGCCTCCCGGATGGTGTTTTCTAGGTGGACAAGGTGATCTGTGGTCGAGCATGCTTTCTTAAACCCACATTGGTGTGTATCTAATAGTTGCCAAGATTCAAGTACGAAGGTCAGTCTAATGTTTATTACACTTTCGAAATATTTAGCAGTGCAGCTGGTGAGGGCTATTGGTCTGTAACTGTTGGGACTTGTTGGTGGTTTTCCGGGTTTCAGAAAAAGTATTATGACTGCTTTTTTCCACTCGTCAGGTATATTTCCGGTTATCCAGATTTTATTAAATAATTTTAACAGTGCCTCTATAGCAGCCTCGGAGAGATGGGCAAGCTTAGTGTAATGTACGTTGTCTGGTCCTGGTGCTGTATTTTTTCCAGAAGATAATATCTTATTCAATTCTTGCAGTGTGAAAGGCTGGTTGTAATCCTCATGTATACCTGCTCCAGTTGGGAATTTTTGTTTTTCAGCTATTGCTTTGTGTTTCTGAAATGTGTTTGTGTAGTTGGATGAGCTTGAGATCTCAGCAAAATGCTCGCCCAATATGTTGGCCTGTTCTAACGCCCGGATGCTGTCAAGAGCGGAAGTGTGAAAGGGGTATGGTCACCAGTAAATTTACGAACTTTTCCCACATTTTCTTTGATGGTAATGAGCTCTTTATTGAGGAGACATATTTCTGCCAAGAGGTTTTCTCTGCATTTCTTCGCACATACCGCGCTGTGGCTTTTGCCTTCTTAAAGGTAAGTTCTCTGCAGTGGGATATCGACGGAGAGCGCTCCAGGCTTTGTTTTGTTGTTTTTTCGCTAATGTGCATTCTTGTGTTCACCACACCTTATGTTTATTTTGTGCAAGTCCTGTTGTTTGTGGTATAGCAAGTGTTGCGGCCGATATTATGCATTCAGTAAACTTCTCATTAATTTCATCTGTGCTGCCCGGTCAAAAAATCCTTCAAAGTTCCTTCAGGGAGCCAACAGGATTCTTGACTGTCACCTCTACATGCACCTGAAGGTCCTGAAGGAATCTGCATGGATGCTCTGTTTGCAATGGCGCGACTCTGACGGGGCTGAAGGCATCTCCATTAGCAGCTCTGTTTGCACCGGCGCGGCTCTGACGGTGCTGAAGGGATCTCCGTCAGCACCTCTGTTTGTACCGGCACGACTCTGACGGTGCTGAAGGCATCTCCGTCAGCAGCTCTGTTTGCACCGGCGCGTCTCTGAAGGTGCTGAAGGGATCTCCGTCAGCACGTCTGTTTGTACCGGCACGACTCTGACGGTGCTGAAGGCATCTCCATTAGCAGCTGTGTTTACCGGCGTGACTCTGACGGTCCTGCAGAAATCTGCATGCAGCTGCTCTGTCTGCGGGCGACGTTAGCTTCGACCGTCACCGGCATAGCTGCGAATCGCTTCGGGAAAGTTATAATACTGGCAAGAAGCTTAATTGTACGTTTTAATCGGTTTGTGTAGCACACATCTTGTAGTACCAGCACAACCGCTCACCGGTGGAGATTTATTTGGCCAGAAAGCAGCTTACGAAATTAGCGGGGACATAGCTGAAACACACGTACGTATGCTCAAACACATACAATATTCGTGCAAATTGCATGATTCTTGCAAGCACGCATTAAGTATATATGAGCTGCGCGCCCTTCCGATAGTGCCTGAAAATTCTTTGCACGGAGGCCATGAATCGCTGTAGAGCTCGCGCTCTCGATCATATGCTTAGCTTCATCCGGCCGGCTTCACTCGATCCTGGCTCATTTTCGCCAAAACTGTACACATATCATATATCAATATTGGACGGTAAACGTTGTCTCGTAGTGAACTTGACAACTGATGCGTACCAACCAAGCGGTTCGCATAACTGAAGTACTTCTGCGTTTCGTGCGAAGCATATATATGGCCACCCATGCAAAGACGGCCGGCCGCTATTCGGCTTTGCTGACTTTTCTTCCCTCGTCCTCGGCGCAGACGATTCCAGGCGCACGGCATAAACTACGGCCAGGTGAAAAAAAAAATGTGTGTTAGCTGCGCAGTTAATTTTAATCTAGGGAGAACCATCAATTGAGGCAAATGAATTTTTAAAAGGTGCTGCACAATTAATCCTAGCTTAACGCGTTTGTGCGCGTTGCGCGCAAAAAGTAGAGCAAATGTGGTATCGGTACGTACGTCGATCATACTTCAAACTCAACACTGATTATGTTCGACCTTTCCGCTATGCATATGCTGCGCACCGCGTGCAGTGAACCCGCCCGCTATCAGGGCAGATTTGCCTATCTGATAGCCAGTACACGTACGCATGTTTGTGTGCGGCATACATCAGCCAGGAACTGCGCCAGTCGGAATTAACTTTTTCTACTACGCATAGCCTTCCCTCGATCCTCGATCATCCTTTCAGCAAGGTGGCGACGCTGCATGCATGCTCGATCGTCCAGAGCTTCCTCGATCGGGCAACGAAACCAGTGCCCATATTCTACGCGGGGGCGCGTGCCCGCACCGATTTTCGTAGTCACGCGGAATTCATAAGCCAGCGCACCTTTCAGTCGGGGATTAAGGTGACTGAATGCAGCGCACAGCGCTATAAGCGCGGCAAAGACGTGCAGCGAATTGCTCGCGCTGAAGGACAGCGCAAATATTTTTTTTCCATAGCTCTATATAGGCCATGGCGCGACGTTTCTATTTAAATAATTTTCACCAAGCAGGAAAGCGCCCTGCACTTGCATTGACTGTTGAAGCCAAGTGCAGTGAGTACACTGAAGTCCCCTCGAGGCATCTGTGTTGTCATGAGAAGCCGCACAATTCATGTGCGGCTCTCCTTCAGTCTTTGTCTCTCAAATTCCCCTCCCTACGCAGAGTAGCATGCCAGCGATATTGAAACGCCGGCTAAACTCTCTGTATTTCATTAAAGAGTCTCTCTCTCTCTCGCGATGTGTTTCGTTGAAAACATTAAACTCGCCCACCTAGCACCGCGATGTTAAGTGAACATATTCCTTGACGCTCGATTCATGATCTCTATGCAGTTAATTCCCAGCCCCCTGTATGCCACACTAAGTGAATGGGGATTAACCATCACATCACACCAACTGGCCAGCTCCACTGGCTGGAAGACCTTCTTTGAAAGGCATTTCCGTAAAAATTCTTCGTATCACTGTAGGGTATACGGCAACTTAATTGACAGCAGTAACAGAATTTTGGTTCCCGGAACACACCCATGGAACATGTAACGCTGCATCAAAAATAAGTGCAGCCAGTTTTGAGGCTTTGAGGTTTTAAGGATTGTTCTCGCAATCACTCTCCGAAGGTACCATTCCAGACGACTGGGAAGTGGGGAAGGTCGTTCCCGTCCACAAATCAGGTAGTACTGATTCACCTCTTAATTATCGCCCCATTTCATTAACAAGTGTACCGTGCAAAATCATGGAACATATCATTTACTCTCAAATCATGCAATTTTTGAATTCAAATAATTTCTTCCATCCATCACAGCATGGATTTCGCAAGGGGTTCTCCTGCGAAACTCAACTAGCCATTTTTCTACATGATATTCACGCCAACCTTGATACTAACCTGATAACTGACTCCATTTTCCTAGATTTCGCTAAGGCATTCGACAAAGTACCTCATCAAAACTTGCTTCTTAAACTCTCCCAGTTGAACCTACATCCGAACATAATTGCATGGATTAAAGCTTTCCTCACGCATCGCTCTCAGTCCGTCGTCATTAATAACCAACTTTCCAACTCGCTTCCAGTAACCTCTGGCGTCCCACAGGGTTCTGTTCTCGGTCCTTTGTTATTCCTCATATACATTATTGATTTACCCCAGCATGTCTCTTGTCACATCCGCTTATTCGCCAATGATTGCGTCATTTATCGCTCAGTGACTAACCATTCTGACCAAGAATCCCTTCAGGCAGACCTGCGCCATGTGCAAGACTGGTGCTCCCAGTGGACGATGATGCTCAACTCTAACAAATGCAAGTGCATGTCCTTTCGCCGCCGTCGAAATCATCTTGTTTTCAAATACACAGTCTGCAATTCCCCAGTTGACCTCGTCCAGTCATATAAATACTTAGGAGTCACCATTTCTAATGATTTATCTTGGCGTTTGCACGTGACTAACCTGATATCATCTGCTAATAAAATACTAGGTTTCTTAAAACGTCACCTACGGGAAGCCCCACAACACGTAAGACTACAAGCGTACATCTCATTCATTAGAACTAAACTTGAATACGCATCACCCATCTGGAGCCCTTATCAAGAATATTTAACACACGCTATCGAATCTGTTCAAAACAGGGCTATCAGATTCATGCACACCTCATACTAGTACGACGTCAGCATATCATCCCTCAAATCGTAGTCAGGTCTAGCTAATCTTTCTAGTCGCCGTCGCATAGCTAGTCTTGTCCTGTTTCACAAGTTCTTTTATTCACCACTAAAACAAGAACCATACATTTGCGCACTTCCACAACGTAGGTCTCACCGCATCGGTCATTCTCTTCAAGTTTTGCGACCACGAGGCCGTACCACTGTTTTTGCCAACTCATTTTTTTCTCGTGCAGCAGCTGACTGGAATGGCCTTCCCCATAATATTGCTGCCATAACATGTTCATCATCATTTTCAAGCACTGTTGATTCCTGCATTTTGTAAACCCCACCCCTTATGTAACACCCTGGAAAAGGGTCTTTAAGGAAAATAAAGTGATGTGATGTGATCTACAAACATGATTTATTACACACACTAGGCCACAACAACAAAGCAGAGGGAGTAATAAATGTTGGACAGGAACGTGCATTATTCTTTACACTTAAAAGCAGCAAACATTTTAAACACATGAAAAAACAAGGATGACAAAGCATCATACTATCAGGCTGCAAGGCCAGGTATATCCTTATGTCTAGAGACCAGATTTTAGGCAAATGCCTATTTTTTTCAAGGCATCATAGGCGCACCATTTTTACATATGAGCATGAATTAGGCGTTCACGACATGTTTAATACTCATTTGATGGTGCCTATAAATGCCTATTTTGGGCGTCAGCGCCTATAAATGCCGATTTCCAACGTTGGTGCCTAAATATGCCCTATTTTAAAGAAAATGGCCTTGATATACGTTGTGGTTTTGTTTTCAGGTTCTCTTTGTTTTCGAATCCATTTCGGTTTCGAGTTGAACCCACACATGGCAACATTAATTGACTTCGTCACTTGGGTGTGGTGAACACTACTCCAACGACGACTGTGTAGACAATGTCAACCACATCAGCCAAAAATATCGAAATAACCTTTTTCCTGTTTCTGCCGTGTTGTAGTTACAGCTTGTAAACTCTGGCCGTTAAAATGGTAGTTGACCAGATGGTGCTACATTTTGGAAAGTACATGAAGTACGTAATTTTCATCCACATAATTCCCAGTGGGTTCGAGTTGAAACCAACTGCAAATTGTTCCATAAGCTGGCTGGATAAAGTTTAACTGGATAAAATTTGCCATATTGGTAATCTGCCTTATGATCATTCCTTGTGCCTCATCTGCATGTCATCCTAATCAAATAGCCTTTGGCGGCAGTTTTCTTGGAGCAGGCCGCACTGGACAGCTGAGAGCCGTGCCAGTCGTGCGTGCATACGGAACACATTCATGCACTCAAACAATGTTTGATGCTTGTATGAATATCACTCTTTTGGCGTCACTCCTATGTCATATTATCTCAACCCTTCAATCGAAATTATCTCAACCCTTCAATCGAATTACTTTAGCAGTGATTACTATATGAACGGTGTTTATTTATTATGAATCCCCAGTGGATGTACGTAGGCCCGTGCTGAACTATATAATTATTTTCGGCATATAAAGCATCAACAGCACTCAGCGGCTACATTTTTAGCATCTCGTACTTATGGTTTCCAGACCCTTCTAATAGCAAGCACCATTTTAAGTCCGTGTGACTTCCGACACTTGGAGCCACTAACTATAAAACGCAGTTTACACAAATGGCGACACATTTATTAATGTTAAAGCACCGTGCATGCCTGCAATAGATAAGTTTAATTCCTATGAGGATGACTCTGAACACATGTCGGATGCTTTAAATTCACATTTGCATCAATTGCTAAATGCATGGCCTCTTGTTTTACTATTGTGCACGACAAGCAAATTGTTTGTTTCCAGGTATGCCAACGCATTTTAAAAGGCTTTGTAACCATCTCTTTTGCTCTGCTGAAGCATGCGTGTTGTACGAAAAGCTTCACGACAGCTTTAAAAAGAGTGCTTCTAAGGTTCGCACACAATGGTTAAGATCTCAAATCATTCCGGCTGTTTTTACTTTATATGGCAGATATTGCGTGCTGATGTTCGGATCTGATAAGTGCAATTTTGATGCAGTTTATAGTGCCTATTTTTCTTTTTAGGTGCCTAAAATCAAATTTTCACCACCTATTTTTGGCGCCTAAAACATGCCTTCTTGGTGCCTAAAAATCCGGCCTCTACTTATGTCATATAAATCCCATCAACAGACTTTGTCAGCATACATGGCAATGTGTTCTCTCTTGCATTATTTGCACTAAATACTTTGAAGCATAAATGTTCCAAGAATAAAAGAAACTTTGAGATTAGTGTAATATTGTCACGTAGTTGTGATGGCTGCAGTTTGGCAGTCAGGTAGACAGCAAAACGGCTTCCAAAAAAACACTGTTGGGCTCTTTCACACCCACAAAGAACTGAACGACTCGGCAGCGGCGTAGCAACAAGCGTGCTTGGCGGTCGTCGAAGACAATGCCTGCCGCTTGTGGCCGTGCTGAATTTATAACTGACGACAAACTTTTGACAGTGTGACAATATGGAGCAACCTCCCGTCACAATCTGAAGATTAGTGTAATTGCTGCTAACTGCAATGAATTTCATGGCCACAAGTTTGAAAAAAGTTAAACACACTGAAGAGCTACCTTAAAGGAATACAAAAATAAAAATACACTGAAACTACCTTCATGAACTGCACATCATACATCACTACCAGATCAATCTCTTTCCTTCTGGTTGGGCACTTCACACAAATATGAAACATTATTAATACTAAACAAAACACATTGCAGAGACACATCATCAAGGGAGTGCAAACAATTATTCTGATCAGCCGGTGGGTGCTGACACTGCATGATATGTAGGACATCAAATACAAGTGGTGAAACAAGAAGCCTTTGGGAGTGAAAATATATACAGTCTGCAATCTCATAAATTCCAAGTACATAACAATATGAGCTGTCTACCATTTTAACATAACAAGAGCAGGTCTTTTTTGGAGTCAAATAATCCGAACTGTGTATAATAATGCTGCCAATTTGTGCTCGAAAGTACCTAGACATCTGAGGAATGCAGCCAAAGTGTGAATTGAAAATTATTTTTAGCTGCTCGGGAAATGAAGGAACAGGGTGTGGCACACCTAGAGCACATGTCTGGTAGCTGTTTGTGTGCTGAGCGCCAATATTTTTCTTGGCAAAAGCCAAATGAGCTGGGAGCTCCAAATTTCTTTCTAAGCTTCGGTAGCACTGCTGCATTATGCACCGCTCAGAGACCTGCATAGGCACCAGCTTGGCTGCTGACACAAGCCGCAGTGCACGGCCAATCCCATCTTCAAAAGGAAACGTGGACACACCCCATAATGGGCCAAACATGCGCGTAGCCTTAGAAAGGTGCAGCAGCTGGTGAACATTATATGTCATAGCTGCCTCACCATAGAGCCTCGCTGCTTCCCTAGTAGCACAGTATGTTACTGCAACGTTGCCACAGCATTGCCAATGTTGTACTATGTTGCGCTAACATTCTTCAACATTAGATAATGTTGCTGCAATGTTACCAAGCAACATGCTGATAACGTTGCTCTAAAGTGGTCTTTTCACATTGCAGCAATATTGTCAAATGATGAATAAATGTTGAACCACATACATTGCTATAACATTCATGCTATAGGTTAATTATCTGCCCTCTCTGGCTATTTCTGAAGCCCAAATAGAAAAGCCGGTACCAGATCACTTCCCCTCACCGTGAGAGTATTAATTTGTTTATTAATTTTTACTTCGAGTGCAAGTTTGCATGTGGTGTGTATGCAAATGGTGACACTAAGGTAGAAAGATATATTTCTATCTGAAATATTTTTAAACAGCTGGAATTACTTTGTTTTTAATTAAACAGGCAGACAAAATTAAAACTGCCGAAGAAATTTAGTTCTGGTTTCACTGACGCCCTGCAGTCTAATGGTCCAAATCCAAATCCAAACCGCGGCTACTCGCGGCCGCGCCGAGAGCCAAATTCCAATCCTGCGGCGTGCGCTGGTCCGAGAACCCGCGTGTCAGCGGCAGTCATGGCAAGATTTTCACGTTTTTTGTTCTTCTAGTACAGTTTTTTGGCGGTCGTCGTGCCCGCACTGCTGTGTTTCGTTGTGGTTTCACTGGAATTCAGCTGAAACAACAAAGGCTTGCCCAGAGGATGACCTCAATGGTGAGTGATTTCTAGACTTGCATTGTTGTGCTGTGACCTGTGTTGGTTGGCACAAAGCCAGTAGTGTATATATGTTACCCATGCCCTTCGTGATAGTTTGATAAAGTGCCACATTCGTTTAATCATGAAGAGAATGAAGTGTTCGCTAATCGAGGTGTCCTTTCGGCAACGACGCCGAAGAACAGCAGAGGCTGTTCACGACGAACTAGAAAACTGTTTTCGTCAAGGGTACCCACGATGGTGAGAGCCGGCTTTTGCGGGTACGCATCACGAAATGCTACCCTGTTTGGCAGTTGTCAGTCTTGATAATGGTCATGGCAGCAGATTGTGCGCAACAGGAGCAGAACAGTTTCAAGATGCCTTTTCATCGCATAATGTTATTTTATCCTCTTTATCAGCGCCGGTCGAGGACGCAGTTGAAAGCCGCAGTTCTCACTTGTCAGATTTTAGCACCGCTAGCAGCATCCCTGACATAGAAAGTGCAACGTAAGAGTTGTCGCGGATTTCTGACAGTGAGGAGTTGGTGGTTTATGAAGATAGGATGACACCTGAGTCTGGTTCCACTACTCAATGTCTAGAGCACGACTTGCGCGTGTGGACAATTAATAGCCAATTGCCTGCTTCTCACCTGCATTCCCTGCTTAAAGTGCTGAAGCCATACCATCCAGAGTTACCCAAGGATTCTAGAAAATTACTAAAGACGCATAGGCATAGTGATCCAGCAGTGATGAGCGATGGTCATTACCACTACTTTGGAATTTTTCGTTCTCTGGAAGAACATGTTGTGCATGTTCCTTAACGTCGGCACTTTGTGCGAGGGCATTACACCAGTTCTCATGCATTCTACTGGAAGATAGCATAGATCCAGCGACATTGTAAGCAAGGAACCAGAATTTATTCTTTCACTTAACACTGACGCTGCTGCATCATGCCAGTAGTGTAGTCTTTGCCCTCTCATTCTTAATCAGATGTATACTCTTATAACCAACATTTATGGGACTGTGCAGCGATTTGCGCCAAGGGTAAGAAAAGTGAAATATTCATTGGTATTCAATCATCCTTCATCATCATCAGCCGGACTATACTCGCAGCAGGGCGACAGCCTCTCCCATAATCCCCAAATTAGCCCTTTCCTGTGCTAGCTGCATCCACTTGACCCCTGCACCCATCATCAATTTGTGATCTAGCTTATGTAGCCCCGGAAGAATCGGCCTTTAGCAACTTTGCCTTTCAAATTGTGCGCAGCAGTGAGGCTGAAAAAGACTATAGGCTGGGCCTGCCCTCTCCGCTCGGTTTACTTTGTCGGCCACCCGCCATGGCACAATTGAGGGAAGACAAAGGGAGTGATGTGCAACCACCTCCAGCCGGCTACGCCTTCATCTACAAACGCCCTTGTGGGTTTACGCAATTGAATGGCCGTCCCCATGGCTGACACCAGTAGGTCCGCTTGTAAGGCAGGATTCAAGCGAGACAGCAGCACTGGCCATTGCTGTGAGGTGCGGGAATGGTAATTTTTGTTTGTACATTATTTGCTTGCTTTTGAGGAATTTTAGGTGGCATGAATAGTCGATGTCTTTTATGTAATGAATGCATTTTTTAGCCACTTTCAGAACAATTTGTTGCTCAGGCTGTTAAAATATGCTTGCGCTGCCAGGGAAGGGCGGATTTTTTCTCACTATTATGGTTTGAGCCAAATGACTGGACATAAGTTCTTTGTACAGAGCTGTCCAATGTCTGTGGTCATTGAGGATTGTAAAGGATTTGTTATTAGACGTGTGCCCACCAAGATGCTTATATTAGGAAATTTTTGGTTCTTTCCTTTTTCTGCAGGGAGGCAGCTTCGCTTGTCACATCATGAATTAGAAGAGACCGTCATCGTAAGCAGCTGGAGGCTACCAGAAGACAAGTATATTTTAGACGTGCTAAATTGTTCGGGCAAATGTTGACAGTACTTTAAATTTGTAGTTTTCCAGTGCAACGGTGCATGACCAAAGAAGGGAAGAAGGATACTTGAAGAAATCAGTGCAGCAACAGGGACAAGAGAGAAGATGAGACAGGTGCTGACTAGCAACTGAAGGTTTATTGAAAAGGAACGCATAAAATATACTCTCTTCACAACCAAGAGAGTGCACGAGCTGCGCAAACAACACTGATAACCTGTCAACTTCAGTCATGGTGGTCAGGATACAATAGTTCACAATCATTAACAAGGACAGATGGCCATTCATGGCTGTGAACTGTTGAATCTTGACCACCATGACTGAAGTTGATAGCTTATCAGTGTTGTTCGCGCAGCTCATGCACGCTCTTGGTTGTGAAGAGAGTATATTTTATGTGTTCCTTTTCAGTAAACCTTCAGTTGCTAGTCAGCACCTGTCCCATCTTCTCTCTTGTGCCTGTTGCTGCTGTTTTCTTCAAGTATGTACCAACTTGCCGTTTTACTGAAGTTGGGAAGAAGGATAAAACACAGCACTCACTGACAACTGGTTATTTAACGGCGCAGACACTGCTTAAATGCCTTCAGACCAGCGGAGCAGGAAAAAAACAAACTTATCACACCTTTATCATAAAAACTATGAAAGAAACATCATTTTTGGGTTATATGATACAACTGAAGTATTGCTCGCACATTGTGAACCAGCTTTTTTAATATGATGCGTCTCTGTCCCTTCACAAGTGGCTTGCTTCTGCTAAGGATCTTCACACTTGAAAATCTCTGTACAATCACTGCAGTGCTTGACAAGTTTGGAACCTGTCCTCATTCTTTAGATCTCTTGCATGCAGTTTGCATTTACGGGCCTCTAGCATTTTGCCTCCATCGAAATGCAACCACCGCGGCCAGGATAGAACCCGTGTCTTAACAGGCCAGCAGCCGAGCACCATAACCACTGAACTGCCGTGGCGGCTCATGTATGTGTGTGTGTTCCGTAGGGCTGGAAAACTATGAACTTAAATCAGTGATGCTAACCAGCCCAACAACTGACTCTGCTGTTCATAATACCTCTGCTCCTTGTTTCTAAATGGCCAACTAGGTGGCATTGCTACTTTGTTTATTTGTTGCAATTTTGTGCACAAAATGAATGTCTTATATTTGGGAAACACAAAGTCCAGGTGGTGCATGTTTTCAAGGTGTGCTATTGTTGTGTAAATAGTTTACTGAAGTGTTTTGTATTTATAACATGCCAGTTGAGAGGTGTGTGCGCATTTTCATGCTATGGTAATGTGCCTAGTAACTGTTTAAAACATTAGCTCTGGTTCTTGTTCCTGAGTAGCCCACATGTGTGCTGCTCATCCCTTTTTTCTTAGCTAAGCTACTTCATCAAATTGCATGTTGTAGGTGTCACCATGCATGTATATCTTAGAGCTTAAAGTAAGTGCTCTTGGAAGTCATTCTAAGGTGAATTCACACGGTGGACTGAATTGCAAATCTTGAGGGTGAACTGTGCATTATGTGGCTTGACGTCACGAATTGACGCCAACCAATGGGTGTCTGCGGATGGAAAGAGGAGGGCGTTTTTTTCTATTAGGCCAAGATCTGCTGCTTTCATCACTTGTGTGAATGCTTTCAGCATGCGGACACTGCCTTTACTTGAGATGATGCTATAGATCTTTTTGCGACCTCATCCGTTGTGTGAATATACCGTAAAAACCCGCGTATAATACGAACCCGAATGTAATACGGGGCTAAGATTTAGAGACGCGAAATGGGAAAAAAAGTTTCACCCGCGTATAATACGAGTAACACAAGCTCATAGAAGACATTTATTCAAATCGCATCCCGCACTTCACTTCAATTACTTTGTTCTTCAGTAGCGCTTTCTTCGAACATTTCTTTGTCCGACAAATCATCCCAAATGTACTCATCTTCCGTGCCATCGAGGGCGTTCGAGATGCCGCACTTCTTAAGCCCGCTTCAGCCGCCCGGTTGGCGTCACTGCAGGCTCACCTGAGCGCATCCACTCTGCGTAGCACCGCCTGTCTGCGTCCTTGAACGGTTTGCTTACACAACCATCAAACGGCCGCAAAAGCTTTGTCGCGGTCCGCTGCACGCGAAAAGGGCTTCTTTCTGTTGTGGCTATCCACGAATGCTTCCTTCGACGACACCAAACTGCCTCCCGGCCGCACCGTTGCCGATGTTCTCCGCAGCCAAAATCGCTTGAAAGTAGCCGAGTACTGTTTTCGAGACCGTGACATCGTGCTCTCTAAAACAATATCCACTTCACGAAGCGTGCCTTACATGCTAGCACGTGCGTTGTCAACAGGCGCACGGCACACCGCGACCCCCCGGCGCACCCAACGGATCAACAAAGAAACGACGTCGTGACGTCGTTTGTCGAGAGTAACGAAGCCAAGCCGTAGCCACGTGCCAATAGCGAAGCCAAGCCATAGCCACGCCGCAAAAACGAAACCAAAACATCGAGCAACTTCGAAAATTTTTGTTCGGATCCGCAAATAGTATGAGGCGGAAATTTAGGACGCTAATTATGGGAAAAAAACCTCGTATTATACGCGGGTTTTTACGGTACCTTTGATGTGCATTTTGGTGTAAGGACATGAACTCTAACTATACCTAATTCACAGAACTGGCCCCAGCAATGACATCCATCGATGGGGCGAGTGGCAGTGGGCCAGACGAGTTTGGTGAGCGAACCTTCTTGTGATGCATGCCATTTTTTATTTTTCATAATCAAATCGGCCTAAGAAAATGTTCACTGCAAACAAAGGATTTGTCCAATGAGCGCCTGTTAACCCTGTCCTGTGCCACTTGAGGGCACCTTATCCCCTGAAACTTCTACTCTCATCCTTCCACCATCTCTGCTGTGCCCCTAACTTTGACTGTATGTGTTACATTGACCTTTTCTTGAAATTGGTTACATACCCTTCCCAGGCCCCATTTCTTTCTGTACTTTTTATCTCTGCTTTGTGTCGCTCTCCTACTCTACTGTGTGATTACATCTATACCTTTCGATAGCTTGCCGTCCTGTCTTCAGTTGCATTTCAAGCCTTTTCATTAAGCTTCATGTTTCTTTCCCATAGTTATCTAATAATTAAAAGCTTTTTAAATGATTGACATCCCCTTTCTTGTGAATTAACAAAATATATTAGCATTATTCTGGTCGTCTGGTACATTCAAAGTTTTTAGGCGTTGTACCATGTACAGGTTGAAAAGTTTTCTGGCACAGTGTTCCTGCTGTCCTTCAGCAGATCCGCAGTTAATTGAACCTGACGTCTTTTTTTTTCTTTTTGCATTGCCTATGAGGCTTGCTGTACTGCCCCTTTCATTTTTGGCAGGATATGCGATTTTTCTGAACTGCTCTCGCTCCGCAGTGTTCTGCTGTGTCTTTAAGGCTCGTTTATGGGGGTTCAACGTCCCAAAGCGACTCGGGCTATGAGGGACGTGGTAGTGGAGGGCTCCGGAAATTTCGACCAGCTGAGGTTCTTTAACGTGCACTGACATCGCACAGCACACGGGCCTCTAGAACTTCGACTCCATCGAAATTTCATTGCCGCAGCTGGATCGAACTCGCGTCATTTGGGTCAGCAGCCAAGCGTCATAACCACTGAGCCACTGCGGCCACGGTTGTCACTTGTCACTTAGCCCTCATTATTTCACCAGTTATCTTTTTAGCCATCAGTGTTAGTGTAGCAGCCGATCAACTCTTCACTGAGATGTGTTTCTCATAGTATTAATGTTTCTACAAGTTTTAATACAGCATAACCCTGCTGATGTACTCCTCACGGGACTAAAAAAAATTGGCTGTGGCTTAGCTCAGCTATGCCAGACATACGTAGCGAGAGGTAATGGACTTTCAGAGGCTAGGCGAACTCGTCGAGCTGCATCTTCACGGCGTCGCTTATTCAGACGTTCTGCACGTTCTTCCTCGGTCTCGTCGCCTTCGCCTTGTTTCGTTCCAACAGCTAAGCCTGGTTTGTTTCAGCCTCTCCGACTCGCTCTCCATCTCTGGCCACAGTAGCTTCAACGAACCGCCCTCTTATACAGGCCGCTACATGTGCCTGCTGCTCATTCATTCATAAATCTTTAATCACAAGGATGACCTGAGGCCTAAGGGGGAAGTGGGTTGGTTAGGTGAAGGTGAGGGTGTCGGTCTCTGACATGAAGTCTAGCAGGGCACTGAGCTTGCGCTTGGCGTCGGTACTGGCGGCCGTCCAGTCTTCGTATGTCTGGATGTGGTAGGCAGAGGTGTAGCAGGCGCAGAGGCTCGCAGTGCCAGGACAGGTCCAG
This sequence comes from Amblyomma mixtum, assembly GCF_055824585.1. Taxonomy (NCBI): domain Eukaryota; kingdom Metazoa; phylum Arthropoda; class Arachnida; order Ixodida; family Ixodidae; genus Amblyomma; species Amblyomma mixtum. Next base: position 293,530,992 of record NC_143014.1, read on the forward strand.
ATCAGGTGGTGCAAATCAACAGAGTCAGCAGGGCAATTGGGGCAGCCGATCCTGGTTCGGTGCCATCGACTCGGGATGTCCGGGGTGTACGCTGCACCGGCTCGCACCTTGTGAGCGAGAACTTGGGCCGGGTGAGAAAGTCCAGAAGGAATGGATGGAGTAATGTCTGGGACAAAGTCCCACGACAAACCCCTCTGCTCTTGTTAAAGGCGTGTGATGATAGAGTCAGGTATTATGAGCGGGATGGGAGAACAATAAGGGTGGTCCGAGTTGGTCGGCTCACGTTAAGGCAATGCCGACGGTCTTCCTCTAGCTGCGCGCCAGCAGCCTCGTGGGCAGTCCTGTTCCCGGTCCCTTGTGCGTGATGTCTGGGTGTCCAGTGAATGCGTACGTAGACTTGGGAGTTCTCTTGCTGTGCCTGCTGCTATCTCTGGCTCTCCTCCTCCTCTGACGTTGCACCAGATGGTGTGGCTCCATCTGGCAACGGTTGCTAGGCAGCGGCGCGAGAAGCGGTGTGACCACGGCGTGACCACCGCCGCAGTGAAAATGCTACTTTGCGACCAATAGCTCTTGCTACAAAAAAATGCAAGAGCGAGGAAACATTAGAGGCAGGAAGTAGGACAAATTTAAAAATGACAGGAATGAAGAATTAAACACATTTATTGCAGTGCTGGCACTTGAAAAAATCATGCAGCATTGTCTGCTGCATTTTCTTACGTCCGGTGAGGACTACTCATTTCTCCAGAATTTACGGGGCTATGTGGCTGTTGCGATCGTTGCAAACATACTTTCTGAGAATGTCTAATGCCGCTACAGCCAACATAATGGTTGGTTCCAGCGGAGGCTAGCCCTCTTCCTCTTTGTTGCCACTGCTGTGTGCATCCAGAAGTCACAAAAAGATGTGATGAAGTGCGGAGGACCAAATCAATCGCGCCAGCCACACTAACACTAGCAGCACAATTACAAAGAAACAAGGATAGGTGAAGAAAAAATTAGCTGTGGTTTAGCTCTGATTAAACATGGCGAGAAGCGGTAGCTTCATGTGGCTGCGCTTTGCAAAGCTTTGTTTGTTTCTAGTTTCTCGGCTTGTTGAAAGATTGTTGTTTCTTTGGAGTTTGCCGCTCGTAGCTACGTGAAACTACTGCTTCTCACCAGGTTTAACCGAAGCTAAACCACAGCTGATTTTCTTCCTATACCCGTGGTGTTAGATTTTCTGCGTGTGGAGCGGTAATCTTCCTCTTTGTATTCTTCGTCTTCCTCTTGTTATTCCTCTTCAAACTCCTCTCGAAATCGCCTGTCACTGATCAATCATGAATCGCTCGAATCACAAATTACCATGATATTGCATGAGCGGCTGTGTAACCTAGCAGTTAGTATAAAGGAAGCACATATACAGGGTGTCCCAGCTAAAAGTAACGAAGCTTGTAAAAAAGAGGATGATCCCAAGCAGAGTGAGACCAACTGAGGGTTGTTGCCAGTCGCGTGTCCTAGTCTGTAGTATTTTTTTATTATGCAAACATGATTAATTAGCAGATACTAATTAGCTAACTTTTTAATTATTGCCTACAGGAAGAAAGTGTCAATGCAGGAGTTGTAGATCCCTTTGAAAAATAACCGTTTGCCGTGTTTGCAGCCAAGTACCACTGATACAGCTTCTTTTATTTGACTCAAAAGAAAGCCCGCGAAATACAAAAAGAGCCACGTGATAGGGAAGCAGTTTCAGCGCTCCCAGACGACCAGCCAAGCAAAGACATTCACTTATCTTTGCAACGTTGTCCCGAACGGGGTTCGGCGTTTTGTGATGGTTGCGAGATATACGCAATTAACTCTCGCATCGGCGCTAGGGCGACCGTTTCTTCAGCGCGTGACGGTGCAAGTTAGCGGCACGGCCACATTCCTATCACTCGAGGCGAGGTTACGCGCGAAAAAGCGCTCCATGCGAGCCGCGCTTCACTTCCTTGCAAAGCAGCACCCGCTCACTTTCCATGACGCATAAGCAGTTCCTGGCGCATATCTCGCCACCTCCTCAAGACGCCAAAAGCTGTTCGGGACAGCGTTGCAAACATAAGCGGATGTCGTTGCTTGATCGCTCGTTTGGGAGCGCTGTAACTGCTTCCCTATCACGTGGTTCTTTTTGTATTTCGCGGGCTTTCTTTTAAGTCAGATAAAAGAAGTTGTATCAGTGGTACTTAGCTGCAAACAAGGCAAACGATTATTTTTCTATGGGATCTACAACTCCTGCATTGACAATTTCTTCCTGAAAGCAATAATTAGAAAGTTAGCTAATTAGTCTTTGCTAATTAATCACGTTTGCATAATAAAAAATACTGCAGACTATGTAGAAAACCAGCGAAAAGGACGCATTCACAAGGAGGAGAAGTACACAGGACAACGCTGGTTTTCTACATACCATGCACCAACTGGCCCAACAAGCTACGCTTCTTGAATACTGCAGACTAGGACACGCGACTATCAACAACCCTCAGTTGGTCTCACTCGGCTAGGGATCATCCTCTTTTTAACAAGCTTGGTTACTTTTAGCTGGGACACCCTGTATATCTCCAGTCTTATTGAATTGTCACACCGTGGGTCTGAAGCTTAGTGGTTAGCGCACCTGGCTCTCGCCCAATGGACCTGAGTTTGAATCCCACTGATTGTGAGGTTTATTGTTTGTTTATTTTATTTGTGGCAGACTTGAAGGTCATGTTGCGTACATGGCGATCTCAGCCGTGCACCTGTAGCAGTGAAGCTACTGCTTCAAAAAAGTGCAACCACTGTGGATGATGATGGCGCAGCCTGTCTGAATGCCGTCTGCCTAACACAGTGGTGCTAGACATGCCAGGCCAAGTAAAGCCACTTTAGAAGTAAACATATTGTTACGTGCTTAGCACGCACGGGGGGTTATTCACAGAGGGGATCGGTCGGAGCAGGATGGGAGCAGGATGGAAGCAGGAAGCCTACCAGCGTCCCTCAGCTCTTTTTCTTCCTTTTTCTCTGCTGGTCCTTCATCTTCTGCTTCTTCCGTCGAGGCTCTGTGCAAGCACGTGACATTTCCCTCCTCGCAGACGAAGCCCGTCGGGCGAGTTAAATAGACCGTCTGGGATGGAATCGCTTGAGGCGGGCTACATGCACCACCTGAGACTGGCGTGACCGTCGACCACTAGCAGTTAGTCGCGATATAACGTAATTAACGTCACTAATGCACTCCAACACAACAAACGGTCCAGTGTAGTGGGATAGCAGTTTCTGACACAGACCACGCTTGCGTAGAGGGGTCCACAACCACACAATGTCACCAGGAACATAAGAAACTTCTTGGTGTTGGACGTCGTAGCGGTTCTTGGAACGCTCTTGCGAAGATAAAATTCGAACGCGGGCAAGCTGGCGAGCTTCTTCAGCTCTGCAGAGTGTGGTCGCAAGAGAAGGTTCGTCGTGGATGAAAAATGGTAGAATGGTGTCAAGGCTACAGCGAGGCGACCGGGCATAGAGCAGGTAAAAGGGGCTGTAGCCAGTTGTCTCATGTTGCGCTGTGTTGTATGCATGAGTAATGAACGGGAGGACGCCATCCCAGTCCTTATGATCTGCAGCGACGTACATAGCAAGCATGGTGGTGAGCGTCCGATTAGTGCGTTCTACCACACCGTTCGTTTGGGGATGATATGGCGTGGAGTGGCGAAAACTGCAGCTGCTGAGGCGGAGAAGTTCTTCAACAACGTCCGCTGTAAATTGGCGTCCACGGTCGCTAATGAGAACTGCAGGAGGGCCATGTCGAAGAATGACGAAACGAAGTAAGAAGTTAGATACTTCAGACGCAGTAGCAGCTGGTATCGCGGCTGTCTCACAATAACGGGTTAAGTGGTCTACGCACACAAGAATCCATCGATTTCCTTTCGAGGACCGTGGGAAAGGTCCAAGGAGGTCAATGCCAACTTGCTCAAACGGGGCTGTTGGAGGTGTGATTGGCCGCAGTTTGCCAGGTGGACTTGAAGTCGGCAGCTTAAAGCGCTGGCATTGCACACAGCTGGCTACATAGTGCTGGATGGTTGAACGCATGTTAGGCCAGTAAAATCGTTGCTGTGTGCGGTGGAGTGTGCGTGTCACTCCCAAGTGCCCAGACGTGGCGTCGTCGTGCATCATTTCAAGAACTGTGATGCGTAGGTTTTCGGGTACGACAAGAAGCATGCGTGCTCCTCCAGAAGCAAAATTCTTCTTATAAAGCAAACCGTCGCGAATGCAAAAAGTATTCTTTACAGAATCTTGAGCGGCATCAAACAAAGAGGTTAATGTTTGGTCCTTGCGTTGCTCAGTTCGGAAAACTTGAAGATCGGGGAAGGCTTGTGAAAGTGACGCCAAGTATTCATCAAAGTTGTCTGCGTCGTCATCAGTCGTTTGAAGCGGCAAACGGGAAAGACAATCGGCATCTGAGTGTTTACGGCCGCTTTTATGCACCACAGTGAAATTAAATTCTTGTAGGCGCAAAGCCCATCGAGCAAGCCGGCCACAGGGGTCACGAAGACTCACTAGCCAGCAAAGCGAGTGGTGGTCGGTGACGACGGTGAAAGCATTCCCGTACAGATAGGAGCGGAAGCGTTGTACAGCGAAAACAACGGCGAGACATTCTTGCTCAGTAACCGTGTAATTTCTTTCGCTCTTACTCAATGACCGGCTGGCATATGCTACCACGTGCTGATCGTGACCATGGCGTTGTATAAGTACAGCGCCGATACCGATACCACTTGCATCAGTATGCACTTCAATTGGTGCAGATGGGCAGAAGTGGCGTAGGATGGGGCCCGAGGTCAAAAGAAATTTCAGATGTCGGAAAGCTGCGTCACATTCGCTGGTCCAATTGAACGGTGCATCTTTATGCAGCAAACACGTCAGTGGGTAAGCGATGTCCGCAAACCTAGCTATAAAACGTCGAAAGTACGAGCAGAGCCCTAAAAAACTCTGCAGCTCTTTCACTGATTGAGGCACCGTAAAACTTTTGACAGCTTCAATTTTCTTTGGATCTGGTCGAACACCTTCTTTATCAACTAAATGACCAAGAACAATTGTTTCACGGTTCCCAAAATGACATTTCTTGGAATTGAGGATAAGGCCAGCTCGTTCCATGCAATCAAGCACAATATCCAGGCGGCTGTTGTGCTCACTAAACGTTTTGCCAAAAATTACAACGTCGTCCAAATAACATAAACAAATTTGCCACTTAAGGCCACGCAGGATTGTATCCATGAACCGCTCGAATGTTGCAGGTGCGTTACATAATCCGAAAGGCATAACGTTAAACTCGTAAAGTCCGTCTGGTGTTATGAATGCCGTTTTTTCCCTATCTGCAGCGTGCATGGGGATTTGCCAGTAGCCGGATCTCAAATCAATAGAAGAAAAGTATGAAGCGGAGTGCAGACAATCAATTGCGTCATCTATACGTGGAAGCGGGTAGACGTCCTTCTTTGTGGCCGTATTTAAGCGACGGTAGTCAACACAGAACCTCCATGTGCCATCTTTTTTCTTCACAAGGATAACTGGAGCTGCCCAAGGACTTGAAGACTCTCGAATTATGCCTCGCTTGAGCATCTCTTGAACTTGGTCATCTATTAACTTACGTTCAGTGGCTGAGACTCGATAGGGCTTCTGGCGTATAGGAGGTGCGGAGCCGGTGTTGATCGTGTGATGAATACGACTGGTAGGCGGTGGTGTAGAATCGTCTTTGGCAAAGTCGAACACGAACACGTGCTTCAGAAGGAGTTCCACTAGAGTGCGACGCTCGGTTGTGGGAAGAGCCTGATTAATCATAGCCTTAACTTGGGTCTCCATATCTCTTTTCACGTGCTGCTTACTGACAGAGTTGGTTAACGTCGCGACGGAACCTGACACACCTTCCTCGAAACGGGCGAGTTTGAGGCCCCGGGGCAACACAGCTGGCTCTTCAGAGTGGTTCACTGTCCACAGCTCAGTACGGCCTCTCACCACGGGAACGACGCAACGAGGCACGACGATACTCTTCTTAGAGCAGGCGAGTGTCGTAGGCTCTACCACAGCTTCAAAAGGTTCGCACTGATTGTGAATAGAGGAAACCCGCACGAATGCTGCGGAGAAAGCTGGTACAATAGTGTCTTCTTCCACCGCAAATGCTCCAAAATCCGGTGTCGAGTTATCCACAAGAGCTGAAAGTAGTGAAGAATTCAAAGCAATTTCTCCCGTACGACAGTCTAAAGTTGCACCACACTCTTGCAGAAAATCAATTCCAAGAATCACATCATGCGTTGACCGTGGTAGCACTGCGAATTCTGTTCTAAACGTTAGACCACCAATAACAACATCCGAAGCACACACACCAAGTGGAACCAAAGGTTCACCACCGACACCACGGAATAACGCTGCACGGTCACCACTAAACATCACTTTCCTACCTAAACGGTTCTTAAACCTCAAACTCATAACGGATACGGTAGCACCAGTGTCCACAAGAGCCATTGTTTTCACACCATCAATAAACACTTCCAGTTTGTTCTTCAACATAAACACGGGCAGAGGTATATTTGACGTCATCGACTCGCCGGCGGCCTCACCTCCATTGGCCGCGCCTCCTAGTTTCCCGGAGGCGGCGGGGATGCACGACGTCGAGGAGAAGGTGACCGCCGTTGGCGCTGAGGTGGCGGCGTCACACTGCGGTCAGATGCAGGTGATGAACTCCGCAAAGTGCTCGGACGGTATGGGTCCCAAGCGGACGTTGAGGGTCGCTGCTGCGCGGTGTGCACTTGTCCGTAAGTAGGCGCCGGGGGTTGGCAGTCTTGAGAAGTCGGGAAACGACGGCGGCAATATCTGGCGATATGCCCTGCAATGCCACACCGGTAGCACGAAGGTTGAGAGCGCCAGCGACCGGCATAAAAGTCCTGGCGAACAAAGTCGCGACGTTGGCTGGAGCCAGGATCTCGCTGCTGACGAACAACGTCTTCTGGGTAGGTGGGCCTCCTTACCGCCGGCTGGTGGCCATAACGTTGGGCAATGTTCCGATCGTCCATGGGCAAAGTGCTGTTAGGTTGAGCCCACGGAGTCGACAGGGCGGCAACATCTTCCTCCGGTGCAGAACTGTGCCGCAGATATTCTGTGCGGCAGAAGGTGTCCCGGGATCTGGACAATTCCTCGCGCACAATCTCTCGAATCATATCAGCCATAGAATTTTGAGGACAGGCTTCAACACTGGCTATAGAGGTGACATTGGCCAATCTTCCGAATTTAGGGGTAATTCGACGCAGCTTAAGAGCTTCAAATGTTCTGCAATGTTTTATAACGTCAGCGGTGGTGCTCAGGCTCTCTTTACTAATCAGGAAATTGTAAACATCTTCTGCAATTCCTTTTAGAAGGTGGCCGACTTTGTCTTCTTCAAGCATACTGGAGTTAACTAGCTTGCATAACTTTAGGATGGCTTCGATGTACGCCGTGCAAGTTTCTCCGGGTACTTGCGCGCGGTGAAGCAATGTCTGTTCCGCACGTTTCTTTGTTGCCGATTCATCCCCAAAATTTTTCTTGATTTCGGTCGTAAAGGTTGCCCATGAACTCAGTGTATCCTCATGATTGTCGAACCAGTCAAGGGCAGTGGCGGCAAGGAAAAACACCACGTTAGCCAGTTTGGTAGCAGCGTTCCAGCGATTGTATTTGCTCACCCGCTCGTAGTGTTTCAGCCACTCGTCAACGTCCTCTTCAGGTTTTCCAAAAAATGTGCGGGGCTCTCGGTAATGTGGCCAGTTGTTCGCTGTGGATGTCCCGGGTTGCTCGGCATTGTCGTCTCCAGGCATGTCCGATGGATGTGGTGGGAAGCCTGCGAGTCTACGGCTCCTTCGGTAGATGGAATGCTCCGTGGTCGATACCCGGCACCTCTCACCAAACTGTTACGTGCTTAGCACGCACGGGGGGTTATTCACAGAGGGGATCGGTCGGAGCAGGATGGGAGCAGGATGGAAGCAGGAAGCCTACCAGCGTCCCTCAGCTCTTTTTCTTCCTTTTTCTCTGCTGGTCCTTCATCTTCTGCTTCTTCCGTCGAGGCTCTGTGCAAGCACGTGACAATATGACTGCCACTGTTTCTCATTTAGGCTGGCATGGGGTGTTATTTCACAAGTATTACTGCGTAGGAATGTGGCCGAAGTTACAATGCAACGAACAGCAGGGTTTATAATGCATGGAACCCTATTATCATCATGCCAGATCTAGACCACTACAATGTGTAGCAGCCAGGAAAATGCAGCACCCATCAACTCAGCAGCGAGGTTCTACTGTGCAAAGCTTTCACTGTTACCTTGAGAGAAAAATACTTAATTTTTTTCATTTACTTGATAGCCCACAATGTCAAACTGAACTCAGTTTGCTTTTGCTTATATATGCTGCTGAGGTGCATTGATATTTGTGTACTTCCTTTTCTTGTCAAAAAAGTATGCTCAGCCGAGGAGATGGAGAGCGCCGCAGACTGCCAGCTCCAGCTGCCTGGTGGGCAGGACACTGTGATAGGTTCTGCTAGGGATGATGGAAAGGTGATTGTGCGTGTTCTTAAGTCATATAGTGTATCAAATACCATAGTAGAGTGAGTGAATGATTCTTAATTAAATTGGGGCTGGTACATAGTGAAATGGGTACAGTTTAGAGGATGATGCTAGCTTACAGTAGAAACTTATACTAGTCCCAGTAAGTGTGCCGAAAAGGGTAGTGTGCAAAGCATAGATGTGTGGTTTCAGACAATATCATGTAAGGCACAGGTCAGCATTTCTAATTTGTCATTTTTGTACTTCATTACCTGACGATGCCATAATGGGTCTGCAGTTATTCTTGTCCTGAGGAAATTCTTAGTACACAAATAATTTTTGATCATGAGGAGGCTGCCTTGTTCTGTCAGGTATGCCTAGTTGTTGGTATGTGAAATTTATTCTCATTTCTGAAGTTTGTTTGAATTAGGGCAGAGAACATTATTTCAACTTTTGGCGGTATTTGACTCGGAATGAAGAGAAGCTAGAACTGTCAGAAGATTCTGCTATATATTTCATGTTGCACGCAAGCAATTTCTTTTTTTCTTCGAATTATAAGGCTAGAAATAGAAATTCTGCTGATTTTGGACACTGCTCGCTGTAAAAGAGCGCATTCATGCCTACATAATTTTTATGTTTTTCAGCTGTTTGTTTTAAGTTATGAAATATTTAAAATCCCTTGATTCATTGCTGTTAATGTGTACAAATGCGAAATTCTCCACGTTTGCTGCAGGTCTATGCAGGCAGTGGGCTCTGGATGGAGCCTGGTGCCTGGCAGATGCTCCTGAGAGCACCAACAGACTCAATGTTCTGCCGCGGTGCTGGTGTATTGGACACCTGATGAGCTGAAGAGCCGCAGCGTGACTGGCGTGCTTTCAAATAAGTGCCGGTCTCTTGGCAGAACAGAGGCGAAACCGGCACTTACACCGGAAAAAGTCTCTTCTCTGAAAGGTGCTATAGTCGGATACAACTTAAGTCTGCAGTGAAGCTCCGCCCACATTCAGCCTCCGCGCACAGAATTCCTCCACGACGAAAAAATAGTGCACTGCTTAAGAGTTTCTTGTTACGTAAACAAGAAGCTTAGCACAATAAAAAAAGTTAGAGCACTAGAATTTTGTTACGTGCAGTGTTTGATATAGTCAAACATTAAAAAACTGGTTTCGTTTACTTTTTCGATTGGCCAGCGGAGTAATACAGAACGCCGCGGACCGCGGCCCAGTGTTAGCAACTGCTGTTTTTTTAAGTTGTATCCTACTATAGTACTTTTTTTTTCTTTGCTTTGAGTAACACCTAGGCAATCAAACTTTGCTTCAGCCAAATACAGTCGCGCTCACAGAAAGCGTGATAGCCATGGAGATCCTGTTCATTGTATCCGAGGTTTGTAACAACTGCAATGTCCTTATTGCAGCCAAAACTGCAAAGTCGGGCAAAAGTGACGTTTAGTTTTTGCAAGGTGTGTTATGCCCATACGTTTCTTCATGCAGGCTCTATCACAGCACTTTCAGAGATCTCCACACTGTTTGTGTGGCTCTCGCTAAGATCCGTTCTGCCAGTAACCTGATTTATCTATTTGGTTGTGAAATTAGCGTTCTCAACGACTGGTGGCAAGTCATTGTGCGCGTTCTCCGATCTTGCTGCGACAAAGATAGTGCAATTGACATATCTGCACAGAATGTATAAATAGCATTGCCCGTTGTTTCGAGTAATCTCTGTCTTTGGTTTTCATGCAAGCATCTCAATGCATCCAACTCATTAAAATTCCTTTCTCTCTCTCTCAACAACACACAGCAGACGCGGAGTGGGTAGGCCCATGTGTCGTCAGCAATCAGAGGTTGCCAGACAAGCAGTCAGTTCGCAAAGGAAACGAAAATCGTTTTAAAGATATCTGCCGCACGGAATCAACTGAAAGTTTTGGGTATTGTAATTTAATGTGTTGGGAATTAAATGCTACAACAAGGGTATGCACGAAAGTAGGCTTCATGGCCCCTTTAATGGTGAACATTCGTTTCTGTGTTTTTTACAATGAGAGTGGTAATTCTGAATCTCACTTTTGCATTTATCATGTATCTAGTTGTGTTCAAATGTGGCCTATTTTGTGTTCTATTGTGCAGCTCTGTTTCATGTCTACATGGGAGACATACCAAAGGAGCTTGCAGAGAAGAGACTGAAAGCCGTGCGCAAGCACCTCTCACAGAAGCTGGGGGACGTGCAACGAAAAATTGGAGGTCATGATGTATAAATTTATTTTGCCACTTACCTACGCCGAAGCCGTCAGGCGTCCCCGCCCAGAAACGTTCGTTTCGTACCAGCATCCACCGCAGTCGACACCATTTCGTCCTGCCTGGCCACCACCGCAACGTTTCCGTCCATGGCGGACACCGGACAACCTACCCATTTGTTATGTCTGCGGCATTCCTGGCCATGTGATGCGTCCCTGCCGCCGCCAAGTGTTGTCCCCTGCTGCCAATACTGACCCTCGAGGTTACGCCTACGCCCCTCCCCGCCTTTTCACCGCACTTCGCCTTCTGAGACCACTGCTTCCTCCGATCTCAGGCCGTCTATTCGCCGCCGTGCTCCATCTCCGCGTCGTCGCTCGGTTTCCCCGATGCGCCGTCGTCCCTCTTCCCCTTCGGAAAACTAGTGCCCGCAGTTCCGGAGGCAAGAACTGCTTGCTCGTCGCCAAGCTCAAGACCTCGACTTTCTCCGACAAATTTGATCGCGGTTTCTGTGGAGGGCACCGATGCTTTCGCGCTTGTTGACACCGGTGCTGCTGTATCTGTACTAAGTGAGAAATTGTGCCGCCAGTTACGAAAAGTGATGACTCCGCTATATGGTTTTATGCTTCGCGCCGCTAATTCGCAACTTATTGCGCCTTTGGGGGCATGTACAGCCCGAGTTACTATTCAGGACGTTCTGTATATTGTTGAATTCATCGTCTTCCCATGGCCGTCTCACGACGTCATCTTAGGCTGGGACTTTCTCTCACAACATGACGTTGTCATTGACTGCGCTCGTTCCGAAGTCGGCCTTCTTCCCTTCGGCGACGACTCTGTGAACGCTTCCACTAACTTGTGCTTCAAGCTGACTGTGGCTGATGACGTCATGATCCCGCCGTGCTCTGCTGTGCTCGCCTCTGTTCATTGCGACTCTGGATCCAACGGCCCTGTCATCTTCATCCCGTCCGACTCCTCTGCTTCTCGCCACTGTCTACCCCTGCCATTCGCCGTGCTTACTGTCTCAGCCGGCTGCAGCGCCTTGCCCCTGACGAATCCATTCCTGTGCCCCTCCACTCTTCGTGGTGAATGCTTGGGATGTGTCCAGCCTTTCGCTTCCGTCGTCGCCTGGGACCCTTCTGAGGACGACTCCTGCCGCCTGCAAGTGTCTTCACTTACTTCCTGCTCACCGTCTCCTGATCCCGTTCCCGAGGCCGTCTTTGCGGGCTCAATCGACGCAAATCTTTGGCCACCGGAGAAGACCCAGCTTGCGGCCCTGCTAGATAAGTTTCGGTCATCGTTTGACTTCTCTCACCACCGTTTTGGTCGCACTTCAGCTGTTACCCATCGGATCGACACTGGCGCCCATTCGCCGTTGCGCCAACGCCCATATCGCGTCTCGGCCACCGAACGCCAGGTTATCGACACCCACCCAGGTGAATGATATGCTGCAGCGTGGCATCATACAACCATCACAGAGTCCTTGGGCTTCCCCCGTCGTCCTTGTCACCAAGAAAGACGGCTCTATCCGCTTTTGCGTTGACTACCGGCGCCTCAACAAAATCACCCGAAAAGACGTCTCTCCGCTACCCCGCACCTCCACCAAGATGTAACGGCCTTTATTGACAGTTGTGAAGGCCGGTTAGAGCGGACAAGGACAGGTCCGGTCCCGGAACAGTTCACGCTCTCGTCTCGCGCCGCGCGTCGGCTCTGCTGCTTCAGCTGCCGATCGTCGTCTTCTCGTCTCGCGCCTCGCCTCGGTTCTGCTGCTCTGACTGCTGATCATCTTCCTCTTTACAGGTTTATTTATTTTATAATAAAGCTTTCGTTTGCCCTAAATCTGGTTGTCAGTATATATATCGTAGGGCATTACAGACCCTTTTGGCCAGCTTAATTGGAAAATATTATAGTATCAGGCACTGCCTTTTTGCAACAGCTTGCGATGCACTAATCGAAGAAGCTATGTTATCATGCGCAATGTGCAGCACACATTTCTGAGTGATGAAAAAACTTATCTATGGTGCGCCATTAGGACTGGCGTCCCTCATTAGGCCTAACACTATCCCGATACCTGCAAGCAGGATCTGTGCCAACAGGCCGACGCCATTAGAACCAACAGGGCTGACACCGACAGGCCCATCACCATCAGGCCCATCACCAACAGGCCCAACAGGCCCATCACAACAGGTCCAACAGGCCCATCAGCAACAGGCCCAACAGGCCCATCACCAACAGGCCCAAATTACGGGTTCCTTCAGCCTTCAGACCGATAGGCTGAAGGAATTTTTGACTGGGTGAGGTGGTCACAAAATTCATTTTCCAGAGTGGCACTTGTAAAAAGTGACCAGTCGACAAGGTGAACTTTCCAGCGCCGTGGTCTTGTGGGGATGATTAGAGCAGACGATGGGAGCCTGATGACAGTAGGTAAGTGATCACTGCCCATGGGGTCATTTAAAACATCCCATTTAAAATCGTTAAAAAGTAATGGTGATGCGAAAGCTAGATCGTGAAAGCTCATTTTTGCTGAGCTTGGGCAGCAATAGGTGGCTTTTTCCGTATTTAAAAGACAGACATTATTCGAAAATATAAAATCTTCGATTGTTTGGCCCCTAGAGTCACAGCGTTCGCTTCCCCAAAACGGAGAGTGAGCCTTAAAATCGCCAACTACCAGAAATGGCTCCGGCAGTTCTTCGATCAGGCCTTCTAGATCTTCGCATGTTAATGTGATGTGTGGGGGAAGATATACAGAACATATTGTTATGGTTTTGTAGCTGATGACGCTAACCGCAACCGCCTCAAGTTTTGTTTTCAGTTTGATTTCTTGAACCGGGACGTCGCTTTGCATGACGATTGCGACGCCTCCCGAGAGTCTATTTGCATGCTCGCGATCACGCCTAAAAGTTTTGTAATGTTTTAAGATATTTGCATGTTGTGGACCAAGATTGGTCTCCCGAAGACATAAAGCTAGAGGCATCACTGACCTTAGAATATGTGTTATATCACTGTAGTTCCTCAACACTCCTCTACAGTTCCATTGAACCACAACTGTCATGTTTGTTTTTTGGGTGGGAATGGAACAGAAGGAATTTACTGTTCTGGGCCCGTTACCGGGGTTCTGTCTTTTCTTCGCTCGAGAGAGCCGGTCCGCCGCTGGAAAGCAGGCGGACTGGGAGTTGTATCCATCACCTCACCAGAGGTGCTGGAGGACTGCGAAGCCGCAGATGTGTTGGTGTCGGGCCTCCCCCGGCGGGGGGAAGTCCTGCGGGGTGCCGACTCGTGGGCCGGTACTCCTTGGCTTTGAAGATGGCAGGGCAGCCTTCGCTGTCCCTGCCTGGGGCGTGGATAGCCCTGCCACAGGCTCTGTGAAGGTGGCCTGGGCAGATGCCAGAGTGCTGCGTGGTGCACCGCCCCTGCGCACCACGTCAGCAAAGTTTGTTTTTGTGGAGAACGTGAAGGTGTTCTTCGCGTGGTAGAGTTGTCTTGCTTCCTTGAAAGTTAAATTTTGTTTTCTTTTCATTGTGATGATTTCTTTCTCAGCCTTCCGAGAAGGACATGACCTAGAATATGCGGGATGGTCACTTTCGCAGTTTGCGCAGCGAACTGCTGCTCCTTCACAGTTCTCACAAGCATGGTCTTTTGAGGCGCATTTAGCGCAAGTTTTGTGGCCACGGTAGCTCTGAGACCCATGTCCATATCTTTGACAGTTGAAGCACCTTCGTGGATTCGGTATGTAATGACGTACATTTTTTTTCAAGTAGCCTGCTTCGATCGACTCTAGAAGTGTGCTGGAGTTGAATGTCAGAACTGTATGTTTCGTCGGGATTTCTTTGTCGTCTTTCCTTATTTTAATACGATGTATATTTGTGACATTCTGGTCACTGAGACCTTCAAGGATTTCTTCCTCAGTGAGGCAGACAAAGTCTGCTTCGGAAATGACACCACAGACACTGTTCAATGAACTGTGTGGAGTTATTGAGGGTTTCCCCGACTGACAATATGGTGGAGAGCTTGGAAAGCTGGCCGTTGTCTTTAAGCTCTAGAAGGAGGTCGCCACTAGGCATTTTTTTTAGCTTGCAACCCGTGCCCAAGGCATCGGTCAGGCTTTTTGCTACCAAGAATGGAGATACCGTTCGGGCAGTTTTATCTGTCGCTTCGCTGTGGAGCACATGGAATTTGGTGAAAGTTTCTTTAGATTTCTGGATGCACTGAGCTGTCACATCGGTTCGCCCTCTTTTGAGAGAGCGATCTGGTTTGGAAAGAACGCCACCCCCTTTACGGCCGCTGCGATCTCGGCGATAGATGGTGAATTTCAGATTAGTGGGAAGCAATTCATTATCGAGGATTTCTGCACTCAACCAAGTTTCAGTTACAATGATAATGTGGGCGTCAATGTCATCAATGAAGCTAAGAAGTTGGTCACGCTTTGGAATAAGGCTTCTTACGTTGGTGAAGACGATCTGGATGTCGAGGTATGATGAAGGACGCTTGTTGGGAGCATGATTCGCTGCGCGTCATTCGCTACCATCGGTGTTGGGAACACGAGCGGTACATTCAATCACCGTGTCAGTGGCAGAGTTATAAGCATAGCATTTTTTCCCAACATACATTTTATCAAGTCGCGGTTTGAATGCACATTTTTGAGGCTGGATAAACTTCAGAAGTTTAGAACGAGCAAGACGGGTTTCCGGAGCGAAATCTTCTCTGATTGAGTATACCGTGTCTTTCAGTTTGGGACAAGACGCCAGAATTCTTTCCTTTGTCTTAAAATGAGCTAGCTTAATGATAATTGGCCGTTGTTTATCGGTGCAGAATGCTCCTAGTCGATGCGCACATTCCATAGAATCTGCTTCTGGGTTTCTTACACACTGGGTTTCTGGGTTTCTTACATACATGTATGTATGTATGTATGTATGTATGTATGTATGTATGTATGTATGTATGTATGTATGTATGTATGTATGTATGTATGTATGTATGTATGTATGTATGTATGTATGTATGTATGTATGTATGTGTGTGTGTGTGTTGTGGGGTTTAAACTGGGGGAGATAAACACGTTCTCCCCGATTAAGCGCGGCTGACACAGTTCAAAGCCGCGCTGACCCCACCCCGTGGTCGCGTACGCGACCGAGCGCACGCCGACCACGGCGGGCCTTGCAGAAAATGGAATGTTCTAAGATTCGGGACTATATTGGAACACGCAGGAACACGAAAGTGTGATTAGGAGATCTTGGATAGATATTGCACGTCATGTTTGTGTTAATGGTCTTCAGTTCAGTTGCATTCCTTGGTGCTGTTTAATCTCTTCCTTTTTGTGGTTTCGCACATTACGCCGTTAACAGCTGACGACAGTTTGTTCCGAATGCAACAGCCCGTTGTTACCGTTGTCGCATGAAAAAGTCTGGAAGACTGCCAAAAACACGTTTTTCTGCTTGCACCGTTAAGGCTACTCGCAACCATTTCATCGCCGGCGACAGAAGAACAACAAGGATGCCAATCTTCGTTTCTGTGATGTGTGCCACGCGCGCAAAAGAAAGGTAACAAGGGGCCAAGAATGTTTTGTACAAAAGGAGAAGGGTCAGTGGTCTGCAAAACGAAAGGCAGAAATTGTAATTTCTTTCTTTAAATCATACTGAAAAGGAATTCACAACTTTGATTTTAATTCCTTATTCTATACCAAATTATAAAAGTCGAATTGTAAAAAAAACCTGACCCGGACGTGATTCGAACACGCAATCTTCTGATCTGGAGTCAGACGCGCTACCGTTGCGCCACCGGGCCAATTGTTTTTTTAACATGGTATTTATTACAGTGATGTAATGTTCTATGTACATGAACTATATACAAGCCATTATGAAAACAGTGGTAAACAATACATATTCAAAAGACCATGCACTAGAAAAGGGGCAATGCAGAGCACATCACTAATAGCGAGTGCCACTTCGGTTCGTACTCAGTCTGGGCATACACGTCTCTTAGATGAACAACCATTCGACTGAAGTGATCCTTTGCAGACACAACAGGTTCACAGTGTCTGTCCATCATGCGGGTTTTCCAGAGGCTGTGCAGTCCAATCAGAAAGAACATGTCCAGGGGTTCATCAACAAATGGCAGCGCAGTGAGATAGCGAACAGAATGTGGAGTCAGATGAATTCTTTTTTTAAATGTGCG
Source organism: Amblyomma mixtum (assembly GCF_055824585.1). Taxonomy (NCBI): domain Eukaryota; kingdom Metazoa; phylum Arthropoda; class Arachnida; order Ixodida; family Ixodidae; genus Amblyomma; species Amblyomma mixtum. The sequence goes on from NC_143014.1 coordinate 293,547,892, forward strand.
TTGCAGGATATCCCAGAAGAGTACTGCATCTTTGCAACTGATGAAACAATGCTCAATTGTTTCTGGTTCATCACAAAGGCAGCAATTAAAGGTAGACACAGAAATGCCCTTTTTATCTAACCATGTTCTAACGGGCAACGTACCGGTGTTTAACTTAAAGAAAAAGGTCTTTGTACACGGCGAGACTGGCATCTTACGTACTCTTTTGAGTACGTCATGCCCCGGTAAACCAACATACAGAGAGCGGTACATGGGCGGAGGCAAGAGCATACTAATCAAATCCTTATACAACGTTTTCCTCGACACTAAAAAAAGGAACTCAGGAGAAAAACGAAAAAGTAGGAAACGGACAGCCAAATACACCTCTTGCATTATGTCCCCACAAACACGGACGGTCACAAACATTGGAAGACCCAATGAGGTTGGGTAAAACATGAACTAAATTTGTTTGCAGGAATGAACGTACTATTGGGTGTGTAGTGTCACGGAAAAACATGAAACGTGACACTATCTGTCGGACATACAGGTGAACTAGACCAAGGCCGCCAGCGCTTACAGGCCGAAAAAGGTTATCACGCCTCATCATGGGCGTCCGGAGGGGGGGGCAAGGGGGGGCGGCTGCACCCCCCTGGAAAATCACTCCCTCGAACCGTGAGTGATGGCCGCACGCCAGGGGCCGTGGTGGGCTCAGCCAAAAGGGTAAAAGCAGCTCCGCTTCCACGCTTTGGGTCACATCTGCGAAATGCCGCGTCCGGGCACGCGTCTTTATGCCGTTTTCAAACCACGCCATCGTTAGCTCTATTGAAGGCCGACCTGTTGCAGACATACAGTGGCACCGGCGAGCATGTGTTTCAAGCCGTCTTGAAATGGGTGCCTGTTTCTTTGATCTCTAGACAGATAGCGACACGGAGGCAGACAGTGCACAGTACATCTTGTTTTCGCCTTCGTTATGCCGGCCACCGATGAATTCTTCAGGAGGGAAAGACAAATCAGCCGTGTCCACCCCCGCTTTGTCGGGCTGCTCATGGGCAAGCGGGCGATCAGTTGGCGCCGCCGCCGCTCGCTGTGCCTCCGATCCACGGGAGAGCGCAGTGCGGTAGAAGCGCCGCTATCAGAATCTTCGGCAAAGGAGATTAGCATCTTTTGTTCACGGCGACGCAGTCTCCAGAGGCGCCCCCACACCAGCGTCCCTTGCGTCTTCTCCGAAAACCAGCGCCTTTGGTCAACGCAGCCCGATGGCGCCTGCCTGGCTCGCCTGTCACCTCTGGCTGGGCCTCAAATGACAACAGCGCCCATGTACTGTGCGAGGTCAGTGCCCGGTAAAGAGACCCAGGTGGTCGACATTATCCGGAGCTCTGTACTACTCCGTTCCTCATAACCTGAGTCGTTTTGGGGCTCTGAACCCCATAAAAACACACAAAACAAATTTTCCTACCGGAGTGGCGAGTGTCCCTTCCCCTTGGAAGTCGCACGGAAGTAAGCCCTTGCACGTGTGCGCGCCTCTGTATTTGTGCTTCGGTGTTTTTAGTGGCCGTTTGTCAACGAAGCTGAGAACAACCAAGACAGTGGACGAGAAAACTACGAGCGGCGAGCAGTGTGCGTGCGGTTGCTCGACTGTGCGGATGCGCGAGGAAGATGGAGCGAGGTGTATGAAGCTGCGAGCGTGCATTTATCTTGTAAATAAGTTTTCGTTGTATGTATAGACATCTTTTGTTTTCAACGTGAGCGTTCAACCGTTTTTCCAATCAATGTGTGTGACGAGTGTGCACCGAGAGCGTGTAATGAAGCACAGAAATGAATTTATCACCCGTGTAATCACGCAATTCACCCAGAAAAATCCGTGGAGTCTACAGTTGCTGTTCAAGGAAGACTGACTGAGTGACTGTAGTTGCGTGTTTGTGACCATATTGTGCTGTGTGCTGGTCATCAATCCGGGTGAGTCGAGAACCCGTATGCAGCAATACTGAGCACTCTTCTCCACGAAGTGACAGTATATTTTTGGATTTTTTATTAATTTTAATTGTTTCTTCGTTGATAAACTGCAATGTATCTCTCCTAGCCACACTTTAATTTGCTGTTTGTAATTTTTATTTCATGTGTGTATTTCACTTATTTTTTATTTATATATAAATAAATAAATTCATACCGCAAACAGTGCCTTTTTGCTACGAACATGCCCCCCCCCCCTCCGGCGCCAACAACCAATGGGGCCCCCCCCTGCAAAAAATTCTGCGGACGCCCTTGCGCCTCATGGATTCAAAAGACGAATCCCACACAAAAGTAGCGAAAACCCTGTGAAAACGCTGAATAGGAAGTCTTGCGCAATGAATAATTTGCAGTACATAATATATTTTAGTGGCGAGAAACAGATTACAGGCGGTCGCCCTGCCAAAAATTGAGAGGCCATGGGGGACAAACGTTTGAGCATAGCGCTGAAGAGTTGACACGCGGTCTTTCCAATAATGTGCGCTATGCTTATAGGCACTCAAAGGGACGCCAGGTACTTTGGTGGCCTGCATGTCCATGTTATACCAGCATATTCAGCAGGTGTCGAACTCCAGCTACCAAACCAAAGACCGCAACTCTTAGAGCGATTAATCCGACTTCCTGACACCGAACCAAAGTCCTCCGTTAAACGAATAACCTCATCGATGCTTGGCTTATCAGTACAAAAAAACGCAAGGTCATCTGCATAAGCCAATACCTTCAGTTCGTGGCCCATTATTCGGAAACCATTGACAGCTGTACTGTTTATAACACTTATGCAAAGTGGCTCCAAGTATAATGCGAACAGGAGCGGAGACAGTGGGCACCCTTGTTTCACCGAAGACAGAATTGGGACTGGTTGCGAGAGACAGCCATTAACAATCAAGCGCGTGGTACAGGATTTGTAACAAAGGCGTATGCCAGTAGAAAGTATTGAACCGAGATTGACGTGATTTAAAAGTGCAAAAAGAAATGAATGACACACTCGATCAAATGCCTTTGCCAGGTCAATTTGCAGCATTGGTTTGGTTTGGTTTATGGGGTTTAACGTCCCAAAGCGACTGAGGCTATGAGAGACGCCGTAGTGGAGGGCTCCGGAAATTTCGACCACCTGGGGTTCTTTAACGTGCACTGACATCGCACAGTACACGGGCCTCGAATTTCTCCTCCAAAGAAATTCAACCGCCGCGGCCGGGATCGAACCCGCGTCTTTCGGGCCAGCAGCCGAGCACCATAGCCACTGAGCCACCGCGGCGGCTTCATTTGCAGCATTGCTAATTGTTCTTGAGCGTCACTGCAATACTGCAACACCGTACGCGCTACATGTAGGTTAGATTGTATTGATCGTCCCCGCAAGCCACATGTTTGATGAGGCCCAATCAAAGTAGACATTGCAAGCTGCAGCCGATTTGACAGTACTTTAGCAAAAATCTTATAATCTACATTAGAAAGCATGATTGGTCTGTAGCCATCTACAAATCGAAGTTTTCCTTATCCTCGGTTTTTGGTATAAAGACAATATGACTTTTCGTAAATGACTGAGGCAGAAATTCAACATCAATACTTGTCTCAAAAATTTGGAGCAGGACAGGGGCTAGAATGGATTTAAATGCCTTGTAAAATTCTCCTGAGAGGCCGTCAGGCCCCGGAGTTTTCGAAAGCGGCAATTGATCAATTGCATCTTGCAATTCACCCAAGCTTAAAGAGCCACTTATTGCCTTGCACTCATCCTAATTGAGTGGGTTAATCATGGACACCAATCGCGCTATATGATCATCATCAGCAGTGCTAGACGTGGCAGCAAACAGAGAGCTATAGTGGTTTTCAAACTCGGTAACTATGACATCTGTACTTGTGACCAGGGCACCCTCACAGTAGAGCTCAGAAATTCGCTTGGCAGCCACGTGACGACGCTCATCTAGCAAGGCCTCTCTAGTAGGCTCCTCAGAGTGCAGAGCACGGTTGCTGCGGGATCGTACACGGGCCGCACGATAGCGTTCTGCATCAAACTTCTGAAGGTTACACTTAACAGCACCAATTTCCTCTGTGTACAAGCCAGGAGCCTCACATTCAAGCGCATGCAGATTATAAAGACTCTGAAGTAACCGTTTCTCCTCACCATGCTTAAGATAAGACTTCACGGAGCCGATCTCAATAGCCATGCTACGAACTTCTAGCTTAAACATCTCCCAAGCTGCAAATAATGGGACATCCATGACCAAGCAAGATTCCAATGCTGTCATCACTCGCTGCTGAAAATGCTCATCATTTAGAAGCTCGGAATTAAGCTTCCACAGTTCCCACTGCGGCTGAAATTTGGGACGGGCGCATTCTCCAATCCGCGCAATGACCATAGCATGATCTGAGAAAGAAACAGGCTTGACATCACATGAAATGTGCCGTTTAAGGAGATCTACGGAAACGTAAATGCGATCAAGGCGTGAATGTGAGGCTCCTCTGATGTATGTGAAGGCGGATGGCAATCCGGCATCAATTAAACCTGCGTTTTCGGTAATAGACAATAATATACCAGAGCTCTTATCGGCGTTTTGGTTAGGACCTGTGCGATCGCGTGGGTCGCAAACACCGTTGAAGTCACCCATGAAAACGACATAACGATCACATCCTAGGAGAGTTGCAATGGCACGAAAAAAAACTGCTCGTTGCACCGGATTATTTGAAGCATACACATTGATAACCCTCCACGACTCGCCATGCAGTCGAAAGTCACAACATATCAGACGCCCTTCTATGTCAACCTGGTACTTAAAGTCAGAAATAGGTAGACTCTTTTTTAAGAAAAGAAAGCAACCTGCCGAAAGACCCACTGAGTGCGACACACAGACGTTGTAATCTGTTAGGAAAGGTCGCAGGGCTATCTCTGTATCCACGTCACTTTCTATCTTAGTTTCTTGAATAGCGACAATGTCTAGCCGATTGCCCCAAAGCAATCGGCGTAACTGTACCTGTTTCTGCCTTGAACGAATGTCCACATATGTTGAGTGTTGCGACAGTCAACTGCTGATTAGACGCCATGGTGGCTAACTGGAGCTTCAATCAGGCATCCACGGTGTCTGGGGGCATCACTCCGGAAGGTGAGCCCTCCCTAGAGTTGACGCCCTTTCTCCTTGATCTGGAGCGCCGAGGAGGTTTCTTATTCTTTGACTTTCGACGGCGGGACTTGTGCTTGGCGGGGACACTGTCCTCCTCAGAGGTGGCAGAACTCGGAGACACACCGCGCTTCGAGGCCGCACTTAAAATTTGCTCATCGGCATCACAGTTGCCGTCGGGGAGTGAAGTGCCAGGTTGGCACTCTGTTACCTGTGTGGCACATCCGGCAGGAGCCTCAGAAGATGTAGCAGTGCAGACACTCGGCGCCGGAGCCACACCGTCGTCCTTGTCTTCCTCTGGCCCACGCACAGCACAGGCACATGCGCCAAGAGTGCCATCACTGACACTACATATAGCTGGAGCCTGCTCCGCCAGGCATCGACGCTCATCATCTGCAGACAGCTGCTCCATCTGTGAAGGCTGGGTAGGCTCATGCTGCACAGCAGGAACGGGGCCAGACAGCTGGTCAGTAGACGCTTAGTCAATGCGCGCAACGGCTGGCGTGCCACCAGCAGCATCTAAAACTTCGGTTGCGTCCATCAAGTGCTCCTGCAATGCGTCGTCCATGGCACGGGTGCCACCGCGTAGCTTATCAGCATACGACACTACGCCGACAATCATCACACCGAGGAGTGCGGCAATGACGGCGTATATGGCCAACCTTGTGGCAACGGAGACACAGTGGTGGCCTTCCTGGCACTAAAACCAGACATTGTACACCGCAAATTGTCAAAATGTGAGGCACGTCATTGACAGTGACGCCATCAGCAAGAGTCAAGGCAACGTCTCGATTCAAGGTGCGCATGCCCTCCATTTCTGGAACCCTCCAGTGCTCCACTGTGATGGACGTAATCGTTCCGCAAGCGCGAAGGGCGTCCCGAACGTAAAAATCTTCAAGGTGTTCAGGGATCCAAAGTATCTTGAGCTTTACTGTCTTCGGTTCCGGGTCAATCACTAGACAACGGCGATTTTTCACTTGTAACTCCTGAGTGCTCACGAGCTTAGCTTTCGCTAACGCTGTCTTGCATGTTATCATCCATACATGAGACGTCTGAAACTGTCCGATAGAGCTGATGTCACAGAAGTCAACGACACCCCGTAAGGCATCTCTGAAGTCCTGAGCACGATAGGGACGGCCAGCAAGGTCCGCATGCAGAAATACGGAGTTAAAAACCAGCTTACCAGCAGGCAGACGGGGAAGAACAGTACGGTAAGTATTACTGGCAGCAGAAGCCGCAACAGTACCTCGGCCTAGGGCCGATTTATCCATTTCTGCGGAGAGCATCAAAAACGCGACCGTTCGGAACGCCGTCGACAGAAGAACAACAAGGATGTCAATCTTCGTTTCTGTGATGTGTGCCGCGCGAGCAAAAAAAAGGTAACAAGGGGCCACGAATGTTTTGCACAAAAGGAGAAGGGTCAGTGGTCTGCAAAACGAAAGGCAGAAATTGTAATTTCTTTCTTTAAATCATACTGAAAAGGAATTCACAACTTTGATTTTAATTCCTTTTTCTATACCAAATTATAAAAGTCGAATTGTAAAAAAAAAACATGACCCGGACGTGATTCGAACACGCAACCTTCTGATCTGGAGTCAGACGCGCTACCGTTGCGCCACCGGGCCAACTTTTTTTTTGTCTTTATTGCCGCGCCACCGGGCCAACACGACTGTTACGTAGAGCGGCATTCTTTTTAAGTCTACATAATTCAATATAGAACTACTTTTATAGCTATATTGCTACTGCACACTTCAGTTTATGCATTTCAATCGAGGCATGCATAGTTTAACGAATGTAGACCTTTCAAGGGAGAGCATCAGAGCGGAAATAACACCAAGCCACCTGGGGGCGCCAGACATCAAGTGTAACGCTGTCAAAGCTAGCGCTCTTTTTTGCGCAGCCTGCATCCGTGACAGAAAATAGTGCGTTGCTTGTGGTGAGCGAAAAATAACAAATGCTTTGCCGACAGGCTTCCTGGATAATACATTTGTCATCAGCGTGACAGAAAACGATGTTATTGCGAGCGAATCGGTCAAGATCTGTGATTTTGTATTTTGCGTTTGTCGTCTTTTTCCATTTCACGTTTTCGCTGTCCCCGCTGGCCGCCGTCGTGTTTACTCTTTCCGTCCGCCTCCATTTCACTTTTGAGAAAATGGCGTCCAGCTGAGCGGCCACGGCCAGCTCTCCTGTACGCATTTTCCCGAAGGTTCGTGCACGCCAAGCAAGTAATTGCGAATGTGTTCTGCCGCGCCAGGATCCGTTTTCCGGAGAGGTCTGTTCGGGAAGTGATGAGTGCTGTGAGCGAGGACACCGGAGTATCTCCCCGTAGCGTTGCCAAAATCAAGGCGGAGTCTGTGCGGGCCTGTGGCGTCTCCGAAGAAAAGACGCCGCGACGTGAAGATTTCAAGCTCGCGAATAGTCAAGAATGACAGCTTCACAGTCCATGCCATCCGTCTGAAAGTGCACAGTATGTACGCGAAGAGTGAAGTCCCAACACTGCGCAGTGTGCTAAAGGCTGGCAATGAGGACGGCGACCTGCCTAACGTCCAGAAAACCACATTGTGGAGGTTGATGAAGGACATCGGATTCATATTTCATGGAAGAAAACGGAATCTTGCACTGATCGAGCGAAGAGACATCATTTCCTGGCGTCGCAGGTAGTACCTGCGGGCGATCAAGGAATTCCGAGGACAGGGCAGGTACGGGTCATTCCTTGCTTATTTTCTTACGCAGCACGTTTAGACTGGCTTCACACAGAGCTTGATGTTAGCTTTGCAACATCGTAGTCGGAACAGTGAGTGTTGCTTCAGGATAACACATTTAGAAGAAATCATCTTAACCACGTTGCTGTTGCCGACCTTTTGCGTAGTGGGAATGTTTCACGACCAGTTTTGCGCTACGTTTCGGTGGGACACGTGTCATCATGGGTCAGATTAAATCGCTAAATCCCAATTGGTGCGGCAAGCAAAAACAGCAAAACTGCCAAAAATGTAGCATTGCAATGGGTAGTGCCATCTCGTCGTCACCGTAGGAACGATTGGACACCAACTGTTCACTGCCAGTTGCTCCGGTGGTGCGAGTTACTGGTGCTACTGCTGCGAACGTTGCCAATTTTTGTTCCCAGCCGCCGCGAGTGAAGAGATTTCAAACATTGCCGAATTAGTCAAGTACCCCATGCAAACATACAGTGAATATAAACTGGCTACCAAGTGCCGCCTGGGCGTGAAATACAAGGAATTCAATTTTTATATGCGGGAATTTAAATTCCTGTGAGCAAACTACTGGCCTAATCGAGAGCAAACTTCGCTCACGGGGTAGCATATTATGGTCTACGTTATTTGAGATGTAATTAAACGTCGGTACTTGCCTGAATTTCCTGAAATTAAGAAGAAACTGCTGTCAACTGCGAGTAAAGCTGTCGCAGACGAGAGCTATACGCGAGCCGAGCAGCTGGTTTGACAGGGCGCGCCATCTGCCGGAAGGCGAGATTCGACGAGCAGACGAGGCCGGGACGTCGTTTGCCTCGCCTTCCGGGAGATAGCGCTCCCTGTCAAACCAGCTGCTCGGCTCGCGTATAGCTCTCGTCTGCGACAGCTTTACTCGCAGTTGACAGCAGTTTCTTCTTAATTTCAGGAAATTCAGGCAAGTACCGACGTTTAATTACATCTCAAATAACGTAGATCATAATATGCTACCCCGTGAGCGAAGTTTGCTCTCGATTAGGCCAGTAATTTGCTCACAGGAGTTTTTTAAATTCCCGCAGATAAAAATTGAATTCTCTGTATAAGACCGAACAAAGGAGCAATTAAGCCGAGATAATTCTTTTTCTCGAGTGTCTTTGAGCCGCTGTTTGTGAAACAGGGGTCAGTAGTGTGTTTGTTGCAGTGCATTGCCTACTTACATGCTGCAGCGTGTTTGTTTACGTGTACTCGGTTGTTTTGCATTTACAGGTGCATCGTCTACCTAGATGAAACCTGGGTCAACGCAGGGCACACAAAAGAATACGTCTGGCAGGACCCCACTGTAAAGTCATCTCAGGATGCCTTCGTGAAAGGTTTAACAACGGAATTGGCTGCGCCTTCGGGCAAATGGGCCCGTTTGATCCTCGTACATGGTATGAGCAGTGCAGTATTCGTCGAAGATGCTGCTGACTTCTTCAGAGCAAAAAAGGGAAACCACGCTGACTACCACTTTGAGATGGATGGCAACTACTTTGAGAAGTGGTTCACCGACAAGTTTTTGCCTAACATATCATAGCATGGCTCTTGAAAAAGCACCACTGGCTGTTTCCAGAATAAACCATTTCTCGCAAACACTGCGGGGTCAGCATTCTTTATTGTCCTGTCTCATTTATTGTTTGCTCTTTCGAAATATTTTTACCTAGCGTTGTACAACTTTTTCTGCATTCTTACTTGACGCTCCCACAGCTTGGAACTCTTTTTACCTGGCTGCAGGAAAATCCTGCCTGAGCAGCTTCTGCTCTTCTAATACCATCTTCGACTGGTAGTCTCGATGCTCCCGCTCAGAGCAGGCAGATCCTCCTCCGTCTCGCAGGCAGAGTTGGGGGAGCAGTGAACAAGCCGAATGCAAAATGTGCTCTCGGAGCAGAAACGCAACGGAAACCGAAACGCAACGTTGTAGAGAGTTTTCGGTACAGCATTGAAAATGACGGAGCCAGAAGAGAAGACAGCCGAATCCAGCCGAAGCTGCTCAGGCTGGGGAGAAAATGGCGGCGGAGCTGTCCGAGTCGCGGTCCCTGCTACGCGATCGCAGCGTTTGCAACAGTTTGCTTGCATCGCAAATGGCTGCGAGCAAGATTGTTTCGGGCGATGCGGCGACGCCTGCGCAAAATCTTCTTTACCTGGTGGTGGCTGGTAAGCTTATCTCTTTGACAGTTCGTAGTTGGCGTCCCGGTCAAAAAATCCTTCAAAGTTCCTTCAGGGAGCCAACAGGATTCTTGACTGTCACCTCTACATGCACCTGATGGTCCTGAAGGAATCTGCATGGATGCTCTGTTTGCAATGGCGCGACTCTGACGGGGCTGAAGGCATCTCCATTAGCAGCTCTGTTTGCACCGGCGCGGCTCTGACGGTGCTGAAGGCATCTCCGTCAGCCGCTCTGTTTGTACCGGCGTGACTCTGACGGTCCTGCAGAAATCTGCATGCAGCTGCTCTGTCTGCGGGCGACGTAAGCTTCGACCGTCACCGGCATAGCTGCGAATCGCTTCGGGAAAGTTATAATACTGGCAAGAAGCTTAATTGTACGTTTTAATCGGTTTGTGTAGCACACACCTTGTACCAGCACAACCGCTCACCGGTGGAGATTTATTTGGCCAGAAAGCAGCTTACGAAATTAGCGGGGACATATCTGAAACACACGTACGTATGCTCAAACACATACAATATTCGTGCAAATTGCATGATTCTTGCAAGCACGCATTAAGTATATGTGAGCTGCGCGCCCTTCCGATAGTGCCTGAAAATTCTTTGCACGGAGGCCATGAATCGCTGTAGAGCTCGCGTTCTCGATCATATGCTTAGCTTTCAAGGATCATCCGGCCGGCTTCACTCGATCCTGGCTCATTTTCGGCAAAACTGTACACATATCATATATCAATATTGGACGGTAAACGTTTTCTCGTAGTGAACTTGACAACTGATGCGTACCAACCAAGCGGTTCGCATAACTGAAGTACTTCTGCGTTTCGTGCGAAGCATGCAAAGACGGCCGGCCGCTATTCGGCTTTGCTGACTTTTCTTCACTCGTCCTCGGCGCAGACGATTCCAGGCGCACGGCATAAACTACGGCCAGGTGAAAAAAAATGTGTGTTAGCTGCGCAGTTAATTTTAATCTAGGGAGAACCATCAATTGAGGCGAATGAATTTTTAAAAGGTGCTGCACAATTAATTCTAGCTTAACGCGTTTGTGCGCGTTGCGCGCAAAAAGTAGATGGTATCGGTACGTACGTCGATCATACTTCATACTCAAAACTGATTATGTTCGACCTTTCCGCTATGCATATGCTGCGCACCGCGTGCAGTGAACCCGCCCGCTATCAGGGCAGATCTGCCTATCTGATAGCCAGTACACGTACGCGTTTGTGTGCGGCATACACCGGCCAGGAACTGCGCCAGTCGAAATTAACTTTTTCTACTACGCATAGCCTTCCCTCGATCCTCGATCATCCTTTCAGCAAGGTGGAGACGCTGCATGCATGCTCGATCGTCCAGAGCTTCCTCGATCGGGCAACGAAACCAGTGCCCATATTCTACGCGGGAGCGCGCGCCCGCACCGATTTTCGTAGTCACGAGGAATTCATACGCCAGCGCACCTTTCAGTCGGGGATTAAGGTGACTGAATGCAGCGCACAGCGCTATAAGCGCGGCAAAGACGTGCAGCGAATTGCTCGCGCTGAACGACAGCGCAAATATTTTTTTTTTCCATGGCGCGACGTTTCTGTTTAAATAATTTTCACCAAGCAGGAAAGCGCCCTGCACTTGCATTGACTGTTGAAGCCAAGCGCAGTGAGTACACTGAAGTCCCCTCGAGGCATCTGTGTTGTCATGAGAAGCCGCACAACTCATGTGCGGCTCTCCTTCAGTCTTTATCTCCCAAACTCCCCTCCCTACGCAGAGTAGCATGCCAGCGATATTGAAACACCGGCCAAATTCTCTGTATTTCATTAAAGAGTCTCTCTCTCTCTGGCGATGTGTATCATTGAAAACATTAAACTCGCCCACCTAGCACCGCGATGTCAAGTGAACATATTCCTTGACGCTGGATTCATGATCTCTATGCAGTTAATTCCCAGCCCCCTGTATGTCACACTAAGTGAATGGGGATTAACCATCACATCACACCAACTGGCCAGCTCCACTGGCTGGAGGACCTTCTTTGAATGGCATTTGCGTAAAAATTCTTCGTATCACTAGGGTATACGGCAACTTAATTGACAGCAGTAACAGAATTTTGGTTCCCGGAACACACCCATGGAACATGTAACGCTGCATCAAAAATAAGTGCAGCCAGTTTTGAGGCTTTGAGGTTTTGAGGATTGTTCTCGCAATCACTCTCCGAAGGTACCATTCCAGACGACTGGGAAGTGGGGAAGGTCGTTCCCGTCCACAAATCAGGTAGTACTGATTCACCTCTTAATTATCGCCCCATTTCATTAACAAGTGTACCGTGCAAAATCACGGAACATGTCATTTACTCTCAAATCATGCAATCTTTGGATTCAAATAATTTCTTCCATCCATCACAGCATGGATTTCGCAAGGGGTTCTCCTGCGAAACTCAACTAGCCATTTTTCTACATGATATTCACGCCAACCTTGATACTAACCTGCAAACTGACTCCATTTTCTTAGATTTCGCTAAGGCATTCGACAAAGTACCTCATCAACGCTTGCTTCTTAAACTCTCCCAGTTGAAGTATACATCCGAACATAATTGCATGGATTAAAGCTTTCCTCACGCATCACTCTCAGTCCGTCGTCATTAATAACCAACTTTCCAACCCGCTTCCAGTAACCTCTGGCGTCCCACAGGGTTCTGTTCTCGGTCCTTTGTTATTCCTCATATACATTAATGATTTACCCCAGCATGTATCTTGTCACATCTGCTTATTCGCCGATGATTGCGTCATTTATCGCTCAGTGACTAACCATTCTGACCAAGAATCCCTTCAGGCAGACCTGCGCCATGTGCAAGACTGGTGCTACCAGTGGATGATGATGCTCAACTCTAACAAATGCAAGTGCATGTCCTTTCCCCGCGGTCGAAATCCTCTTGTTTTCAAATACACAGTCTGCAATTCCCCAGTTGACCTCGTCCAGTCATATAAATACTTAGGAGTCACCATTTCTAATGATTTATCTTGGCGTTTGCACGTGACTAACCTGATATCATCTGCTAATAAAACACTAGGTTTCTTAAAACATCACCTACGGGAAGCCCCACAACACGTAAGACTACAAGCGTACATCTCATTCATTAGAACTAAACTTGAATACGCATCACCCATCTGGAGCCCTTATCAAGAATATTTAACACACGCTATCGAATCTTTTCAAAACAGGGCTATCAGATTCATGCACTCCTCATACTAGTACGATGTCAGCATATCATCCCTCAAATCGTAGTCAGGTCAAGCTAATCTTTCTAGTCGCCGTCGCATAGCCAGTCTTGTCCTGTTTCACAAGTTCTTTTATTCACCACTAAAACAAGAACCATACATTTGCGCACTTCCACAATGTAGGTCCCACCGCATCGGTCGATCATTCTCTTCCAAGTTTTGCGTCCACGTGGCCGTACCACTGTTTTTGCCAACTCATTTTTTTTCTCGTGCAGCAGCTGACTGGAACGGCCTTCCCCATAATATTACTGCCATAACATGTTCATCATCATTTTCAAGCACTGTTGATTCCTGCATTTCGTAAACCCCACCCCTTATGTAACACCCTGGAAAAGGGTCTTTAAGGAAAATAAAGTGATGTGATGTGATCTACAAACATGATTTATTACACACACTAGGCCACAACAACAAAGCAGAGGGAGTAATAAATGTTGGACAGGAACGTGCATTATTCTTTACACTTAAAAGCAGCAAACATTTTAAACACATGAAAAAACAAGGATGACAAAGCATCATACTATCAGGCCGCAAGGCCAGGTATATCCTTATGTCTAGAGACCAGATTTTAGGCAAATGCCTATTTTTTTCAAGGCATCATAGGCGCACCATTTTTACATATGAGCATGAATTAGGCGTTCACGACATGTTTAATACACATTTGATGGTGCCATAAATGCCTATTTTGGGCGTCAGCGCCTATAAATGCTGATTTCCAACGTTGGTGCCTAAAAATGCCCTATTTTGAAGAAAATGGCCCTGATATACGTTGTGGTTTTGTTTTCAGATTCTCTTTGTTTTCGAATCCATTTCGGTTTTGAGTTGAACCCACACATGGAAACATTAAATGACTTCGTCACTTGGGTGTGGTGAACACTACTCCAACGCCGACTGTGTAGACAATGTCAACCACATCAGCCAAAAATATCGAAATAACCTTTTTCCTGTTTCTGCCGTTTTGTAGTTACAGCTTGTAAACTCTGGCCGTTAAAATGGTAGTTGACCAGATGGTGCTACATTTTGGAAAGTACATGAAGTACGTAAGTTTCGTCCACATAATTCCCAGTGGGTTCGAGTTGACTGCAAATTGTTCCATAAGCTGGCTGGATAAAGTTTAACTGGATAAAATTTGCCATATTGGTAATCTGCCTTATGATCATTCCTTGTGCCTCATCTGCATGTCATCCTAATCAAATAGCCTTTGGCGGCAGTTTTCTTGGAGTAGGCCGCACTGGACAGCTGAGAGCCGTGCCAGTCGTGCGTGCATACGGAAGACATTCATGCACTCAAACAATGTTTGATGCTTGTATGAATATCACTCTTTTGGCGTCACTCCTATGTCATATTATCTCAACCCTTCAATCGAAATGGTTTCCTACAAGCACACTCCTGTAACATCTGTTGGTGTGGAGCGTTCCTTTTCAGCTTACAAGCTTGTTCTCAATGAGAAGAGGCACAATTTTGAGCCCACCAACATGGAGACGTTGCTTGTGTGCTCTGCTTTCATGACTTTAGCAGTGATTACTATATGAACGGTGTTTATTTATTATGAATCCCCAGTGGATGTACGTAGGCCCGTGCTGAACTATATAATTATTTTCGGCATATAAAGCATCACCAGCACTAAGCGGCTACATTTTTAGCATCTCGTACTTATGGTTTCCAGACCCTTTTAATAGCAAGCACCATTTTAAGTCCGCGTGACTTCCGACACTTGGAGCCACTAACTATAAAACGCAGTTTACACAAATGGCGACACATTTATTAATGTTAAAGCACCGTGCATGCCTGCAATAGATAAGTTTAATTC
The DNA here is from genome assembly GCF_055824585.1 of Amblyomma mixtum. Classification (NCBI taxonomy): domain Eukaryota; kingdom Metazoa; phylum Arthropoda; class Arachnida; order Ixodida; family Ixodidae; genus Amblyomma; species Amblyomma mixtum. Next base: position 293,562,932 of record NC_143014.1, read on the forward strand.
CTATGAGGATGACTCTGAACACATGTCGGATGCTTTAAAGTCACATTTGCGTCAATTGCTAAATGCACGGCCTCTTGTTTTACTATTGTGCACGACAAGCAAATTGTTTGTTTTCAGGTATGCCAACGCATTTTAAAAGGCTTTGTAACCATCTCTTTTGCTCTGCTGAAGCATGCGTGTTGTACGAAAAGCTTCACGACAGCTTTAAACAGAGTGCTTCTAAGGTTCGCACACAATGGTTAAGATCTCAAATCATTCCGGCTGTTTTTACTTTATGGCAGATATTGCGTGCTGATGTTCGGATCTGATAAGTGCAATTTTGATGCAGTTTATAGTGCCTATTTTTCTTTTTAGGTGCCTAAAATCAAATCTTAACCACCTATTTTTGGCGCCTAAAACATGCCTTCTTGGTGCCTAAAAATCCGGCCTCTACTTATGTCTTATAAATCCCATCAACAGACTTTGTCAGCATACATGGCAATGTGTTCTCTCTTGCATTATTTGCACTAAATACTTTGAAGCATAAATGTTCCAAGAATAAAAGAAACTTTGAGATTAGTGTAATATTGTCACGTAGTTGTGATGGCTGCAGTTTGGCAGTCAGGTAGACAGCAAAACGGCTTCCAAAGAAACACTGTTGGGCTGTTTCACACCCACAAAGAACTGAACGACTCGGCAGCGGTGTAGCAACAAGCGTGCTTGGCGGTCGTCGAAGACAATGCCTGCCGCTTGTGGCCGTGCTGAATTTATAACTGACGACGAACTTTTGACAATGTGACAATATGGAGCAACCTCCCGTCACAATCTGAAGATTGGTGTAATTGCTGCTAACTGCAATGAATTTCATGGCCACAAGTTTGAAAAAAGTTAAACACACTGAAGAGCTACCTTAAAGGAATACAAAAATAAAAATACACTGAAACTACCTTCATGAACTGCACATCATACATCACTACCAGATCAATCTCTTTCCTTCTGGTTGGGCACTTCACACAAGTATGAAACATTATTAATACTAAAGAAAACACATTGCAGAGACACATCATCAAGGGAGTGCAAACAATTATTCTGATCAGCCGGTGGGTGCTGACACTGCATGATATGTAGGACATCAAATACAAGTGGTGAAACAAGAAGCCTTTGGGAGTGAAAATATATACAGCCTGCAATCTCATAAGTTCCAAGTACATAACAATATGAGCCGTCTACCATTTTAACATAACAAGAGCTGGTCTTTTTTGGAGTCAAATAATCCGAACTGTGTATAATAATGCTGCCAATTTGTGCTCGAAAGTACCTAGACATCTGAGGAATGCAGCCAAAGTGTGAATTGAAAATCATTTTTAGCTGCTCGGGAAATGAAGGAACAGGGTGTGGCACACCTAGAGCACATGTCTGGTAGCTGTTTGTGTGCTAAGCGCCAATATTTTTCTTGGCAAAAGCCAAATGAGCTGGGAGCTCCAAATTTCTTTCTGAGCTTCGATAGCACTGCTGCATTATGCACCGTTCAGCGACCTGCATAGGCACCAGCTTGGCTGCTGACACAAGCCGCAGTGCACGGCCAATCCCATCTTCAAAAGGAACCGTGGACACACCCCATAATGGGCCAAACATGCGCGTAGCCTTAGAAAGGTGCAGCAGCTGGTGAACATTATATGTCATAGCTGCCTCACCATAGAGCCTCGCTGCTATATCCCTAGTAGCACAGTATGTAACTGCAACGTTGCCACAACATTGCCAATGTTGTACTATGTTGCGCTAACATTCTTCAACATTAGATAATGTTGCTGCAATGTTACCAAGCAACTTGCTGATAACGTTGCTCTGAAGTGGTCTTTTCACATTGCAGCAATATTGTCAAATGATGAATAAATGTTGAACCACATACGATGGCACTGCTATAACATTCATGCTATAGGTTAATCTGCCCTCTCTGGCTATTTCTGAAGCCCAAATAGAAAAGTCGGTACCAGATCACTTCCCCTCACCGTGAGAGTATTAATTTGTTTATTAATTTTTACTTCGATTGCAAGTTTGCATGTGGTGTGTATGCAAATGGTGACACTAAGGTAGAAAGATATATTTCTATCTGAAATATTTTTAAACAGCTGGAATTACTTTGTTTTTAATTAAACAGGCAGACAAAATTAAAACTGTCGAAGAAATTTAGTTCTGGTTTCACTGACGCCCTGCAGTCTAATGGTCCAAATCCAAACCGCGGCTACTCGCGGCCGCGCCGAGAGACAAATTCCAATCCTGCGGCGTGCGCTGGTCCGAGAACTCGCGTGTCAGCGGCAGTCATGGCAAGATTTTCACGTTTTTTGTTCTTCTAGTACAGTTTTTTGGCGGTCGTCGTGCCCGCACTGCTGTGTTTCGTTGTGGTTTCACTGGAATTCAGCTGAAACAACAAAGGCTTGCCCAGAGGATGACCTCAATGGTGAGTGATTTCTAGACTTGCATTGTTGTGCTGTGACCTGTGTTGGTTGGCACAAAGCCAGTAGTGTATATATGTTACCCATGCCCTGCGTGATAGTTTGATAAAGTGCTACATTCGTTGTATCATGAAGAGAATGAAGTGTTCGCTAATCGAGGTGTCATTTCGGCAACGACGCCGAAGAACAGCAGAGGCTGTTCACGACGAACTAGAAAACTGTTTTCGTCAAGGGTACCCACGATGGTGAGAGCCGGCTTTTGCGGGTACGCATCACGAAATGCTACCCTGTTTGGCAGTTGTCAGTCTTGATAATGGTCATGGCAGCAGATTGTGCGCAACAGGAGCAGAACAGTTTCAAGATGCCTTTTCATCGCATAATGTTATTTTATCCTCTTTATCAGCGCCGGTCGAGGACGCAGTTGAAAGCCGCAGTTCTCACTTGTCAGATTTTAGCACCGCTAGCAGCATCCCTGACATAGAAAGTGCAACGTAAGAGTTGTCGCGAATTTCTGACAATGAGGAGTTGGTGGGTTATGAAGATAGGATGACACCTGAGTCTGGTTCCGCTACTCAATGTCTAGAGCACGACTTGCGCGTGTGGGCAATTAATAGCCAATTGCCTGCTTCTCACCTGCATTCCCTGCTTAAAGTGCTGAAGCCATACCATCCAGAGTTACCCACGGATTCTGGAAAATTACTAAAGACGCAGAGGCATAGTGATCCAGCAGTGATGAGCGATGGTCATTACCACTACTTTGGAATTTTTCGTTCTCTGGAAGAACAAGTTGTGCATGTTCCTTAACGTCTGCACTTTGTGCGAGGGCATTACACCAGTTCTCATGCATTCTACTGGAAGATAGCATAGATCCAGCGACATTGTAAGCAAGGAACCAGAATTTATTCTTTCACTTAACACTGACGCTGCTGCATCATGCCAGTAGTGTAGTCTTTGCCCTCTCATTCTTAATCAGATGTATACTCTTATAACCAACATTTATGGGACTGTGCAGCGATTTGCACCAAGGGTAAGAAAAGTGAAATATTCTTTGGAATTCAATCATCCATCATCATCAGCCGGACTATACTCGCAGCAGGGCGACAGCCTCTCCCATATTCCCCAAATTAGCCCTTTCCTGTGCTAGCTGCATCCACTTGACCCCTGCACCCATCATCAGTTTGTGATCTAGCTTATGTAGCCCACGAAGAATCGGCCGTTAGCAACTATGCCTTTCAAATTGTGCACAGCAGTGAGGCTGAAAAAGACTATAGGCTGGGCCTGCCCTCTTCGCTCAGTTTACTTTGTCGGCCACCTGCCATGGCACAATTGAGGGAAGACAAAGGGAGTGATGTGCAACCACCTCCAGCCGCGTCTTCATCTACAAACGCCCTTGTGGTTTTAAGCAATTGAATGGCCGTCCCCATGGCTGACACCAGTAGGTCCGCTTGTAAGGCAGGATTCAAGCCAGACAGCAGCACTGGCCATTGCTGTGAGATGCGGGAATGGGAATTTTTATTTGTATATTATTTGCTTGCTTTTGAGGAATTTTAGTTGGCATGAATAGTCGATGTCTTTTTTGTAATGAATGCATTTTTAGCCACTTTCAGAACAATTTGTTGCTCAGGCTGTTAAAATATGCTCGCGCTGCCAGGGAAGAGCGGATTTTTTTCTCACTATTTTGGTTTGAGCCAAGTGACTGGACATAAGTTCTTTGTACAGAGCTGTCCAATGTCTGTGCTCATTGAGGACTGTAAAAGATTTGTTATTAGACTTGTGCCCACCAAGATGCTTATATTAGGAAATTTTTGGTTCTTTCTTTTTTTTGCAGGGATGCAGCTTTGCTTGTCACATCATGAATTAGAAGAGACCATCATTGTGAGCAGCTGGAGGCTACCAGAAGATAAGCATATTTTAGACGTGCTAAATTGTTCAGGCAAATGTTGAGAGTACTTTAAATTTGTAGATTTCCAGTGCAACGGTGCATGACCAAAGAAGGGAAGAAGGATACTTGAAGAAAACAGCGCAGCAACAGGGACAAGAGAGAAGATGAGACAGGTGCTGACTAGCAACTGAAGGTTTATTGAAAAGGAATGCATAAAATATACTCTCTTCGCAACCAAGAGCGTGCATGAGCTGCGCAAACAACACTGATAACCTGTCAACTTCAGTCATGGTGGTCAGGATACAATAGTTCACAATCATTAACAAGGACGGATGGCCGTTCATGGCTGTGAACTGTTGAATCTTGACCACCATGACTGAAGTTGATAGCTTATCAGTGTTGTTCGCGCAGCTCATGCACGCTCTTGGTTGTGAAGAGAGTATATTTTAAGTGTTCCTTTTCAATAAACCTTCAGTTGCTAGTCAGCACCTGTCCCATCTTCTTTCTTGTGCCTGTTGCTGCGCTGTTTTCTTCAACTTGCCGTTTTACTGAAGTTGGGAAGAAGGATAAAACACAGCACTCACTGACAACTGGTTATTTAACGGCGCAGACACTGCTTAAATGCCTTCAGACCAGCGGAGCAGGAAAAAAACAAACTTATCACACCTTTATCATCAAAACTATGAAAGAAACATCATTTCTGTGTTATATGATACAACTGAAGTATTGCTCGCACATTGTGAACCAGCTTTTTTAATATGATGCGTCTCTGTCCCTTCACAAGTGGCTTGCTTCTGCTAAGGATCTTCACACTTGAAAATCTCTGTACAATCACTGCAGTGCTTGACAAGTTTGGAACCTGTCCTCATTCTTTAGATCTCCTGCATGCAGTTTGCATTTACGGGCCTGTAGCATTTTGCCTCCATCGAAATGCAACCACTGCGGCCAGGATAGAACCCGTGTCTTAACAGGCCAGCAGCCGAGCACCATAACCACTGAACTGCCGTGGCGGCTCATGTATGTGTGTGTGTTCCGTAGGGCTGGAAAACTATGAACTTAAATCAGTGATGCTAACCAGGCCAACAACTAACTCTGCTGTTCATAATACCTCTGCTCCTTGTTTCTAAATGGCCAATTAGGTGGCACTGCTACTTTGTTTATTTGTTGCAATTTTGTGCACAAAATGAATGTCTTATATTTGGGAAACACAAAGTCCAGGTGGTGTATGTTTGCAAGGTGTGCTATTGTTGTGTAGATAGTTTACTGAAGTGTTTTGTATTTCTAACATGCCAGTTGAGAGGTGTGTGTGCATTTTCATGCTATGGTAATGTGCCTAGTAACTGTTTAAAACATTAGCTCTGGTTCTTGTTCCTGAGTAGCTCGCATGTGTGCTGCTCATCCCTTTTTTCTTAGCTAAGCTACTTCATCAAATTGCATGTTGTAGGTGTCACCATGCATCTATATCTTAGAGCTTAAAGTAAGTGCTCTTGGAAGTCATCTTAAGGTGAATTCGCACGGTGGACTGAATTGCAAATCTTGAGGGTGAACTGTGCATTATGTGGCTTGACGTCACGAATTGACGCCAACCAATTGGTGTCTGCAGATGGAAAGAGGAGGGCGTTGTTTTTCTATTAGGACAAGATCTGCTGTTTTCATCTCATGTGTGAATGCTTTCAGCATGCGGACACTGCCTTTACTTGAGGTGATGCTAGAGATCTTTTTGCGACCTCATCCGTTGTGTGAATATACCGTAAAAACCCGCGTATAATACGAACCCGAATATAATACGGGGCTAAGATTTAGAGACGCGAAATGGGAAAAAAAGTTTCACCCGCGTATAATACGAGTAACACAAGCTCATAGAAGACATTTATTCAAATCGCATCCCGCACTTCACTTCAATTACTTTGTTCTTCAGTAGCGCTTTCTTCGAACATTTCTTTGTCCGACAAATCATCCCAAATGTACTCATCTTCCGTGCCATCGAGGGCGTTCGAGATGCCGCACTTCTTAAGCCCGCTTCAGCCGCCCGGTTGGCGTCACTGCAGGCTCACCTGAGCGCATCCACTCTGCGTAGCACCGCCTGACTGCGTCCTTGAACGGTTTGTTTACACAACCATCAAACGGCCGCGAAAGCTTTGTCGCATTCCGCTGCACGCGAAAAGGGCTTCTTTCTGTTGTGGCCATCCACGAATGCTTCCTTCGGCGACACCAAACTGCCTCCCGGCCGCACCGTTGCCGATGTTCTCCGCAGCCAAAATCGCTTGAAAGTAGCCGAGTACTGTTTTCGAGACCGTGACATCGTGCTCTCTACAACAATATCCACTTCACGAAGCGTGCCTTACATGCTAGCACGTGTGTTGTCAACAGGCGCACGGCACACCGCGACCCCCCGGCGCACCCAACGGATCAACAAAGAAACGACGTCGTGATGTCGTTTGTCGAGAGTAACGAAGCCAAGCCGTAGCCACGCGCCAATAGCGAAGCGAAGCCATAGCCACGCCGCAAAAACGAAACCAAAACATCGAGTAACTTCGAAAATTTTTGTTCGGATCCGCAAATAGTACGAGGCGGAAATTTAGGACGCTAATTATGGGAAAAAACCTCGTATTATACGCGGGTTTTTACGGTACCTTTGATGTGCATTTTGGTGTAAGGACATGAACTCTAACTATACCTAATTCACAGAACTGGCCCCAGCAATGACATCCATCAATGGGGCTAGTGGCAGTGGGCGAGACGAGTTTGGTGAGCGAACCTTCTTGTGATGCATGCCATTTTTTATTTTTCATAATCAAATCGGCCTAAGAAAATGTTCACTGCAAGCAAAGGATTTGTCCAATGAGCGCCTGTTAACCCTGTCCTGTGCCACTTGAGGGCGCCTTATCCCCTGAAACTTCTACTCTCATCCTTCCACCATCTCTGCTGTGCCCCTAACTTTGACTGTATGTGCTACATTGACCTTTCTTGAAATTGGTTACATACCCTTCCCAGGCCCCATTTCTTTCTGTACTTTTTATCTCTACTTTGTGTCGCTCTCCTACTCTACTGTGTGATTACATCTATACCTTTCGATAGCTTGCCGTCCTGCCTTCAGTTGCATTTCAAGCCTTTTCATTAAGCTTCATGTTTCTTTCCCATAGTTATCTAATAATTAAAAGCTTTTTAATTGATTGACATCCCCTTTCTTGTGAATTAACAAAATATATTAGCATTATTCTGGTCGTCTGGTACATTCAAAGTTGTTAGGCGTTGTACCGTGTACAGGTTGAAAAGTTTTCTGGCACAGTGTTCCTGCTGTCCTTCAGCAGATGCGCAGTTAATTGAACCTGACGTCTTTTTTTTTCTTTTTGCATTGCCTATGAGGCTTGCTGTACTGTCCCTTTCATTTTTGGCAGGATATGCGATTTTTCTGAACTGCTCTCGCTCCGCAGTGTTCTGCTGTGTCTTTAAGGCTCGTTTATGGGGGTTCAACGTCCCAAAGCGACTCGGGCTATGAGGGACGTGGTAGTGGAGGCCTCCGGAAATTTCGACCAGCTGAGGTTCTTTAACGTGCACTGACATCGCACAGCACACGGGCCCCTGGAACTTCGCCTCCATCGAAATTCCATTGCCGCAGCTGGATCGAACTCTCGTCATTTGGGTCAGCAGCCAAGCGTTATAACCACTGAGCCACTGCGGCCACGGTTGTCACTTGTCACTTAGCCCTCATTATTTCACCAGTTATCTTTTTAGCCATCAGTGTTAGTGTAGTTTGAAAGGGTGTGCGCTAAAAAAGACGTACACAGGGAAAAGATAGAGACGACAGGAAAGAAGCGCAACTTCCAACTTTAATGACAACAAAAGAAGCCAGGCGCACATATATATCCGCTGATAAACAGATATGAGCTGCGTGATGGAGCGTGACCCCATCAACCAAACATAAGACAGCGCAAAAAATGCATATCTAAGTGACATTAAAAGAAACCCAAGAAAGTGAACATATCAAACACCTGCCGAGGTAAGGTAAAAAAGTGGGATTCGTATCGGCTGACAACAATGCATAACAACATGGGAAAACAGAGCTGTATGAAAGATGACACTGAAAAAGAGGATAACACCATAAAAAAGGCTAACAACATGACGAAATTTTTAACAAAGAACAAGTGAAAGATGGAGATAAAAACCGTGTAAAGGGTGGTAAATAAAGGCACATTGGAACATCTAAAAGGACACTAAAACATAGAGAGGCGAACGGGTTAATAGTCTAGATGTACCCATCCAGAAAGGCAAGTTCATTTCTAGACAGGTTAATGGAAGGCGTGCTAACGCACTTGTCTTTCCTGAGGTGAATAAAAAAGGCCTCGATTACTTCTCTTTCTGTCTTGTCCTGAGCCTTAGCTAGAAACTTGGTTTCATTAAACTTGGGGTAGCAGTTCTGGCAACTGCTGCAGTGTAATGGAAGGTTACCTCCAGACCTGTTCTTCATGGTGACGTTGTGCCTGCGGGCGCGCTCATTGAAACATTTCCCGGTTTGACCCACATACACTTTGCCGCACGTCAAGGGAATCTCGTACACAACATTGGCAGTGCATTGTGTGTACACGGTTTGATGCTTGATATTACAGGCCTTCTTAACACGCTTCCTGGTCACCATCGGACATAATTTCGCCAGTTTGCAAGTAGCCGAAAAAACCAGCCTAACCCCGTGACGAGACGCAACTTTCTTTAAATTGTGTAAAAGACCATGCAGGTAAGGTATAACCTGCACAGGTTTCCGTTCTGTTTGATGTTTAGCATGCTCCGAGTTTTTAATTTTTTGCAAAAGGTTTTCAGTCATGTTCGTGACCAGATTTGCAGGGTACCCTGCAGCAGAAATTCGGTCGATCTGGCACTGGAAACTTTCACCTATCTTGTGGCCGCAGGATTTTTCTAATGCAGATTTCATGCAAAGAGATACTATGCCAAGCTTTACCAGCTTGGAGTGGGCACTATCATAGGGCAAAAGTGACTTCTTTGAGTGCGGCTGATAAGACCAACACACATGATAATTTGTAAAAATAAGCTGTAAGTCAAGAAACTGGAGTCGATCATGATCTGCTCGTTCATGCGTGAATTTTAGACCCCTCGATGAAGAACAGAAGGTAGTGAGAATTTGGACTACAAGTGTATCAGCAGCACAGTATGAAGGTGCGTTAAGAAGGACAAGATAATCGTCGACGTATCTGAAAATACGTGTTATCCCTGTGTCCTTCAAGCTAGCTTCAAGGCGCCGGTCAAATGACGCCAGAAAAATTCCGCATAAGACCGGTGCGACTGAGGAACCTATACAAATTCCGGCTTTTTGCAAGTAAAACTCATCCTGGAAGCAAATAACAGTGGAATCCAAATAAAACAATAGTAGGTCCAGAATTTTTTCAGTTGTGATACCGGCAGAATTTTGAAACCTGACTTCGCCAAATTCTTCCAAATGTTCACGAACAGCATCCAACAACCCGTCGTGAGGCACAGAGTAAAATAAGTCCTCAACGTCAATTGAAAAACCAGTTGTGGCCGATACCTTGCCTCCCTCCAGTACCTGCACCACTTCCTTTGAGCTTCGAACGCGGTAAGGGTAAGCGCCAGCTATTCTGTCCAGTTGGCACCGAAGGAAGTCACCCACAACTTTTTGCCACGTATCCCTTTCAGACACAATGGCACGTAGTGGACAAGCAGGCTTATGCGTTTTACCTGAAAAGAATATTTCGAGGCATCCGGTCTAAGCTCCTTTGACCGCCTCGGAGCATGCTAAACATCAAACAGAACGGAAACCTGTGCAGGTTATACCTTACCTGCATGGTCTTTCACACAATTTAAAGAAAGTTGCGTCTCGTCACGGGGTTAGGCTGGTTTTTTCGGCTACTTGCAAACTGGCGAAATTATGTCCGATGGTGACCAGGAAGCGTGTTAAGAAGGCCTGTAATATCAAGCATCAAACCGTGTACACACAATGCACTGCCAATGTTGTGTACGAGATTCCCTTGACGTGCGGCAAAGTGTATGTGGGTCAAACCGGGAAATGTTTCAATGAGCGCGCCCGCAGGCACAACGTCACCATGAAGAACAGGTCTGGAGGTAACCTTCCGTTACACTGCAGCAGTTGCCAGAACTGCTACCCCAAGTTTAATGAAACCAAGTTTCTAGCTAAGGCTCAGGACAAGACAGAAAGAGAAGTAATCGAGGCCTTTTTTATTCACCTCAGGAAAGACAAGTGCGTTAGCACGCCTTCCATTAACCTGTCTAGAAATGAACTTGCCTTTCTGGATGGGTACATCTAGACTATTAACCCGTTCGCCTCTCTATGTTTTATTGTCCTTTTAGATGTTCCAATGTGCCTTTATTTACCACCCTTTACACGGTTTTTATCTCCATCTTTCACTTGTTCTTTGTTAAAAATTTCGTCATGTTGTTAGCCTTTTTTATGGTGTTATCCTCTTTTTCAGTGTCGTCTTTCATACAGCTCTGTTTTCCCATGTTGTTATGCATTGTTGTCAGCCGATACGAATCCCACTTTTTTACCTTACCTCGGCAGGTATTTGATATGTTCACTTTCTTGGGTTTCTTTTAATGTCACTTAGATATGCATTTTTTGCGCTGTCTTATGTTTGGTTGATGGGGTCACGCTCCATCACGCAGCTCATATCTGTTTATCAGCGGATATATATGTGCGCCTGGCTTCTTTTGTCGTCATTAAAGTTGGAAGTTGCGCTTCTTTCCTGTCGTCTCTATCTTTTTCCTGTGTACGTCTTTTTTAGCGCACACCCTTTCAAATATGAATATGTACCAACTAGCCCGTCAAAAAGCTTTACTACTGTTAGTGTAGCAGCCGATCAACTCTTCACTGAGATGTGTTTCTCATAGTATTAATTTTTCTACAAGTTTTAATACAGCATAACCCTGCTGATGTACTCCTCACGGGACTACAAAAAATTGGCTGTGGCTTAGCTCAGCTATGCCAGACATACGTAGCGAGAGGTAATGGACCTTCAGATGCTAGGCGAACTCGTCGAGCTGCATCTTCACGGCGTCGCTTATTCAGACGTTCTGCACGTTCTTCCTCGGTCTCGTCGCCTTTGCCTTGTTTCGTTCCAACAGCTAAGCTTGGTTTGTTTCAGCCTCTCCGACTCGCTCTCCATCTCTGGCCACAACAGCATCAACGAACCGCCCTCTTATACAGGCCGCTGCTCATTCATTCATAAATCTTTAATCACAAGGATGACCTGAGGCCCAAGGGGGAAGTGGGTTGGTTAGGTGAAGGTGAGGGTGTCGGTCTCTGATATGAAGTCTAGCAGGGCACTGAGCTTGTGCTTGGCGTCGGTACTGGGGGCCGTCCAGTCATCGTATGTCTGGATGTGGTAGGCAGAGGTGTAGCAGGCGCAGAGGCTCGCAGTGCCAGGACAGGTCCAGATCAGGTGGTGCAAATCAACAGAGTCAGCAGGGCAATCGGGGCAGCCGATCCTGGTTCGGTGCCATCGACTCGGGATGTCCGGGGTGTACGCTGCACCGGCTCGCACCTTGTGAGCGAGAACTTGGGCCGGGCGAGAAAGTCCAGAAGGAATGGATGGAGTAATGTCTGGGACAAAGTCCCACGACAAACCCCTCTGCTCTTGTTAAAGGCGTGTGATGATAGAGTCAGGTATTATGAGCGGGATGGGAGAACGATAAGGGTGGTCCGAGTTGGTCGGCTCACGTTAAGGCAATGCCGACGGTCTTCCTCTAGCTGCGCGCCAGCAGCCTCGTGGGCAGTCCTGTTCCCGGTCCCTTGTGCGTGATTTCTGGGTGTCCAGTGAATGCATACGTAGACCTGGGAGGTCTCTTGCTGTGCCTACTGCTATCTCTGGCTCTCCTCCTCCTCTGACGTTGCACCAGATGGCGCGGCTCCATCTGGCAACGGTTGCTAGGCAGCGGCGCAAGAAGCGGTGTGACCACGGTGTGACCACCGCCGCAGTGAAAATGATACTTTGCGACCAATAGCTCTTGCTACAAAAAAAAAATGCAAGAGCGAGGAAACATTAGAGGCAGGAAGTAGGACAAATTTAAAAATGACAGGAATGAAGAACTAAACACATTTATTGCAGTGCTGGCACTTGAAAAAATCATGCAGCATTGTCTGCTGCATTTTCTTACGTCCGGTGAGGACTACTCATTTCTCCAGAATTTACGGGGCTATGTGGCTGTTGCGATCATTGCAAACATACTTTCTGAGAATGTCTAATGCCGCTACAGCCAACATAATGGTTGGTTCCAGCGGAGGCTAGCCCTCGTCCTCTTTGTTGCCACTGCTGTTTGCATCCAGAAGTCACAAAAGATGTGATGAGGTGCGGAAGGACAAAATCAATCGCGCCAGCCACACTAACACTAGCAGCACAATTACAAAGAAACAAGGATAGGTGAAGAAAAAATTAGCTGTGGTTTAGCTCTGATTAAACATGGCGAGAAGCGGTAGCTTCATGTGGCTGCGCTTTGCAAAGCTTTGTTTCTAGTTTCTCGGCTTGTTGAAAGATTGTTGTTTCTTTGGACTTTGCCGCACGTAGCTACGTGAAACTACTGCTTCTCACCAGGTTTAACCGAAGCTAAACCACAGCTGATTTTTTCCTATACCCGTGGTGTTAGATTTTCTGCGTGTGGAGCGCTAATCTTCCTCTTTGTATTCTTCGTCTTCCTCTTGTTATTCCTCTTCAAACTGCTATCGAAATCGCCTGTCACTGATCAATCATGAATCGCTCGAATCACAAATTACCATGATATTGCATGAGCGGCTGTGTAACCTAGCAGTTAGTATACAAGAAGCACATATACAGGGTGTCCCAGCTAAAAGTAACGAAGCTTGTAAAAAAGAGGATGATCCCTAGCCGAGTGAGACCAACTGAGGGTTGTTGCCAGTCGCGTGTCCTAGTCTGTAGTATTTTTTTTTATTATGCAAACATGATTAATTAGCAGAGACTAATTAGCTAACTTTTTAATTATTGCCTACAGGAAGAAAGTGTCAATGCAGGAGTTGTAGATCCCTTTGAAAAATAACCGTTTGCCGTGTTTGCAGCCAAGTACCACTGATACAGCTTCTTTTATTTGACTTAAAAGAAAGCCCGCGAAATACAAAAAGAGCCACGTGATAGGGAAGCAGTTTCAGCGCTCCCAGACGACCAGCCAAGCAAAGACATTCGCTTATCTTTGCAACGTTGTCCCGAACGGGGTTCGGCGTTTTGTGATGGTTGCGAGATATACGTAATTAACTCTCGCATCGGCGCTAGGGCGACCGTTTCTTCAGCGCGTGACGGTGCAAGTTAGCGGCACGGCCACATTCCTATCACTCGAGGCGAGGTTACGCGTGAAAAAGCGCTCCATGCGAGCCGCGCTTCACTTCCTTGAAAAGCAGCACCCGCTCACTTTCCATGACGCATAAGCAGTTCCTGGTGCATATCTCGCCACCTCCTCAAGACGCCAAAAGCTGTACGGGACAGCGTTGCAAACATAAGCGGATGTCGTTGCTTGATCGCTCGTTTGGGAGCGCTGTAACTGCTTCCCTATCACGTGGTTCTTTTTGTATTTCGCGGGCTTTCTTTTAAGTCAGATAAAAGAAGTTGTATCAGTGGTACTTAGCTGCAAACAAGGCAAACGATTATTTTTCTATGGGATCTACAACTCCTGCGTTGACAATTTCTTCCTGAAAGCAATAATTAAAAAGTTAGCTAATTAGTCTTTGCTAATTAATCACGTTTGCATAATAAAAAAATACTGCAGACTAGGACACGCGACTATCAACAACCCTCAGTTGGTCTCACTCGTCTAGGGATCATCCTCTTTTTAACAAGCTTGGTTACTTTTAGCTGGGACACCCTGTATATCTCCAGATTTATTGAATTGTCACACCGTGGGTCTGAAGCTTAGTGGTTAGCGCACCTGGCTCTCGCCCAATGGACCTGAGTTTGAATCCCACTGATTGTGAGGTTTATTGTTTGTTTATTTTATTTGTGGCAGACTTGAAGGTCATGTTGCGTACATGGCGATCTCAGCCGTGCACCTGTAGCAGTGAAGCTACTGCTTCAAAAAAGTGCAACCACTGTGGATGATGATGGCACAGCCTGTCTGAATGCCGTCTGCCTAACACAGTGGTGCTAGACATGCCAGGCCAAGTAAAGCCACTTTAGAAGTAAACATATGACTGCCACTGTTTCTCATTTAGGCTGGCATGGGGTGTTATTTCACAAGTATTACTGCGTAGGAATGTGGCCGAAGTTACAATGCAACGAACAGCAGGGTTTATAATGCATGGAACCCTATTATCATCATGCCAGATCTAGACCACTACAATGTGTAGCAGCCAGGAAAATGCAGCAGCCATCAACTCAGCAGCGAGGTTCTACTGTGCAAAGCTTTCACTGTTACCTTGAGAGAAAAATACTTAATTTTTTTCATTTACTTGATAGCCCAGAATGTCAAACTGAACTCAGTTTGCTTTTGCTTATATGTGCTGCTGAGGTGCATTGATATTTGTGTACTTCCTTTTCTTGTCAAAAAAGTATGCTCAGCCGAGGAGATGGAGAGCGCCGCAGACTGCCAGCTCCAGCTGCCTGGTGGGCAGGACACTGTGATAGGTTCTGCTAGGGATGATGGAAAGGTGATTGTGCGTGTTCTTAAGTCATATAGTGTATCAAATACCATAGTAGAGTGAGTGAATGATTCTTAATTAAATTGGGGCTGGTACATAGTGAAATGGGTACAGTTTAGAGGATGATGCTAGCTTACAGTAGAAACTTATACTAGTCCCAGTAAGTGTGCCGAAAAGGGTAGTGTGCAAAGCATAGATGTGTGGTTTCAGACAATATCATGTAAGGCACAGGTCAGCATTTCTAATTTGTCATTTTTGTACTTCATTACCTGACGATGCCATAATGGGTCTGCAGTTATTCTTGTCCTGAGGAAATTCTTAGTACACAAATAATTTTTGATCATGAGGAGGCTGCCTTGTTCTGTCAGGTATGCCTAGTTGTTGGTATGTGAAATTTATTCTCATTTCTGAAGTTTGTTTGAATTGGGGCAGAGAACATTATTTCAACTTTTGGCGGTATTTGACTCGGAATGAAGAGAAGCTAGAACTGTCAGAAGATTGTGCTATATATTTCATGTTGCACGCAAGCAATTTCTTTTTTTTCGAATTATAAGGCTAGAAATAAAAAAATCTACTGATTTTGGACACTGCTCGCTGTAAAAGAGTGCATTCATGCCTACATAATTTTTATGTTTTTCAGCTGTTTGTTTTAAGTTATGAAATATTTAAAATCCCTTGATTCATTGCTGTTAATGTGTACAAATGCGAAATTCTCCACGTTTGCTGCAGGTCTATGCAGGCAGTGGGCTCTGGATGGAGCCTGGTGCCTGGCAGATGCTCCTGAGAGCACCAACAGACTCAATGTTCTGCCGCGGTGCTACTCAGGTGTATTGGACACCTGATGAGCTGAAGAGCCGCAGCGTGACTGGCGTGCTTTCAAATAAGTGCCGGTCTCTTGGCAGAACAGAGGCGAAACCGGCACTTACACCGGAAAAAGTCTTCTCTGAAAGGTGCTAGTGCTTTTTTTTCTTTGCTTTGAGTAACACCTAGGCAATCAAACTTTGCTTCAGCCAAATACAGTCGCGCTCACTTACAGAAAGCGTGATAGTCATGGAGATCCTGTTCATTGTATCCGAGGTTTGTAACAACTGCAATGTCCTTATTGCATCCAAAACTGCTAAGTCGGGCAAAAGTGACGTTTAGTTTTTGCAAGGTGTGTTATGCCCATACGTTTCTTCATGCAGGCTCTATCACAGCACTTTCAGAGATCTCCACACTGTTTGTGTGGCTCTCGCTAAGATCCGTTCTGCCAGTAACCTGATTTATCTATTTGGTTGTGAAATTAGCGTTCTCAACGACTGGTGGCAAGTCATTGTGCGCGTTCTCCGATCTTGCTGCGACAAAGATAGTGCAATTGACATATCTGCACAGAATGTATAAATAGCATTGCCCGTTGTTTCGAGTAATCTCTGTCTTTGGTTTTCATGCAAGCATCTCAATGCATCCAACAACACACAGCAGACGCGGAGTGGGTAGGCCCATGTGTCGTCAGCAATCAGAGGTTGCCAGACAAGCAGTCAGTTCGCAAAGGAAACGAAAATCGTTTTAAAGATATCTGCCGCACGGAATCAACTGAAAGTTTTGGGTATTGTAATTTAATGTGTTGGGAATTAAATGCTACAACAAGGGTATGCACGAAAGTAGGCTTCATGGCCCCTTTAATGGCGAACATTCGTTTCTGTGTTTTTACAATGAGAGTGGTAATTCTGAATCTCACTTTTGCATTTATCATGTATCTAGTTGTGTTCAAATGTGGCCTATTTTGTGTTCTATTGTGCAGCTCTGTTTCATATCTACATGGGAGACATACCAAAGGAGCTTGCAGAGAAGAGACTGAAAGCCGTGCGCATGCACCTCTCACAGAAGCTGGGGGACGTGCAACGAAAAATTGGAGGTCATGATGTATAAATTTATTTTGCCACTTACCTATGCCGAAGCCGTCAGGCGTCCCTGCCCAGAAACGTTCGTTTCGTACCAGCATCCACCGCAGTCGACACCATTTCGTCCTGCCTGGCCACCACCGCAACGTTTCCGTCCATGGCGGACACCGGACAACCTACCCATTTGTTATGTCTGCGGCATTCCTGGCCATGTGATGCGTCCCTGCCGCCGCCAAGTGTTGTCCCCTGCTGCCAATACTGACCCTCGAGGTTACGCCTACGCCCCTCCCCAGCCTTTTCACCGCACTTCGCCTTCTGAGACCACTGCTTCCTCCGATCTCAGGCCGTCTATTCGCCGCCGTGCTCCATCTCCGCGTCGTCGCTCGGTTTCCCCGATGCGCCGTCGTCCCTCTTCCCCTTCGGAAAACTAGTGCCCGCAGTTCCGGAGGCAAGAACTGCTTGCTCGTCACCAAGCTCAAGACCTCGACTTTCTCCGACAAATTTGATCGCGGTTTCTGTGGAGGGCACCGATGCTTTCGCGCTTGTTGACACCAGTGCTGCTGTATCTGTACTAAGTGAGAAATTGTGCCGCCAGTTACGAAAAGTGATGACTCCGCTATATGGTTTTATGCTTCGCGCCGCTAATTCGCAACTTATTGCGCCTTTGGGGGCATGTACAGCCCGAGTTACTATTCAGGACGTTCTGTATATTGTTGAATTCATCGTCTTCCCATGGCCGTCTCACGATGTCATCTTAGGCTGGGACTTTCTCTCCCAACATGACGTTGTCATCGACTGCGCTTGTTCCGAAGTCGCCCTTCTTCCCTTCGGCGACGACTCTGTGAACGCTTCCACTAAGTTGTGCTCCAAGCTGACTGTGGCTGATGACGTCATGATCCCGCCGTGCTCTGCTGTGCTCGCCTCTGTTCATTGCGACTCTGGATCCAACGGCCCTGTCATCTTCATCCCGTCCGACTCCTCTGCTTCTCGCCACTGTCTACCCCTGCCATTCGCCGTGCTTGCCGTCTCAGCCGGCTGCAGCGCCTTGCCCCTGACGAATCCATTCCTGTGCCCCTCCACTCTTCTTCGTGGTGAATGCTTGGGATGTGTCCAGCCTTTCGCTTCCGTCGTCGCCTGGGACCCTTCTGAGGACGACTCCTGCCGCCTGCAAGTGTCTTCACTTACTTCCTCCTCACCGTCTCCTGATCCCGTTCCCGAGGCCGTCTTTGTGGGCTCAATCGACACAAATCTTTCGCCACCGGAGAAGACCCAGCTTGCGGCCCTGCTAGATAAGTTTCGGTCATCGTTTGACTTCTCTCACCACCGTTTTGGTCGCACTTCAGCTGTTACCCATCGGATCGACACTGGCGCCCATTCGCCGTTGCGCCAACGCCCATATCGCGTCTCGGCCACCGAACGCCAGGTTATCGACACCCAGGTCAATGATATGCTGCAGCGTGGCGTCATACAACCATCACACAGTCCTTGGGCTTCCCCCGTCGTCCTTGTCACCAAGAAAGACGGCTCTATCCGCTTTTGCGTTGACTACTGGCGCCTCAACAAAATCACCCGAAAAGACGTCTCTCCGCTACCCCGCACCTCCACCAAGATGTAACGGCCTTTATTGACAGTTGTGAAGGCCGGTTAGAGCGGGCAAGGACAGGTCCGGTCCCGGAACAGTTCACGCTCTCGTCTCGCGCCGCGCGTCGGCTCTGCTGCTTCAGCTGCCGATCGTCGTCTTCTCATCTCGCGCCTCGCCTCGGTTCTGCTGCTCTGACTGCTGATCATCTTCCTCTTTACAGGTTTCTATTTTATAATAAAGCTTTCGTTTGCCCTAAATCTGGTTGTCAGTATATATATCGTAGGGCATTACAGACCCTTTTGGCCAGCTTAATTGGAAAATATTATTAGTAGCAGGCGCTGCCTTTTTGCAACAGCTTGCGATGCACTAATCGAAGAAGCTATGTTATCATGCGCAATGTGCAGCACACATTTCTGAGTGATGAAAAAACTTATCTATGGTGCGCCATTAGGACTGGCGTCCCTCATTAGGCCTAACACTATCCCGATACCTGCAAGCAGGATCTGTGCCAACAGGCCGACGCCATTAGAACCAACAGGTCTGACACCGACAGGTCCATCACCATCAGGTCCATCACCATCAGGTCCATCACCAACAAGCCCGACAGGCCATCACCAACAGGCCCGACAGGCCATCACCAACAGGCCCGACAGGCCCATCACCAACAGGCCCAACAAGCCCAAATTACGGGTTCCTTCAGCCTTCAGACCGATAGGCTGAAGGAATTTTTGACTGGGGTGGGTACACCTTGACCCATTGTGTTCGCTTTTCCCGCCATATGAGCATCCTCAATGTGCCGCAAATACAGGATACTACCAGGACGTCCGATGACTGCTGGCTGTTTCAATCGCCTGTGTTTATAATTGAATCGGTCTTGTAAATGCTGTACTACTAATAGTGACCGCATGAGCTGCGTTGCTATGGGGTAGGCGTGCGTAGTACAGCTACATGCGTTTTATGCCACAGCTTGTTTATAATGTTGCAGGCATTGTTGTCATTATATAATTTCCCAGAGTGCGGGCTGAGCTATTGTAATTTTTTTAATGAATCGCCAAAAAGTAGCACCAAAAGGCAGCATGCATTCGTGGTAAAAATATTTTAGGGTGTGGGTTCGGGGAAAAAACGCGTTTGGGAAAATCGCATTAGTGAAAAGCTAACATGCATCCCCTATTCATTGCAACAATTGTCAGCTAATGGAGGCCGCATCTTGGTAACTTTAGCCCATTCCTGTACAGTATACTGTCTTCTGAGGAAGTAGTAGAGCCTGGTCGACTGTTTTGTCAAAAATAGATGTGGGCTTTACCTCCGTGTTCAGTGCGACCTCCTCTTGCGCACTGCTGGCTAGGCAGGGCACTCATTTGACACTTCCAGTTACGGGTGTGCATAGTGACAATTTTGAGGCCATGTCAGCTGTGTTGTTTGTGGTGCAGATTGTAAATTCTCGTAAAGTAACTTTTATTCTTTTTTCATCCAAACATGCATATCTTTTGTATCAGTGGAACAGTCTTGGATTGCTTGTGGTTTAACTACTTGAAAGAAAACTGGAAACCGAACTCTACAATGCCATTAGCACAGGGGCATGCATACCTCTCACATAACATCACTGCACTTTATAATCTGGATTGGGTGCTTACACGGTTTTGTTCTAAATGTTATTCTAATCTGGATGCAAAAGCTTGGCTACACAGACACATATATCCTACTTGTTTGTAGCGTTAAGTCTGATGATGTTGAAGAGCTGAAAGCTATAGACAGTAACAGCATTACTTCCAGTCTTCAGAGCACCAAGTTTCATATAAGCACCAAGGTTCTAAGCATTCTTTTTAACTGGCTAACCAGGCACCAGTGGAACATGTGACCTCCAAATCCCACAGCTGTCTTCAGATGAGACGACAGCAGAGCTCTTGGTGGAGCCCATTGCTGAGCCTGCTGAAGAGCCAGCAGAATCCAACCATGGCCCACAGCAGCAATCTGGTGATCCCACTAATGGTATGTAGGCCTCATATACAGGAACATCTAAGAGCTAAAGTAAAATATTCTGCCACCCTTGCGCACTCGCCCCACAATTCTTCATGTGACAGTTGTAGTGCATCTAGACGTGCCTGAAATTTAAACTGCAAGAAATGTTCCATTTGGCATGGGTGGGAATTTAAGAAGACAAACATTAGTGCTGCAACAGATGTTCATATTCCAACTGCAGTTGTTTACCAATGCTGAATGCAATGAATATAGAAAGGGAAAGACAGATAAAAAAATTAAAGTCTAGGCTGTGCCTTGGAACTTGCTTTTTGCATAAGGAAAAGCCATCATCTTTGAAATAACTCATGCATAGTAGCGGCTGAGCTGGATCTCATAGGCAGGTGTAGAAGTGGATGGCATAATATAGAGTTCGCAGTGGTACCATAAAATTTGATCACTGAGTGGGTTAGGTGCTCAAGACCTCTTCCTTGAAAGAGAGTATAGGATAGATTAAACAGTTGCCACTGTGTGAAGTGCCAAGCTTAGCATCTTTTGTGCTGACTAAATATAGCACCTCATTAAATATTTGTGCTGAAATGGGAGAACTTTGATATTTATTTGTACCGTTATTGACCTAGCTATATCTTGCAGTTTTGGCTCGTATTAAGTTGCCGCTGTTCAAGAGATTAACATATATCTACTCCAATTTATTTGCAGCGCCTTGGACACCTGGTGAGACCAAGCTTCTGCTAGACTACTATGCTAGATACACACCCCTAGTTGGTCCAATGAAGAAATTCAAGACTAAAAAAGCTTTGTACCATCAAATTGCGCTTGACCTTTTTGAAATCCTCGGAATCTGTCGCACTGGCTTACAATGTGAAACACGTTTCAAGACTATTGCAAAGCGCAAGAAAAATGACGAAAAAAACAACAAGACGTCAGGACAGTCACGGTGTCAACTACTGTATGAAGAGGAATTTGCTGCTATAAAAGCAGTGGATGATAGCCCTGAGCCAGAGGTTCTCAGAGGGGTGAAAAAGGTTGCATACAAAGTGCCGGCTTCTTCCGCCGCAAGTCAAGAAGATCTCGAAACATTGTCTTCCAGCACATCTGACAGCAGCAGCACACCGTCTCCTGAGCCTCGTCACATCGCAGGACCATCGCACAGCCATGCCTCAAAAAGGAAAAGAGAGCGGCAAAATAGTGACAGATTGAAGCACATGCGCTCCTTTTTTGAAGAGATGCACCAAATCGATCGTGAGCGAGAAGCCAGAAAGGAGGAGCGTGAAAGGAAGCGAGACGACCGGCACAAAGAACTTCTGAAGGCGCACGCTGAGCACATGAATGTGTTGAAGCTTCTTGCCGCAAGTGAAAGTGCTTGAATTTTGTTCAGTGATTTTGGCACAATGCTGCACAGGATGTGCAACATTGTGTTAATAATTCTAGTCATTTAGACTTCAAAATGGTCAATATTACCTAAGAATAAGAGAGGTTATTTATGCTATTGTTTATATTGTTTTATTCTTAAAACTTCTCGTCTTATGCAACCTTCAAGTAAGACAGCTTGCTTACGTTAATGTTGTAATGTGTGATTTTTAACTAATCAGTCCCACAATTCAGTACTGTAGTTCAGTACAACCTGGAAGCAAGATCACTAAGTTCTGCTATTGTTCAAATCATTTTACTCAACAAAGTACATATGTTAAAATTGAACATGCAAACAAGACAGCTTGTTTGTTTTTATTCAGATGTTTGTGGTAAATAAATTGTTTGCTACTTGGCAAAAGTCTTGTCATTAGGGCGGTCCACATTCACACCATAGGAATATCCAGATGGAATTCAAAACAATTGTGCTAGGCTGCTTCTTTTCAGTTCCCCCAGACGACGCAAGGCTGACTCCCGCAGTGTTGGAGTTGTCTGGCTTCTTTTAGCTCTTCTGCTTGCATAACGTTATGCTCTTGTATGTCTTGTTGCCTTTTTTGCCTTTCGTCTTCAGTGAGAATGTCATCAACACCGAGGTCCCCATCATCGAAGCAAATGTTGTGCA
This sequence comes from Amblyomma mixtum, assembly GCF_055824585.1. Taxonomy (NCBI): domain Eukaryota; kingdom Metazoa; phylum Arthropoda; class Arachnida; order Ixodida; family Ixodidae; genus Amblyomma; species Amblyomma mixtum. The sequence continues at coordinate 293,585,344 of NC_143014.1, forward strand.
ACACACAACAAGCAATTATGAATCGTGTGATTTTGTCCACTGTTGTAAATTCAACATACCGCAGTTGTCGAAACCTCTGATTGAGGCGTCCGAATGCATTTTCTATTATGACTTGTTGAGGAGTGACGGCTGTTGTACGCCACCTGGGCTTCAGTCATGTTCCCATAGTTTTTGAACGGTGTGAGCAGGTGCTCTCTGATAGGGTATGCCGCATCCCCTAAAATATGGTACTTGTTAATTTGGCAAATGGTTGGCAAGTCCTCATTCACACCAGAGAGCCGCAGAACCCGGGCATCGTGTATTTTGCTTGGTGTACCCGTGAAAACGTCTTGGTACCTGCCGTTGGAGCCGCATATGCCTTGCATGGTCAGTGAGACTTGATCGTGCCAGTTTACATACGTTGACCTGATCTTATTAGGGCAGCGAATGGGAATGTACGTTCCGCCTATGCACCCTATTACATTGGGGAATCCTGCAATCTGAAAAAGAGAATGTGTTAAGCCACAACCAGTGGTTTAATACTGAAAGTTTGCTGAGAAGAGCATCTAAAACCTGAATGTGGTTTTCAGCTTTCAAATTAATGGTGTGTTCTTCAATTCCAACAGTCTAAATTACATTGTGATCTATTTTTGAAACCTTTTTCAAAACTTTTGATTGGCTGTGCATGTTCATCTTTAGTTTACCATGCTTTTCAGTGCTGGTGATAGCTTTTTCTAAATAAGATCTCTTGCTATCAGGTAAGAACATCACAACCTATAAAGCCATTGTAAATGTATTTAATATGACAAATTTGTTTTCAATACTGCTGGACGTGTAATGCATCAGAAGCATTCAGAACCTTAACGGTGAGACTAACTCTCATTCTGACCTGCTAAACGTTTCACTTCATGGTTGTCACAAAATCCATAAAACAGCTCAGCAACCCCCTTCAGCTCTTCATTTTGACAAGTGTACAAAGCTCATTTTCATGTTTAACCAACATACATTTCGCTACCATGTAATACTTTCTATTATTTTATTTATACCCAATGAAACATGCCTAAGAATTTAATTATCTACACTGCAGACTCGGGTCGCACATACCTAGAGTGCTTTAGAGCTGAAGCAAAATTCAGAAGCCCGCACTGGCACTGACCTCCAATTTCTGCACTCAAGTGCAGTTCGACAGAAATGTGAACCACACAGGCTGAAATTGTTGTCCTCATAACAGATGGCACATACCCACATAAGGGGACAAGCTGAAATGTCGACCCTAACGGAGCACCATGCGGTAAAACCTCCCTTCATTTGCTCCACTGCTCGAGCTCTCTAGACAAGTATGATTAGGCCTCCACAAGCTTGTTTCACTGCTGAGCAGCTTTCAACCAGCTAGCTGCCTTTAGAAGGCAGAGTACGTAGAGTTATTGTTCTCATTACCACTTTGTGACAGAGCCAGCAAATGGTCAGTATGTAACATCTTGGAAGGCCAGCGAATTTTAAAATTTCTTGTTTAGTTAGAAATGGTAAATGTTGCTTTACTCACTTTTTCAAAATCATTTGCTAGAGCATCCTTGTCAGCTGAGAAATAAACAACCTCCGGTGCAATGCTGCATAGGAAGTCAAGCTCTCGGTCGATGACACACAGCTGTGTGGATTCAGCCATGTAAAAAAGCACAGCAACCTCTCTCATTGATGCTTTGTTTGCAGCATACCTGGTGAAAAATCAAGCAGAAATACAAAAACTTGCAACTTAAAGCATTGCTAACACACTGTAGTTGATTAGAAGAATAACCCCCAGACGTATCATTTTTTTCACTAGATTATTAACTTGCCATAAAGATGAAAGCAGACAAGATATTTCACAAATGCAAAACGAACTGTTGTTCTGGCCCGATTTCTTTTCCTTATGCACACATTATTTTTCGGTTGCCAAACAATGCTTTAAACTGCCGGCGAAATATTTGTCACTTCGTAGTACTTACCAAAGAAAAGAAAGAATGGGCTCTTCAGGCGTTTTGGCAGGTGACCCGCCGTGCCGTGTGTCCGAGGGGCAAAAAGTGGACTTTGAGAAACGTTCAATCAAGCAGTAGCATGACTTTCTTGGCAGTCGAAAGTGCTTGCGAAACTGGAGAGAGAGACCTGTCAGTTTATGCACACCACTGTATGTCACCTAGCTCTTACCTCTCTGTCCGTGTACGTGCGCACTGCATTGTCAACATAATCCGTGACTTTAGCAATTCTGCGCCGCACACCGAAGAGCTCTACAAATTTATGTGCACAGGCGCGACTGAGGTCGTCGTCGGAGCTATCGATGCTATCGGTTGTGCTTTCAAGCAGCGACAGCAGGAATGAAGGCCGCCCCAGTACGCTTAGGCGAGGTTTTTTCGACATTTCTGCCGTTACGAACTGGAAAAGAACGACACACCGACGCCGGTATCCAGCTTCACAAGTACGCGCGCGAAAAGCCCTTTTCATACCGCGCGCGCGGCGCGCAAACAGTTGGTCACGTGACCGGAACCCCCCGGCCTGAGCAAACTGCTCTCAACGGAGAGGTCAGAGCAACCGAGAGCGCTCCGAGTCAGATTCGAGCGATCGTTAAGAGCCAGTCGAACACATTCAGAGCGCTTGGTTTTGACCAGTCGAATGCGACGCAGACAGCCAGAGAGGTCTGGAGCGCTCGGAAGTGACCAGTCGAAGATGGTATTAGAGAGCAGGGAAATTGAGACAAGCTGACTTTATTTTTATTTGTTTTATTTATTTAGAACATACTGCAGGCCTACAGTAGGCCCAAGCAGGAGGGGCGAAATACATAATATATGCAAAAAAGAACAGGTTTAGCAAAATTGAAAAATGTTAAATACAAGCTGTAACACAAAATACAGCAATAAATACAAGGCTCAGATGCAAAATACAAAAAGGAAACGTAGAAATCAATGGCTCTCAAATTAAATGCTGTGAAGGAAACATTGAGTCAAAAGAATCAGCTCTGGTTAAGAGATCTGGCGGATACCTGTTCCACTCCTCAATGATGCGTGGAAAAAATGAGTATTTAAAGGCGTTAATCCTAGCACTGTAAGGGGTTAATGATTGTGTATGATGATTTCGTGTTTGGCGCGTAGTGTTAGGTTTAAGGAAGGGGTCTGCATTCATAGACAGTTTATGGTTTTTAGTAAGAAAAGTAGTTTCAGTCTTTGAATTTTCCGGCGCAGCTGTAATGTTTCAATACCGTGAGTTCGCATGAGGGTCGTTGGTGAGTCAGTTACACGATACTTTTAAAAAATAAAATGGACGGCTTCGCGTTGAATCATTTCAAGGGCCTCGATGTTACGTTTAGTGTAAGGATCCCAGACGGTGCTCGCATATTCTAGTGATGGCCTTATTATTGAAAAGTAGGTTAATTTTTTAAGTTCAGGTGGGGCAAGTTTTAGTTTATGTCTAAGAAAGCAGAGTTTACGAAAGGCTGAGGAGCATATGTTTGATACATGTTTATTCCAGCTAAGGTTTTTCGTTATTGTAACTCCTAGATACTTGTACTCGCTACTTCGGTCAGAAGGTGAGATGAAATATTGTAAGGAAATGAGAAGGAAGCCTTTTTGTTAGTTATCGTCATGTATACTGTTTTCTCTAAATTTAGCTTCATGTCCCATTTATTACACCATGTATGTATGTTCTGAAGATTGGAGTTTAGTAAAACTTGATCATCTTGGCAAGTAATTTGGTGAAATAAAACGCAGTCATATGCGAATAATCTAATTTGAACAGGGGTACTTATAACGTTAGTAATGTCATTGATATATATCAAAAAGAGGAGAGGTCCGAGGAAGCTTCCCTGTGGGACGCCTGAAATGACCGGCAGGTGGTTTGAATGCAATCATCAATACAAACAAATTATGTGCGGTGAGAAAGGTATGAGGAAATCCAACGAATTATGAAATTAGGAAGACCAATAAGTTCAAGTTTGTAAATTAGTTTGGCATGAGAAATAACATCAAAGGCTTTGCTGAAGTCTAAAAAAATAACATCCATTTGACCAGCGCTATTTAGTACACTTGCAAAAGTATGAATGACAGAAGTTAGCTGAGTGACAGTGGAAAAGCCTTTTCGAAACCCGTGCTGATAGGGGGTAAGTACCTTGTTATCGTTTAGAAATGTAGTTATGTAGTTAGCTATGATATGCTCAGCAAGTTTGCAACATGTGGAAGTTATTGATATGGGACGATAATTAGCAATCAAGGCATGATCACCCTTTTTCAGCACGGGCACAATCCGCGCTTTCCTCCAGTCGGAAGGAGTGTTTCCTGTTTCAAATGATTTGCGGAAAATAACAACCAGGAACTCTGTGATGGCTTCTGCATAAAGGCGCAAAAAATATTTGGTATCCTGTCAGGTCCAGCGGACGCTTTAGTTTTGAGGTTGAGTAGCATGGAGAATACGCCAGATGAAGAAACAATGTCGGGGGTCGAGTTGGGAGACATGGTACTGGGTTAAACAAATAAACCATGATGGGGAAACACACTCTGAAAATACTTATTGAATGCCTCAGAGATTTGCGATTTATCAGCAAGCTGCAAACCTTGACATGAAATGCGCGTAATTGTTTTTTTCTTTTTCGATAAAAATTTCCAGAACTTATGTGGCGAGTCACGAAGAAAATTTGGCAGGCTATACTGAAAGTAGTTTTGTTTAGCCTGGCGCAAAGCGCTTGTGAAGTTAGCCTGATGTATTTTAACAATATTTCGACAGGCACCCCCACGCTTCAGACGTTTGATTTTTCTTTTCAAATGTATTATTTCTCACGTGATCCAAGGATTTTTCATACATACATACATACTTCCATAGATACATACATACTTCCATACATACATACGTCCATAAATACATACATACGTCCATACATAAACACATACATATGTCCATACATACATACATACATACGACCGTACATACATACATACATACATACATACGTCCGTACATACATACATACGTACGTACATACATCCGTCCATACGTACGTACGTTCATCCGTACATACATACATACGTCCGTCCATACGTACATATGTCCATACATACCTACATGCGTCCATACATACATACATACTTCTATACATACATACATACGTCCATAAATACATACATATGTCTATACATAAACACATACATTCGCCCATACATACATACATACTTCCATACACACATACGTCCATACGTCGATACATACATACATACTTACATCCATATGTCCGTACATACATACATACATACGTCCATACATACATACATACGTCCGTACATACATACATACATACATACATACATACATACATACATACGTCCGTACATGCATACATACATACATCCATACATACATACGTCTGTCTGTACGTACGTACATACATACGTCCGTCCGTACGTACATACATACATCCGTACATACGTACATATGTCCGTCCGTACATACGTACGTCCATATACACATACGTCCATACGTCGATACATACATACATACTTACATCCATATGTCCATACATACATTCATACATACATGCATACATACGTACATATGTCCGTTCATACATACATACGTCCATATGTCTGTACATACATACATACATCCGCCCGAACAAACATACATACATACGTACATACGTCTGTCTGTACGTACATACGTCCATCCATATATACATATGTCCGTCCATACCTACATACGTCTTTCCATACATACATACATACATACGTCCATACATACACACAAACATATGTCCATACATACATACATATGTCCATACATACATATGTCCATACACTCACATCCATACATCCATACATACATACATACATACATACATACATACATACATACATACATACATACATACATACATACATACATACATACATACATGCATACATACATACATACATACGTCCATATGTCCATACATACATACATACATCCGTCTGTACGTACATACATACGTATGTACATACATCTGTCCATACGTACATACATACGTTTGTCCATATGTATATACGTCCATCTGTACATACATCCATCCGTACATACATACATTCGTCCGTACATACATACGTCCGTCTGTACATACATACATCCGTACATACATACGTCCGTACATATGTGCGTCCGTACACCCATATGTCTGTACAGGCATACGTCCGTACGGATGTATGTACATGCATACATACATCCGTACATACATGCATACATACGTCCGTCCATCTGCACATATGTCTGCCCGTCTGTCCATACATACGTACATACACACATACATCCGTCCGTACATACGTCCATACATACATACGTCTATATATAACATACGTACATACATACATCCATCCATACATACATATGTCCATACATACATACATACATACATACATACATACATACGTCCATACATACATACATACATACGTCCATACATACATACATACATACATACATACGTTCATACCTACATACATACATACGTCCATACATACATACATACCTACATCCGTCCATACATACACACATACATACATAAGTACATACGTATGTACATACATACATACATATGTCCATATATACATACATACATACATACACATATACATACGTCCATACGTCTGTACATACATACATACATATGTCCATCCGTACGTACATACGTCCGTCCATACGTGCATACATACGTGTGTCCATACGTACATACGTCCATACGTCCATACATACATACATACATACGTCCATACATGCACACATACATACGTCCATACATACATACATACATATGTCCATACATGCATGCATACATACATACATACATACATACATACATACGTCCATACATGCATACATACACACATACATACATATAGACATACATACGTCCATACGTCCATCCATACATATGTCCGTACATACATACATAGGTCCGTCCGTACATACATACGTACATACATACATACGTACAAACATACATCTGTCCATACGTACATACATACGTCCGTTCATACGTACATACATCCGTCTGTACATACATCTGTCTGTACATACATACATACGTCCGTATGTACATACATACGTCCATATATGCATATGTCCATAGGTCGAAACATACATACATACCTACATACATACATACATACGTCCATACATACATACATACATACATATATCCATCCATCCATACATACATGCATCCATACATACATACATACATATGTACATACGTATGTACGTACATACATCTGTCCATACATACATACATACGTTTGTCCATACGTACATACGTCCGTCTGTACATACGTCCATCCATACATACATACATTCGTCCGTACATACATACATCCATCTGTACATACATACGTCCATCCACACATACATACGTCCATCCATACATACGTCCATACATACATACATACTTCCATACATACATACATACGTCCATAAATACATACATACGTCCATACATAAACACATACATATGTCCATACATACATACATACGTCTGTACAATCATACATACATACATACGACCGTACATACATATATATGTACGTACATACATCTGTCCGTATGTACGTACATTCATCCGTACGTACATACGTCCGTCCATACGTACATATGTCCATACATACCTACATGCGTCCATACATACATACATACTTCCATACACACATACGTCCATACGTCGATACATACATACATACTTACATCCATATGTCCATACATACAAACATACATATGTCCATACAAACATACATACGTCCGTACATACATACATACATACGTCCGTACATGCATACATACATACATCCATACATACATATGTCTGTCTGTACATATGACGTACATATGTCTGTCCGTACATACATACGTCCATATACACATACGTCCATACATCGATACATACATACATACTTACATTCATATGTCCATACATACATACGTCCATACATACATTCATACATACATACATACATACATATGTCCGTTCATACATACATACGTCCATATGTCTGTACATACATACATACATCCGTCCGAACAAACATACATACATACGTACATACGTCTGTACGTACATACATACGTCTGTCCATACGTACATACGTCCATCCATATGTACATATGTCCGTCCATACCTACATACGTCTGTCCGTACATACATACATACATACATACATCCATACATATACACAAACATACGTCCATACATACATACATATGTCCATACATACATATGTCCATACACTCACATCCATACATCCATACATACATACATACATGCATACATACATACATACGTCCATACGTCCATACATACATACATACATCCGTCTGTACGTGCATACATACGTATGTACATACATCTGTCCATACGTACATACATACATTCGTCCGTACATACATACGTCTGTCTGTACATACATACATCCATACATACATACGTCTGTACAGGCATATGTCCGTACGGATGTATGTACATGCATACATACATCCGTACATACATGCATACATACGTCCGTCCATCTGCACATATGTCTGTCCATCTGTCCATACATACGTCTGTATATACACGTTCCTCAGTCCATACATACGTCCATCCGTCCAAACATACATACATACGTCCATCCATATGTACATACATACGTACATACGTCCGTCCGTCCATACATACATAGATACATACATCCTTCCTTCTGTACATACATACATATGTACATACACACATACATCCGTCCGTACATACATACGTCCATATATAACATACGTATATACATCCATCCATACATGCATATGTCCATACATACATACATACATACATACATACATACATACATACATACATACATACATACATACATACATACATACATACATACATACATACATACATACATACATACATACATACATACATACATACATACATACATACATACATACGTCCATACATACATACATACATACATACATTCATACCTACATACATACATGCCTACATCCATCCATACATACATACATATGTCCATACATACATACATACATACATACATACGTATGTCCATACATGCATACATACACACATACATACATATAGACATACTTACATCCATACGTCCATCCATACATATGTCCGTACATACATACATAGGTCCATCCGTACATACATACATACGTACAAACATACATCTGTCCATACATACATACATATGTCCGTCCATACATACATACATCCGCCTGTACATACGTCTGTCTACATACATACGTCCGTACATACATGCATACGTCTGTACATACGTCTGTCTGTACATACATACATACGTCCGTACATACATACATACGTCCATACATGCATATGTCCATAGGTCGAAACATACATACATACTGAATTACTCATGCGAAATTCGCGGGTTGGCTCGCGAACCACTTGACACAAGTTCGTGAACATAATGTCGAATACAATATCCACGTTATTTTGTACCCGGAACGTGGCTGCAGACGTTCCCAGTCAACGCCAGGTAAGTTGAAATCACCGAATAGCAATATTTTACTTTTTTGTAATTTGACATGTGAACTTGTAACTTAGATAATGTTGTGTTACATTAGGAGGCCTGTAAACCGCATACAAAATAAAGCAATGTCCCCAGCAAAACAGTTTCATGCAAAGGCACTCAAGATCAGGTACATCTTCTAGCGAAACAGCCTGTATATTATTTTTAATGAGTACTGCAACTCCTCCACCTCTCGAGGGCCTGTCCTTGCGAAATACCTTGTACGAGGGTGGAAAGATGAGGTCATCGGTAATCTCGCTGTGCAGCCAAGTTTCTGTTATAACCGCAACGTGAGGGTCATGTTGTAGGAGAAGGATTTCAAGCTGTTCGGTTTTATTGGCGACGCTTCGAGCGTTAACATTAATTATTCGGAGATGCTTATTCACTGTCACTGTCGAAATTCCTTTGTCGCCTCTATTACGTTTATGTTGGGGAAATCGGTATTTAGAAGCAGAGACTTTTTTATGGCTTAGAATTGCATGATCTGTGGAGTTGACTGCACCACTGAAGGCGTTAAGGGTCGTGTCTGTTTCGTACGATAGTTTTTTCGCAAAGGCACCTTGTCGTTCTTTTCATAGTCCCAAACGTAGGCTTGACTGTTGATAAAAATTTTGTCGAAAACTAATGAAACTTTGTCGCCTTTGTCGCCTTTATACTTCTATACATACATACATACGTCCATAAATACATACATATGTCTATACATAAACACATACATACGTCCATACATACATACATACTTCCATACACACATAAGTCCATACGTCGATACATACATACATACTTACATCCATATGTCCATACCCAACAAGCACAAGACCTCCCCATGTGCGCCTAGAAAGGATGGAATGTCCCAGTCCCAGTACGACGTTTCTCAAACGTTTCCAGACCATAGAGGCAAGACATAGAAACACAAGCAAAAAGGCAGTGCTCCCACTAAAGGTCTAGAAACGTTTTTTCTGCAGTTTTAAGCACCAACAAAAGCGAGTTAATGGATTTTGGTCCCAGAAAGGTAACTGGGCATAACGTTTTGGGGCCAATGACTTTCAACAAGAAACAAAAATCGACTGCTCGCGTTCTTTTCTCTGTCCCTCGCGCCACAAGCTGTGGCGAGAGGAGGTTTTGCTCTTGCACGCGTCGTTTTGAGAGATGAAACGGCAGTTTCATTCGAACAGCCGAAGGAAGCAGGTAGCCCCGCATCTCTCTCGGCGCATGCGTTTATTGCACGTGGGCCGTCGGCTCCATGCTGCAGGCAGGTGGCGGCGGTCTCCATTTTCATCGCGCCGCCGTAAGCGGCGGTCACCAACTCTCCCGTCTTCTAGCGTTTCCCCTGCTGCCGTCCAACTGCAACATTGTGGGGTGGCCCCTCCAGGCATCTCCGGCTATCGGCGCCTGCGCCGCTGTCTAGCAGAAGTGCACTAATGGCCTCCCGTCGCTCGCCCGGCTTCCTCGCTGGACGGAAGCCATTTTGCGCGCTGTTATTCGCGCTGCCTCAGCCGTTCGAGCACAAGCCCCAGTGCGCGGCAGTTCTTGCTCTTATCACTACGGCAAATGGGCTGTCGTGGACTTCGTAGCTACGGATTAACGGCAGTTTTCCCGCGCATCTCGGCGTGCCCATAGCATTCCTTTTGGAACTGATGCAGCGGCGGCGCATCGCAAGTCCTTTGCGCAGCTTCACGGCCCTACTGATGTCGCTGTTCGAGGCGGCGGAGTTCGTGGCAATAGGCGACTCCTCATACGCCTCCGACGACTGCAGCGCGTTGGTGGTGGAAGCGTGGCTCTCAACTACGGTCATAGGCGGGAAGGACCTTCGGAGACCTACCACTCTCTTTCTGCGGGTGCCCATGGATTAGCCTGCTCTACCTACTTCGCCACCGCCCAGCCATCCTGTCGCAGCGGTGTAGTTTGTGCAGTGTTCGCGTGGCTATACTGACTCTCCCACACCGGATTAATCGTGCCTTGATCTCGACTCTCACGCCGGACTGTGCCGCATGCGCGGTCTGCTGCACCATGGATGCAGCGCGCCACTGCACCAGCCTCGAGACGTCCCCCCTCCCGCCTAGCTTCAAGCAGTCTTATCCCCACACTTAGTCACAAGAAAATAAAACTCCCAGGATCGTTACGAGGGTGTAACGCGTATGTTTGAGCGTTCGCTGTGCTATGAGAAGGCGCAGGACAGAAGGCTGCGTTTAATTCATGGTTTCAGCTGTTGCAGCCTCCTATTTCATCCCTGGGTTTCTGTAGGCAAAGTTGTCAAGGTATGTTGGTTTATTTTATTTATTTATTTAAACATACTGGAGGGCCTTTTCGCACTTTCTTTTTATTTTCGCCTGGTAGAACTATTTTTTTCTCTTTTGATAACATGTCGCTGAAGCTTGTTCCGAGAGAGGGGGGTTTCAACTTGAAGAAAATCCATGACCTGAAACTGCGTGTCTGCAGCGTACGCTCATCTCGCCTTTTGTTTTGTCATCCAAGTTGCTCTTTACGTACGTTTGCTTTGGCGTGTGCATATCTGCTTTTGTAGCCCTTAGAATACTTGTTTAAGGTGCATCAACTTCCAGCCCATGTTCTGTTTTACTTTCTTCAGTTTGCAGATTTCTCAGAGCTAGAGAAAAAGTGGCCATCATAGCACTACGGCACGGCGCCTTAGTGCTATGTACAAATTGTGTATTAAAAGGTGCCTACGTTTGCGTCTGCTGTTTGTATTCATTCAAATTTGCGCCGTTGACCGGAAGTTTTGTTCAGCACGGACTTTCAATTCGTCTGTATTGTTTTTCTTTGACTTGCATTTTGATTGTGGTGGTGTATAGTGCTGTCGCCGGTATGGACAATAGACTACAAGTCCGTGCTAAGAGTACGGCTAGCAAACTGAAATGACTTCTGTGTGGTGCTGCTATTTGTTCTTATATATGGGCAAGATGGGGTGACTTTTTGAATTCATATTTCCTTTGTGTGTAAAATGCTAGGACATTTCACAGTGCGAAACGGCCGAGCCAGCACGCATTCACACAAGTGGACAGGTGAATTACATCACCTGTAAAGTAAGTATGCACCTGAAATTTGGCAGATATGTGCGCTTGGATGCCTGCAGGCTGCATGAAAAAGGAAGAATAATTTTATTGAACCAGAGCCGAGAAATCGAGCATTAACCTTTTGGGGCTTTCCATGGGACGCACAACTTTTTGGACATCGCTAGTTGTGGGGACGTTTTTTGGATGTGTTCGAGAAAAATGAGCACCTCCTGAGGAGATTCGAAATGTACCGATGGGTTATTTTTGGGAGATTTTGAGGAGGTTTTGTGTTTGTTGTGTACATACATACATACATACATACGTCCATACATACGTACATACGTCCGTACATACATACATACATATGTCCGTACATGCATACATACATACATCCATACATACATACATAAGTCTGTCTGTATGTACGTACATACATACGTCCGTCCGTACGTACATACATACGTCCGTCCATACGTACATATGTCCGTCCGTACATACATACGTCCATATACACATACGTCCATATACACATACGTCCATACGTCGATACATACATACATACTTACATCCATATGTCCATACATACATACATACGTCCATACATACATTCATACATACATACATACATACATACATACATACATACATACATACATACATACATACATACATACATACATACATACATACATACATACATATGTCCGTTCATACATACAAACGTCCATATGTCTGTACATACATACATACATCTGTCCAAACAAACATACATACGTACGTACATATGTCTGTCTGTACGTACATACATACGTCCGTCCATACGTACATACGTCCATCCATATGTGCATATGTCCGTCCATACCTACATATGTCTGTCCGTACATACATACATATGTCCATACATACACACAAACATACATCCATCCATACATACATATGTCCATACATACATATGTCCATACACTCACATCCATACATCCATACATACAGGCATACATACATACATACATACGTCCTTACGTCCATACATACATACATACATACATCTGTGCGTACATACATACGTATGTACATACATCTGTCCATACGTACATACATACGTTTGTCCATATGTATATACATCCGTCTGTACATACATCCATCTGTACATACATACATTCGTCCGTACATACATACGTCCGTCTGTACAACCATACGTCCATCCATACATACATACATACGTCCATACATACGTCCAGACGTCCATACATACGTACATACCTACATACATACGTCCATACATACATACATAGTTCCATACATACATACATACGTCCATAAATACATACATACATCCATACATAAACACATACATACGTCCATACATACATACATACATACATATGACCGTACATACATACGTCCGTACATACATACATACATACGTACAGAGATCTGTCCGTACGTACGTAAGTTCATCCGTACGTACATACATACGTCCGTCCATACGTACATATGTCCATCCATACATAAGTGCGTCCATACATACATATGTCAATACATCCATACATACATACATCCATATGTCCATACATACATACATACATACATACGTCCATACACACATACGTCCATACATCGATACATACATACATACTTACATTCATATGTCCATACATACATTCATACATACGTCCATACATACATACATACGTTCGTACATACATACATACATACATACGTCCGTACATACATACATATGTCCGTCCATACATATGTCCGTACATACGTCTCTCTATCCGTACATACATACATACGTCCATCCATACGTACATACATACATACGTACATACATCCGTCCATCCATACATACATACATACATACGTACATACACACATACATCCATCCGTACATACGTCCATACATACATATGTCCATATATAACATACGTACATCCATACATCCATACATACATACATATGTCCATACCTACATGCATGCATACATATGTCCATACATACATACATACATACATACATACATACATACATACATACATACATACGTCCATACATACATACATACATACATACATACATACATACATACATACATACATACATACATACATACATACATACATACATACATACATACATACATACATACATTCATACATACATACATACATACATGCATGCATGCATGCATGCATACATACATACATACATACATACATACATACATACATACATACATACATACATACATACATACAGACATACATACATACGTTCATACCTACATAGATACATACGTCCATACATACATACATACATACATACATACATACATGTGTGCATACGTACGTACATACATACATACATACATACGTCCAGACATACATACATATATACATACGTCCATACATCCATACATACATATATACATATGTCCATCCGTATGTACATACGTCCGTCCATACGTGCATACATACATGTGTCCATATGTATATATGTCCATACATACATATGTCCATACGTCCATACATACATACATACATACATACATACATACATACATACATACATACATACATATGTCCATACATGCACACATACATATGCCCATACATACATACATACATATGTCCATACATACATACATACATACATACATACGTCCATACATGCATACATACACACATACATACATATATACATACATACGTCCATCCATACATATGTCCGTACATACATACATAGGTCCGTCCATACATACATACATACGTACAAACATACATCTGTCCATACGTACATACATACGTCCGTCCATACGTACATACGTCCGTCTGTGCATATGTCTGTCTTTACATACATACATACGTCCGTACATACATACATCCGTCTGTACATACATACTTTCATCCATACATACATATGTCCGTCCATACATACATACGTCCATACATGCATATGTCCATAGGTCGAAACATACATACATACCTACATACATACATATCTCCATACATACATACATACATCCATACATACATACGTCCATACATACATACATACATACATACATACATACGTCCATACATACATACATACATACATACATACATACATACATACATACATACATACATGCATACATACATACATACATGCATGCATGCATGCATGCATACATACATACATACATACATACATACATACATACATACATACATACATACATACATACATACATACATACATACATACATACATACATACATACATACAGACATACATACGTTCATACCTACATAGATACATACGTCCATACATACATACATACATACATGTGTGCATACGTACGTACATACATACATACATACATACGTCCAGACATACATACATATATACATACGTCCATACATCCATACATACATATATACATATGTCCATCCGTATGTACATACGTCCGTCCATACGTGCATACATACATGTGTCCATATGTATATATGTCCATACATACATATGTCCATACGTCCATACATACATACATACATACATACATACATACATACATACATACATACATATGTCCATACATGCACACATACATATGCCCATACATACATACATACATACATATGTCCATACATACATACATACATACATACATACGTCCATACATGCATACATACACACATACATACATATATACATACATACGTCCATCCATACATATGTCCGTACATACATACATAGGTCCGTCCATACATACATACATACGTACAAACATACATCTGTCCATACGTACATACATACGTCCGTCCATACGTACATACGTCCGTCTGTACATATGTCTGTCTTTACATACATACATACGTCCGTACATACATACATCCGTCTGTACATACATACTTTCATCCATACATACATATGTCCGTCCATACATACATACGTCCATACATGCATATGTCCATAGGTCGAAACATACATACATACCTACATACATACATATCTCCATACATACATACATACATCCATACATACATACGTCCATACATACATACATACATATGTACATACATACATCCATACGTACATCCATACATATGTCCATATGTACATACATACATACATCTGTCCGTACGTACATACATCTGTCCATACGTACATACGTCTGTCCGTACATACATGCGTCCATCTGTATATACATATGTCCGTCCATACATACATACGTTCATACATACATACGTCCATACATACATCCATACATCCATACATACATACATACGTCCATACATACATGCATACATACATACACACGTCCGTCCATACATACATACATCCGTACATACATACATCCGTACATATGTACGTCCGTACATACATATGTCTGTACAGGCATACGTCCGCACATATGTATGTTCGTACATACATACGTACGTCCATACATACATCCGTATGGATGTACATACATGCATACATACATTTGTACATACATGCATACATACTACCGTGCATACAAAAGTCCATCCGTCTGTACATATGTCCGTGCATCTGTACATACGTCCGTGCATATGTCCGTCCGTACGTACGTCCTTCCATGCATATGTCCGTCCATACATACGTCCATCCGTACATACGTCCGTCCATACATACGTCCATCCGTGCATACGTCTGTCCGTACATACATCCATCTGTACATACGTCCGTGCATACATACATCCGTTCGTCTTTACATACGTTCGTCCATCTGCACATATGTCTGTCCGTCCGTCCATGCATATGTCTGTATATACACGTCCCTCCGTACATACATACATCCGTCTGTACAAACGTCCATCCGTCCTTACATACATACATACGTCTGTCCGTACGTACATACATTTTTTATTTTATTTTTATTTATGTACATACTGCAGACCATGGTTAGGTCCAAGCAGGAAGGGCAGGTGCACAAAAAGCAAAATTATAGCAACAAAAATACAACAATACAGCAAAGATAATGTAGTAAAAAGAACAATACAGCAATGCAAGACAAAGCAGGAAAAATACATAATACGCTATATCAAAAAAGATGGCTGAGGAACGCGTCTGATTTTCAGGGTTGATTAGGTTCGGTTAATGAGTTCCAGTCGGATATGGTGCGTGGGAAAAAGGAAAACTTGAACGAGTTAGTCCGTGCAAAATATGGTTTTAAAAGAGCTTTGTGATAGTGTCGTGTATTCCGTGTTGGCATTGGGGAAAGATAAGCAGAAGGGTCAAGTCTGAGTTTATTGTTAAGAAGTAATGAAAGAAAATCTAAACGAAAATTTCGTCTTCTTACCTGTAGTTCTTCAATACCGTTAGCATGCATCAAGTATGAGGGTGAGTCAGTGGGTAGATATTTTGAATATATGAATCTAATTGCTTTCCTTTGAATGTTCTCGAGCTTTCTTATGTTAGACTTAGTATACGGGTCCCAAATTATGCAAGCATATTCAAGCTTGGGTCTAATTAGAGTATTATAACCTAAGAGCTTAACGTTAGCGGGGGCGTTTCGAAGTTTATGCCTTATATAACAGAGCTTACGGAATGCGAGTGAACAGATGTTATCTATGTGAGAGTTCCAAGAAAGGTTATTAGTAAGTGTTACACCCAAGTACTTTACGGACGCTACTTGTTGCAATGGTGATGATTCTAATTTATATACATATTCTAGAGCGTTTATCTTGTTAGTTATGCGAAGAGAAACGCTTTTATCTGCGTTCAGTGTCATGTCCCAGCGCTTGCACCACTGTACAATATTAGTAAGCGTATTTTTTAGGTCACTCAGATCGTTTCATTGCTAACATCGCGAAATAGGACACAGTCATCAGCATATAATCGAATATGTACGCCAGGGCAAACTTCATCGATGATGTCGTTAATGTATATTAGAAAGAGTAGTGGCCCCAGTACGCTTCCCTGTGGCACACTTGATGTGACTGGGAGACAGCCAGACTGGTGCCGACCGATTGAAACATGTTGACTCCGGTTAGTTAAATAATCATTTATCCAGGAAATAAAAATAGGCGGAAGTCCAATAGTTTTAGTTTTAGAATTAGGCTGTGGTGTGGAACTTTGTCAAACGCTTTACTGAAATATAGAAAGATCGCGTCAATCTGGCTGTTATTGTCAAGTGATGCCGCAAATGAATGGATAACTGAAAGTAGTTGAGTTACTGTGGAAAACCCTTTGCGAAAACCATGCTGGTAATCTGTCAGAATGTTGTTGCGATCTAAGAATTCATTAATGCTAGTTGCGACAATATGTTCCATTAATTTGCAGCAAGATGACGCAGCAAGATACATACTTACATCCGTCCGTCCATACATACATACATATGTACGTCCGCCCTTCCGTACATGCATACATACGTACATACACACATACATCCGTCCGTACATACGTACATATGTCCGTCCGTACATATATACATACGTACGTACCTACGTCCGTCCGTACGTACATACATACATCCGTCCATACGTACATACATCCATTCTTACATATGTCCATCCATACATACGTCCATACGTCCATACATACATACATATGTCTGTTCATACATACATACATCCATATATCCGTTCATACATATGTCCGTACATACATACATACATCCATCCAAACAAACATATATACGTACGTACATATGTGCATCCATACGTACATACATACGTCCGTCCATACGTACATAAATACATCAATATGTACATATGTCCGTCCATACCTACATACGTCTCTCCGTACATACATACATACATACATACGTCCATACATACATACATACGTCCATACATACATACATACGTCCATACACATCCATACATACATACATACATACATACGTCCATACGTCCATCCATACATACATACATACATCTGTGTGTATGTACATACATACATACATACATACATCTGTCCATCCGTACATACATACATTTGTCCGTACATGCATACATACGTCCATACATACGTCCATACGTCCATACATACATACATACGACCGTACATACATCCGTCCGTACGTACGTACGTTCATCCGTACGTACATACATACGTCCGTCCTTACGTACATACGTCTATACATAAACACATACATACGTCCATACGTCGATACATACATACATACTTACATCCATATGTCCATACATACATACATACATACGTCCATACATACATACATACGACCGTACATACATACATACGACCGTACATACATACATACATACGTCCATACTTGCATACATACATACATCCATACATACATACGTCTGTCCGTACGTACGTCCATCCATACGTACATACATACCTCCGTCCATACGCACATATGTCCGTCCATACGTACATACATCCATATACAAATACGTCTATACGTCGATACATACATACATCCATATACAAATACGTCTATACGTCGATACATACATACATACTTACATCCATATGTCCATACATACATACATACACACATCCATACATACATTCATACATACATACATACACACATACATACGTCCGTACATACATTCATATGTCCACACACACATACGTCCATACATACATACAGAAACATACATACATACATACGCCGCCACGGTGGCTCAGTGGCTATGGTGCTGGGCTGCTGTGCCGAAAGACGCGGGCTCAACCCGGCCGCGGCGGTTGAATTTCTTTGGAGGAGAAATTCGAGGCCCGTGTACTGTGCAATGTCAGTGCATGTTAAAGATCCCCAGGTGGTCAAAATTTCCGTAGCCCTCTACTACGGCGTCTCTCATAGCCTTAGTTGCTTTGGGACGTTAAACCCAATAAACCAACCAACATACATACATACATATATACATACGTCCATACACACACATACATACATACATACATACATACATGCATACATACATACATACATACATGCAATCATACATACACACATACATACATACATACATACATGCATGCATGCATGCATACATATGTCCATACATGTATACATCCATCCGTACATACATACATATATATATGTAAATATGTCTGTCCATACGTACATATATATGTCCGTCCATACGTACATATGTCCATCTGTAGATACGTCCATCCGTACATACATACATTCGTCCGTACATACATACATCCGTCTGTACATACATATGTCCGTCCATAAATACATACGTCCATACATACGTCCATACGTCCATACATACGTACATACCTACATACATACGTCCATACATACATACATACTTCCATACATACATACATACGTGCATAAATACATACGTCCATACATAAACACATACATACGTCCATACATACATACATACATCTGTACATACATACATACATACGACTGTACATACATACATACGTCCATACATACATACATACATACATACATACATACATACATACATACATACATACATACATACATACATCTGTCCGTACTTATGTATGTTCATCCGTACGTATGTACATATGTCCATACATATGTATGGACATACATATGTACATATGTACATACATACATACTTCTATACATACATAGATATGTCCATAAATACATACATACATCTATACATAAACACATACATACGTCCATGCATACATACATACGTCCATACACATATGCGTCCATACGTCGATACATACATACATACATACTTACATCCATATGTCCATACATACATACATACATACATACATACATACATACATACATACATACATACATACATACATACATACATACGTCCATACATACATACATACGTCCATATGTCGATACATACATACATACTTACATCCATTTGTCCATACATACATACATACGTCCATACATGCATACATACATCCGTACATACATACATACATACATACATACATACATACATACATACATACATACATACATACATACATACATCCGTACATACATACATACGTCCAGCCATACGTACATATGTCTGTCCGTACATACATACGTCCATATACACATACGTCCATACGTCGATACATACATACATACATACTGACATCCATATGTCCATACATACATACATACGTCCATACATACATACATACGTCCATACATACATACACAAACATACATACATACATACATATGTCCATACATACATACACAAACATACATACATACATACATGCATACATACATACATACATACATACATACATACGCCGCCACAGTGGCTCAGTGGCTATGGTGCTTGGCTGCTGTCCCGAAAGACGTGGGTTCGATCCCGGCCACAGCGGTGTAATTTCTTTGGAGGAGAAATTCGAGGCCTGTGTACTGTGCAATGTCAGTGCATGTTAAAGATCCCCAGGTGGTCAAAATCTCTGGAGCCCTCCACTACGGCGTCTCTCATAGCCTTAGGCGCTTTGGGATGTTAAACCCAATAAACCAACCAACATACATACATACATATATACATACGTACACACACACACATACATGCATACATACATATACACGTCCATACATACATACGTTCATACATACATACAAACATACATACATGCATGCATACATACACACATGCATGCATACATACATACATATGTATGTATGTATGCATGCATACATACATACATGCATATGTCCGTCCGTACATACATACGTCTGTCCTTACGTACATACATTCGTCCATACACACATATGTCCGTACACACGTACATATGTCCGTCCGTACATACATGCGTCCATCCGTATATACATACGTCCGTCAATACATACATACGTCCGTACATAGATACATACATCCATACATACACATACATACATACATACATGCATGCATACATACATGCATGCATACATACATACATACATACATACATACGTCCATACATACATACATACATACATACATACATACATACATACATACATACATACATACATACATACATCCGTACATACATCCGTACATATGTATGTCCGTACATACATACGTCTGTACAGGCATACGTCCTTACATATGTACGTCCGTACATACATACGTACGTCCGTACATACATCTGTACGGATGTACGTACATGCATACATACATCTGTACATACATGCATACATACGACCGTACATACAAACGTCCATCCATCTGTACATACGTCGATACATCCGTACATATGTCTGTGCATGTCCGTCCATACGTACATGCTTCCATACATACGTCCGTCCATACATACGTCCATCCGTACATATGTCTGTCCGTACCTACGTCCATCCGTACATACGTCCATCTGTACATACGTCCGTGCATACATACATCCGTTCGTCCATCTGCACATATGTCTGTCCGTCCGTCCATACATACGTCTGTATATACACGTCCCTCTGTACATACATACGTCTGTCCGTACATACGTCCGTCCGTACATACGTCCGTCTGTCCATACATACGTCCATCCGTCCATACATACATACATACGTACGTACCTACGTCCGTCCGTATGTACATACATACGTCCGTACATACGTCCATTCGTACATATGTCTATCCATACATACATACGTCCATACATACATACATACATACATATGTCCGTTCATACATACATACGTCCATATATCTGTCCATACATATGTCCGTACATACATACATACATCCGTCCGAACAAACATACATACGTACGTACATACGTCCATCTGTACGTACATACATACGTTTGTCCATACGTACATACGTCCACCCATATGTACATATGTCCGTCCATACCTACATACGTCTGTCTGTACATACATACATACATACATCCATACATACACACATACATACGTCCATACATACATACATACGTCCATACACACACATCCATACATCCATACATACATACATACATACTTACATACATCCATGTGTACGTACATACATCTGTCCATACATACATACATACGTTTGTCCATACGTACATACGTCCATCCGTACATACATTCGTCCGTACATACATATATCCGTCTGTACATACATACATCCATCCATACATACATACGTCTGTCCATACATACATACGTCCATACATACGTCCATACATACATACATACCTACATACATACGTCCATACATAAATACATACTTCCATACATACATACATACGTCCATAAATACATACATACGTCCATACATAAACACATACATATGTCCATACATACATACATACGTCTGTACAATCATACATACATACATACGACCGTACATACATATATACGTCCGTACATACATACATACGTACATCCATATATCTATCCGTATGTACGTACGTTCATCCGTACATACATACATACGTCCGTCCATACGTACATATGTCCATACATACCTACATGCATCCATACATACATACATACTTCTATACATACATACATATGTCCATAAATACATACATATGTCTATACATAAACACATACATATGTCCATACATACATACATACTTCCATACACACATACGTCCAT
The DNA here is from genome assembly GCF_055824585.1 of Amblyomma mixtum. Taxonomy (NCBI): domain Eukaryota; kingdom Metazoa; phylum Arthropoda; class Arachnida; order Ixodida; family Ixodidae; genus Amblyomma; species Amblyomma mixtum. The sequence goes on from NC_143014.1 coordinate 293,609,371, forward strand.
ACGTCGATACATACATACATACTTACATCCATATGTCCATACATACATACATACATACATACATACATACATACATACGTCCATACATACATACATACATACATCCGTACATACATACATACATACGTCCATACATGCATACATACATACATACGTCCATATACACATATGTCCATACGTCGATACATACTTACATCCATATGTCCGTACATACATACATACATACATCCATACATACATACATACATACATACATACATACATACATACATACATACATACATACATACATACATACATACGTCCATATGTCTGTACACACATACTTACATCCGTCCGAACAAACATACATACGTCCATACATATGTCTGTCTGTCCGTCCATATGTACATACGTCCATCCATATGTACATATGTCCGTCCATACCTACATACGTCTGTCCGTACATACATACATACATACATACGTCCATACAAACACACAAGCATACGTCCATACATACATACATATGTCCATACATACATATGTCCATACACTCACATCCATCCATACATACATGCATACATACATACATATGTCCATACGTCCATACATACATACATACATCCGTCTGTACGTACATACATACGTATGTACATACATCTGTCCATACATACATACATACGTTTGTCCATATGTATATACGTCCGTCTGTACATATATCCATCCATACATACATACATTCGTCCGTACATACATACGTCCGTCTGTACATACATACGTCCATCCATACATACATACGTCCGTCCATACATACATACATCCATACATACATCCATACGTCCATACGTCCATACATACATACATACCTACATACATACGTCCATACATACATACATACTTCCATACATACATACATACGTCCATAAATACATACATACGTCCATACATAAACACATACATACGTCCATACATACATACATGCGTACATATGACCATACATACTTACATACGTCCGTACATACATACGTACGTACAGACATCCGTCCGTACATACGTAAGTTCATCCGTACGTACATACCTACGTCCGTCCATACGTACATATGTCCATCTGTACATATATACGTCCATACATCCATACATACATACATCTATACATACATATGTCCATACATACATACATACATACATACGTCCATACACACATACGTCCATACGTCGATACATACATACATACTTATATTCATATGTCCATACATACATACATATGTCCATACATACATACATACGTCCGTACATACATACATATGTCCATCCATACGTACATATGTCTGTTCATACATACATACGTCCATACGTCGATACGTCGTGGATCCTGTGCTTCATCCGACGCCCTGGAATTTCATGATAAGATAGTCAGCGGCTACACGCACCGATGACAGCGTGCATGACCCAGGAACAGCGCCACCACATCACCAGCCTATAAATGACCCACTCGGGTCCGGCGCGCCCACTGGGCACGATGGCATTTCAGGGATGCGGTCACCTAATCCGTTCCTCTTCATTCCGCAGGTGAGGAAACGCTACGCAAAATGTATTCATTCTAGTGATCCCTTTCTATTTCTGCTGCCGTGCCCACGGATATGTTGGTTCTTCTATCGAGTTGCTCTGTACTTGAAAGAATTGTTAGTGCTGGATGGTGATATTGAGACAAATCCTGGTTCCAATAATGCACAACTTTCAAAACAACTGGAAGATATAGCTTCAGACATCAAAGAGATAAAAGAAAAACGGTTGACTGACATAGAAACTAAACTGGACGCAGTATCGAGACTGGAAGCCAAAATCGTTCTCTGTCAAGACCAGCTCGAATCTATGAATCGTGTAATTCAAAACCTGGAAAACAGAATAGATGATTTGGAAAACCGCAGCTGTAGATCGAACTTAATTGTTTACGGCTTCAAAGAAGAAGAAGACGAGACTTCTGAGTCCCTGGAGCGTGATGTTAACCAAAAGATTATTCAAGACAAACTTGATCTCGCACCAGTTACCATAGAGCGCATTCATCGTTTGGGAAAACCTGCAGAGAACAAAACTAGGCCAGTTATATTCAAGCTCCTGGACTCTCGTCAAAAAACCGAAATTCTAAAGCAAGGACGTAAACTGAAAGACAGTGGTATATCGATCGGTGAAGACTTTTCCTATAAAAGAAGAGAGATAAGAAGAAATCTCTGGAACAGTACCAAGCCGAACCGCGATAAAGGCGACAAAGTTTCTTTAGTTTTCGACAAAATTTTTATCAACAGTCAAGCCTACGTTTGGGACTATGAAAAGAACGACAAGGTGCCTTTGCGAAAAAACTATCGTACGAAACAGACACGACCCTTAACGCCTTCAGTGGTGCAGTCAACTCCATAGATCACGCAATTCTAAGCCATAAAAAGGTCTCTGCTTCTAAATACCGATTTCCCGAACATAAACGTAATAGAGGCGACAAAGGAATTTCGACAGTGACAGTGAATAAGCATCTCCGAATAATTAATGTTAACGCTCGAAGCGTCGCCAATAAAACCGAGCAGCTTGAAATCCTTCTCCTAGAACATGACCCTCACGTTGCGGTTATAACAGAAACTTGGCTGCACAGCGAGATTACCGATGACCTCATCTTTCCACCCTCGTACAAGGTATTTCGCAAGGACAGGCCCTCGAGAGGTGGAGGAGTTGCAGTACTCATTAAAAATAATATACAGGCTGTTTCGCTAGAAGAATTACCTGATGTTGAGTGCCTTTGCATGAAACTGTTTTGCTGGGGACATTGCTTTATTTTGTATGCGGTTTACAGGCCTCCTAATGTAATACAAGATTATCTAACTAAGTTACAAGTTCACATGTCAAATTACAAAAAGAGTAAAATATTGCTATTCGGTGATTTCAACTTACCTGGCGTTGACTGGGAGCGTCTGCAGCCATGTTCCGGGTACAAAAAAAAACGTGGATATTGTATTCGACATTATGTTCACGCACAACTTGTGTCAAGTGGTTCGCGAGCCAACCCGCGAATTTCGCATGAGTAATTCAGTGTTGGATCTTGCATTTGTTCCCCATGTTTTCCATGATTGCAACGTGTCTGTCGCACCAGGACTTTCAGATCATCATCTTGTTAGTGTTTTCATTCCCATAAAACCGCTTGCCAAGACAAAAACCTGTAAAGCACATCCTATCATCGACTTCACACGTGCCAATGACGCCTCAGTTATTGAGCATCTTGAAACATGCATTGTCGAATTTGATGGAACCGACGCCTGCGCACTCTGGAATCAGTTTAAGAAAATGTGTCACTATTGCCTTAAAAATTTCATACCTGTAAAATACAAAAACATTCGCAAGCAGACGCCTTGGATGACACGCAGTGTCATTCATCTCAGACGCCGAATCAAAAGGCTAAAAAAGCATCGCGCACAGCAGAGCACAATCAACCATTTAAGAGAAAGCCTCGCCCTTGCTGTACGCCGTTCAAAAGATTATTATTTCAAAACAACTGTGCCGAACTTCATAAAAAACGACCCGGGTAAATTCTGGCGCCACATTAGCGATAAAAAAGCCCCTATATCAGAAATGACTATCAACGGTACAACGGTTACCAATCAGCCTGCCATTGCTCACCATTTTAACAATTACTTTCACAGTGTATTTTCTCAACCAAAACCGTACGATGCACCAAGCACAACTTCAGCACATCCATCTGAAGTTAACTTCATCTCGTATGATGGTGTCGTTTCAATGTTACTAAACCTGAAAATTAAATCATCCCCAGCGCCCGACGATATTCCTAACGGTTTTCTTCGGAGGTATGCTGAATCTCTGGCCAGGTTTTTGGTTATTATATTTCGCGTGTCATTGTTAACCGGGTGTGTACCTGAAGACTGGAAGATAGCCCGAGTCGTACCTGTATTTAAAAAAGGCGACCGCCTTCAGGTGAGCAATTATCGACCTATATCCTTAACGTCATCTTGCTGCAAATTAATGGAACATATTGTCGCAACTAGCATTAATGAGTTCTTAGATCGCAACAACATTCTGACAGATTACCAGCATGGTTTTCGCAAAGGGTTTTCCACAGTAACTCAACTACTTTCAGTTATCCATTCATTTGCGGCATCACTTGACAATAACAGCCAGATTGACGCGATCTTTCTATATTTCAGTAAAGCGTTTGACAAAGTTCCACACCACAGCCTAATTGTAAAACTAAAAACTATTGGACTTCCGCCTATTTTTATTTCCTGGATAATTGATTATTTAACTAACCGGAATCAACATGTTTCAATCGGTCGGCACCAGTCTGGCTGTCTCCCAGTCACATCAGGTGTGCCACAGGGAAGCGTACTGGGGCCACTACTCTTTCTAATATACATTAACGACATCATCGTTGAAGTTTGCCCTGGCGTACATATTCGATTATATGCTGATGACTCTGTCCTATTTCGCGATGTTAGCAATGAAAACGATCAGAGTGACCTACAAAATACGCTTACTAATATTGTACAGTGGTGCGAGCGCTGGGACATGACACTGAACGCAGATAAAAGCGTTTCTCTTCGCATAACTAACAAGATAAACGCTCTAGAATATGTATATAAATTAGAATCATCACCATTGCAACAAGTAGCGTCCGTAAAGTACTTGGGTGTAGCACTTACTAACAACCTTTCTTGGAACTCTCACATAGATAACATCTGTTCACTCGCATTCCGTAAGCTCTGTTATATAAGGCATAAACTTCGAAACGCCCCCGCTAACGTTAAGCTCTTAGGTTATAATACTCTAATTAGACCCAAGCTTGAATATGCTTGCATAATTTGGGACCCGTATACTAAGTCTAACATAAGAAAGCTCGAGAACATTCAAAGGAAAGCAATTAGATTCATATATTCAAAATATCTACCCACTGACTCACCCTCAGACTTGATGCATGCTAACGGTATTGAAGAACTAAAGGTAAGAAGACGAAATTTTCGTTTAGATTTTCTTTCATTACTTCTTAACAATAAACTCAGACTTGACCCTTCTGCTTATCTTTCCCCAATGCCAACACGGAATACACGACACTATCACAAAGCTCTTTTAAAACCATATTTTTCCCGGACTAACTAGTTCAAGTTTTCCTTTTTCCCACGCACCATATCCGACTGGAACTCATTAACCGAACCTAATCAACCCTGAAAATCATACGCGTTCCTCAGCCATCTTTTTTGATATTGCGTATTATGTATTTTTTCTGCTATGTCTTGCATTGCTGTATTGTTGTTTTACTACATTATCTTTGCTGTATTGTTGTATTTTTGTTGCTATAATTTTGCTTTTTGTGCACCTGCCCTTCCTGCTTGGACCTAACCATGGTCTGCAGTATGTACATAAATAAAATAAATAAAAAAAATACATACTTACATCCATAAGTCCATACATATGTCCATACGTCCGTCCATATATATGTCCGTACATACGTACATACGTCTGTCCGTCTGTACATACATACGTACGTACATGCGTCCGTCCATACGTACATACGTCTGCCCGTACATACATCCGTCCGTTCATATATACGTCCGTCCGTACATACATACATCCGTACATACATACGTCCGTACATATGTACGTCTGTACATACATATATCTGTACAGGCATACGTCCGTACGGATGTATGTACATGCATACATACATCCGTACATACATGCATACATACGTCCGTCCATCTGCACATATGTCTGTCCGTCTGTCCATACATACGTCTGTATATACACGTCCCTCCGTCCATACATACGTCCATCCGTCCATACATACATACATATGTACATACGTCCGTCCATCCATACATACATACATACGTACATCCGTCCATCCGTACACACATACATACGTACATACACACATACATCCGTCCGTACATACGTCCATACATACATACGTCCATACATACATCGAGGCCCATGTACTGTGCAATGTCAGTGCACGTTAAAGAACCCCAGGTGGTCGAAATTTCCGGAGCCCTCTACTACGGCGTCTCTCATAGCCTTAGTCGCTTTGGGACGTTAAACCCCATAAACCATAAACCAACCATAAACCATACATACGTCCATATATAACATACGTACATACATACATCCATACATACATCCTGGCACCCTATGGCCCGGATGCTTCGTGGCCTGGGACTCCTCTCATTTTTCTCATCGTGGCGGCCAGCACTGCACCATCTTCTACATACTGTTCAACCCCCCACTCAAGACCATCGCCATTTCGCCGTCTGTTCGTCACCGATCGGGACGATCGGTTTGGTTTGGTTTACGGGGTTTAACGTCCCGAAGCAACTAAGGCTATGAGAGACGCCGTAGTGGAGGGCTCCAGAAATTTTGACCACCTGGGGATCTTTAACCTGCACTGACATTGCACAGTACACGGGCCTCGAATTTCTCCTCCAAAGAAATTCAACCACCGCGGCCGGGATCGAACCCGCGTCTTTCGGGACAGCAGCCGAGCACCATAGCCCTTGAGCCACCGCGGGGTGTATGTATGTATGTATGCATGTATGTATGTATATATGTTTGTGTATGTATGTATGGACATATGTATCTATGTATCGATGTATGTATGTATGGACATATGTATGTATGTATGGACGTATGTATGTATGTATGTATGGACATATGGATGTAAGTATGTATGTATGTATGGACATATGTATGTATGGACGTATGTATGTAGGTATGTATGTATGTATGTATGTATGGACCTATGGACATATGTATGTATGGACGGACGTATGTATGGATGGACGTACGTATGTATGTATGGACAGATGTATGTATGTACAGACAGACGTATGTACAGACGGACATATGTACGAATGGATGGACATATGTATGTACGTATGGACAGACATATGTACGTACATATGTATTTATGTACGGATGGACGTATGCATGTGTGGATGTAAGTATGTATGTATGCATGCATGCATGCATGTATGTATGTATGTATGTATTTTTGTATGCATGCATGCATGCATGCATGTATGTATGTATGTATGTATGTATGTATGTATGTATGTATGTATGTATGTATGTAGGTATGTATGTATGTATATATGTATGTATGTATGTATGTATGTATGTATGTATGTATGTATGTATGTATGTATGTATGTATGTATGTATGTGTGTGTGTGTGTGTATGGACGTATGTATATATGTATGTATGTATGTATGTGTGTGTATATGGACGTATGTATATATGTATGTATGTATGTATGTATGTATGTATGTATGTATGTATGTATGTATGTATGTATGTATGTATGTATGTATGTTGGTTGGTTTATTGGGTTTAACATCCGAAAGCAACTAAGGCTATGAGAGACGCCATAGTGGAGGGCTCCGGAAATTTTGACCACCTGGGGATCTTTAACGTGCACTGACATTGCACAGTACACGGGCCTCGAATTTCTCCTCGAAAGAAATTCAACCGCCGCGGCCGGGATCGAACCCGCGTCTTTCGGGACAGCAGCCCAGCACCATAGCCACTGAGCCACCTCGGCGGGGTATGTATGTATGTATGCATGTATGTATGTGTGTATGTTTGTGTATGTATGTATGGACGTATGTATGTGTGTATGTATGTATGTATGTATGTATGAATGTATGTATGGACGTATGTATGTATGTATGTATTGACATATGGATGGAAGTATGTATGTATGTATCGACGTATGGACGTATGTGTATATGGACATATGTATGTGTGGACGGACATATGTATGTTTGGATGGACGTACGTACGTACGTACGTACGGACGGGCGTATGTATGTACGTATGTACGGACAGATGTATGTATGGATGGATGTATGTATGTATGCATGTACGGACGTATGTATGTATGTACGTATGGATGTATGTATGTATGTATGGACGTATGTGTGTATGTATGTATGGACATATGGATGTAAGTATGTATGTATGTATCGACGTATGGACGTATGTGTGTATGTATGGACGTATGTATGTGTTTATGTATAGTCGTATGTATGTATTTATGGACGTATGTATGTATGTATAGAAGTATGTATGTATGTATGGACGCATGTAGGTATTATAGACATATGTACGTATGGACGGACGTATGTATGTACGTACGGACGAACGTACGTATGTACGGATGGATGTATGTACGTACGTATGTATGTATGTACGGACAGATGTATGTACGTACGTGTGTATGTATGTACGGACGGATGTATGTACGTATGTATGTATGTATGTATGTATGGACGTATGTATGTATGTACAGTCGTATGTATGTATGTATGGATGTATGTATGTGTTTATGTATGGAAGTATGTATGTATGTATGGACGTATGCATGTATGTATGTATGGATGGACGTATGGATGTATGTATGGACGTATGTATGTATGGACGGATGTATGTATGTATGGATGGACGTATGTTTGTACAGACGGATGTATGTATGTACGGACGAATGTATGGATGGATGTATGTACATACGGACATATGTACGTATGGACGGACATATGTATGTACGTATGGACAGACATATGTACATATATATGTATGTATGTACGGATGGACGGATGCATGTATGGACGTATGTATGTATGTATGCATGCATGCATGCATGCATGTATGTATGTATATATGTATGTACGTATGTGTGTATGTATGATTGCATGTATGTATGTATGTATGCATGTATGTATGCATGCATGCATGCATGCATGCATGTATGTATGTATGTATGTATGTATGTATGTGTGTGTATGGACGTATGTATATATGTGGGGCCGCCGCGGTGGCTCAGCGGTTATGGTGCTCGGCTGCTGACCCAAAAGACGCGGGTTCGATCCCGGCCGCGGCGGCTAGAATTTCTTTGGGGGAGAAATTCTCGAGGCCCGTGTACTGTGCGATGTCAGTGCACGTTAAAGAACCCCAGGTGGTCGAAATTTCCGGAGCCCTCCACTACGGCGTCTCTCATAGCCTTAGTCGCTTTGGGACGTTAAACTCCATAAACCAAACCTATGTATATATGTATGTATGTTGGTTGGCTTATTGGGATTAACATTCCAAAGCAACTAAGGCTATGAGAGACGCCGTAGTGGAGGGCTCCGGAAATATTGACCACCTGGGGATCTTTAACATGCACTGACATTGCACAGTACACGGGCCTCGAATTTCTCCTCCAAAGAAATTCAACCGCCGCGGCCGGGATCGAACCCGCGTCTTTCGGGACAGCAGCCCAGCACCATAGCAACTGAGCCACCGCGGCGGCGTATGTATGTATGTATGTATGTTTGTGTATCTATGTATGGACATATGTATGTATGTATGGACGTATGTATGTGTGGACATATGAATGTATGTACGGACGTATGTATGTGTGTATGTATGTATGTATGTATGAATGTATGTATGGACGTATGTATGTGTGTATGTATGTATGGACATATGGATGTAAGTATGTATGTATGTATCGACGTATAGACGTATGTGTATATGGACGTATGTACGTACGGACGGACATATGTACATATGGACGGACGTATGTATGTACGTACGTACGGACAGACGTATGTATGTATGTATGCAAGTATGGACGTATGTATGTATGTATGTATGTACGGACGTATGTATGTATGTATGGACGTATGTATGTATGTATGTATGTATGGACATATGGATGTAAGTATGTATGTATGTATCGACGTATGGACGTATGTGTGTATGGACATCGGTATGTATGTATGGACGTATGTATGTGTTTATGTATAGACGTATGTATGTATTTATGGACGTATGTATGTATGTATAGAAGTATGTATGTATGTATGGACGCATGTAGGTATGTATGGACATATGTACGTATGGACGGACGTATGTATGTATGTACGGATGAACGTACGTACGTATGGACGGATGTATGTACGGTGGTATGTATGTATGTACAGACGTATGTATGCATGTATGGACGTATGTATGTGTTTATGTATGGATGTATGTATGTATGTATGGAAGTATGTATGTATGTATGGACGTATGTATGTAGGTATGTATGTATGGACGTATGGACGTATGTATGGATGTATGTATGTATGTATGGACGAATGTATGTATGTATGTATGTATGGATGGACGTATGGATGTATGTATGTATGTATGTATGTATGGATGGATGTATGGATGTGTGTATGTATGTATGTGTGTATGTATGGACGTATGTATGTATGTACGGAGAGACGTATGTAGGTATGGAGGGACATATGTACATATGGATGGACGTATGTACGTAAGGACGGACGTATGTATGTACGTACAGATGGACATATGTACGTACGTATATATGTTTGTTTGGACGGATGTATGTATGTATGTATGAACAGACATATGTATGTATGTATGGACGTATGGACGTATGTATGTATGGATGGACATATGTAAGAATGGACATATGTACGTATGTACGGACGGATGTATGTGTGTATGTATGTATGTATGTACGGAAGGATGGACGTACATATGTATGTATGTATGGACAGACGGACGTAAGTATGTATGAATGTATCTACATATGGACGGACGTATGTATGTATGTATGGACGGATGGACGTATGTACGGATGGATGTATGTTTGTACGGAGGGACGTGTATATAGAGACATATGTATGGATGGACGGACAGACATATGTGCAGATGGACGAACGTATGTACAGACGAACGGATGTATGTATGCACGGACGTATGTACAGATGGATGTATGTACGGACGGACGTAGGTACGGACAGACGTATGTACGGATGGACGTATGTATGGACGGACGTATGTATGGAAGGACGTACGTACGGACGGACATATGTACAGACGGATGGACGTTTGTATGCATGGTTGTATGTATGCATGTATGTACAGATGTATGTATGCATGTACGTACATCTGTACGGATGTATGTACGGATGTACGTATGTATGTACGGACATACATATGTACGGACGTATGCCTGTACAGACGTATGTATGTACAGATGTACATATGTACGGACGTATGTATGTACGGATGTATGTATGTATGGACGGACGTGTGTATGTATGTATGTATGGACATATGTACGTATGTATGTATGGATGTATGTATGTATATATGTACTGACATATGTATGTATGTATGGACGTATGTATGTATGCATGTATGTATGTATGTATGTATGTATGTATGGACGTATGGATGTATGTATGGATGTATGGATGTATGAACGTATGTATGTATGGACGGACGTATGTATATATGAATGGACGCATTTATGTACGTGCGGATGTATGTACGTATGGACAGACATATGTGTGTATGTACATATGGACGTATGTATGGATGTACGTATGGACGTATGTATGTATGTATGTATGTATGTGTGTATGTATGAATGTATGTACAGATGTATGTATGTATGCATGTAAGTATGTATGTATGTATGTATGTATGTATGTATGTATGTATGTATGTATGTATGTATGTATGTATGTATGTATGTATGGACATATGTATGTATGGACATATGTATGTATGTATGTAGGTATGTATGTATGTTTCGACCTATGGACATATGCATGTATGGACGTATGTATGTATGGACGGACATATGTATGTATGGATAGACATATGTATGTACAGACAGATGTATGTACGGACGTATGTATGTATGTACAGACAGACGTATGTACAGATGGACGTATGTACGTATGGACGGACGTATGTACGTATGGACAGACGTATGTTTGTACGTATGTATGTATGTACGGACGGATCTATGTATGTATGTACGGACATATGTATGGATGGACGTATGTATGTGTATATGTATGTATGTGTGTATGTATGCATGTATGGACGTATGTATGTATGTATGGACTTATGTATGTATGTATGGATGTATGTATGTGTGCATGTATGGACATATGTATGTATGGATGGACGTATGGACGTATGTATGTATGCACGTATGTACGTATGGACACACGTATGTCTGCACGTATGGACGGACGTATGTACGTACGGATGGACATATGTATGTATGTATGTACAGACGTATGGACGTATGTATATATGTATGTATGTATGTATGTATGGATGTATGTATGTATGTATGTATGTATGGACATATGGATGTAAGTATGTATGTATGTATCGACGTATGGACGTATGTGTGTATGGACGTAGGTATGTATGTATGGACATATGTATGTGTTTATGTATAGACGTATGTATGTATTTATGGATGTATGTATGTATGTATGTATAGAAGTATGTATGTATGTATGGACGCATGTAGGTATGTATGGACATATGTACGTATGGACGGACGTATGTATGTATGTACGGATGAACGTACGTACGTATGGACGGATGTATGTACGGTCGTATGTATGTATGTACAGACGTATGTATGCATGTATGGACGTATGTATGTGTTTATGTATGGATGTATGTATGTATGTATGGACGAATGTATGTATGTACAGATGGACAAACGTATGTATGTACGTATGGACAGATGTATGTACGTACGTATGTATGTACGTACACACGGATGTATGTATGTATGTATGGATGGACGTATGGATGTATGTATGTATGTATATATGTATGTATGTATGTATGTATGTATGTATGTATGTATGTATGTATGTATGTATGTATGTATGTATGGATGTATGGATGTGTGTATGGACATATGTATGTATGTATGGATGTATGGATGTATGTATGTGTGTATGTATGGACGTATGTATGTATGTACGGAGAGACATATGTAGGTATGGACGGACATATGTACATATGGATGGACGTATGTACGTATGGACGGACATATGTAAGAATGGACATATGTACGTATGTACGGACGGATGTATGTGTGTATGTATGTATGTATGTACGGAAGGACGGACGTACATATGTATGTATGTATGGACAGACGGACGTAAGTACGTATGAATGTATGTACGTATGGACGGACGTATGTATGTATGTATGGACGGATGGACATATGTACAGACGGATGTATGTATGTACGGAGGGACGTGTATATACAGACATATGTATGGACGGACGGACAGACATATGTGCAGATGGACGAACGTATGTACAGACGAACGGATTTATGTATGCACGGACGTATGTACAGATGGATGTATGTACGGACGGACGTTGGTACGGACAGACGTATGTACGGATGGACGTATGTATGGACGGACGTATGTATGGAAGGACGTACGTACGGACGGACATATGCACAGACATATGTACGGATGCACGGACATATGTACAGACGGATGGACATTTGTATGCATGGTTGTATGTATGCATGTATGTACGGATGTATGTATGCATGTACGTACATCTGTACGGATGTATGTACGGATGTACGTATGTATGTACGGACGTACATATGTACGGACGTATGCCTGTACAGACGTATGTATGTACAGACGTAGATATGTACGGATGTATGTGTGTACGGATGTATGTATGTATGGACAGACGTGTGTATGTATGTATGTATGGACATATGTATGTATGTATGTATGTATGTATGTATGGATGTATGTATGTATATATGTACTGACATATGTATGTATGTATGGACGTATGTATGTATGCATGTATGTATGTATGTATGTATGGACGTATGGATGTATGTATGGATGTATGGATGTATGAACGTATGTATGGACGGACGTATGTATATATGGATGGACGCATTGATGTACGGACGGATGTATGTACGTATGGACAGACGTATGTACGTACGGACAGACGTATGTATGTACGTACATATGGACGTATGTATGGATGTACGTATGGACGTATGTATGTATGTATGTATGTATGTATGTATGTATGTATGTATGTATGTATGTATGTATGTATGTATGTGTGTATGTATGAATGTATGTACAGACGTATGTATGTATGCATGTATGTATGTATGTATGTACATTCGTACGTACGTTTGTATGTATGTATCTATGTATCTATGTATGTATGTATGTATGTATGTATGTATGTATGTATGGACATATGTATGTATGGACGTATGTATGTATGTATGTAGGTATGTATGTATGTTTCGACCTATGGACATATGCATGTATGGATGTATATGTATGGACGGACATATGTATGTATGGATAGACATATGTATGTACAGACAGATGTATGTACGGACGTATGTATGTATGTACAGACAGATGTATGTACAGATGGACGTATGTACGTATGGACAGACGTATGTATGTACGTATGGACAGACGTATGTTTGTACGTATGTATGTATGTACGGACGGATCTATGTATGTATGTACGGACATATGTATGGATGGACGTATGGACGTATGTATGTGTATATGTATGTATGTGTGTATGTATGCATGTATGGACATATGTATGTATGTATGTATGTATGGACTTATGTATGTATGTATGGATGTATGTATGTGTGCATGTATGGACATATGTATGTATGTATGGACGAATGGACATATGTATGTATGCATGTATGTACGTATGGACACACGTATGTCTGCACGTATGGACGGACGTATGTACGTACGGATGGACATATGTATGTATGTATGTACGGATGTATGGATGTATGTATATATGTATGTATGTATGTATGTATGTATGTATGTATGTATGTACGTACGTATGTATGCACATATGTATGTATGTATGTATGTATGTATGTATGTATGTATGTATGTATGTATGTATGGACGTATGTATGTGTGTATGTATGGGCAGATGTAGGTATGTATGTATGGATGGATGTATGTATGTAGATATGAACGTATGTATGTATGTATGTATGTATGGACGTATGTATGTATGTATGTATGTATGTACATATTGCCGCCAGGTGTCCCCGGGCGGCGCCGAAAGGACGAAGAAGTGAGGAACTCGCGTGCTTTCGGAGCTGGGACTCTGCTTCTCTGTTGGCGGCTTGCGCCTAGCCTGTGTGATTAAGGACCCATCTGTGACATTTGTGGTGGAGTGCGCTGGGTACATCGCCCTGGAATATGTCGCACACCCCTCCTAACACCGAGGACCCCAGACCTCTCCCTATCGACACGCCAGTGCATCGGGTCAGTCGCGGCAATCTAGGACTGCCCCCTGAGCATGGGCTGTTGGAGACTACCTCGACACCTGGCCGGCTGCCTCCTGAGCTCAGGCCATTTGACACTACCTCGGCGCCTGCCCCTCAACCAGTCATGCAAGGCGCCGCGTACTACACCCTCCAAAACCCACGGCTACCAAAATCCTTTCACGGGACTCAGCTGGAGGACGTGGAAGATTGGCTCCTCCAGTTTGAACGGGTCGCCGCATTTAACCAGTGGGATGACGCCGCCAAACTGAGGAACGTTTTCTTCAGCTTGGAGGACGGTGCTCGGACGTGGTACGAAAACCGTGAGGACGCTCTTTTGTCATGGCATGAGTTCCGACGTCAATTGCTCGCCACGTATGTCAGCGCTGATCGTCGGGAGCGAGCTGAACGCGCCCTACAGTCCCGCATGCAGATGCCCAATGAAACGGTTACCATGTACGTCGAAGACATGACGCGTCTCTTCCGGCGGGCTGACCCAGCCATGTCGGAAGCCAAAAAGCTGCGCCACCTAATGCGTGGTGTGAAAGAACAGCTTTTCGCCGGCCTCGTGCGCAGTCCCCCAAGCACTGTTGCCGAGTTTCTAGCAGAGGCTGTCACGATGGAGCAGGTTCTCCGGCAGCGTTCCACCGCGTACGACCGGCCAGTCCTTGCTGCTTCTATTACGGAGCCTCTCCCGGCGTTCAACTCCAATACCGACTTCCTCCGTGACATGATGCGCACTGTCGTCCGTGAGGAGCTGCAGAAGATCTGTGGTGCGTCGCAGACCACGGCCAGCTCCTTTATGGGCGTTATCCGCGACGAGGTGCAGCAGGCTGTCAGGCCACAGTTACTACGCGGCGAACCACAGCCAGTACAGCCAGATTACTACCGCCCGACGTACGCTGAAGCTCTGCGACCCCCTGCGCCGACTCCAGCGGCATTTACACAGCCTATCCAGACGGACTACTGCCGCCCGACGTATGCTGACGCTTTACGACGCCCTCCCCCAAATGCAACGGCGTTTGTTCAAGCCCATCACGACGTCCCGCTACCCTCCGTGCAGCCAGTGCAGCACATCCCGAGTGACCGACGATCCCTGCACAGAGCGGACGTCTGGCGTGGCCCAGACCGACGACGTTTGTGTTTCCATTGTGGGGAGCCCGGTCACCTGTTCCGGCGGTGCCCATATCGTGAACTTGGCCTGCAGGGTTTTTCCCCCGATGCGCCAAGACCCCGATTTGGTCAACGGCCCCCTGCGATTGAAGAGTACGTGACGCAGCAACCCCTGTGGTCCACGGCGCGCCGTCAGTCCCGATCGCCGTCCCCTCGCCGGTCATCATTTTCACCGAATCCGCAGAACTTTTCGCGAGCGACAGCGGACCGCTCGCCCAGTCCTCGCCGGGAAAACTGAAGACAGCGACCTCCGGGGGCGTGGTCGCTGGATATCTATGCTGTAAGGACCCCCTGACGACGCCGACATTGGATGATAGAGCTTTGTCGACGTCGACGACAGCAGGTGACCTAAAGGAGCGATTCTAACTCGACATACCCGTGCTTCTCGACGGTCACAGCATTAGCGCATTGGTGGACACAGGAGCAGAGTTTTCAATTATTAGTGGCAAATTGGCAGCGCTTCTGAAGAAAGTCACGACTCCCTGCTCTGGCATGCAGATCCGGACGGCGGGGGGCCATATCATTACTCCGCTTGGACAGTGCACGGCTAGGGTCCAGATCATCGATTCGACGTTCGTAGTGAGCTGCCTGGTGCTCCGCGACTGTTCTCGTGACCTGATTTTGGGCGTAGATTTTCTCCGTGAGAATGGTGCCGTTACCGACCTGCGGAACAGAACCGTTACGTTTTCTACAGCGAAAGCCGACGACACCTCCGATGTTCGTCAACGCAGCTCCGCCCTTCGTATTTCCACTGAGAGTGTTTTGATCCCGCCGCGCGCCAGTGTTTTTGCAAGAGTTGAATGCGATGATAGGCTACGTGATGGACCTGCAGTCGCCGAGGGCAACCTTTCCTTGCTACTGACACATGGCATTTGCTCGGCCCGAAGCCTTGTCCACCTCCATAACGGTCGGTCGGAGCTCCTGATTACTAATTTTACCAACGAACCTCGTCGCCTTTTCCGAGCTACTGCCATAGCGTGGGCCGACCAATTGGCAGATGTTACTGAGTGTTTTGCGTCCGAGGGCATGGTACAACCGGAGACGTCCCTGGATCGCATCGATATTAGCTCCGGGCTATCAGCGACTCAACAGCGCGACCTACGCGCCCTACTGCTTCAATACCAAACCTGCTTCGCATCCTCCTCGAAAGTGCGGCAAACGGCGGTCACAAAGCATCGAATCATCACTTCCGATGATGCTCGCCCCATACGACAGCAGCCGTACCGCATTTCCCCGAAGGAACGCGACGCCATCCAAACGCAGGTGAAGGAGATGCTTACAGACGGCATAATTCAGCCTTCTAAGAGCCCGTGGTCGTCGCCTGTTGTTCTGGTAAAGAAGAAGGATGGGACTTTGCGCTTTTGCGTCGATTACCGTAAGCTGAACGCCATAACGAAAAAGGACGTCTACCCGCTGCCTCGCATCGACGACTCACTCGACAGACTTCGCCGCGCCAAGTATTTTTCATCGATCGACCTAAAGAGCGGATATTGGCAGATTGAGGTTGATGAACGTAACCGCGAAAAAACTGCCTTCATCACACCCGACGGCCTATATGAATTTAAGGTGTTGCCCTTCGGCCTTTGTTCAGCGCCTGCGACGTTTCAGCGCATGATGGACACTGTCCTGGCTGGCCTCAAATGGCAAACCTGTTTAGTTTATCTAGATGACGTGGTGGTGTTTTCAGAAACCTTCGACCAACACCTTGAACGACTGCGGACCGTGCTGGATGCCCTGCCGTTGGCCGACTTGACACTTAAACCCGAGAAGTGCCACTTTGGCTACAAAGAGCTCAAGTTTCTTGGCCATGTTGTGAGCGCCGACGGTGTAAAACCCGACCCCGAGAAAACTGCCGCTGTAGCCGAGTTTCTCCGTCCTACTACAAAGAAAGCGCTCAAGCGCTTCTTGGGTTTGTGCGCCTACTACCGCCGTTTTATCGCAGACTTCTCCAACATCGCTGAAACCTTGACCCGCTTAACGCGTGAAGATACACCGTTCGTCTGGACTGCCGCGCAAGAGGCTGCTTTCACAGAGCTGCGACGACGGCTGCACACTACCCCTGTGCTTGCTCACTTTGATGAGGAGGCTGCTACCGAGATACACACCGACGCTAGCAATACTGGGCTTGGTGCCGTCCTCGTTCAGCATCAAGAAGGCGTGGACCGTGTGATCGCGTATGCGAGTCGCACACTCTCGCGCACCGAAATCAACTATTCCACCTCAGAAAAGGAGTGCCTCGCCGTCATCTGGGCCACGATGAAATTTCGGCCCTATATCTACGGTCGCCCTTTCAAAGTCGTCACAGACCACCATTCCTTGTGCTGGCTGACCAATCTCCGGGACCCATCAGGCCGCCTGGCACGCTGGAGCCTTCGCCTTCAGGAATTTGATTATACAATTGTCTATAAGTCCGGACGTAAACACGCAGATGCCGACACGCTCTCGCGCGCACCCGTTTTGCAAGCTGATGACAGCGCAGAGGACGACCATCGTTTCCTAGGTGTGGTCAGCAGTTCGGACTTGGTGGCAAGGCAGCGTGCTGACGCTGACCTGCGGTCTGTCATGGATCACCTAGAGGGCCATGCTTCCAACGTACCTCGACCCTTTTCCCGCCACCTGTCCTCTTTTTGTATTCGCAATGGCGTACTCTACAAGAAAAACTCACGTAACGGTGACCGGACCTACCTCCTAGTCGTGCCATCAGACCTCCGCGACGACATCCTTTCAGCGTGTCATGATGAGCCCACATCTGGCCACTTGGGATTTGCACGCACGCTCGCCCGAGTGCGTCAGGCCTATTATTGGCCTAAACTTGCAGCGACCATCCATCGCTACGTCAGAGGTTGCCGTGAGTGCCAGCGTCGTAAGTCACCACCGCTAAAGCCTGCAGGTTTGCTCCATCCAATTGAACCACCTCGCACACCTTTTGACCAAGTCGGCATTGATCTTCTGGGCCCATTTCCTGTATCAGCATCTGGCAATAAGTGGATTATAGTTGCGACTGATTATTTGACGCGCTATGCGGAAACCAAGGCGGTGCCGCGCAGTACATCCTCGGAAATCGCGCATTTCTTCATACACCACATCGTTTTACGACACGGCGCCCCGTCTTCCGTAATCACCGATAGAGGCACTGCGTTTACTGAGTCCACGCTGAGTCACACGACCCACCGCAAGACTACTGCATACCACCCGCAGTCAAACGGGCTCACGGAGCGCCTCAACAAAACCTTAGCGGACATGCTCGCCATGTACGTCGATGTACAGCACAAGACCTGGGACGAGATCCTCCCATACGTGACGTTTGCCTATAACACGGCGCTTCAGGAAACGACTCGCTTTACGCCGTTTCGCCTCGTCTACGGGCGTGACGTACAGACAATGCTCGACGCCATGCTTCCGTGCGCCCCTGACGACCAGGAGCTCACGTCGGACGCTGAGGAGTTTACCCGGCACGCAGAGGAAGCCCGGCAACTGGCCCGTATGCACATCCGACGGCAGCAGGCCACGGATGCACAACGCTACAACCAACGACATCGACACGTAGAGTACCACCCTGACGACAAAGTGTGGGTATGGACCCCAGTACGTCGCCCAGGCCTGTCGGAGAAGCTCCTGAGCCGCTACTTTGGACCGTACACAGTGTTGCGCCGTATCACGGATGTGACGTATGAAGTCCTCCCCGATGGCACTCTACCGAGTTCGCGCCGTCGACCTCAGCCTGAGGTCGTGCACGTACTGCGCATGAAGCCTTACTGTACACAGTAAGGGACGTAGCCTCTTCCGCGTGTTCTTTTTATTAGTGCCTGCAGCCGTTGAGCGGCATGTGACCGTTTGTTCACTTGCTTACTTCCTCCCGTTCACTCAATGTGCGCCCACGTTTTTGCTTTCTTTTTTGGGGAGGGGGAATAATGCCGCCAGGTGTCCCCGGGCGGCGCCGAAAGGACGAAGAAGTGAGGAACTCGCGTGCTTTCGGAGCTGGGACTCTGCTTCTCTGTTGGCGGCTTGCGCCTAGCCTGCGTGATTAAGGACCCATCTGTGACAATATGTATGTATTTATGTATGGACATATGTATGTATGGATGTATGTATGTACGTATGTTACATATGGACGTATGTGCGGACGGATGTATGTGTGTATGTACGTATGTATGTGTGTACGGAAGGACGGATGTACGTATGTATGTATGTATGGATGGACGGACGTATGTACATATGTATGTATGTATGGATGGATGGACGTATGTATGTATGTATGGACGGATGGACGTATGTATGGACGGAGGGACGTGTATATACAGACGTATGTATGGACAGACGGACAGACATATGTGCAGATGGACGGACGTATGTATGCATGTATGTACGGATGTATGTATGCATGTACATACATCCGTACGGACGTATGCCTGTACAGATGTATGTATGTACGGACGTACATATGTACGGACGTATGTATGTACGGATGTATGTATGTACGGACGGACGTATATATGAACGGACGGATGTATGTACGGGCAGACGTATGTACGTATGGACGGACGCATGTACGTACGTATGTATGTACAGACGGACAGACGTATGTACGGACATATGTATGGACGGACGTATGGACATATGTGTGGACTTATGGATGTAAGTATGTATTTTATTTATTTATTTTATTTATGTACATACTGCAGACCAAGGTTAGGTCCAAGCAGGAAGGGCAGGTGCACAAAAAGCAAAATTATAGCAACAAAAATACAACAATACAGCAAAGATAATGTAGTAAAAAGAACAATACAGCAATGCAAGACAAAGCAGGAAAAATACATAATACGCTATATCAAAAAAGATGGCTGAGGAACGCGTCTGATTTTCAGGGTTGATTAGGTTCGGTTAATGAGTTCCAGTCGGATATGGTGCGTGGGAAAAAGGAAAACTTGAACGAGTTAGTCCGTGCAAAATATGGTTTTAAAAGAGCTTTGTGATAGTGTCGTGTATTCCGTGTTGGCATTGGGGAAAGATAAGCAGAAGGGTCAAGTCTGAGTTTATTGTTAAGAAGTAATGAAAGAAAATCTAAACGAAAATTTCGTCTTCTTACCTGTAGTTCTTCAATACCGTTAGCATGCATCAAGTATGAGGGTGAGTCAGTGGGTAGATATTTTGAATATATGAATCTAATTGCTTTCCTTTGAATGTTCTCGAGCTTTCTTATGTTAGACTTAGTATACGGGTCCCAAATTATGCAAGCATATTCAAGCTTGGGTCTAATTAGAGTATTATAACCTAAGAGCTTAACGTTAGCGGGGGCGTTTCGAAGTTTATGCCTTATATAACAGAGCTTACGGAATGCGAGTGAACAGATGTTATCTATGTGAGAGTTCCAAGAAAGGTTATTAGTAAGTGTTACACCCAAGTACTTTACGGACGCTACTTGTTGCAATGGTGATGATTCTAATTTATATACATATTCTAGAGCGTTTATCTTGTTAGTTATGCGAAGAGAAACGCTTTTATCTGCGTTCAGTGTCATGTCCCAGCGCTTGCACCACTGTACAATATTAGTAAGCGTATTTTTTAGGTCACTCAGATCGTTTCATTGCTAACATCGCGAAATAGGACACAGTCATCAGCATATAATCGAATATTTACGCCAGGGCAAACTTCATCGATGATGTCGTTAATGTATATTAGAAAGAGTAGTGGCCCCAGTACGCTTCCCTGTGGCACACTTGATGTGACTGGGAGACAGCCAGACTGGTGCCGACCGATTGAAACATGTTGACTCCGGTTAGTTAAATAATCATTTATCCAGGAAATAAAAATAGGCGGAAGTCCAATAGTTTTAGTTTTAGAATTAGGCTGTGGTGTGGAACTTTGTCAAACGCTTTACTGAAATCTAGAAAGATCGCGTCAATCTGGCTGTTATTGTCAAGTGATGCCGCAAATGAATGGATAACTGAAAGTAGTTGAGTTACTGTGGAAAACCCTTTGCGAAAACCATGCTGGTAATCTGTCAGAATGTTGTTGCGATCTAAGAATTCATTAATGCTAGTTGCGACAATATGTTCCATTAATTTGCAGCAAGATGACGCAGCAAGATACATACTTACATCCGTCCGTCCATACATACATACATATGTACGTCCGCCCTTCCGTACATGCATACATACGTACATACACACATACATCCGTCCGTACATACGTACATATGTCCGTCCGTACATATATACATACGTACGTACCTACGTCCGTCCGTACGTACATACATACATCCGTCCATACGTACATACATCCATTCTTACATATGTCCATCCATACATACGTCCATACATACATACATATGTCTGTTCATACATACATACGTCCATATATCCGTTCATACATATGTCCGTACATACATACATACATCCATCCAAACAAACATATATACGTACGTACATATGTGCATCCATACGTACATACATACGTCCGTCCATACGTACATAAATACATCAATATGTACATATGTCCGTCCATACCTACATACGTCTCTCTGTACATACATACATACATACATACGTCCATACATACATACATACGTCCATACATACATACATACGTCCATACACATCCATACATACATACATACATACGTCCATACGTCCATCCATACATACATACATACATCTGTGTGTATGTACATACATACGTACATACATACATCTGTCCATCCGTACATACATACATTTGTCCGTACATGCATACATACGTCCATACATACGTCCATACGTCCATACATACATACATACGACCGTACATACATCCGTCCGTACGTACGTACGTTCATCCGTACGTACATACATACGTCCGTCCTTACGTACATACGTCTATACATAAACACATACATACGTCCATACGTCGATACATACATACATACTTACATCCATATGTCCATACATACATACATACATACGTCCATACATACATACATACGACCGTACATACATACATACGACCGTACATACATACATACAGATCGCGTCAATTTGGCTGTTATTGTCAAGTGATGCCGCAAATGAATGGATAACTGAAAGTAGTTGAGTTACTGTGGAAAACCCTTTGCGAAAACCATGCTGGTAATCTGTCAGAATGTTGTTGCGATCTAAGAACTCATTAATGCTAGTTGCGACAATATGTTCCATTAATTTGCAGCAAGATGACGTTAAGGATATAGGTCGATAATTGCTCACCTGAAGGCGGTCGCCTTTTTTAAATACAGGTACGACTCGGGCTATCTTCCAGTCTTCAGGTACACACCCGGTTAACAATGACACGCGAAATATAATAACCAAAAACCTGGCCAGAGATTCAGCACACCTCCGAAGAAAACCGTTAGGAATATCGTCGGGCCCTGGAGATGATTTAATTTTCAGGTTTAGTAACATTGAAACGACGCCATCATACGAGATGAAGTTAACTTCAGATGGATGTGCTGAAGTTGTGCTTGGTGCATCGTACGGTTTTGGTTGAGAAAATACACTGTGAAAGTAATTGTTAAAATGGTGAGCAATGGCAGGCTGATTGGTAACCGTTGTACCGTTGATAGTCATTTCTGATATAGGGGCTTTTTTATCGCTAATGTGGCGCCAGAATTTACCCGGGTCGTTTTTTATGAAGTTCGGCACAGTTGTTTTGAAATAATAATCTTTTGAACGGCGTACAGCAAGGGCGAGGCTTTCTCTTAAATGGTTGATTGTGCTCTGCTGTGCGCGATGCTTTTTTAGCCTTTTGATTCGGCGTCTGAGATGAATGACACTGCGTGTCATCCAAGGCGTCTGCTTGCGAATGTTTTTGTATTTTACAGGTATGAAATTTTTAAGGCAATAGTGACACATTTTCTTAAACTGATTCCAGAGTGCGCAGGCGTCGGTTCCATCAAATTCGACAATGCATGTTTCAAGATGCTCAATAAGTGAGGCGTCATTGGCACGTGTGAAGTCGATGATAGGATATGCTTTACAGGTTTTTGTCTTGGCAAGCGGTTTTATGGGAATGAAAACACTAACAAGATGATGATCTGAAAGTCCTGGTGCGACAGACACGTTGCAATCATGGAAAACATGGGGAACAAATGCAAGATCCAACACTGAATTACTCATGCGAAATTCGCGGGTTGGCTCGCGAACCACTTGACACAAGTTGTGCGTGAACATAATGTCGAATACAATATCCACGTTTTTTTGTACCCGGAACATGGCTGCAGACGCTCCCAGTCAACGCCAGGTAAGTTTAAATCACCGAATAGCAATATTTTACTCTTTTTGTAATTTGACATGTGAACTTGTAACTTAGTTAGATAATCTTGTATTACATTAGGAGGCCTGTAAACCGCATACAAAATAAAGCAATGTCCCCAGCAAACCAGTTTCATGCAAAGGCACTCAACATCAGGTAATTCTTCTAGCGAAACAGCCTGTATATTATTTTTAATGAGTACTGCAACTCCTCCACCTCTCGAGGGCCTGTCCTTGCGAAATACCTTGTACGAGGGTGGAAAGATGAGGTCATCGGTAATCTCGCTGTGCAGCCAAGTTTCTGTTATAACCGCAACGTGAGGGTCATGTTCTAGGAGAAGGATTTCAAGCTGCTCGGTTTTATTGGCGACGCTTCGAGCGTTAACATTAATTATTCGGAGATGCTTATTCACTGTCACTGTCGAAATTCCTTTGTCGCCTCTATTACGTTTATGTTCGGGAAATCGGTATTTAGAAGCAGAGACCTTTTTATGGCTTAGAATTGCGTGATCTATGGAGTTGACTGCACCACTGAAGGCGTTAAGGGTCGTGTCTGTTTCGTACGATAGTTTTTTCGCAAAGGCACCTTGTCGTTCTTTTCATAGTCCCA